>NC_068291.1:18010347-18724097 GCF_025860055.1 Xyrauchen texanus
TTTTTCTCCCTCTGCAGCGGTTGCTAAAGAGTATGCCCCTGGGTGCTTCGACAACTTAAAAGAGTATATATATTCCTGCAAAAAGTATATATTTCCTCTAATTGAGCAAACACATTGATATGAACGACTTTCCAAAGATGTGACTTTTTGAAGATTTCCCTACGTCTTTGTGTAGTTTCTGGGTGCGGTCGTTATCTCTCCACCTCTGACGGCCACGATCGCTGCCTCATGTGTCTGGGCTGTAATCACATTGAGGAAGCGTTTGTGGATGGTTCATTGCGAGAACATGACCAAGGCAATGTTGCAGACATGGCTTGCTTTCTTCCGGGGGAAAGCCACTTCAGCTTCCCCCCGTGCCTGACCTTCTACCTACGGGTACGAGGCCGGCCCGGTTGATGCTGGAGGCGATTTGGGTGCTCTAATGGGCTTGGTTCTGCTGGGTAATCTCCCACGGACCGCTCATTCCCCAGCACACTCATTCGTTCTTGTCCAGTTCTGGGATGAGACAGGCAGCTCCCCTCAGTGCCAGCCTAATGTCTCTTTCAGAGCTTGCGAGATGGATGCGTTCCCCCTGTGAGCCTACTTGCACAGACACTGTGCAATATCTGGGAGGACGAGGAACAAGTCACCCTCGTGGCGCCGTACTGGCCCACCCAGACTTGGTTCTCAGACCACACACTCCTCACGACAGCACCTCCCTGGCAAATTCTCCTAAGGAATTTCCTATCAGGGATTGGGCACCATCTGGCACCCACGCCTAAACCTCTGGAACCTCCATGTCTGGTCCCTGGATGGGATGTGGAAAACTTAAGTGGTCTACCGCCCATGGTGGTAAACACGAACACTCAGGCCTGGGCTCCCTCCATGAGGCAGCTGTATGCCTTGAAGTGGTGTGTGTTCACGAGTTAGTGTTCTTCCCTAGATGAAGACCCCCAGAGATACGCAGTCGGGTCAGTGCTTTCCTTCCTGCAGGAGAAGTTATAGGGGTGGCTGTTCCCCTCCACCTTGAATGTGTACGTAGCTGCTATGGTGGCACAACATGACACAGTGGAAGGTAAGTCTCTTGGAAAGCACGACTTGATCATCAGGTTCCTGAGATGCGCCAAGAGGTTGAACCCTCCTAGGCCATGATTCTTTCCCTCATGGGACCTCTCCGTGGTCTTTCTGGGCCTTCAAAGAGCCCCGTTTGAGCTCCTAGAGTCAGTCGAGTTTAAGGCTGTCTCATTGAAGTCTGCCCTCCTGACCATACTCACTTCCATCAAGAGGGTCGGGGACCTGCAGGCGTTCTCTGCTAGCAATACATGCCTGGAGTAGGACTGTAATCCTGAGACCCCGACCGGGCAATGTGCCTAATGTTCCCATGGCTCCCTTCAGGGATCAAGTGGTGAGCCTGCAAGAGTTGCCCCCGGGTGGAGGCAGAGCCAGCCTTGTCATTGCTGTGTCCTTTGCTCATCTACTTGGACCACACGCAGAGCTTTAGGTGCTCTGAGCAGCTCTTTGTCTGCTTTGGTGGACAGCAGAAAGGGAATGCTGTCTCCAAACAGAGGCTTGCCCACTGGATTGTAGATGCCATCACTTTGGCATACCAGGCCCAGGCTATGTGTGTGCCATCCTCGTTGGCACTGGCCAATGGCACATCTCTAACAGACATCTGCAGAGCAGCGGGCTGGGCAACATCCAATTCCTTTGCCAGATTTTACAATCTCCGCGTTGAGTCGGTTTCATCCTGTGTTTTGTCAGGTACGAACAGGTAAGGAATATGGGACAACTGGCCGGGTGTATCGCTTGCATATAGCTCCTTTCCCCTCCATGAGGTGAACACATGTGCTACTTCTCCCATGCGAGTTCACAAACCTGTGAACTCTGGATGCCCTTCCTCCCTAGCCCTGTGGCTCGCAAATTCAGCAGAGGAATTTGCAGCCGAACCCAGTACGTGTGCTAATATGCGCTGAACTGGGGTAGGTGCTCCACAAGTGCAGGTTACTCTAGTTACACCCTGTGATGTATTTTTCATGCTACGGTCTTCCACAGCGTATTAATGGCGCTGTGCTGGCCGAACAGGATATGTTTCTGTGAGCTAATTCCTCTCCTCGACGGCTCGCCTTGGGCGATTCCGAACAGGGAGGACCTTCTCATCCTTGACCCGAATTGTGAAACCTTTCATTCTGGCCCCTAAGGGTACCAAATGGGGTTCACGGGGTTTTCTCTTGGGGTTATTGAGACCATTTCTAGTGCTAGGGCTCCCTCCACTTGGAACTGATCTGGGTAGATTTTACAGGGCAGAAGAGGACCTCTTCGCCTCTGTTGATAGCGCAATGTCTCCTCTACTTCTCCCCGAGTCGCCCAGTCCCCCCCTCCCCCTCGGGAGGGGCTGAACGTAGTAACGCAAATGCGCCTGCATGCGTTTCCTTCTACTAAAGTTCTTATTACAGAACCAGCTAACTGCCAGTTTGCTTCAGTTCTAGATTTTCTGTAGAAAGAACTCTGGATGCCCTTCCTCCCTAGCCCTGTGGCTCGCAAATTCAGCAGAGGAATTTGCAGCCGAACCCAGTACGTGTGCTAATATGCGCTGAACTGGGGTAGGTGCTCCACAAGTGCAGGTTACTCTAGTTACACCCTGTGATGTATTTTCCATGCTACGGTCTTCCACAGCGTATTAATGGCGCTGCGCTGGCCGAACAGGATATGTTTCTCTGAGCTAATTCCTCTCCTCGACGGCTCGCCTTGGGCGATTCCGAACAGGGAGGACCTTCTCATCCTTGACCCGAATTGTGAAACCTTTCATTCTGGCCCCTAAGGATACCAAATGGGGTTCACGGGGTTTTCTCTTGGGGTTATCGAGACCATTTCTAGTGCTAGGGCTCCCTCCACTTGGAACTGATCTGGGTAGATTTTACAGGGCAGAAGAGGACCTCTTCGCCTCTGTTGATAGCGCAATGTCTCCTCTACTTCTCCCCGAGTCGCCCAGCCCCCCCCTCCCCCTCGGGAGGGGCTGAACGTAGTAACGCAAATGCGCCTGCATGCGTTTCCTTCTACTAAAGTTCTTATTACAGAACCAGCTAACTGCCAGTTTGCTTCAGTTCTGGATTTTCTGTAGAAAGAACTGTCAGCAGGCACTTGCCTCACCACTGCCAGGTTCTATGTGGCCACTGCGGTTTGCCACGGCTTGGTGGGCGGGGTGCCCTCAAAGAGGCATCCTCATTATTGCCCGGGCCTCACGAGTGCGCGGTCAAGCTTCGCCAGTAGGTTTCAGGGCGCACTCTACCAGAGGGCTCTCCTCCTCTAAAACCTTGGCTAGAGGTCTCCCTCTGCAGCAAGTTTGTGACGCGGCAGGTTGTCCTCTCCGCACACATTCATTCGATTTTTATAGTTTGGATGTTTTGCCACTCCGGGCTCTTATGCCCTTGAGTCGACATCTCAAGCTCATGTCTGGACAAGTTTGTGATGCGGCAGGCTGGTCCTCTCCGCTCACATTCATCAGTTTTTATGACAAGTTTGTGTTGCGATAGGGTTCTCTTCGCATATATTCATCGAACTTTATGGGCTAGATGCTTTGCTACTCCGGACTCTTATGTCCTTGAGTCGACTTCTCAGCCCATGCCTGAACAAGTTTGTGATGCGGCAGGTTGTCCTCTCCGCACACATTCATTGGACTTTTTAGTTTGGATGTTCTGCACTCCGGGCTCTTATGCCCTTGAGTCGACATCTCAGCTCATACCTGAACAAGTTTGTGATGCGGCAGGCTGGTCCTCTCCGCTCACATTCATCAGTTTTTATGACAAGTTTGTGGTGCGATAGGGTTCTCTTCGCACACATTCATCGAACTTTATGGGTTAGATGCTTTGCTACTCCGGGCTCTTATGCCCTTGAGTCGACATCTCAGCTCATGCCTGAACAAGTTTGTGATGCGGCAGGCTGGTCCTCTCCGCACACATTCATCAAAATTGAATGGTTTAGATGTTTATGCTACTCCGGGCTCTTATGCCCTTGAGTCGACATCTGAAGCTCATGTCTGAGACCTCTCGTGTTTTTGTGAGTACACTGCACAACCATAGGGGTCCGGACAGCCCCAAGTGCGGCGGCGTGGGTATTGCGGTCCCCGTAGCGCTTAGCAGCGCAACATCGTAGTGAAGCTTTTTGTAAAGGGAACGTCTCGGGTTACATGTGTAACCCTTGTTCACTGAAAAAAGCGGAACGAGATGTTACGCTGCTTTGCCGCACTGGGACGTCCCAGGACTGCTCTTCAAAAAGAAGTATCTGACGACACCTGGTGACGTATCCATTTATAGCCTGGCCTCAGGTGCATCTAATGATTACATCAGCCGAGGCTATAAATTCCAGTCAATGTTCATTGACATGTTCCACACATTATTCAGCTCGGCTCACAGCTAAAGCTTTTCCCCGTAGCGCTTAGCAGCACAACATCTTGTTCCGCTTTTTTCAGGGAACAAGGGTTACACATGTAACCCGAGACGTTTTTTCACATGACTCCTTCATCAAAGGTTTAATCCTTTACTAACAGCCCAGAGTATCCTGAGCTGAGATCAGTCAGTTTAAATCATATCAAATTATGCGTTGCGTATAATGAAGCTAAAGTACAACGTCCACGTATGTGTATGTACGGTCACACAAGGATCCCTTGCGCAAGTATGTGAATGTAGATGCTTCTATCTAAGCACACTCGATTTCATGTGTTGTTGCATTCCAGAACGTGTCAGATCACAATTCATAACACAATGCACATAACCATTGCATTCTCAAGGTTGCCACATGGGGCGCAATAGTGGATGTTAATGTAAATTTAAATCTGTCACATTTGACCCCCTTGTGTCCTGAGGTTTGTTAACAGCACATTAAAGTAAGAACACCATATGTTCAACTAAACAACTGGCAATGCATTAGCCAAGCACTTGCATATGTGTATGCATACTTGCACAAAATAATCAACACATAATCATTGTGCAATGTTAATGATATTTAATGGTAAAATATATGCAAGAAAGACAAGGCTAATCACGATTCAGCATGCAAATAGATGTAAAAGAAAGAAAGAATGAAAGAAAGAAAGAAAGAAAGAAAGAAAGAAAAAGATGTATTAACATTCTGTCAATAGATTTTCAAACTTTAACTTTCTGTGTAAGTATACTTTAACATTTATTAAAATCAAAAACAGATAGCACACCTAAGACAGAAAATATCAACAAAATGTTTACATGGAGTCTATATGTTAAGCGGTCTAGGCTGAATTAATTGCAGTAATTTAATTCTTAAAGAAATATCTAAACAGTACTGCCTTGCAAGGTTGCAATTGTTTGCACAGGTGCTGTTCCTCACAATTATTAGAGCCTCTGCCTTGCTAATATCCCTCCCCCCTGCAAAAAACAGTGACGCTCATGTGAATGTGTATCATTCTATAACCATGATGTGCCTGCCAGTTTGTTTCCAGACTCTTTGACACATGCTTCTGAACAAGAATGCTCAAATCCCTTTGAATTCAGCAGCTCCCAGATAGTAAGTAATCTGTGATGGGGAGGCCTAAATTGAGCCCTTTGAGACCACACATCCTGAGAGAGAGAGCAATTATTGGAAGCTGTGGAGACCTGGAGGAAGTCCCCCAGTCCCATAACTTGCATTGCAGACAAGTTAAGGGCCCTTGGCACTCATTTAAATCAGACCTGGATTCAGTTTGCTTATAGCTGAGGAGTGTACAAAGTACGCTTTGAACAACTGGCAACACAAAGATCTAAGATAGCTTGGTGTATTCGGTTGATACATTGGTTGTGTTGATATAAAACAAGGGCTTGAGAACATTGGAAAACTCAGATCTTAATGAGCAAATGTGCACTGCATACTAATATAAAGCATTAATCCAAGATGAAAGAAATAATATAACTAGAGCATAATAATCTTGAAATGAGCCTTATTGTAGGTTAGAAAAAACTGCATGTTGCTGAAAGTGCTCTTCAGAACTTTTCTAATCTAATCATATTCTGTGATAAAATAAGAAGAAGGGATTCATAACCTTTTTGTGTCTTTATGAATATGACATGCACATGCAAACTTGCATAGTAAACAACCATTGTATACATCATATTAAAGATGCTGCATTACTTACTGAATGCTATGTCCTACCTTAATCTGTCAGCTCCAAATATACTCATATGTTTGTGTCATAAACATAGTTTTTATGATCTTATCTATTTATGCACCGTATATCCATTCACAAAGTAACTTAAATAGAGTTCCTTATAGGGGCATTTTAGTTTCCAAAGCTCGAATGTATTTCAATAACTAACGTTATTGTTTTGAGCTCAGTAACTTTCTTTATTTGTCTTCATAGCTGTCGGGAGGAACGAGTGATTGCTTATCTTTCTCATTTGCATATAGAGATAATTGTAAAATGGCATGAGCTAATCCACCCTTCGAACTGTATACTGGATAATTTCTAGCTTTCAATCCATTAATGAAATGTGTTTGAGCACTGGCTTGAATCATTGCAATAATTATGTGAAGGAAGTTATTATTTGAAGTTATCTCTAATTATGTGTTTTGTGTCCCAAAATTTGCATACATAAATTGCAGTAATTATATCAAAATAATTAATATGATTTGGTCAACAAACGATGATGCCTGGAGCCTTGAGCCATGAGCCATGAGATGCAAATAATGAATTCATTTATAAAGGTTTGTTCTGCTTTCTTAAATGCTTTCTAAATGTAAATTTCTTCACATATCAATACAGATATAAAACTGATCTTGACTGTCCTTTCACAACAACATTAATATATTTAATATAAGTGGTGACATTTGGTAACTGTCATTACCAAATTATATTTTTATTACCGTATGCCAATGAATTATAGTCCCCATAGAGTTGTCTCTGAACACCTTAGATAAGATTTTATATAACTACACTCAAAATGACCATGAAACGTTTCCCTGCCTTTAAGTGCTAGTAAATAGAAGGCATTTCAATGTTTCTGTTATCACAAGACCACCATACAAATAATGAATGACAGCATCTGGCAAGTGCTCTGCTGCCGGTGCTCTGCTGTCGGTGCTCTGCTGCCCAGTTGTACAGAGGGTGTTGGGCAATTTTTGCCTCTTTATACCCCTGTCATAAACACATTTTGAGCTGTTAATGTGTTTATGAGGCCCAGAGCACATAAAGTTATGTAACAATGCTACCCAAGACCTTAAACCTGGCTAATCAAGCTGACACTGAGTCAAAGGGGCCAAGCGTTGTCAGATATGGGTTCATTAAAAAATTAGGTTAACTGTCACCTACTATAATAAAAGGATCACTTCCAATGCTGAAACTGTACTGTATCAGTGCTTTTCTGTTGCTTTGATTTAACTTTGAAGGCATTAGGTAAATTGTTTTGCTTAATATGGTTTGATTTTCTTGGAATGGCTCTAATCTAAATATTATATAAGTTCACATAGTGCTTGCCCATTCAATACTCGCTGCCACCAGGGTGACCATCAGGGGGTGGGGTGTATGATGGGAATTATGATTTGTGATGGTAATGCTTTACATTAAGGTTGTATTTGTTAACATATGCACATGTAACATGTACTACATTGTAAATTAGATATCATGTTTTAATAATGAAGTGTTTTTACACATTTGTTCATCTTGGTGATATATATATCTATACTGCTGTTCATTGTTAGTTCATGTTAGTTTATAAGGATGTTACATCACTTTATTTTAATATAAAAAATTAGCCAAGTATTGTTCATTCTTAGTGCATGTTAACTATTATGTAATGTTAATGTATACACAACCTTATTGCAAATTGTTACTGATGCATTGAATAAACAGCTATCATATAATGCTTTCATGGATATAGACTACCCTATATGTAAATATCATAAACTTTCTCAACTTCTCCTGAACTAACTTTTCTTCACTGAATAGTAAAAATTGCCCTCTTTGTTCTTTTTCTCTGGCTCATTATGTCTTTTGTGTCAAATAGCTTTACGGAGACATGCTCGTCATGATAACTATAATATATATGAAATAATATTTTATCCTGCAATAACGGCGCTGATCTGTGTTTCTTTACCACAAAATGTTAGAGGGTGAACAAATCTTTATGACTTTTTACTGGTGCAGTTTTGGGTTTAATATTGTATATATCTAGGGTTGCCAACTTTCTACCAGCCAAATACGGGACATTCCAGCTTTAAATATGGGAAAAAAATTTCAGGCAGGGCTCTGGCGTGAGATGATGCACAACAGTTAAAGAGGTCCATCTATAACAGCGCTACCCAATACGCGGTCCACAGGCTGCATGCTGCCTTCAAGCCATCCTTTGCGGCCCACGCTATGATTTTATCATCAAAAATATATTTATCAATAGCCTATCAAATGTGCATGAATTGTGAGGTGTCCATTTTCCAGAGTATTTATGGTAGCCCTCTGTATCGCTGAAGCACAGCATAGTTAAAGAGGGAAATAAACTGGTGCATGGTACGAAGGAGCGTGAGGCGATCGACTGTGTTCCACGAATGCTACAGGGTCCTTGTATAATGTATAACATGCAAGGAAGGGCAGCCGGTGGAGTTTCTGGTGCCCCCCTAGGGAGCTGGTGCCCCACACAGACTTCGTAATATGCGTAAAGGGAGCGGTGGTACTGTGGTAGCCTAATGGTATTTTTCTGAAAGTGATTAGTCTAATGGCTTTTTAGTCTCAACAAAACCAAACTGGCTTTGGCTGAACCAGACAGCTCCTTCAGTTTATGTCAGTATTCTATAAAACACCAATTTAATGTCTATCACTGAAAGCAACGCAACCAATTATAAACTTAATTTCCATCCAAGGATGTTTTGCTAAAAAAGTTTTAGCGCATCAAAATAAAACTGGTGAAAAATAATAATTATCGCTATTTTTTAACAACTGTCTACATAATATTTTTCCGTTTAACTGTAGCACATACACTATGTTGATCCTTCAAATGTCATGAAAAACTGGTTTGAAAACACTTTGTCAAGAAAATTGGCGTTAATGCAAAAATGTAGTGCCACATGGTAGAATTTACCCCAATCGTTAGCCTGTGTTAATCATGAAGATTAGTACATATCTGTAACACCTCTCACAGGAAGGAGGACAGGAAACAAGTCTTCACCGCAAGGTAAGCCTTTAATGCCGTTGTAATTTATACAATTATACAACCAACTTATAATAACACACAATATGATACAAGCGCACTGGGTTAGCTTGTCATCTCCCCCCCTGGAGGCCCTCTGGCTGCCCTTTTATGCCGCTCTCCCCATGCTCACTGAAATTAGAGACAGGTGTTAGACATAATTTAGCTCAGGTGTAAGCGCCCTTACCGCTTTTCTCTCCCGGACGGGCGCTTGACCACGCCCCCGCTGTCACATACCCCCACCGCCCGACTCAGGCCGGGGCGTCATCCGGCCTGTCACCACTCCCCCCCCCATTTCTGGAGAGGAAGTCTGCAACAGCCATCTGCACCCCCGGTCTGTGGACCACCTTGAATTTAAAGGGCTGGAGGGCTAGATACCAACGGGTGATCCGGGCGTTAGTATCTTTCATGCGATGGAGCCACTGCAGTGGGGCGTGATCCAAGCAGAGGGTGAAGGCCCACCCCAGCAGGTAGTAACGGAGGGTGAGGACCGCCCACTTGATGGCCAAACACTCCTTCTCTACGGTGCTGTATTTAGTCTCCCTTAAGGAGAGCTTACGTCTAACGTACAGCACCGGGCGCTCCTCCCCCTCCACCACCTGCGAGTGAGAGGTGGTCTCCACAAGTAACCGGAGTGTTGCGACTGTGGGCTTTCTTTACCTCCGGTCCGAGCTCTGCCCTCTCCGGAACTACCGTGGCCAATGTCACAGAGGCCGCCTCTTCCCTCCACAATTTCAGGAGGTTGAGGTGATATATTTGCCTCGCGCCCCCTCTATCGGTACGTTTAACCTCATAATCGAGATCCCCAACTCGTTGTGTGACCTCAAAGGGTCCTTGCCACTTGGTGAGTAATTTAGAGCTCGATGTTGGGAGCAATACAAGTACCTTATTTCCCAGTGCAAATTCCCGTAGCCGAGCACCCCTGTCATACAGCCGGCATTGGCGTTCTTGAGCCTGGAGCAAATTCTCCTGTGTTAGTTGCCCCAGTGTGTGGAGTTTTGCTCTAAGATCAAGAACGTACTGAATTTCATTTTTACTATTAGAAGGTCCCTCCTCCCAAGCTTCGCGGATGACGACGAGGACCCCGCGTGGGCGTCGCCCGTACAGCAGCTCAAATGTGGAGAACCCTGTGGAGGCTTGTGGGACCTCTCGCACTGCAAAGAACAGGGGGTCCAGCCACTAATCCCAATTTCTAGCGTCATCATGTACGAATTTACGAATCATGTTCTTGAGCGTTTTATTAAATCGTTCCACTAGCCCATCAGTCTGCGGATGGTAAAAGCTAGTGCGAATCGACTTAACGCCCAAGAGCTCGTAAAGTTCGCGGAGTGTTCGTGACATAAAAGTCGTGCCTTGATCGGTGAGGATTTTTTTCGGAATCCCCACCCGGGAGATTATCTTGAAGAGTGTTCCTGCAACACTACGTGCGGAGATGTTGCTCAGAGGCACTTCTTCCGGATATCGCGTCGCGTAATCCACTAGGACTAACATGAAGCGATGCCCGCGTGCTGTCCGTTCTAATGGCCCGACGAGGTCCATCCATATTCTTTCGAAGGGGACCTCGATCAATGGTAGAGGGCGCAATGGCGCTTTTGGGGTGGCCGGTGGGTTTACCAGCTGACATTCACGGCACGCTGCACACCACCTGCGGACGTCACAGCCAATGCCCGGCCAATAGAAACGGGCTATTACACGGAGAAGTGTTTTTCGTTCCCCTAGGTGACCGGCCATAGGATTATAGTGTGCCGCCTGGAAAATCTTTTCCCGGCGGCTCTGTGGAGTCAACAATTGAGTCACTTCCTCTTTTGTTTGAGCGTCCTGCATCACTCTATATAGCCAATCTTTAATCATTGCAAAATAAGGTATGAAATGGAGATGCCTGGCCGAAGCTGTTGACCATCAATTACTCTCACTTGGTCAAGAGCATGTTTAAGGGTTTCGTCCCGCGACTGCTCTAGAGGGAAGTCCCCCTCAGGGAATTCCCTGAGAGGAGGGGTGGCCACCTCGCCCCTTCCCTCGTCATTCAGAGCAGCCGAGGACGGCCCCGGCTCCGCCTCCCCTGCAAGAGCATCGCACACCGCACACCTCTTTATGCAGGACCCATCCGCGCAAATACTCTCTAAAATATCTTTAAAACTCGGCCAATCAGTACCCAAGATTAGCGGATGAGTGAGGCGGGAACTAACCGCTGCCTCCACACTATGGTTTCTTCCCCTGAATTGAATCGCCAAAGTCATTATGGGATACTTCTGAACATCCCCATGCACACACCCCACCCTCACCAGTTTAGCTAAACCCAAAGCCCCGGGCTGAACCAAGTGTTGGTGGATGGTGGTCTGATTGCAGCCGGTATCCAGCAAAGCTTGGTAAATACCCCCCTGATCCTTACCGGAATCCGGTATGCTCCAGCCCGATTGGGGGCAGCCTGCATGACACACCACCGTCCCCACCTCCATCAGCGGACACTGATCCCAGAAGTGGTCCGGGTCTCTGCACCTCCAACAGGCCGGCCCAGGCGTTGCGGCCGCACTTGTGCTGGCGGGCGCCCCACCTGAGGAGGAGAGCGGCTGAATGACGGGGAATGGGAGGGTACATTCCTCCAAGGCCGGTAAGCTGGTCTCTGGAACCTCCATGCCTGCGCGGGGCAGGAACGGGCCATGGGGAGAGAACAGAGGGAGAGAACATAGGGGAGGGGGAGAAGGCAGGGGCAGACACAGGGGAAGGGGAAAGAGAGAGAGAAGAAGAGGGCTCGTCCGCCCTCGGGATCGCCGCCAAGTGGTCCTCCGCCAGCCGAACAGCTTCCTCCAGCGACGCCGGGCGATGGCACTGGACCCACCCCGTCATCTTCCGAGGCAGCCGTTGAACGAACTGTTCCAGTACCACTTGGTCGATCACTCCCTCGACGTTGTGGTCCCCCGCGAGCAGCCACCTCCGACAGGCGTCCCAGAGCCATTGAGCGAACGGACATTTCTAATTTCATGCCCCTCTTCAGGTCGGTGTAGGCCAGGAGGTTCGTCGCCGGCAGCTGCTGTGCCGCAAGTTGAGCTTCCCCAGACAGGAGGGGAATCAGGCGGGCTGCCCACTGTTCGCGGGGCCAGCCCCAGATTTCTGCTGAGCGCTCGAACAAATCGAGGAAGGCCTCAGGATCATCTGCTGCCCCCATCTTCTGTAGCATGGGAGGGGGCAGCGTAACGTGGGTGTCCGGGGTCGCGGTTGTGGCCGACGCGGCCTCCTGGCTGAGGAGGCTCCGGATGGCGAGCCGGTCCTCTGCCTGAGCCCGCATGATTTTGAAAAACCGGCGATCTTGGTCCTGCCGGAGCTCAAGCAGGGATTGCTGGTGGCCTTGATGCAGCGTCACGAGGGACTGGAGGACTTCTGCCAGCTGGGAGGACTCTATGGGGCGACCACTTTCCATGCTTGGAATGTTGTTTTCTTTAAATATTCCCGGGTTTCGGCACCAGTGTAACACCTCTCACAGGAAGGAGGACAGGAAACAAGTCTTCACCGCAAGGTAAGCCTTTAATGCCGTTGTAATTTATAAAATTATACAACCAACTTATAATAACACACAATATGATACAAGCGCACTGGGTTAGCTTGTCATCTCCCCCCCTGGAGACCCTCTGGCTGCCCTTTTATGCCGCTCTCCCTGTGCTCACTGAAATTAGAGACATAATTTAGCTCAGGTGTAAGCGCCCTTACCACTTTTCTCTCCCGGACGGGTGCTTGACCATGCCCCCGCTGCCACAATATACTTGAAAGACAATTTATTGTATGTGAAGCATTACTCACACTTTTATGGATCGATCATAACAGCATATAGATCTGCTACAAACATGAAACTTCTAGGAGTGCCAACACAAATATCACGTATCATGCAAATCGACAAGTGCACAGAGAACAAATGAATAGCCACTGTTTTTGATTCATTTAATTGCGGTAGCCATCCGTTTATTTATTGAAGTTTCTTTTCCACACCATTCAAAATAATACACGGCAGTCATGGAATTAGCCCACAATACAAAAAACTTATAATTTCTATGCACAAAGATGTTTTAAAATTAAAAATAAATACACAAATACACAATAGCTTCAGTGTGTTTTTTGGGACACTAACAGCCCGATTCTATAAAATTATTATTTATACTTTTGAAAAAATGCCAGTAAAATTCCCTGTATTAAATTAAGCTAAATAAATTACCAAATGAATAAAGCATTAAATAAAATAATTATTTAGGCTTCAAACCAAAACCAAAAAAAAACAAAAATTCTTCACTTTCAGAAAACTAGCTTTTGAACATTTTAAAACTTTAAAATACTTTAAATCTAACCCTCTTTACCTTGCATCGCATTTGCTGAGCTTCTTCAAATTGCATTATGATGCTAAAATATATTTGAGATGACAATCAAGTTCAGTTGGAAAGTTAAAAGTTGCTGGAAAAATATGCAGGACGTAATGCAGTTGTGATGGCGATGCTTTAGATTAGATGACTGTTCAAAATAGCCAATTTAATATCAGGAATGTATCATATTTAAACCCTGATATTACAATGCATCAATGTTTCTTCAATAGCTATGCACACAGCCCGAAAGTTTCCGCCACTACATGGTGCAGGATGCCAGTTGAAAAGGGCCATGACGATTCACTTTTGGGTCGGAACCGGTGGTAACTTGCGATAGGTGCAACATCAGGACCAATATTACAGTCCTATTAGAAGGGCAACTACTCGTCTTCTTATTGCATTTATTTGTGAAATTAAAAAGACAGTAAGCTGGCTAATTTCATTGAAATGTCAATAAAAGTCCATTTGAATGGAAACAGGTATAACACAGCATATTTCCCACATTTGTTTAACGCATTTTTAATTTGTCGAAAGCAAAATAGCACGAAAAGTGGATGGAAACTAGGTTACTGTGTCTCTTTTATTAATAAAATACTCTCGGTTTAGAACACGCAGACAAAAGGCTTGTCTTGCATCTGGAAGCGACAGTCCTGGTAATGTCACGCAGTTCTGGTAATGCTATGTGTGTGCATTCCTCGTTCCTTATGTCTTGCCTAAACAGTCAATTAACCTGCTCTTCTGCACAGTTCAAGTTTGTATTCAAGTTATTTTCTCAGCAAACTCTAAGCAGACCAGAGCAACATTTCAGATGCAATGATTTTGGTTCTCTGGTTAGTCCAGTTATGAATGAATTATTCTGTCACATTACTTTTTTGATGTGCATCTTGTATTCCTATTTAAACGATAGGAGTTTATTTGGTAAATTTAGTTTATAAATTTAGTTTATGCACATTTCTTCTTATTGAATATAAAATGTATCCACCTCAAGCAAGCATATACTTTTTGCTTGCGCATTTTGGAGATTTAATGTGCATCTTGGTGTTTCCATCCAGGCATTTTTATGCAATATCCCAAAATGTGCATAAAAATACATTGATGAAAACCCATCTGAGAACAGAACTGATCATATTTTCTTTATTGCAATGAATGTGGTGCAAAGCGGCTCTTTGAAAAATTAAAACCAAACCATGAAAAATGTAACTGTTATGCCCCTAATTTTAGGATTTATATATGCTTGTATGATCAAATATTATATAATGTTATAAAATTTATAATTCTTACTATAAGGGGTCTGGGAAGCTCAGCGAGTATTAATGTTGACTACTACCCCTGGAGTCACGAGTTCGAATCCAGGGTGTGCTGAGTGACTCCAGCCAGGTCTCCTAAGCAACCAAATTGGCCCGGTTGCTAGGGAGGGTAGAGTCACATGGGATAACCTCCTTGTGGTCGTGATTAGTGGTTCTCGCTCTCCACATGCGGAGTGTCATGCACGAGCCACTTGATAAGATGCACAGATTGACAGTCTCAGAAGCGGCGTTAACTAAGACTTGTCCTCCGCCACCTGGATTGAGGTGAGCAACACTACTTTTGCCAAAAGAACGAAGCTGCAATTAATGGAGACAGACAATATTTTTCTGTCAAGTGTTTTAATTAAGCTTAAGCCTTTTCCATTTTTTAAAGCTCAGCGAACTGGTGTTTAACATTGGGTTCATCAGTTTGTAGACAGTATGTGACTAATGTGTTAATAATAGTATATAACACTAGAAATAAAATGCCTTCCAGGGCCACTGTCTCAGTATAAGTCTTAGTACCAATTTAAAAAGTTTCACGTTTAATTTTGTGTCAACATGTCGTTGTTTTGGCAGTAAATAGTGTTTATCACAACGGAAATGTAAAAAAATCACATTAAGCTTTTTAACCTGTACTGTATTTTACTAGTGCTGCAGTTTTTCTCACAATTCTTTAGATGAGTTTCTCTTCCAGAAAGCACTGAGATATGCAATGTAATGTCATGTCATAAATTATTGGTGTTTTTGGAATCACAATGGTGAGAATCAAAATTATGCACTCAAATACTATATGTTTGACAAAATTATTTCACATTTGACTGAAATATGACTGAAAATGTGCACCGTGTAACATTTAAAAGCCAACATATCACACAACTCACATAAAAGGTGTGTGTTTCAGGTCCTTTTCTCTCAGTTTGTGAAACATTTCCAGCAGTTTGGGTGTGAGGCGCTAAAATACAGGACAAACGTTGTCCTGTGTGGATTTAATACTGAACACAATTTTGTTCCCTTGAATACGGGACGATTCCAAACTATATGGGATGGTTGTCAACCCTAGAGGTGTTGTTTTTGAACGCATCTATTGTGTAGGTGATGTTGAAAAGTAATAGTGTTTATTTATTGACAATGTCTTTGACGTGATCATATCTGTTTTCTACTGCAATGAATGTGGTAGAAAGTGGCTCAACATGCTATACAGTTGCTAGGTTGCTCTGGATGGTTGCTTGAGTGTGGATAGGAAGTTGCTAGGCTGTTATTTAACAACAGCTTGCTTACCTGAGTCAGATTAGCTAACCCCCTGATCTCTATGACATTTTGATCCGAAGAAATGATCACTCTGATTACTTTTTTTTTTGCGAGCAAAAGTCTAAAAAATTCAAAGCAATGATTCCATAACCTGCCAGATTTGAGCCATCACTCATGTCCGTAGCCACACAGTGTGGGACAAGTTATGTGCCGAACTTTTGTACGGAAGAAGAAAACGTTTGGAAAATCCCTAAATGAAGGTCCTCTCAACTGTAATAGTGGTGCTTTGCTAAAACAAGCACTGCAAATATCAGCATATTGGGTTTTTGAATTTGTTTTTATCTTACAAAACTGCAGGGCTTGTAACAGAGCTTTTCAGGAAGTCTGCTTTAGTATTAGCCTGATTGGTTGGCGCACTTTATTACTTCAGTGTGGCTAATAACAGATAACTTTACTACAGTATATTTGTATTATTTGGTGTGGTGGATGAGCAAATCTAAGTGCTTTCTATTACCATCTGCAACAGAAGATCTTTCAGTATATATTTTCCCTTGTTTTCTGTCTTCTTGGGATGCCTCTGATCTTGGCAGTTGTCCAGTCAAGCTGTCATTTCAAGGCCTCCACCATAACACCACACTGATGTGGGGCACACACTGGGACATTCGTGCTTGGCATCTGCCAAACATACTGAAAACTGTCAGCCAGTCAGTCTGTTGTCAGTGAGTAATTGGCACACACTGAAGCAGACACATGCAGGTGGCTGTCTGCACTCAGAGGTACCCTCACTTCCCTCACTAGGGGCCCCCAGGGATGAGTTTAAGCTGGGACCCCCGTTGCTTCAGGCTGTATTGTGTATACATTACAGCCAATATCCTGCTCTCCTCCACAAAGTTTAAGTGCCTGAATAAAAAATAATTGGCTGTCTGGAGTTGCACATTATGACATATGTTCATTTCTTAGGTCTCGGACTTTATTTCTTTAAGAGGGACCGTTTCTTTCTTGTTGTTTGTTTGTAACAGATGGCATTTGTTCTGAGGTCCTGCAAAAGCAGTGCCTCCCACAGAACAGCAGAGTTAAAATTCAGTGGCATATGTGATTCAGCAGGGGTGTTAGTCACGCTATCCTAGCCAAATCCCAAACAGGTTGTAAAAGCAGGTCTGTCTCTAGTTCCTCTTTCTCCAGCTCTGGAGTCATGCAACAACAACAAAAAAAAACTTTCTTATAGAGTACTGAGATTTGCACATGCAAACAATTATGGTTAACTATCAAAAAGGTGCAGAGGAGTCAGTAAGCGGAATACATGGATTCTAGGGCACCATGTCACAGTTTCATTATCATTAATGAAAAATAAGTGGAAATAGTTTTGCTGAAAGTATAACAGAATTTGTTTTGTTACATTTTTGTCCACCCCACTCGCAACTGCCGGTTTGGTTAATTTTCTTTTTTTGTTTTTGTCTTGGGTACCTTTAAATGCATACCTCATGTCTTAAGTGACCCGAGACCTCATTCCAGCTCCTGTGCCACATTTTTTGGACTTGTGCCCACACCTCTTTAGTGTTTCTCAATCTTTCTCTTATACATAGTTTTACAAAAAATGTAAAATTACAAGAAAGCAATTTTTTTTTAATGACCTAAGTACTAAAAGTGTATAGGTTCATTAGAGACCCTAGGTATGTAATAGTGTCGCTTTTTTTTCATATGCGTGTACACATACAAATCATATGTGGTGCTGTGGTTTCAGTGATTGACTTGATTTACATTTTACATTGCTATTTAACGAAGAAACAACATGAATGTAAACTATAGCAAGTACAACACATGAACAGTATGATATGACTATTGCCATTTGGGTGTACTACTGAAACTATGTAAAGTTGTGCATCTATTTTGATAAGTGCCTGAGAAAATGCATATGTGTATCTTATATATAGCATATGTGTGGCTTATGCATTATTTGTAGTTATATATGTGTTTGACAGCAAGTTGCGTCTTATGAAATTACAGTGTGAAAGTAATGAATCCTGTTCTAGATTTGTCTTGATTTGTTGCAATATATCTATGATATATGAAAAATAAAAGATCAAAATATAATTGATTGATATTTTATTAATTTTTTTTCTAAATGTTTTTGAATCTGGCCATTTTCTAGATCCATATCTGAAAGATATACTGTATAAAATAAAACTGAATATACAAAAATAAAAAAAATATATAATTCTAGAAAACACTGAAAACACAAACTCAAAACTAACAGTCAACTAATATTGAAAATAAAATAGAACTAAATAAAAAATATGCTATAAATAAAAACTATATGTCTCATACAGACTCTTGTTAATTGTACTACGATATGTTTTCAACCCTTAAGCCCCATTCACACCGCCAGCGACATCGCCCCATTCTTTTTCAATGAGAGCATAACAACTTCCGGTAACACAGGCTGTCGCGAACTTTAGTGACAGAGATCGCCGTGGGGAGTGACAAGACAAGCTGAGAAAATGTCAACTTTATGCAAATGACGACTGACATTCGCACGGGACTACCAGTGAGAGTGAAGACAGAGGATATTACGTCATCAGTCTCCAGGCAAGATGAGTGTGAGATACCAGAGTCAACTCGAGTGCTGGCAAGACGGAGAAGTTAAAAGTTTCTATGAGCGATTTCACTGTTCTATATCATATGTCTGTAACCACATACATAGTTATGGCCTAATAAAATGATGCATGGAAAACGATGTTTGATTCATATAACGTACGTCTTGTTTAATGATATAATGCATTAAGCACTGCTGCAGGTTATATAAGATGCACTCCCCTGCAGAATATGCATTTTTAGAGGCAAAAGAACTGATTCCTTCTCAAATTATTATGATATCGGCAGTATCATCTGTAAACAGCCTTTCAAATGCTACTTTAGTCAGTTGAGCAGTCCACCAAAAACGTTAGAGCGGCGGCAGCAGTGGGAACACCCACAGATCGCAAATTCTAGCGACATGCCGCCTGCAGTGTGAACGGGGCTTAAGAGATACAACTCATTAGACAACATCGGAGTCTCATAATTACACTAATCATTTTCTTCTGCTTGGTTAATTTTATGTTTTAGTGAACCTCACAGACATAAACAACTATGTCCTATAGACTTTTTCGTTTTTTTACAGTCCTGCTTGCATGCAGGCAGATGTATCATACACCTAGAATTATGAGGGGTCTTGGTGCCCTAGGTGAGGGAAGACATTACCAAAGAAAATGAAACACGTTTTAACAACTTAGTTGTTCTTTCAATAGGAGATAATTTTGTTTAGTATTCATGTATTCTTTCACATATTTTTTTAATAAAACCTTGCAAAATTGCAACGTTATTTGAATGTCAGTGATTGCCATGCATTTTCGTAGTATGGAAAAGATACATATTGATATTTTGCAAAATAAATTGTGTGTTCCAGGGGGGAAAGTCTCTTTTCACCAACATGTAACATGAAGGGGAGTAAATGATGACAGATCCAGACGAGATCTCACGAGAAAATCAGCAAAAGGAAATCAAGTATTTAGGAAAAAAATGTGGAACATGCAAATGTTGGCATTGTGATTTCTACCACATAGTTTTAGATAAACACTTTTTTAGCCTATAATAATCATGGAAGAAAGATTTTTATTTTTTTACACACATGGCTCTTTGAATGGGCATAAAACTTCTGTAAACAGGGATGTACAATACATCTCTGCCTTATTTTCATGAAGTGTAGCACCAATCCTAGCGCACAACCCTGTAGAACAACTGGCTGCAGGCTGCATATTGTCAAGTAAGCAGAACTGCAAATGATTTATATGAGCCTTAAATATGAAATGAAAATTACTCTCCAAAGTTTAAATTAAATTCTTAGAAAACCAATGAATCATTATGAAATAAGTTTAATAGATATAAGCTAGTTTAATATACCCAAGATAATAGGACACCCTGAAAAAAATTATTTCTTAGCAGGGAAATGTCTTGCACCATTAAAATGTGCTTTTATGCAAATCAGTCATTGCCAGGGTCTCTGCTGAGGTTGAAGATCTTAGAAAACTGTGGTCTCTAACAAAGCTGCTCGTATCAAGACTGCGTCTGTTTCCAGGGAATATGCATTTCACATGAATTAGTACCGTGTTGTATTGTAACTATGGTTTCCTTCAGTACTCCAGTTATTGAACTTGACCTACTTAAGTAATTGTCACAAACACAACTTATGCACTTTTCCTTCTTCTCCGTCGCTTTGGTAAGAAAAGAAAAAAAACTGCTTCAAAAATAAATGTAAATTCTTACACATGCTCTTTGAATGCTTTCGGAAAAATGCAACAGAAATAGTTCACCCATAATTATGAGCGGTTTTCTTACAGCATTGCGGATTAAAAGCATACTGAATCATTATTACAGCTTGAATGATAAAAAGACACACCTGCTATATCAAAACTATGAAATAAAAGCCTATTCAATTCAGAGACCAAAGTTACTGATTCACTTTGTAAATTTTGTAATGGTTCCCAGCCAAGTGAGGGGAAAATTTATAGAAGCTGCTTGATATTTCCAGTTGCAATATTATGGACTAAATGAAAGAAAGCAGTAGGGTATTGCAAATCGTAAAAAAAAAATATTATAATACTCTAAAATGATTGAGCTAAAGCACATTTTTCACATTTCGACCAATTTGTATGTAAAGTGCATTTCTGCCAGGGAAGACAATGAGACCCTTAGGAAACGGCACTCTGCATAATACGACAGTACAACCCTCCTGTTGACACTCAGTCGAATCAGGTCATTGGAAAGCCTTCCGAGTCCTGTGAGCAAATCAACTCAAACCTCACAGAGGTAAATTGGGATCCGTAACTAAAAAACGTCCCTCCTCAACTGTTTGCAGTTTAAGTTGTACTTCAGTAAATTGAACTGAGAGGTCACATTGCTCTCATAACATCTAGTGTCCACTGAAAAGGAAAAACACCAATGTTTTTTACATTTTTAACAATAGCCTGTTAATTTACATGGTATTTATCATACACCGGATTGGACTGGGGTGAATATTGCACACAAGGGAAAATATCTCTGCTAAAGTGTCTCTTCTCATGGCTGAGGTTGACACTGAACAGTGTATTTATTACAACGGCCTTTACACCAGAGAATTTTAGTCTGGCGCATAACCTCGCAGTAAAAAAAGGACTTACAGAGTGAACTGATGTGAGATCGAGGGGAGTATTCGAAATCTCATTAATCTTGTTATTTTTTTTACATCACGTTGTATATATGTTCCAAGGGCAGGAAAATGTGAACGCTTCCCGATGTGCAGAGTATTTGTGAACACACAATGGCTTTCCCAACTGCAGGTACTTACTCTGTAGACATGGATTCGCCAAGCCCTCGGGACTGCCACATGTGGAATGGCACTCTGGGGCACCAGAAAGAGAGTCTAAGCTGCATTGTACAACAGTCCCAGGAGGGCAATCAGAGCTCAGACTGTGGATTATAGTCTCACTAAAAAAAGCACTTGGGTACTGTGTCTGTAAGAGCTTTTCCAAACTGTTAAAGTTCAATAAAATTCAATGCAGCAGGTGATGTGTATGTCTGGGAAAAAGGAATAGAGGGGGCAATGTTCCCTTTAGTGGGTACAGTTTCACTTCTCGACAGTTCCCTTTCACTTCTCGACAGTATTCTGTGGTCAGCCGTTGAGTGGCCCCTCGTGGTACCTACACAAAGAGGCCCAAAATTACTCTCCCGAACCTTCATATTCACTATACCTAGATGATGGAAAGATCTTCCCAAATCCATCCAAACAGGAGAGATCTTCACTACCTTCAAAAAACACTGGGTGGCAGAATGTTTGCTTCAGTCCACATAATATCCAATGAAAGTGAATGGTTACTGAGGATAACATTTTACCTAACATTTTCTTTTGTGTTCCACAACACAACAGACAGAATTTTCATTTTTGGGTAAACTATCCTCTTTAATAACATCCTTCTTAAATACTAATTATTCTTTCTGTTGTTTTGTAATGACCACATTACATGCACTTAAGAAAATATTTTGTTCCAGGATTTTTGCCTTACTGTGAAGCTGATGAGTTATTGTGAAGCTGTAAACCAGAGAAGTGGTTAATTAAAAGTTCCCTACCTGTGTTTGAAGAATCCAGCTCCCTGTGTCCTCCTTTGTTACAGCGGCATTCTGAAACATCATGTAAACAAGAACGCTGATTACCTTGGGTCGTTTAAGGGATTAAGAGAAAGCGGTTTAATACACCCAGGTTTCTCCCAGAGAACATGTCTTAATGTGGTCATGGTAACATAGAAGCGCCATTCTAACAGGTTTCTAAAGAGTGTGCATGTGCGTGAACAGACTGTTTAACAAACATCATAGGATGGAGCCCAACAACAAGTCAACGTTGCAGAAAAAGTTCAACATTTGTGAATGTACAGAGGGAAAAGTACAGAGATTATTTACAGAGATGCTTCATTCAAATGAATGGGAGAAATTGGAACACTCAACCAAGGAGATCTGAGCACCCAACGGTCAACGGATGTAGAAAGGAAGTCCTGCCTTACAGTTAAAAGAGCCAATCACCTTTCAGATACAGACATTACCTGTCAATCAACTTTAGAACATGTATGCTTCATTAGCTATACAAGCTGGGAAAATAGTGTTTTTTAGAGTAATATAAGTTAAAGAATCACAATTTATGATTCTAGTATTGTCAGATTTTATTGCTTATTTGATATATGGTCTTAGATCGCAATCTTGACCACTAATCATTTAGATTTTGGTTCCATTCAAGTATATAGGAACTGCACTGGCATGACTGGAAATAGCCTTACGAGAGCAATCCAAAGATGGCCGACAGTGGACTGACTTGCTAGAAAGACTTTGCTGTAGTGCAAGCTCATCACAAAATGAATTAATGACGTGGTTGTATCTGATAACAAAAACATATTTCCATTTACATCTTTTCCTAAATGTGATCAGAATCCAGTCCTGTCCACCTCTGAATGTGGTTTCAGTGATCCGATACGATTATGATCCGATCACAATGCATCTTGGGTGCTTTTACACCTGTCATTTAATGTGGTCAAGTGCAATCCGATAGCGATCCGATCACTTAAAACACTTGTTAATGCAAGGTGTAAATGGGGCCTATGAAGCTCAAGAGAGTCTTAGTTTTAATGTTACGAACCTTAAAAGGTCTAGGGCAGATACCATAACATTTATATATTGACGTACTGCTGAAGGTGAGAGGTGGTGGAAAAATACATGACAGGCTCTTATTGAAGGAAAAGATAAACTGGACTTTATTTACAACAAGCCGAAGCCACTGAATCCAGTCAAAGGAACAACAATAAGTGTGCTATGTACAGAGTAAGTGAACAAATAAACAATAAATGAGAAAAGAACAAAAGCGGCGCCAAAGAAAAGAACAAAATATAACAAAACAATCCCTAATCTAAACCTAATCTAACCAAAGAAAAACGTAGAAAATAAACCGAAAACTTCAGTGCACACGGCACCCTAGTTAAACTACCTAACAAAACAAAAATACAGGGGTTGGCACTCACGTCTTACCTGGTGTGTCTAGACAGTCATTTGCTACGGGTGCAGTGTATATCGCGATATCCTGACCTGCGTTCTCTTCCCACAATTATTACAATTGTTAAACAATTTCTCAAGCAAATGAAAAGGTAGACATAGCCTACACATCAGAACTTAGCTCACATAACATGGCTAGTACTAAAAGTACAAAGAACAAAACACATAGCACACCACTCAGGTCGCAGGCAGAGCCATACACATACTCATTTCGCTACAGAGAGAGACAGCGTGAATGAACGTGCCATCCTTTTAAAACCAGCCGGCGGCCTCCAATTAGTTCTCAAGCGCCGCCTTAACGATGACTGACGTTCGACTCAGCCAATTACAGCAACTTGCGAGCAGAGAGAGGGAGCTAGAGACAGAGAGAAGACAATGAGCACAACAACCAACACGTGCAAAGTACACTAACGTGCACAGAACAATGAAAACGAACACAAAACACGCGTGGAACGTAACACTTACAAACACACTGGTTCTATCTCATGAGCTCGACATTAAAACTCATGAGTTTTAATCATTCGTAATACGTATTGTATATTTTTTTGCCCCACAAAGCCAAAACGTCAACACTGTGCCAACACTGAAACTGAGAAAATGTCTTCAAAGTTTTTGATCATCTAGTCAAACATAGATTACAAAATATGTTACCGGATTTTGGTTATCACTCAATTTTGACAAAAGTTTAGTCATTGCATTTTGCCTTTGCAGGGTAGAATAGGTGGGTCACAGATTTTATAGTAGTCAAACATATTCATTGTGCCATGGGGCCAAGCATCTGCAGTGCAAATATGTGACTGAAAAGAACTCTATCTGCGACTGCCCGAATTTATAAGTGCCTAAAGTTGCTTATAATGAGTGGACATGGCAACATTGTCAGTGATCAAGCAGGAGTTATAGTACCAATCATAAATGTAGTGGCCATTTCACCTTTTAATCACGTTCCACAGCTATTCCTGCTTGATTAATCAACAAATGATATCCAATCTTACCCAATTAGTTTGACACACAGGGAGAAGGGAACAGAAAAGTGAAAAAACATGTTGATACACATCTAAGGCAGTCAGACACCTCATCATATGGTATTGATTTAGCCGGCCTGCACTGACTAAGCACCAATCTAATCGTGTTCAGCCCACCCGTCTTTAAGCTCTTCTTTTGAGTATTGTAGCTCCATAGAGTAAGCCTCCAGTTCTGCCCTATTCACGCTCATTCTATATTGCTGTAATGTCATAGCGACAACCCCCTGCTGGTGATAATAGGGGTGAAAATCATGTCTGGACATCAACATACATCTCATCCCTCAGGTGTTAGCCTGCTGGTAATGAGGACAGCCTCTGATTCCCCCTACCTCACACTTCCTCTCCCATCACACACATACACGCATCCAAATGAGAAGAGGAAGGAGCTATGCTGCGATCTGCACCTGTTTTGGGCTTGATTAGATGAGAGTCTGTTGAGATGAGCTCCACAGGGCACCCAATTATGTACCTGCTGCATTTCTCAAGGTACACGTTTGCTAGTAGTTTTGTTTGTATTCATGTCACAGTTCAGTTATAGTGGTATGATAAATGTTGTTCTGGCCGGTCATTATAATATATTTATTCAGGTTCAATAGAAAGGTGTATGCTTAACATCCATGCAGAACAGCACAACAGACGGATCAATATTTGAATTGCTAAACAATTGGACATTTTCACACCAGCAGTCTGGGATGAAAATTATTCAGAGAGTGCAGATTGCTTCTGCTCTGACCATCTGACCTCTGACCTCCCCCAGTTAGAGCACCTGTGTGATCTGAATGCAGCTCAGACTCTTATTAATCACAGGGACAGTCTCACTGAAATGTGATGAGAAGTGGTGTTATGTTTGAATTAGTCTCTCATTTTCACCAAGAAAAACTTATTATAAGCCACTATTAGGTAAATGTCAGGAATGTGAGGCATAAACTCAAATTCACAAATCTTTGAACATATCATAATCAAAGATGAAATGGCTACAGTTTTAATTCCACATATTACATAAGGAATGTTCAAGTTAGATGATAAATTAGTCAGAGTGCACACTTTCACCTGGCCCTAAATAGTAGGATATGGAATCAAGAATCGATAGGGTTTATAATTCAGATCCGGTTCCTTTTTTTTTTTTTTTATGGAACCAAATGATTATCATGAATTTCTATTCTATTAACATTCTCAAACGTGAACCTTTATATTCATTTTTATGTATTATTCTAAGTAGTATTAAAGGAAATATTAAGAGTGGAGACACGAAACAGGGTGGGAAAAAAGTGGGACAAATGGTTGAAAACAGGTCAACCCCACGCCTCTGCAGTGACACTGGGGGAGCAGTTTGTCTTTAATTCGATTGTGTCTACTAGACCAGAGGTTTACAATTGGTGAGGTGCGCCTCCCCTGGGGGGCACCAGAGAGCACAAGAGCAGGAGCAGTGTGGGGGGAAAAAACATATTGGTTCATGTCTGTACACATCTGTCCAGCTAGCTTGCGTGTTAAAGTGCGTGTTATGCATATGCGTGCAGCAAAATGGATCTCTTTGTAGTGAGTTTCTCCACCTCTCTCGAAAGGCTAAGAAAGTCCTCATCCCCTTCCCCACCACTTACTTATGTGAGTGCGGGTTTTCCGCTTTGAACCTGCATAAAAGCAAATACAGATCAAGGCTGCAGGTGGAGGACGATTTACATTTATTCTTTTCTACCGTGCAGCCCCGCATCGATCCCCTGTGCGCATCAAAAAGTCGGACTCGTTGTTCCCACTGATGTAGGGGCAATGAAAATGAAGAGGCAAAATCGGCAATGATATTACTTATTTTTTTGCAAATATATAAATGAATCATTCAAAGCCTTTTAGAATAATATTTTAAGCCTAATAGACACATTAACAGGCCTGCATAATCCATTGATAAAAGTGGCATTCATTTGTTCTAAATCTAAAAAATATACATTGAGCTAAAAATAAATTAATGCAATGTTTTTCAATGGTACATGTGCATGCCAATTTACTTTTCTTCAGTTTTTGTTCTCGCTTGGCACATCCAGAGCCGTGTTTCTGGCTATGCCATTGGTGTGAAAGGGAATAAAAGTCATTGTTGTTGTAGCGCCTCTAGTGTTAATTTAATCAGGAAATTGCTGCGATACATACAATGAGCTACGCAAAATAATTTTGCAAAAATGTGGGTGTAGTGACTTGATTCTGTCACAACTGGTAATAATTTCCCCTACTGTTAGTTTTCCCCACTGAAAATCTAGTATAATTCCAACAGAACCCCCTGCTTCAACCGGCGATAGTTCTACACCACAACTTTGACTACAACAACAGATCAACCTCACTATTTCAGGGGTATATACAGTACCTTTCTGGTGGAAACCAAATACATTATGCATGCTCTGCGTGTGAGGGGTTGCATTTAAAAGCCCAATGCTGTACACCATTCCCTGGGATATTTTAGCACGCAATCAATAATTCCCCATCAACCTGAGCATAGAGACCGGTACCACCATGCTTTGATATCCTCTGACAAGTTAAACCCAGCCCAGCTTTTAAAATGCTAATGGCCGCCCTACTAAGAACCTGAGATGCTCTATGCTGTTTTTCGTTTTCAAGCAACACAATCATATGAAATTCAGAATATTAGAGGATCAGCTATGCACTAAGTCCTTGATAGCCCTGAGATGCATCTGAGGGGAAAACAAGGAACCTGACACTTTCAACGCGGCATCTGTTCACCAACTGCAAGAAACAAAAGCACTTTGATGGGATGACAGCACCAAATAAACTCTCCAATAGCCCTGCATATTTTCAGTCACAGGTTTATTGAAGCATGCCCTCTGGCAATGTTTTCTCTGAAAGGTACAGGAGTCAAAGACCCCGAACATTTGAACTAATTAGAGCAGTCAGGCTCTTAAGTCCTTGAACAAGCTATTGATCAATTAGCAACAGTGCTACTTTGGCATCCCACTGTGTCTCATTTACAGTTTGCTTTCATTGATATACGGATTCCAGCAAGAACAAAAGGCATTCCTTGGAGAAAAGAGAATTTTTCACCACAAGACTGAAAACATAAAGAGTTACAACTCTTTTTTGTTTCTTTTCTTTCAACTTAAAATATATTTTTCTATCTCATCACTGAGGCACTAAGGTAACCATATCAGCAGGGGTTTGATATGGTGCAACTCAAAGGCAATCGAGACATAGTGACATTGCTGCTCGGTGCACTGTGAACGCTCTTCAAAACCTATTTCTGTCACCTGTTCCGTAAAGTTTAAACTCAAATATCACATCTGAAGAGTGAAGATTTGTCTTTGTGATATAGGCCAGTGTCTGCGATGGACTGGCGACCTGTCCAGGGTGTCCCCCGCCTTTCGCCCAATGTTAGCTGGGATAGGCTCCAGCCCCCCGCGACCCTGTACACAGGATAAGCGGTTGATGATGGATGGATGGATATAGGCCAGTGTTATGATCAGGAACTGTTTCACACAGTTAATTCCACATAAGGAAGAAAGTATGGGTTTGTAATGACAGAAGTGTGAGTAAATTATGAAAGAGTTTTCATTTTGGGGTGAACGTACAGGAATTAAAATTTTTGTTTACATGCAGGATAAGATGGATATAAAAATGACATTTAATAAGTGTCAATTATGGTCAGTGTTTTTTATTTTTTTATTTAAAGTGTGCTTTTAGCTCAACTGTTAAAGCATTGCATTGTAATAACCAAGGTCATGGGTTCAATTCACAGGGGACACATACTGATAAAATGTATACATTAATGGCATTACAATTTCCTTTGAAAATAAAGTTTATGCCAGTTGCATAAATGTATTTGCCGACCACATACTGGCGGTACTGTACAGTGTAGGTGTCAACTGGAATTTTCATTTAATACCTTTAACAGCTAAACCAAAAATTTAATTCTGCACAGCATGTTTACTTTTGCTCCTGCTTTAAGCACTTACAAGATTAGATATTCTTTACTGTTTTGATGAGAACTAAAAGCTACCCAACAATGTGTGAGAACCTCAAAAGTTCACTTGGTGCTTTAACAGTTGGAAGCAGTGAGATTAATGTGTTCCAGATTCAACTGAGCTTAAAGGTATTTGGAGGAATGATCTCTTCCCCCTTTAGTAAGCCTTACGGCGGCTGACCACTGATACTGAATTATTTCTCTCACTTTGTGGTCTTAGACTCCAGAGGCCAACTGTGGACATCCATCTGTGACTGAGACAACACACTCCATCTTCACCTCATGATGCAAGAATGTGACATCGGACAAGGCCACAGAGAGAGGTCTGTGGCTGACAACATGCATCACCTCATCCGCATCAGCCAAAACATAAGGGAATATCACAGACACTGTTGTAAATGGTGCTTCCTTTACCAATGCTTCATGGCAATTGGTTGCAGGGCAAGGTGTCATGTTCACGATAGATGAGAAAATATAAATTTATATATTTAAGTTCACCCAAAAATATAACTATGAAAAGTGGGTCTTGTACATGTTAATAATAGTGCTGTCAGTTGATTAAAAATATTAAACTCGATTAATCGCATAAAGTTTTGTAGTTGATCGTGATTAATCGCAGATTCTGAAAGTGCTTAAATTTGACATTATATATAATAATTTTCATTTCAAAATGTATTTATTACTATGTTAGGAAAGAAAACAGAACAATATGGAACAATAGCATGCTTTATTAACATTTTCCAAACAAAGCCTTTCACAATATAAAGATAGAAATGCACTAAAATAGCACAAATTCAAGTAACATTAAACATTTCCCAAAGTCTGTGTGGGAGTTTGACTAATTCAAAGAACTAGTCTCCCCATAGGTTGCATATTCATTGCAATGTGCATTAAATATCATAAACTTCCATACTCCACAATATTAATCTGCCAGTAGACTGTGGCTATCTGCTTTGCTGCAGCAATTTTGGAGCCTCGTCCATGATTCACATCAGAGTGTCAACGCCAGCACCACTTTGAACTCTACATGAGAAGCGCTTGCAGACAAAAACGTCTCATTCTGCATTTTGGTGATAGCTAAGACTTGGCGTGCTTCTGAGGTAATTAAAATGTCCCTTACATAGGCTGAAAAATACTTGATTTCTATTAAAAGTCCCATCTGGGCTTGTTTATTACATCAAATAGCATTAAGAGCTCCTTTCTCCTTCATTTTCTCCCTGACAGGGAAGCGCTGTTGTGTATGTGTTGTGAAGTGTGCATCAGTGAAATGACTCTGGGCAGACACATTAAAATGTTTCTGCCCTTCCAACAAGTGTTTATGCTGGTTTGTGCTGTATTAATGGTAAATGTATTAATTGCGAATAAGACAAATTTATGCGTTAAACTTTTTTAATTAATCGCATGCATTAATGAGTTCATTCGGACAGCTCTAGTAAATAACCATCTATAACACAGTATGCTTGTATGCCATTTTTAAGGGATAGTTCACCCAAAAATTACAATTCTGTAATTTACTCACCTTCCTGCGTGTCTTTCTTCCTTCTGTGGTACACAAAAGGAGATGTTAGGCAGAATGACTGCATCAGTCACCATTAATTTTCATTGTATGGAAAAAGATGCAATGAAACTGAATGGTGACTGAGACAAACATACTGCTTAATATAGCCTTTTTGTTCCAAGGAAGAAAGTCATACAGGTCTGTAACAACCTCAGGGTGGGTAAATGAAAAAAAAAAATGTTTTGGGTAAACTACCCCTTTAAAAGGAAATGTGGCAGGGCGGAGGGCGGGACCGGGTCGTGATCATACACACCCGGTCCCGTATTAGGCTAATCAAGCCTCTGAGGTTTAAAGGGATCAATGAAAAGGAGGAGGCAAGAACCGGCTTTACAATATAAATAATAGTTTTAATGATAAACTTAAAAGACAACATAAACACACACATGACGGACATATCCGTTAACGATCTCTCTCTCCCACACGATCCTCTGCAGTCGACCTTTAAACCTCAGAGGCTTGATTAGCCTAATACGGGACCGGGTGTGTATGATCACGACCTGGCCCCGCCCTCCGCCCTGCCACAGGAAACTACCCCTTTTACTGGAATAGTTTACTGTATCATAGATGCCTATTTATATATACAAGAGCTAGACCCACTTTTCCAATTGTTTCTTTCGTTGAAGTAGACAAAGTGACAAATTGCACCCATTTTGAAACAAGAAAAATGGCAAAACATACAAAGACGTAGATCAGAGTGCTATCGTTCTATCTAACATGCTTCTCTTTGTCCTCTGAATTATACATTTACTTTTAAAGAATAGTCTGATAAAATCAAGTTGTTTTTCTATTCTTTAACAACACGAACAGATTGCTAAAATTTTTTAACCAGCGGTGGCCATGATAACCAAGCTCGTAAATGACCTGTCTAGACAGATAGGAGCAGTGCAGCACGGTAACAGGTTGGAATTAATGAACAGACCACAAAAACAAGTTTGTTTTCAAGTTGTCAGGTTCCATGAGCCACTAACACATGCACATTTTAGGCCTTTGCACACCAAAGGCGATGCGATTATGAGAGACAAATCGGCGTTGAATGGCCCTTTGCCATAAAATGGGACATGAATTCGGCATTAGCACATTCACGCCTTTACAATAGGTGCTGCTATTCAACAAGCAATTTTACCCTGGTTCGATAGTTGGCTCCACGCACCTTTAAGCTGGTCTAACACTTCTACATAGGAGAGCCTATAAGCTTAGCATAAAATAGCATAACACGGCAGTCCCATAGACATTCTATGTGCGGTACACTGGCAAAGAAGCAATCTTTTTAAAATGATGTCTATGGAGGAGATGCTTCAATATGCTGAATGTACTGCTTTTGTGACGAAACAGCTCATCACTTAATGAATCAACCGCCTGTCTGCCATCTACAACATGATTTACACTAAACAATCCTTTTGAAATGAACTTTGTGTGTGCAACAGGTAGGTGTCAGTTTATGGCTCTCCCTATTTTATATATATATATATATATATATATATATATATATATATATATATATATATATATATATTACGCATACAGTGACTTACTGTCGTAACACTATTTGACCATTACCAATATATTTCTAGCAAGTCAATCCACTGGCAGCCATCTTTGGAAGACTCCTGGGAAGCTATTTCTACTCATGAAATGCAGCTCCTATTTCTCCAAAACAGCTGGTCAAGATCACGATTAAATAACATATATAAAATAAGCAGTACAATCTGAAAAAACTGGTATCATTAATTGTGATTCTTTACCTCAGATTATGCCAAAAAATTATATTTTCCCATCTTGTATAGAGAATGCACATACGTGTTGTTGAGTTGATTGGCAGTCAATGTCTATATCTAAGAGGTGATTGAGGTAAAAGAGTCACCTCGAAGAGGTGACTCTTTTACCTGTAAGGCGGGACTTCCTTTTACATCCGTTGACCATTTTAATTTCTCCCATTCATTTAAAAAAAATAAAGTGGCCTGTCGCTTCTAAATAGTCTCTGCACTTACGCTCTTTCCAATGGTCCACCCTACGGCCTCTTGACAAGTTTGCAAAAAAAAACAAGACAAACAAACAAGCTTTCTTGCAAGCAGATCGAAAAAAAATAAATAAAACCGAGTTAACTACAAGCTCCTGCAGCAAGAAATTTATTGTTGATTTGCTCAACGAGAAAGAAAGCATTTGAGACACTTTCACAAACTATTTCAGTTCACCTGTTGGACAAGATGACTGACTGGGATTATTAGATTATTAGAAAGAATGGAGTGTAAAAATAAATCATATTAACAGTTAAAATACATTATCATTTGGTAAAATACTGATTATATACCAATACGCATACTGTATATAATTGTGCATTTGTTTACAATCACTGCATGTAACAGGTAAAGGTTGGGCAAGGAGGCGGCGGGAACCAGCTGAGCAGTAAACATAAACTTTAATGGTAAACTAGGGATGGGCGGATCAATACTAAAGTGTCGATATTTTCTATACTGATGTGGTATCCAGAATATCAATCCTCACATAAAAATAATGATATCGAAGTTGTTTTTTTAACTAGTGATCTTATTATTTAGATAACATGAATATTATTGCATTTCATAAACTCTGAAGTGGAAAAAAAATATTATATTAGCGAATAGTTGCATGGTAGAAATGCTGAAATACAGCAGCAGTCAGACAGCGCTCACCCTTTCTGTCATTTCAGTGCTTGTTCAAAGAGGGAGCAGTGCTTTCTTGAGGATATGACAGAAAAATTGCATCTGGAGTTATTCACACCAAGTAATGACAAATCTAGACATGACATTTATTATAATGGGCTTATGACAATTTTTACAGGTTTATTTAAATTTATGAAAACTACCCATGGATTTTCTGTAGAAATGGTTTTACTACAGCATTACTGTAGTATCCAAATGGTAACTTGGTTTTAGCAATAGTAACCATATATTAATATCTATGGTTAATTTTTAGGTTTTATTTGTGACTTATTCTTACTAACTTTTAAAGGGTAAACAAAGCAGCCTAATATTATTCTGTTTATGCCTAATTTTTATCGAATTAATTAGTAAAAATTGGTATTGGTATCGATATCGGCGATATTGGCCTAAAGGTACTTGTTATCGGATCGAAAAGTAAACAAGTGGTATCACCCATCCCTATGGTAAACTTAAAACCAACATAAACAAAAGTGCAGCGTGGCCGCGTGCCTCACTCTCTACTATTTCTGTCCCACACTGATGCTCTGGCGTCTGTTTTTGGAATGCAAAGGCATTTTTAATAAAAAGACACACTGCAGTGCACTGCACGTCACAGCAAAGGCCTTTAGTTGTTAGGGTCTGCTCAATGTGATTTGGCTGCCCTCTACTAGTCTAATCAATTCAAGGGATACTATGAACCATTAATTAGCTCGACCAATGAAGCTTATAATTTGGCATATGCATTGCTCTGACAACTATGAAATTACAGATATAGTCTACAGAAGCTGAAGAACTCAAATGCCCAAATTGGCTCTGAAGAAATCCAGAGTTCCAGAAAGTTCTGAAACCTTGTGCATGGTTTGAAAGCTTACCAGCAGAATGACAAAAAATATTGCAGTGTGACAAAAGAGCAACAAAATTTTCACCAAATTGGTAGTCTCATTAGTTATTTTCATCTGCGTATGCTGTGGCTGTGTTTGCTGTGTTTGATTGCTTTGCATCACTTTCTCACTGGGGTCGACCCAAGATGTCAATGACTTTACATCAAGACACTCTATTTGAATTGTCAAAAGTGGGGATACTGAAAAACATGATAAAAAGACCCAGGATTTAGGAAGCTTCTAAAGGTTAGATACTCTACCAGGTCTTTAGCTTACTGATCCAGTCTTGCCGATACTTCTAGAGTTACAGCTGCAAGAACAGCAAGCTGCAGAAACAAGGGTGCATTAGTTGTGAAAGATCCCCTGCAGCATCTGCAGGCCAGAGAAATGCACCAGGGGATATACCGCTGGATCAATTACCGGCATTTTGCTCTAGGCTCCCCTGCTACAGTGAAGGGTCAGGGGATATGAAAGACCAATCAATGCAGCCTACTAAGGGACAGTCAGAGGACTTCCTGGGCTGACCACCCCTATGTGTTTGACTGACCTATTTGCTCAAACACCCTACCTTCCTTCCATGGGATACCTTCAACCATTTTTTAAAGAATGGAGAAGGTACAACACAGATGGTACAAATTGGACACAAGGTGGAAGAAAGGGTTGAACAAAGGGAAAAATGCCCTACGGTCACCCATCCCGTCCCCAAGCTTGGCAGCAGTTCAAAAGAGCACTTGTGCTGTTTGATTGACACTACCCTGTGGAGAAGACATTTTGCTCGTTTGGACAAGGTGCTCGTTTGGTAATCTCTCATGGGGCTACAACTTCCACAGCCTCTTCCAGACAGTGAAGGGTAACATGTCAGGTGGACACACACACCCAATCAGGCCTGCCTCACAAAGAGCTTTTTAATCTAGTGTTTATTTAGTTCTTCTGTACGAGGCTCTTGTAGAACACTTTCAGTGTACTTTGCGCACCATGCTACAATCTTAACAATTCATTGACAGAACAAACCAGCTGTCTTGCCTTTTCGGCTCCCAAAGTGAGAGTGATAGTGATGACAGCGACCTGTGCGAAACTATTAGCATCAGAGTCTTCGTCCGTAGTTCGGAATACATTACAGCTTAAGTCTCTCATTATTAGTTCTCTCATCAGAACACGATGATTCTTAATCTTTCAGTTTAAAAGGTTCATTCAGTCCTATTAGTTGGCATGCTTGTGGTTTGTCAGAGCCTCATTAATGGTTAAGCCTGATACGTGGCCCTGCCGGTTCCACTTCGGTGGTCACATCTGCTTGTATGCACTAACCCCCAGAATCACAGAGGTGTCAAATTGAGGAGCACACCCAGCAGGTATTAGCATATTGTCACTTTTGCCATTAAAAGCAAAACTGAGGAGATTATGATCCCATTTAGAGAGGAAGAATGACACACAGACATGAATGATGGCACATCATAATATCCTTAATAAAAGGGGAGCAGAGAGGAAGTATGGAGATGCATACATAATACTGAGTCTAATCAGAGCTCTTTCTTTTTCTCTTTCTCTCCTTTTCAGTCTTTTTCACTTGTGCTTCACCGCCACTGTATCTCCCTCTCGATATCTATTAGGTTATATAGACAATTGAAGAACTAACCTTATGGAAATTACTTGGCTGTGAGAATGAGTTTATGTAGTGGTCCCTGAAGGCAACACTGATTTGTTTATGAAAGACTTCATCCCATCCATGAAAAATTATAATTGTGGTATTAAAACATTGTTTGGTACATGATAATTATATATTTTTTTAAATCCAAAAGAAAGTGCTGCTTGATGTAACTAAACAAATCCTTCATAAAAAAACAAGAAACATCTGAAACCAAACTTATTTGCTTTGTTGGTCTTAAGCTGTTCTAGCTGATAAAGCAGCCTGGTCAAGCTGCGTTTAAAGTGGTCTAGCTGGTCTCCCAGCCAGCCTGGTGCTCAGTTGGTTTTGCTGGTCTTTGCTGGTCTCCCACCCTAACCATCTGAAAAGTGTACAAAACCCATCTAAAACTAGCTAACGGACCAGTCGGACCAGGCTGGTAGACAAGTGAACTAGCTTAAGTTGGTAAAAGCATTTTACTTTTTCTTTTCAGCAAGGACTAATTTTTCTGCAAGGCACAATTTTACCACCAGTGTGTATATAGTCCATATGTGATCTTCTGTATACTTCACAGGCCATGACGATATGGGCTAGTTGAGACAGTAAAACCTTCTCTGGAGCATAATGGAGCACATCCTCTTATTATCCTACAGGGCAGTGTTAGCCCATATTATAAACAACAGGACAGAACTAGTGATAAAGAGTGGGTATAAAGCGTTCCTATAGGAAATCAACAGCACATCTACAGAATCTAAAGTGGAACTTGTAATATGTTAGCTGTTTATATCACATTGGGATTGTTTTTCTTCTGTGCAGACATTTATGTAAGTGATTTTATTGCCTGAGCCTGCATCATGGGAATAGAGATAGCCATGATTATGAGATTAGCACAAGCAAAAAGAGATTCTCACATTGAATATTAGAATGGAGGGGGATAGGGGGACACTATTCTTGTCATTAAACTTGTGCATGAGCATGTGTGTGTTTATGTGAAAACTAGTGTCTACACAAAACCATCCAGGTGTTGAAAATAAATGTGATATGCAAACCAATCTGCCACATAAACTTACCCTTTGAGATATGTAATACTCTACACAAAGTGCCCTCTCCATCCCACAAAAACACATATGAATTGTAAAGCAAGTATTTAAGTTGTGGTACCGCCACAATGGTATGGTGTTCTGGGTAGTTGCTAGGCGTCAAAAGAGCTCATCCCCAAGTTTCTGTGATATTCTTATCCCCAGAAATGACTTGAATTCTTCTTTCAATCTACTGCAAGTAAATTAAAGGATATTATGGCTGTTTAATGTCTAGTCACTTAAAAAAGGGAAAACAATTTGGCTAAATAAGTCACCATGTCATGGTATAATCCATGTCCATAGCACAAACAGTGCAGGATGAGTTCCACACGAATGTTTAATACTTAGGGTTAGGCATATTAGAAATCCCTGGTTATTGATCCTAAAACTTCTTGTCTTTTACCTTGGAGTTATCTTTAGTTTCCAAAAAAATAGAAGGCAGTGTTAGAACAAGACAAACACTGTGTAAAGGGATCTGGGAAAGGAGGAGGCGAGAACCGGCTTGACAATATAAATAATATTTGAATGAGGAACTTAAACAAAAGACACAAACACACACATGATGGTCAGCTGATCGTAAACGATCTCTCTCTCTTGTCGCACCACCTTCCGCAGTCGGCCTTTATCCCTCTCGGAGGCTTAATTAGCCTGATAAGGGACCGGGTGTGTGTAATCACGACCCAGCCCCGCCCTCCGGCCTGTCACACACTGGTATAGAGGATGAAATGGAACCACAGCAGTGAGATTAAGTTGTGTTGGTCTAATACATTCTTAAATAAGATAAATGAGGAATTTCACTCAACCCTTTATGCTCTATAGGTATTTTTAAAGATTTTCTGTTTCAGTGGCATGACCAAAAAAAAGGGTCAGTTGTTTGGCATCATTTTAAAGAACTTTTGAAATGCTTTAATTATATAGATTTTGATAAATAATGAGAACCTCAGCCTAAAATAATAATAATAATAATAATTAATCCAAACATGTAAAAATATTTTTTTCTTATTTTTCTTATTTTTCAGTGTAAATAAGGCAGCTCTAACCATGTCACCTGTTACTAAGTTATATGTTGTGTGTTGATATGAACAAAGCAAACAAAAGTTATAGCATTACAAAAATAATTGATCCTAGTGTCCAAATAGTACATAATAATTGTACATAAAACTACTCATACATGTAAATGCAACAATGACTAAATGTATGCTCTCTCTTCAAGGCATGCTGGCATTCTATTTAATTAGAGTGAATGATCCTCTCTGCCCATATTTGGATGACTTCCACCTCCGGTTGCAGTGATCTGAACCATTATACAACTGGCTTAGTATTCCATGACACTGGACAATGTACTACATCTTTTCCAATTTAGTCATCTGATCTAGGAAATTGAATGTGTTTTTAGTCAGATAGCACGATATGTGCTGTGTGCACATTGTACTTTGTGAGGACTATCTAATGATCTGTGCTTCCAATTATATTGTGTGTATGCTCATTTTTAAAAGGAATCCCATCCTCTAATTAATGGTATGTAATATGTTCTGTTTATTTTTTGTGTAGTTATAAGTAAAACAAATTTGGCTTATAAGCAACACCTGCCAAAGACATGTAATACAGTGAGTAAAACAAACTAGCTGGTTTTATGCTACTCTTTGAGAGCTTTCCATCGACATATGACAACATATTTAATCAGTCTGATGTTTTTACAGATTATTTGCAGTGCACAATTATTAATAAATTATTCAAATGGAGCACTTCTGATTTGTCTGCAAATTTCAAAGCACTTGTTCAGTTCTGGTCATAATGCCTACATGCATTGTGAAGTACAGCTTCTAAGCTTTAAAACTATACCTATTTAGTGTTGGTCAAGACTGTAGTTATTCATATGTTAATAATTTTATTGTTCTGCAGGTTAAACTGGACAACATTGAAAGACTATGCCATGCTCAGCAGAATGACATTTTGATGGTCATTGGTTCATGGGTAATGATTTATTCAACTGAACTGGACCCCCAAGCCTCTAAAAGTGTTATATAGAAATGTTTTCAAAATCTGAAATATTAATACATTAATAGCACAATCCTATTTATGTTGGAATTATCTGTTAAAATATAAATTATTCATATTTATTATAGGATGTTTCATGCAATATGTATTTCATTCAATTGTCTATCATCTTGAAGACAAAATTCATGAGACAATGTGTTTCCAAAAGACTGATGTGTTAATAGTCTATGGTTGTTTGTTGTATATAATTTGGATATATAAAGCATTGCTCAAACTGCATTTTATATTAACCATTTATTTTAAAAAATATCTAAACATTCTTTAAACTTGTTGCATTTACTAAAGAAACACAATGACATTAGTAAGTCTTATTTTAATCTAACTTTATATATATAGTTGCATTTATCTAAAATCAAGATTTAATATCTCATGTCATATTGCTTCTCATGTAAATGTATCTTGTTTTAAGGATGTTTCAATATTTTACTGGAAAACAATCAATGAATTTAAGAATGGTTTACCATTACCCAGTATATGAGCTCAAATGTATTCACATTTTAATCAAACGCTCAAAGCTACTCAAAGCTTTGTGACACACCTCTGCTGGTCTGGCTGAATTAATAGGTTTTAGACAGATCTGCTAGACAATGTTTAGAGGAATGCTTTGAGAAATTATGTTCTGAGAGCAGTTTTGCGGTTGCACTGCTTATGCTGATTAGGATTTTCTAGGATCTCAGTAAATCTCAATACGCATACAGGGGCACATGTGATGTCAGTAAGTTTTATAGCTCTGCTCCAGAGACACAGAAATAGAGAGCTGCTGACTCTACAATTGTGTTCCCTCACTGCTATTACAATCTCCTTTATCTCCAATGCTGCAGACAGCCTGAGTAATTAACGAGGGTGTGCTCTTGATGTAATTTAGCTTGCTCAGGGTTGAGATACATTACATCAGACTATATGGTTCAGGCATCTGTGCATCAAGGCCTTCTTTCATCGATTCAAAATCAAGGCATATGTTCAAGAAATTCACAATGTTTTAATTGCATTGAAGATGTTGATTTTGGACTTGAAAGCCTCCTCGCTAGAACTGCTATAGGATATATAATAATTGAGCAGGCTTGTTGTCAAATACAGTTGTTGTTATGTTCCTGCTAGCATGCTAACTTGTTTTCCATGAGACTCATTAGCAATTATCAATGGTTGGATGCCCTCCCTTTAGTAAGAGCAGTTGCTAAAGGCTTCATGTAAACCTACAGCAGAACTGGCCATGGCTACATTTTTGCACCAACGGTGAATGTGTTTACTTGCTAGCATATATGTTTGCGGTGAAATGTTGCCATCTTAGACTCAGAGTATTCCTAGCTGTTCTAATTCAGTGACAAAGGAATCAATTTGCTTTCACAATTAGTGTTTACTTTTCTTTGGTATCCAAACATTTAAACACTAAAGCCAACTCGTGGCACGCACACTGGGCTTAGCATTCACATAAGTTGCAACAAGTTTTGTAATTGGTAAGATTAATATCATTTACAGTGTACCGATGCAAATCGTCCTCTCAGCACATAAATAATGGAGTGCAAGCCATCATTTTGAATTATTCATCTCAAAATATCCTTTTGTGCAATTTTAATGACCGGGGGCAAATCTAGATTTGTGACAACAGCAGTATGCCAGCATAATTAGCGAGCACAGCAGCGCTCACTTAATTGCTGTGAGAAAGTTCCTCGAAGCCAGCAGGCTTTGGAACAGGGGGCTGAAATAAACACAAGAGTGGAGGTTAGTTATGGAAGACCCATAAAGAAAACGCTCCATATTCGAGGCTCAATGGCTTAACTGCATGGTACTCCTGCGCACGTACCGGCTCTGATCACCACTCATGAGCAGAATATTGATGTTGAGAATTAATTACTTGTTTTACATACATCTGGATAAAGCCCTCGGAGGGAGAGCAAGCTTTGGGAGTAGACTTTGACGGAGGTGGGAAATTAGAATGGGGCTTTGAGAGCTAAGTTGATGTGTGCACCGGGGAACAAACTAACAAAGTCTGAGATTGCAGACGATTACAATTAGAGTTACTGGTGGAGTTGTTGAGCTGCAATTATCTAGGAACATCCAGGAAAAAACTAATTTCTATCAATCTTCACTTTTAATATACACTACTTTTTGTCAAAAGAAGGAAGCTACAATCAGTAGAGAAAGACAATATTTTTATCACTAAAAAATATTTTGTCTCAATACAACTCTTAGTAGTAACCATACACTATAATGGATTTTTATGGTAGAGAAAACGCTTAACATGAATGTGGCAGGGCGGAGGGCGGGGCCGGGTTGTGATTATACACACCCGGTCCCTTATCAGGCTAATTAAGCCTCCAAGAGGGATAAAGGCCGATGTCAGATGGTGGTGCGACGAGAGAGATATAGTTAACGGAAATGTCCGTCATGTCTGTTTTGTCTTTTGCCTCAGTTTTATATTAAACTATTATTTATATTATCAAGCCGGTTCTCGCCTCCTCCTTTCCATCGAATTGCATTACAATTAAATAATGTGTTTCTCCTAGGATTACAGTGTCGTTGTTTTGTCAGTAAATAGGGTTTATCACAAGGGAAATTTAACAGCCGTAAATTTTACATATCTCACACACCTCACTTGAAAGGTCTATGTTTCAGGTCCATTTTCCTGACTTGTGAAACATTTTCGGCAGTTTGGGTGTGAGACACTAAAATACGGGACAAACAGCCTCCTGTATGATTTCATATGTAACGCAACTTTGTTCTTTCAAATTCTGGATGAATCCATATTACAGTATATGGGATGGTTGAAAACCCTAGAGACATTGGTGTAGGGTTGGGAAGGGACAGTCTGTTTGTTACTTTACTTTTAACACTAACATAAGTTGTGAAGACTCAAAGTAATCCCTCTTTGTGATATTAGTTGTGGAAAGGCAGCAATGCTAACAATGTGTCTTAACAAGACGTGACACGATAAATGACAAGCGGTGCACTGGGTAGCCTCACCCACAGTGAAATTTCTTTGGTCCAAAATCCAACTGCACTTAGTATAATAAATCATTCACTATGTTGTCATCTCAGCATTTTTGCTTTCAGTCTGGTCAGACACATTCCTTGATGCTGGAGCTGAGTGTATTTGTGTAGATGTTAAGCATTATCAATTAGGCCTATATTACTTGTACATGACCTGCATACTTCCATCTTTGGATGCAATTATTTGAGCCAATCACTAGTGCCAAAAATAACATGTGACTAATTCTTAGCTGTGATATCAATGGTAGTAGATAGGGGAAAATATTAATCCATTTCACACTTTTATGTGAAAGCTCTCAAAAAGATACAGACACTGGTAAAATAGCTACTATAACACAATTAAATATTTGTGAGTTGTGATATATCTTGCTTAAAAAAATTATAGAGTCAGAAAACATGGCTACTTTAGACTTGCTGTCAATATAGAAACAGGCTTTTTGCATGCAGAAATTGTAGTTGCGGCATGTTCTAGCAGGGGCTAACTTGCCCATGCTAACCAGCCATACAATTACCCACTAAGCATTATAGCAGATCACTGTGCCTACTGCTAATATTTACATGATAAATTCGAATTAGAACCAGAACAACACAAAACCATACTCTAAAGACATTACCTTGAATATACAAATTCTAGTATGCACTTAAAAAAACAAACCACCATTTTACAGTCCTAATTGCTATTTGTATGCATTGTGTTCCCATTAGAGACTTCTTGTACTTTTGCTTTGCTTTACTACTGTTTGTCTTTCTCTCTTTTTCTCACCTGCCTCTTGTTTCTATTAATTACCTCTAACAAACAACTCTGTATCATGTCAGGCATCCAGATCCTTTTAAGCTATGTAGGCTGTTCACCTACCCTTGTCTCAGGCAGAGGAAGGGCTGGATTGGACCTTGCAAAGAGCAGCATTGATCCGTGCAGTGTAATGATGGAGAGACTGGCTGCATCAGGGACTGATCTAGGAGCTGCAGCTGGATTAAGGCAGCCATGGATTGCCATCGATTTCTATCTGATACAATCATTTCATTCAGACTCAAATCTCCTGCATGGCGGACAGAGACAATCCCTGCAAAGATCTTTTAATTCCTGCCACGGACCTTCATCTTAGGACCCTGATCACTACAAGCTTCACAAGTCTGCCCGGTTAAAACCTATTGTTGTTCTGGCTATTACTGCCAAACTTATTAATTAAGCCATAGCAGAAGACTAAGAACTTGCTGGTCCTGAGGGGCTCTGCTTCCTCCAAGATCAGGCAGAATGTAGTGTTTGGCAGGTATGCACTTAACACCAATTGGTCTTGCTTATCCGCTGTGGTTTACTGCTAGAAACAATATTTTTGGTTCACTTTGCGCTCTCTAGGGAGACTGAAGAATATTTGAGCATTCTTGGGAACATTTGTAACTGTTCATTTACTTCCAACTAGTCAACTTAAATCTTTCTTAAGGTGTTTTTCCATGAAATGTGGGTGTTTGTTTCCATATTCACTAGCAAAAAAAAAAATTTTTAAATAGTGTTGTGCCATATTTAAATTAAGTCATTGTGAATCTTTTCAGCACAAACATGCCTCCTTTCTATCTAAATAAGGCTTATAATTGCGGAAGCCTTGAACCGCAAGCTGAAAAATAATTTTCACTGGGTAACATTTTACAAGGTCTATATCCTACAATATTCTTTTCTTGGGTAAAAAAAAAATAAATATCTCAAATAATTTTTATCTTTGAATTTTTTTCTCCTCAAGAAGCAACACATAATATTTTTTTTTCTTGCTAGCTAACAATTAGCATAAGGTACCAACCTCGGCTGCCAGGTGCCACTAACAGTAAGTATGAAATCTTAAAAGGAGACAGAATATTTGTAGTACTTTATTTTTTGAGAGAAAAATTTCAGAAAGAAATAAAATTGTGGTTCAGGGCTTCCTTATTTTATAGATTGTGTCTAAATTGCCTGGTGCATTTTTACTAATCACTCAGAAGTGACCCGCAAGACCAGGAATTGCCCTGTACAAATTGCCTATATCACAACATTTTTGGGTGAGTTTGCACCGTCCGTCCCCCCCCCACCCCCACCCCTAATAAAATAAACATGTTGCCTTGAATTGCCCATTCAAGATCTCTTGTTACAAACTGACAAATAAAATCTCAAAATCAGGGTATTTTATATTATATGCTAAAGAATGTTTTTGTATGGATTACTTACTTTCCAGATCAGCTCTGTTTGAGAATAAACATTTCATTTGCGGCAGTGGATCTATATGAAAGTAACACCCCACTGAGTTTTGATCCATTTCCCTTGATCCAGGTTTCTTTCAACTTATTATATCAGTCTCTTATTATGCAGATCATTTACAGCCTCATGTATCACACTGTCATGGACAGCCTTCTTATAAATTGTACACTTTTAGTCCCATTTATGTACCAGGGCAGTGATTCACCCTAATGCATGAAAGCAAACGGCATGGAATTTATTGATTTCACCCAGTCTATGTATGCTCACACAGCAAACCAAAGTGACCAATTTCAATTTTCTGTTTTTTGGTGAGATGAACTTTTTCACATGAACTTTCAAATGTGGCTCAGTATCAGAAACTCTGTTCCAAAACTGACACGAATGCATAACACACCCTATCCTGGCATGTTTACCATACAGTAACATCAGCATACATATTTTTCAATATAATTTAATCTGATGTCATAGTTTGTTAGTATATTAATTTAGAATGTAACTTTGCACAAGTTTTAAATCATTAGCATTAAGCTAGCATTAACATTTTAGCTTCTGTTGTCAATATTCAAAGCAAATGTCTCATTCAAGACAACGTACATCAATATAGATAGTAAATAAATATATTTTCAAACATTTTTGTGTAATTCTTCATATAGTGCTGTTCATACAAGTCATATTAGATTGACTTATAAATCACATGAATTCTTATCTGACTGTTCTCTCTGATGTAGAATGGTAAATTTAAATTTATGCATTTAGTAGGCACCTTTACCAAAAGTGACACGGCATTCAAATGATAAATTTTATCAGTTTGTGTGTTTCCTAAGAATCAAGATCAACAAGATTGCTTCTTGAGGTCGGGAGAAATATTCCCCTTTACAAGCCTGCCCAACACCTGCCGATTAAGAAAACTTTGCCTCCACCATTACATTTACTCTTATAATTGATTTATTGCAATCAACTGGAAGGAAAGTGGAATTTGGTCACCGTCTATGTGCTGAGCAAAGGCACCTTGAGACTGCAACAGATAGTTCACAGCCTCCCATCAATTTCCAGATGACAGAAACAAGAGCTACAGAGGAAAGGTGCAGAGCTAGAGAGCGGAGAAGATAAGGGAAGCTGGGCAGTCAAGAGGGTCTCTAAGGTGTGTGCTAGTTAATTAGCTTAGTAAGAAAACAATCAGCCTATCAAGTTAATCAAAGTTATTAGATCATCAGGGCCTCCAGAGGCTCTGTCTGTCTGTCTCAAGCCTCCAGTCCATTATCGCACCTTTCCTCTGATCACTTTAACAGCTGTTGTTTTAGCTATGTACAGGTCTGTGTATGTTATTACCAGGGTGATGTGGCATTCAGAATTTAATTAACACTATACAGCCTGAAATTAAATTAAATATTTATTAAATTAAATAATAATAAGAAATTATTTTTTCGTTGTTGAATGTAGCTGTTTTTAAAGTTTTAAACTAAATCTAAATTTGCTGGGTCTCAGGAGGTTATGGTAAGATGGCAACATAATAGCTTGTAATCTTTGTATTGAAACAGGCTGCATAGACAAAAATTAATATAAATATCAGTTTACACTTTAAATTATCAACCCATTACCTGTACCAACCAATCCCAATATGGCACAAATGCGCAATTTTGACAATGAATTCACAAAATTAAATAAATATTTGGTGACATTAAATATATTTGTTTTTTTTCCTAAGAACTTAAGCTTTCATTTGCATCTAAATTTGTGTACTGTAATTAGTTCTATCAGAGATATTCAACAAAGTATAAAATAGTTGGCTGAAGAAGGGTTTTGTTGCAAATTAAATGATAGTCTATGTATTCCATTTCAAGAGTGTAGTCCATCAATAGACAAAGATGATGCAGGCAGAGATCAATGAGGTGCATCGCAGTTAAACCTGCAGGTGATTTCGGTGTGATTCAGTGGAGTCCATCCTAAATCCAAGGTTCAGGCAATGGCATATGAGATACCCGATGTCATACAGTTGGATTTGGCATCAGTTCATCCTCTGAAGTCCATTGTAAAAGTCTGAAGTGATGTCTGGCTAGCACCGGCTGCATTTAGTCGTCATCACTAAGAGACACATAGCAGTGGAGTACGACACCAAGCAGGAACGGAGCTGGATCTGGCTGGCTCTGGTGACCTCGGGATATGAATCCCCAGGATGAGATTTGGAAAGAAATATAATAATATTAGCGTAGATGTCATTCAATTTTATGCAGAGTTATAGATCATGATAGATGTTTCTGGTTCCGGCAGACCTAACTAAATCCACCTAATTGTGAGTTGATGGATAAATTAGGTGTTCGCCTGTTAAGTAACCCGAGACATTTGCCTGGCTAAATAGATGAGTTATAGATGAGGAATAGAAACCCTTCTTCATCTCGGCTGGAGGGACAGGCTCTATCGCGTCTAGACTTAAACGGAGTGAGTGTGTCTGCATCTGAGCAGTGTTAGGGAGAATTTTCCATGGTTTAGGAGCCAAATATGAAAAGGATCTACCTCCTTTTGTGGATTTTAATATTCGAGCGTCAGCACTCTGGCAGCTACATTTTGAACGAATAGAAGTCTATTTATTGCACTTGCTGGACATCCTCCCAGTAATGCATTACAATAATCTAGTCTTGAGGTCTTGAATGCATGAATTCGTTTTTCAGCATCAGCAACAGAGAGCATGTGTAGTAACTTAGCAATATTTCTGAGGTGGAAGAATGCTGTTCTACAAATATTGGAAATTTGATTTTCAATGGACAGATTGGTATCCACAATATAATATAACAGGCAATATAACACCCTTCACTGTAGAAGACTCCATAACAGTACATCCATCGAGAATCAAATTATATTGTAGAAGCCTCCACTCTCCACCGGGCCAGCGTTGTCATGACAGCACGTCCGCTACCACATTGAGGTCGCCGGGGATGTGAGTGGTACGCAGTGACTTCTATCGTGGCTGGCTCCAAAGGAGGAGACGACGGGCGAGTCGCGACATGTGGCGAGAGCGTACGGCGCCTTGGCGATTTTTGTACGCTACCGCGGTGGTGCTGTCTGACCTGACTAGGACATGTTTGTCTCATGGGCAAAGAAAACAGTCAGCAACTCTAGGCAATTGATGTGCCAGCGCAGCGGGCCGCTTCCAACGGCTCTCGGCTGCGTGCTCGTTGCACACGGCGCCCCAACCTGATCTGGAGGCGTCGGTCGTGACCAGGATGCATCGGGACACATGCTGCAGGGGCACTCCTGCCCGTAAAAAGCAGAGGTCTGTCCAGGGTATGAATGTTTGGCGGCAGGCGGGGGTGATCGTTACCCAGTGCGTGCCGTGGCGCCATGCTCGTCTCGGGACTCGAGTCTGAAGCCAGTGCTGAAGCGGTCTCATATGCATCAACCCCAGTGCCACGGAGGATGCCATATGCCCCAGGAGCCTCTGGAAAAGTTTTAAAGGGACCGTTGTGCCTGGCCTGAAGGTGGCGAGGCAGTCCAGCACTGTCTGCGCATGCTCGTTGGTGAGACGTGCTAACATTGAGACTGAGTCTAACTCCATGCCGAGAAAAGAGATACTCTGATGCTCTTTTCTCGGTTGACCTGAAGCCCCAAACGGCTGAGGTGCCTGAGCACCTGGTCTCTGTGAGTGCTTAGTAACTCTCGGGAGTGGGCCAGTATGACCAGTCGTCGAGGTAATTGAGTATGCGGATGCCGGCTTTTCGGAGCGGGCAAGAGCTGCCTCTGCGACTTTCGTGAAGACGTGAGGGGACAGAGACATGCCGAAGGGGAGGACTTTGTACTGATACGCCTGTCCGTCGAACACGAACCTTAGGAAGGGTCGGTTTCAAGATGAATTGAGACGTGAAATTACGCGTCCTTCCGGTCTACCGCAGCGAACCAATCTAGATGCCGAACACAAGTTAAAATGTGTTTTTGCTTGAGCATTTTGAACAGGAGTTTGTGCAAGGCCTGATTGAAAACTCTTAAGTCCAAGATCGGTCATAAGACACCGCCTTTCTTGGGTACGATGATGTAAGGGCTGTAGAAACCCTTTTTCATCTCGGTTGGAGGGACAGGCTCTATCGCGTCTTTGAGTAAAAGAGTAGCGATTTCCGTGCGCAGGGATTTGGCATGTTCGCCATGTACTGCGGAGAGTACCACGAAGGGGGGCGGGGGCCTGGCAAACTGAATTGCGTAACCGAGTCGAATGGTCCGGGCCAGCCAGCATGACTGGTTGGGAAGTGAAAGCCATGCATCCAAGCTATGTGCTAGGGGCACCAAAGGGACGATTATTTTTGACATACCCGGATGAGCTTCGCAGTGGTGTGGAGCAGGTAGTACGGCGTCGGGAGGCGCGGACGCGTCCCGAGGCTCTGGTGCTGAGAAAAGACTTGAAGCACTTACCTTGCTCCACACACCCGGCAGGGGGCGGTTTAGTGACTGAGGAGGAGGTCCTATAGCGGCGTCCTCTGGACTTGTCAGAACCGGCCGGCTGGGGAACAGTCGTGGGGCTGAGGGCGGAGGGTCTGCGTCCAGCGTGCCGGGACTGTTGAGGTGTGGCGGCAGAGTGCCGTGAGAATGGCATTTGCGGGGCAGGTGACCCAGAGACAAAGGAAATAGCTTGGAAATAACGTGGGTACCGCAACCCTGTGTAGGGGGTGCGGCAAATTAAATAAATTCAACAAAAGATTCTCCTCCCGGCCTTCCACCGGGGAATGGAGCGGTCTGCTTACCCGCTCCGGAGCTAACGTCTTGCTCCCTGGGTCTATCGTCTCAGGAGCACCTGAGAGTCTTGCGGGTCCTCGAGGGGGTCTGTGAGACGGGGGCGTCGACTTCCTGTGGGGTGCTCGACGCGTGGGCTGAGAGCTGGGTTGAGGTGGAGCAGGGCGTTTCTTTGCCGCTGGAGGACGCCCTCGGCAAGCAGAAGGGACATGGCCCATGGCGGCAGGCTTGTGGCGGGGCAGGATATGCGAGATGGCCACTGCTGGGCAAAGTCCTCGACGGTGTCGCTGAAGAGGCCGAACTGGGAGACGGGGTGTTGAGGAAGCGCATTTTGTCGGTCTAACGCATCTCGACCAAGTTCAGCCACAGATCACGTTCCTGGACCACGAGTGTGGCCATCGCCTGCCCGAGTGACTGCGCTGTGACCTTCGTGGCTCTGAGGGCGAGGTCGGTTGCTGAACACAGTTCCTGCAGCATGTCAGGATCAGGGCTACCCCAGTGCAGATCTTTGAGTACCTTGGCCTGGTGGACTTGCAGGAGGGCCATGGCATGCAAGGCTTTGTTCGTCAGTGACGACGTTGTCCTACAGGCCTTGGAGGGGAGTACAGGGCGACCCCGCCAGGTGGTAGGGTTTTCGGGACACAGGTGGAGCGCAACAGCCCTATCCACCTGAGGAGTCGCCGTATACCCGTGGGCCGCTCCGCCGTCGAGGATAACGAGAGCGGATGAGCGAATGGCTTTATGACGTGTGGAGAGGGGTGCCCTCCATGCAGATGTCAGCTCATCATGCACTTCCAGGGAAAACTAGACCGGGGGGGGCATGGCTGTGAGCGGCGCGGAGCCCCCTGGAACCAGTCATCCAACCGTGATGGCTGTGGGGAGGACGCAGGGTTCCAGTCCAGCCCCAAGCTGGCGGCGGCCCGGGCAAGCATATCGGACATCTGCGCATCAGCCTCAGCCTGGGCGTGCTGGCCCGAAGGCGGCAGCCCAGGGGAGTCATCAGTGTCTGACGCCGCGCTCTCCGATGCAGCGGCGAGCTCATCCACTTCCAGCTCTAGAGGATAGGCAGGCTGGCTGTAAGGCGAGCCGCTGTTGCCTCGAGCACGGACGGGAGTCAATGAGCGTGCCGGGGGGTGGGTGGTCCGAGGGGGCATACCCGGCGGAGCTGCACCCGCTGCCGTCCCCAGATCGCCTCCATCGCCAGCCACACCGTCCTCAATCCCGTTGAAAGAAGGAGCAATGCGTGGGGCGGCTGGAGTGGCGTGCTTTCTGTTGAAAGCGAGCCGAAACCACAACGTTGCCATGGTCATGCTCTCGCAGTGTGAACATGAACCACCCACAAACGCTGCCTTGGTGTGATCGCAACCCAGACACGAGACAACGCCTGTGGCAGTCTGAAGCGGAGAGCACTCTACCGAATCCAGGAACTACGCAGGGGTGGAAGGGCATATTTACAAAGACGCGTCCTGAAAAGGACGTTCAATGCCAGCTGCGTATTGTTCTTTTAGAGGAAATAACTCTTTCAGAGAAAATCACTCTTTTATAAAACTCTTTTAGTTTTTTTGCGCTGTTGAAGCGCCCAGGGGCAAACTGCACTACCGTGCAGAGAAGGAGAAAGCCATTTAAGTGTGCCGTAGATCCAACAGCAGGCAATGGTCAGAGGAAACAGGAACAGGTGTGTAACTCACAGCTGACTGCAACACAACCATTGGCTCCGAAGAAAATTTCTGAATGAACTCGACGTATTTCTCTGCTTTTATACCCGTATGTCCGGGGCAGGGTATGCAAATACTGTCTGCCTAATTCCCATTGGCCTTTTTTCATAGATCAGAGGCATATTCGGCACTCAAGAGAGACCCCTAGTGTCGCTTCTTCGACACAACGTCGAAGTGAGCGACAGACGGGGAACTATAAATGGTCTAACAACACATTTTTGTTCTAAGTCTCAAGCAAATTGGTAAGCAAACTTGCTCAGCTTACTTCTACCCGATTAGTATTTTTTATATTTCTTTTAATTGCAATGCAGTAAATTCCTCTTCCTGCAATTCCATTTAAAATGCCATTTCAACATCCTGTGAGGTGTGGTCAATTCAAGTAAAATTCCAACTCATAAATTGAAAGGGAGCCAAATCTTACATTCTAATTTTTGCCCAAACCTGTTTATCTGAAATTGCAAAGACAAAATATAATTTTTTGCTGTAAATGTAACAGCAGCACATTTGTGTACACTGTCCAGTCGGTGATAAAACAAAGTACAGTCGGTGATAAAACAAGCATGGCAAATAAAACAGCAGCTGTCCACATACACACTGAGATGGGCTCTTTATTGAGTCTTTAGTGAAGACTCAACCTATAGCACTTTTATAAGTTTTGACATAAATTGCCATTTGTCAGGGAAATCTTCAATTTGGACCGTGCCCCATCCAAACAAAATTATGCTCTCTCTCACATGGTCTTGTAATTCAAGCAGGTTCATTTCAGCCCTCAGAAACTGTAATAAGCAATTGGTTTATTTACTTTAATGATACCAGTGAGGTTTGAACACATGCCGTGCCGCAAGCAAAAACACACACTGTATGCTTGGAACTGGACATGACCTGCTGTCATAACTGCTGCAGAGTGGAGAGGCCAAGCAGAAGCCACAGTTTGGGTGTGTGTTTGGCAAAAGAGTGCTTGAATTGGCTGAAGGCCATCCTCTCCCACTGGTCTGTGGCCATTTTAGATGCTTTCATTATGAGCTAGAATCCCAGAGCTGCTGTGGACCAGGGGATCAGGTTTAATACCAGCCAGCTGCCTGAACTGAGTGATTCAAATCAGTGTTATGAAAACTAATTTAAAACAATTTTGTTAACTGAAATTAAAATAAAAAAAATAATTGGGGGAAAAGGATACTTAACTATAATCCTTTTTTTTTTTATTCCAAAACAAAATAAAATAAAATAAAAAAGACCACTAATTAATTTAAGTTTTTGATACACAGTATATTTTAATATTTGAAACCTTTACAACCCATCTTGATTAACATGAAAATGCCACTAGTGATAACACTAGACACCCTGAGAAATGTAACACCATTATCATATTATTTACACTAATGAGCCAAAACATTATCACCACCTGCCTAATATGCTGTTGATCCCCAGCGTGCTGCCAAAACAGCACCGACCCAATGAGGCATGGACTCTACAGACCCCTGAAGGTGTCCTGTGGTATCTGGCACCAAGACATTAGCAGCACATCCTTCAAGTCCTGTAAATTGCGAGGTGGAGTCCCTGTGGATCGGACTTGTTGGTCCAGTACATCCCACAGATGTTCAATCGGGTTGAGATCGGGGGGAATTGGAGGCCAGGGCAATACCTTGAACTCTTCATCATGTTCCTCAAACCATTCTCGAACAATATGTTCAGTGTGGCAGGGAACATTATCCTGCTGAAAGAGGTCATTTCCATCATAAAATATAATTGCCATGAAGGGGTGTACCTGGTCTGCAACGATGTTTAGGTAGGTGTCAAAATGATGTCCACATGAATGGCCGGACCAAGGGTTTCCCAGCTGACCATTGCCCAGTGCATCACACTCCCTCCATGGAGCTTGTCATCTTCCCACAGCGAACTGTGCCATCACATCCCCAGGTAAACATAGTTCAACAATGAGAACTGATTGTTCGCTTACAATCTAATTTACCAGACCTTGACATGTGGCCTTGTTAGGAGATGACCAATGTTATTTGATTCACCTGTAAGTGATCATGATGTTTTGACTCATCGGTGTATATTCAACATTATGAAATCAGGTGACACATTAACTTTGGTAGCCTATAATATTAAAACTACAACTAAAATAAAAATATACTGAAAATGAATTGGAAAACTAAACTTAAACTAAAAAACTAAACACAATTAAAAAAAACATCAAACTTGAGTAAAAACAACAGACATAGAGTAGAAACTAATGAAAATTATACTTTAATGAAAGGTCAAAATCAAAATAAAATAGAAATTAAAAAGAAATTAAAACTTCACCATTATAACCAAGCCACAGTTCAGATTGCTTGTCATGTATGTGGTTGTGAGAGAATGTGTACAATTAAAAAATTGTGAACAGGGCAATAAAGTGAACTCACCCAAACATCATCCTTCAACATTTTGTTTTGATGTGTTTTGATCTGATGATTTATAAATTTTTTGGTGCACTACTCCTTTAACTGGTGGTTCTTTTACCTGTAAGGCGGGACTTCTTTTCTGTATCCATTGACGTAGAAGGGTTCTGGTTGACCATTGGGCATTCCGATTTCTCCCATTCATTATAATAGAAGTGGCCCACCTCTGCTAAATAGTCTCTGACTAATATCACATGTTTAGTTAGATACTTACATTTTACATGGCATTAACATTCTTAATCTAAACTGATCAATTTACTGAATAATCCACAAGGTTCCCGTTTAGCTTTTATTAAAAGTCCCGGCTTCTTGGATTTGATTAGCCATCTCAAATTGTGAACTACTGAACATGCTATCAATGATTTTTTTAAACAATTATGTAATCCATTTATCAACTTAATGACAGTTAAACAGCAGTGCATAATGGACTGCAGCAGAACAACAACAAGAATATCAATTCAAGTCTTACATTCTTAAAAAGTTATTTAATTATTTATCAAGCAAAATGAGATAAGATATTAAGTCTTGTTTTAAGATACATCTGATAAAAATTTGTGAACTTTAGACTTAAAGGGGGAAAAATCAGCCGATTGGGTAAGCAAAATAAACTTGCTTTTCCTTTGAATTAAGTGTATAAGTATATTGTCCTTACCCCCATTGACAAACAGTTTTTTCTTGTTTTAAGTATAAATCTCACTAAATAGGATTAGATTTCTTTCAACACAAGACTTAAAATGCTATGCCAGTTTGTATGTCAAGTAAATAAATTACATTTTCAGAATTTTGGGATAATTTTACTGGAAAAAAAGACAAAAATACAATAGGGTAAGATGGTGCCCCCTAGGGGATTGGTGGCCTACGCAGACTGCGTAATGTGCATATAGGGAGAGATGGCCCTGTTTAGGTGGAACACAATAATAAAACAAATTACCTAAAAAAGTAAATAGTTCCTCTGCGTGCTTTGTTTAATAGGGTTTTAGCCCACCACGTCTCCTCTTATGGTCTCATTTATCAGTTAATGACTATGAAAGGTTTCATTTACTACCATGTGTGTGTTTCGTTTGAGATCTGATCATGCTGTGTGTGTTTTTTGTGTGTAAATGTGTGTGAAGCATGCTTCACATGCTTGTAAAGATAAGGCACAAAAGTGCTATTTCTATTTGCTATTTAGTAATATTGCATATGTATGAAGAAAATAGGTGAGAATACATCAATCTTTTCAACATGCACATTATTGCTGGTTTTATGTTGAACTTCTGCTAGTGTGTGTGTTACAAGCAACATTTGCTTTAACAACAAAAAAAACATCTGTTCCTCATGGCGGCCATTTGGTTTATTGACTATATACGCTTCACTGTGCAACGTAAGGGTAAAGTCTTCCCTCCAATAATCCACTAAGTGACAAAAATGGCATTTTAGGAGCAATACAGTGAATTATGTAAACTGTTTGGGAACATTTCACCTGATATTGCTGCAGTTAATCACAGAGAGGTCTTATGAGGTGCTGGAAAACTCTCATAAATCAGTTTAGGGTAACATGACACTCAGGCAGTGTTATTGTAGTGTGCAGCTGTGTCCCAAGGACCCAGTAATCTCTTTTATCAGTTTTAAGAGCAGCACACACAGGCATAAAATCAGTTTTACTTATTGTCAATATAATGCGCTTATGCTTATGTGATGAAACTGTGAAGCAATTGACCATGCACAATGGTGGAAACCTCTCAGTGACTGCCTCAGTAAGCATCTGCTAAAGCTATTTGCAAAATAATTCAGTTATAAGAAATATCAATCCTTGCATTGAGAAGCTATTACCCTTTATTGCACTTCAACCTCAACACGCCAGCATAACTGTCCATTTATGAAGATATACACTGACCTGTGCATAATTGCATGGTGCTTAAGAGGCATCTGAATGGCAACAGATTTGACCAAACAGGAATTTACAAAGCATTTGGACACATTGGTGGAGGAAAATCGATGAAAAAAAATTTACTTAATCAGTATTCTTGACTTGTTTTTCTTTGAAAAAGAAATGAAGAAAAATGATAAGAGATTAGACTTGTTTTCAGGGAAATCTTACAAAATATAGTGAGGCTTATGCGTAGATCAAGAACAAAATATGGTCCAATGGGGAAAGAAAGTTAAACTTAATTCAAAGGGAACAACATGATAACACTGGAAATCAACATGTTAGTCTCAAATATTTGCCAACCAAATTCAGATGTACTGAATTCCAGACAAGCACCACCATGTGGTGAATGTTCTTGCCTACAAATCAAGAAGGGTTTAGCTGCAGGCATAGTTCCAAAAAGGGGCGTGAGCTCCAAACTGCCATTAAAGTTACTGTATAGGGAGCCCCTAACCTAACCCTTTCCCTAAACTTAACCCTTTTGTGTTGGCGCAACCCCCTTTTGGAGTAACCCTGCCTTCTTTTGGAGATTCCACCCCCATTTGGAGGTCTCCGGCCTGCAGCTATACCTACTTTCAAAAATCGCCAAGCTTTTAGGGTTGGGTTTAGATCAGGATTAGGAGTATGTTAATGGGTTAGGGTTAGGGTCTACTCAAATGTTTCCTGAAATCAGATGCTTCGTGACTCTCACGTCAGATCCTTTGTGCAGTGCACCGGTGAATGTGTGCACAAGCGCAACTGTATTTCCAGCTTTGGCAACTGGGGAACAGTTCGGAAAGCATAGAACGATTTAAGTAGAAAAAACATTCCACCTGCTGACAATGATTTTTCACAAGATCAATCTGAAAGGAAAAAAGTTCATTTTTCTAACCCCGTTGGAAATAATTTTTTTTCTAATTTTAAGGTTAAAAAAGGACTTAATATCTTGTCATTTTGCTTCTCATGAATCTTTTTTAAAGGCGTTTTCAAAATGATGCATGTGATTAATTTTCTTAATCACGATTAACACATTTACTGTTAATACAGTATAAACCAGCATGAACACTGGTCGGACCATGGTGGAACCTTTGTGATGTGTCGATGTGTCCGTCCGGAGTAATTAAACTGATACACACACCACAACACACATGCTGAGTTCGAAATTGCATACTACCCATAGTACTACTGCCAGATCTGTCTATGGCAGAAATAGTGAGAGTAGTAAAGAAGTATAATTCAGTCACACATAACAGATCTTCCATGTCAATGGCAGAGTTTGGAATTGCATACTACCATACTAACCTTACTATTTCTGCCATACACATATACGGTAGAACTAGTAAGGGTAGTATGCCATTCCGAACTCAGTCATTGATCAAGTGATGGATAAAGGACCTCTTTATGCTATTTGTGATGGGAGATGGGACTTGTGACAGAAATCAAGTACTTTATTTTCAAGTTATGTGCAATTTAATTACCACAGAATCATGTCAAGTCTTAAATATCACAAAAACATTGTCTGCAGGGGTTTTCATGCTGAGTTTAAAGCGGGCGCTTAATGCTGGCATTGACGCCCTGGCGCAAATCATGAACGCAGCTTTATGATTGCTGTAGCAAAGCAGATCTGTCTGCCAGCTGATTAATATTGTGGAGGATGAGAGTTGAAGAGATTTAATGCCCATTGCAATAAATATGGAGGGGCCTATAACCTATGGAGGGGCTGGTTCTTTTAATTAGTCAAACTTAAATAGCTTTTATGATGTATATTTTGAGACAGAACTTGCAGAACATCCAAAACAATGCTGACTTCTGGGCTAAATGCACTCGTTGGATGTATATATATATATGTATATATAGTGGTATTTTCACCAGCTGGGATCAGTCAAACCCCACCAGAGTTCGTTTGGAAGTGGGTCCGCTTGTTTGGTGGGCACCAAGGTTCGGATGGCATCATTCACACTTGTTCAAATGAACCGCACTAACAGAGCAATTGCACCAGAATTAGTTTTAATCTAACCAAACCTTATGATTTGTAACCTAGATTCAGCAACTCTCTGGTGTACATGTGTGTTTATCTGCATGTGTAGATGAGGTGTGTTAATGGAGTCCATCTCAAAGGTGAAAACGGTGATCCATCAGAACCACCCATCCTTTGTCCCCTCTGACCCCCTTGTTCAGCAGCAGCCCCTTCAGTCTGGAAATTCCCCACATTCTCCAAACCCAGGACAGTACGAGAGAAATGGCATCCTGAGTTGACAATATATAACATGGGGGCTTATCCTATGCAGCGCTTCAGTTTTAGCCTTCATAATCTCCTTGTGAAAGTTCCTGTGGGGGGTTAGCACTGGGTGGTGATTGATTGGATCTGCACACCACTTGTTTAGGTTGCCCTTTTTACAGTTCACTGCTTCTCCACTTTAAAGGCTATGCACTCTTCCTATGTTTCACTTCTTTTTTGAAGTGTCAGCAGAAAATGGAGAGATTGTCCTGTGTGTGCTCGGCCTTTTGCCACAGTACATAAAACTTGTTAAAAAACAAATCAAAAAGGGAAAGCCTTAGTGCCTGGATTTTGATAAGAAGATTTTAAGAATGGTGTTTTTCAACTGAGCACTTTTGGCCAGTAGACTTTTATAAAATAAAGTAGCTAAAAACACACTATTCGCGCTCTGTTTAATTTATTTCATTTGTCTACTAACAATGTCCAACAGTGGATAACCATCCATCAAATGAGGAGTCAATCTTTTTTTTAAACATAATTTTTTTCTGGTCCAACAATTATAATTTAAAATGAGGTATTTTGTGTTGTAATATTGTGTGGTGGAAATGTCATTTTAAAATGTTCTGTACATGGCAGGCTAATCTGTCTTGCAAAGGCTGTTTTCATTGCCCATGTTTTATGTATGGAAAAGACACACAATAGGCCTCAATCATGAAACACGAGCAGAACAAATTTTTGTGTAAATCATTTGTAAAGCTGTTCTCATTTAAATTATTGGATTAATGAAAAAGTTTGTATTTTCTAAATTTTAGTTGGTAGGAACAAAATTAACACCTGCTCCTGACCACGTCTTGTAAGACAGCCTAACATTTTGTATTCTTTTAGGCAAACTGAAATGACTAAATTTTGATAGAAGTTAAATTAAATAAGTAATGAAATTACTTCTATTATTAAACTAATAACGGCGTTGAGTGCTCATAGGAAAACAGAGCAGCACACTTACCGTACATAGGCGAGAAGATTGATGGCGAATGCCTAGTAGAGTGTGCTGTAGAGGTCGAATTTGCCCGACAATGATGTCATGTCAAAGATGTTGTTTTATTTACACTGACATCACCGCACATATCAGTGGATTTTTGAGGCACAAACAGCAGCAGTTAGTTTAACAGCCGCATCTTCCAGACGATCCTGAACATGATATGCACAGTAAGACCAGGAGCGGTTCAAGACCATTTTGACTGTGGGGGCCAGGGTGGAGCCGGGTGTGCTTGTAGGGGGCAAATGTATTATACCTTAAATGTCCCCTGTACACATATAAAACATATTTTGCTCTTTAAATATTTGCAGACATGCAATTTGTAAAGACAACCAAAGATTCACCAAATTTGAGTAAAAACTTTAAAAGTTTAAAATAAATAAACAAACAGGCTCATGACAAATATTTCAATTAGTCAATGCACCCTATCATTCTTGTTTTACCCACAAACATTAAGCCATGTTGCCATGCTGTTCTTTAGAATGACTAATACTGAAAAAAATCTTGGGTAAAATGAATGATAGGCTGCATCAAGGTTTTAGGTTAGAAGGTAATCAGTAGGCTAAAATCAGCATGTTCATGTCTTGTAAATGGATTGTGAGATTTTTCACCCCTTTTCTCCCCAGTTTGGCATGCCCAATTGGGGAGGTCCTCATGGTGGCATAGTGACTCGCCTCAATCCAGGTGGCGGAGGACCAATCTCAGTTGCCTGAGACAGTCAATCCGCACATCTTATCACGTGGCTTGTTGAACACGTTACCGCGGAGATGTAACGCATGTGGAGGCTTCACGCTATACTCCGTGGCATCCACGCACAACTCACCAAGCGCCCCGCCGAGAGAGAACCACATTATAGCGACCACGAGGAGATTTACCCAATGTGACTCTACCCACCCTAGTAACTGGGCCAATTGGTTATATTCACATATAACGAACAAATCGGAGGTGCATGCAGTGTTTGTGAAACTGGAGGAAAGTTTTCGGGAAGGTATTTATACAAGTAATATTTACTTAATTGACTTTGTTTTCTTCACACATCCTGTCTCATAGTTCACCTCAAGCATGCTCTTCACTGGCACTTTTGTCTCCTTAATAACCAAGTACACTAACTTTTGGAGAGAAAAAAATAGTTGTACAGTCTGTAGGGCAACAACAACTCAGTGACAGCCTTAATTTGTATTAAAACTTTAAATAGGACTTAAAATAGGACTTTAGGACTTGAAATTAAAAATATTTTATGACAGGTTTTTATATTTCAAGATTGAAAGTCTAGGTCAGAAGGTGTCTTGAACTACTATGTACTTAAACATTTGATACAATGTATTTGTTATGTATTGTACTTACATTAAAAGTACCTGCATTTAGTTACATATGTAGTTACACTGTCAACCTAACCTAACCTAACCTAACCTAACCTAATCCTAAACCTAAACCCACCCCAACCCTTACCCTAAACCCTAACTATACCTCAACCTCAGTAGCAGCAAATGGAAATCTTGTGAGAATTTATAGTACATAATACATTAATTGTATTCTACTAGTAAAACAATAAAATTATACATAAAAAGCAATTGAAAAGTCTAAACAAAATGTTAAAATCTGCTAGTTTTAATAAAAATCAACCCCAGGGAGAAAAAAGTCTGAGGTGTTTAAGAAACGCCTATACATTGTACTTATAACAGCTCTAAGACTCTAAAGCCCTTGAAACCTTCAGTGACCTTTCTAAATCTTTGTGCAACTTATGTGTGCTTTTATCTGTGTTTGTGTGCACATGTTCTTATGGAACAATGCTAAAGAGTGTGTTGTAATAATTCATTTTCTGTGCTCACATATAGTCATTGTGAAATAGCTGGGGGGCAACTTTCTCTTGAGAAAAATGAAAGCATTAAATTAAAAGACGATTTCTGGCTGGAAGACAGTCTCATTGGCTTGCATTTTTTATGAGAACAGCTGCTCCAATCTCTCCTCTGTTCACAGCCGGGCTTGCTTAATCACACAGTTTATCCCTGCAGCCCCACTGACAAAGGCAATGCTGGCAGAACAGCAAGAGGCCTGAAAGAAAGAAGAGAGAAAGAAAGAGAAGCAGAGCGACAGATGAGGGGAAATAAGAATCATGCCTGATTAAGATGTTCTAGGAGAAAGGTAAAAGTCAAGAGTAGGAACATTTTAAAGCCAGCGAGAAGATGAAGTCTACAACAGGTCCTGCTTTAAATCTGTTGCATATTTGTTAGATAGAGTGACTTTGCCTCATATATGGATAAATGGAGGAATGAAGAGAGAGCAGAACTTGTTTTTGGATGGAAATGGTCCAGAGGGATGGACCAAGCATCTGTGTGTACAGTATACACAGAAACCAACAACTTTTATACCATTTAAAAGTACATTTAATCCAAAAAATGTAGCCCCTCACATTGTCTTATGAACTGGCCATAATCAACAATACATTTACAGTTCAGTCACAAAGCTTGGGTGTTCTGGTTAGTTCCAAGGGTGTTACTATGTGGTTGCTAAGGTGTTCTGGAAGGTTGCTAGGTGGTTACTTACTGGCCAAAGTAAAAAGGAATTATGGTTGCGGTTATGATTATGTCTGAGCATAAATTAGTATTTTATTATCAGCTCTCCTTTATCTCTGTAAAGGATTTACTGAACAGTGTGTCTTTGCTAATTAATCAAATAATCCATGTAAATTGAGTTAATAACCCACCGCATTACATGATAAAACAATTAGATCAATGATCTTGACAAGATGGATCCAGCACTGAGCTCTTTGTTTTTAATAACTGGAGTGTATTGCCATGCCATCTCATGGTCACAGAGGGCATTCGGCCCAGGACATAGAAACTGGAGAGTAAGAGTGTGAGGATGTCTGTGTCTGACCACAGGGCTGACAGACGGGCCACAGGACGGCCGTCTCAGCACATCAGGGTTTAACAGTAGCAGCTGAAAGCTGAGAGGCAGCAAGCCTTTGCAAGAACCCACAGGGATGCCCATCCCCTATGGCCAATTACAGCACTGTGCTGCCAACAGCAGACTGAATAATGCCCCGTACCTGATAACATTGTAAGGGTGTTTCTTCAGCTATGGGCACTTTTGGCACTATGCACTTCTAGAATCTAAACTCCCCTAAAGCACACTTTACAAAATCTTATTCATTAATATAATTTGTCCAGTAACAATGCATGTGGCACAGGAGAAATCTCTCATTTTTGTCATGAACATTTCCATTTGAATGTCAATTCCTTTACATCTCAAATTATATATTGTATTTGTGATAGATATCGGTTATAGAAATGACAGTAATGGAAATGCTGGGGGCCTGGGCATCTAACCGAGTATTGAGGCTGACTACCACCCCTGGAGTCAAGAGTTCGAATGAGTGACTCCAACCAGGTCTTCTAAGCAACCAAATTGATCCTGTTGCTAGGAAGGGTAGAGTGACGTTGGGTTAACCTCCTTGTGGTCCCTATAATGTGTGGTTCTTGTTCTCGTTGGGGCACGTGGTGAGTTGTGCGTGGATGCTGCGGAGAATAGCGTGAAGCCTCCACACACGCTACATCTCCACGGTAATGCGCTCTACAAGCATCATGATAAGATGTGCGGATTGACTGTCTCAGACATTGAGGCAACTGAGATTTGTCCTCCGCCACCCGGATTGAGGCGAGTCACTACGCCACCACGAGGACCTAGAGCGCATTGGTAATTGGGCATTCCAAATTGGGGAGAAAAGGAGAGAAAATCACACAAAAAAAGTCATGAAAATGCCATTAAAAAATAATAATTTGGAATAAAATGGCCAACACAATCTCATGAGAATTCATAAGAATAGTACGACATGGCGAATTCGTAAGAAATCGTACGACTTTGTTCGACTTACTGTATGCAGTACACCAATCAATCACATACGCTATCCTCATCTCCTTAAAAAACCCTCCTTTTTTCATCCGTCAGTCACAAAACGTATTAAAATTACAAAATATCTCATGAACACACATTCTGAACTCATACACAAAATGGCTTTTTACATGAATATCTTAGTTAAGTTTAGGATCTGGGTAAGGTGTTACACTTCTTTGTAAGGTTTACCTTTGAATTGACACATTTTGTTTAGCAAGAAAAAAATCAATTATAACAAAACTTTGGGGTCTTCAAGGACAAGATGGAAGCTTACAATACGTAAGTCATACGTTCTCTTCTGCCATCTCATACCATTCTTAAGATTCTCATCTGATCGGGTTGAAATAGTCGACTCCTTTGTTTAGCTAAGGCTAATTTCGTAGCTAGCATATTATGTACCCTGAATGAACACAGTTAAATCGTAGTTAAAACACAGTTAAATTTTTTTACAGCCTGATTGAAAATGACAATAAATAATAATATAATAATAAAAAAATAATAATAATCTTAGTAATATTTACCTTAATTAGGGGCCAAGCACCAAATGTGCTGTAACACCTATTGCATCAATTAGTATTACTTTTATAATTATTCCCCCAAATTATTCTATGGCAGCCCATAGAACCGTACATAGGAAAATGATTACATTTGGCACACTGATAGGGGTGGTTATGAAAAGTCCACCTAGAAAATTTGGAGCCTCAATGACAAACTCCATAGTGCCACGACCAGTCAAATAATCACTTTTCTTTTGTGTGTATCTTTTGTCCTAGAGAGACACCATTCTTTTTTTTTTTCTTTTTTCTTTTTTTTTGTCTGATAACTCTCCACCTGATGATTCAAATAAACCCCTTACTTTAAAAGTCTGCCCATTACAGTAGCCACCATCTTGGATTATGCTGTTTGCAGTTTAAAAGCTTCAATTCCTTCAAGCTTTGTCTGATTTGTCCAAACAATGTAATGGAATTTTCTCCAGACCGAGCCACACAGCAATGATAATACCGAATTTTGATTTTCACCTTTGTTTAAAACTTACAGCATCACAAATTGATCAACATCAATGTGAAAATGAATTAGGCTGTATCTCGGGAAAACGTATCTTAAAGAGGACCATGGTCTGAGGGCACATGCAGTGTTTTGCGACAGCGCCAAATATGGGTCAAGAATAGTGAAAAATAGCTAGTAACTTTTGAACCGTATGTACTACATTCATAGGTTTCTTAGGACTCCTTAGGTTAGCGTTTCCCAAACTGGGGTACGCTGGGGTGAGGTGACAATGGGGGTACGTGAATAAAATTCTGAGATTTACCGTTCTTTTATTTTCATCACTGTCTAAAATAACATTCAAACCTATTTCATGTATTTCTCACTGACAAAAATAATTTTGTGTGGCCTCAAGTGTAGAAACACCAAAATAGTTGTGTCCTAAAGGTCAGATAAATACTCAATGAAATAACCCTTTCTTTTGCGGTTAAAAAAATGCATCGACTCATGCGTTGTGCATCACACAAGTATCTTTTTCGCAGCTCAGCACATTGCTAGGTGACGTAGCTTAGTTTAAATGTAATTTTTATTTAAGATTAGATAAATAAGGAGTTTTGATTCTGATGGAATAAGTTCATAAGCTTTGATAACAGATGTCAGACATCCGGTGCGGCCAAATCATTTTCCACATTCACATGCTGTAATTTTCACTCACATTTGCTCGCACGTTAGAGACCTGTTTTTACATTGTTGCATGATGTTTTTTCAACAAATGAGCTCAACCTTGCTAACGGTGTCAAATGTGGCATAAAAAAACACCTTGAGCTGACCACACAATTGCACAGACACTTACCCACAATGCTCGAAGTCTGCCGGCAACACTGTACCTGCAATGATGCGCAATTCCAGTCACAGAACCGCTATTCTTGCGGACTACGACACAATGAGGAGCTTTCAAGTTATGCAGTTATTTCATATCGAGCATACACATCTCAATCAGTAAGCCATTTATTCAATATGTACTGTTTTTTATTAATATAACATGTACAAATATAACTGTCACTAACGCCGGTGAAGGCGCCTCCTCCCTCAGTCGTCAGAGATCGCTTTCACCCGAATTCTAATCACTTAAACTACATTTCCCTTCTGCCCGCATACCTAGGTCTGATTAATCCCCAGCTGTTTTGTTACCCTACCCTATTTAACCGTGCCTGTTTAATCCTTCTTTGCGAAGTCTTGTTTGCCCCGGCGACATTACCAAGCAAGTTATTCTCTGACTCCCTTACTAGTTATTCTGTGTACCGATCCAGCCTTTTACTTAGACCCTGTCAGTTTGCTACCTGCCTTGTTTACCTCTTGCCTGTTCCGTACTACGTTTGTTTGCTGCCTGCCCAGACCTCTGCCTGTTCCAGTTACTCGATTGCCTGCCTGCTATATTCTGTTTGCCTGCCCACGACTTTGCCTGTACGACTTGCGTTTTGCTTATAAATAAACAACCGCAGATGGATCCCAACTTGCCTGAGTCCTCGTTACAGAAGACTTCGCCATCCATCGATCCAGCGGTAATCTCTCGCATGTCCGAGGAACTCTCCGCGCAGGCAAGCCGCCTGACCGCACAGCAACATCAGCTCAGGCGGCTGACGTCAGCCATTGAGGAGATAATGCGCGTCGTTCAAGCCTCGCAACATCCCACTTCCGCGCCAGCATCCGCACCCGCGGCAGATCAAACCAGCCTAGCGGCCGTGCCCACCTCTCCTCCGCAAGCCGCGCCCAACCCTCGACTCGCACTCCCGGAGAAATACGACGGAACACCCTCGAAGTGCAGGGGCTTTGTGATGCAGTGTTCCATCTTTTTGTCACAACAACCGGCTCTATATCCGACTGACGAGAGCAAGATCCTCTTCGTCAGCTCAGTGCTGACGGGCAGAGCCCTCGACTGGGCTACCGCGATTTGGACCAATCAGAGTTATTCACAGTTCACATTCGACTCGTTCATGCAGAGTTTAATTGAAGTGTTTGACCATCCAGAAGGCGGCAAGAGCGCTGGGGAACAGCTCCTGGCACTCCGCCAAGGAAGTCGTTCAGCGTCTGACTATGCTCTCACTTTCCGCACCCTCGCCACTCAAACCGGCTGGCTCGAGAGCACACTCAAACTCCTCTTCCGCCAGGGGCTAAACTCGGAACTGCAGTCAGAGCTGGCATGTCGCGATGAAGGAGTGCCGTTGGACCAATTCATCTCGTTGGCGATCCGCGTGGATAACCTCATCCGCTCCAGACGACTGGCCAGGTTGGTTCTGCAGCCCGCAACAGCACCTCGACAGCATGCCGCTCCAGAACCCATGCAACTAGACCGTACTCACCTGACCCAGGAGGAGAGAGAGCGCCGTTTCGCCCATCGCCTCTGCTTATACTGCGGTCTAGCCGGCCACCTCCTGGCCAACTGCCCGACGCGACCGTCCGAGCCACAACGACCTGGGGTGAGTTTATTGCTTTCCTCAACCCTAACTGGGACCAGCCTAGTGGTACCCATTGAGCTCCATAGTCAGGCTTTCAGTGTTAGCGCCCACGCTATGGTTGATTCAGGAGCAGCGGGCAACTTCATTGATGCTGATTTCTGTAAGCAACATAACGTACCCCTGACGGCCTGCTGTCCTCCCTTAACAGTGGCGGCGCTAGACGGACGTCCCTTGGGTTCAGGCAAAGTGAGTCACACCACCACCAACCTCTTCCTGCAGGTGGGAGCGTTACACACCGAGACCATACGCTTCCACGTTGTCGCCCGACCAACCCACCCAAATACCTCCAGCATATGCCGATTTGAGGGAGGCCTTCAGCAAGACCAAGGCGTCCCAGCTGCCTCCTCACAGACCTTTCGACTGCGCCATTGAGCTCAAGCCAGGAGCCACACCGCCCCGAGGTCGGATCTTTCCCCTGTCCGAACCAGGGTTCCTCGCCATGAAGACTTACATCGAGGAGGAACTGTCCAAGGGCTTCATCCGACCTTCTACTTCTCCGGCGGCAGCCGGGTTCTTCTTCGTGGGCAAGAAGGACGGCTCCCTCCACCCGTGTATTGACTACCAGGGTCTGAACGATGTCACTGTCAAGTTTCGGTACCCCTTGCCACTTGTCCCCGCGGCCCTGGAACAACTGAGAAGCGCCAAGATCTACACCAAACTGGACTTGCGGTGCGCCTACAACCTAATCCGTATTCGAGAGGGGGACGAGTGGAAGACCGCTTTTTCCACCACCAACGGCCATTATGAATATTTGGTGATGCCGTTCGGATTGTCCAACAGTCCCTCCGTGTTCCAGTCCTTCGTCAACGAGGTGTTCAGAGACTTGCTCAACCGCTGCCTGATCATGTACATCGACGACATCTTGATCTACTCCAACTCGCTCAAGGAACATATCTGTCACGTGAGAACGGTCCTCAAACGCCTAATCACGCACCAGCTGTACGCCAAGGCAGAGAAGTGCGAGTTCCACTTGAAGTCGGTAGCCTTTCTGGGGTATGTCATCAGCCCGGAAGGGGTGGCCATGGATGACAGCAAGGTGCGAGCCATCCTGGAGTGGCCACAACCCACCACAGTGAAGGAGCTCCAATGTTTCCTGGGGTTCGCAAACTTTTACCGCCGGTTCATCCGTAGCTTCAGTACTGTCGCCGCACCTCTGACCTCCATGTTGAAGGGGGGGAGAACCAAGCTCCACTGGACCGCCGATGCCCTCCAGGCCTTCGCCCAGCTTAAGGAGCGTTTTATCTCCGCCCCCATCCTGCATCATCCCAATCCTGATCTCCCTTTCGTGGTGGAGGTGGACGCCTCTAACACAGGCATAGGAGCCATTCTCTCCCAGCGCCAGGGAGACCCCCTGAAGTTGTTCCCCTGTGCCTTCTTCTCCCGCAAACTGTCTTTGGCCGAACAAAATTATGATGTCGGCAATCGGGAGCTCTTGGCCATGAAAGCTGCACTGGAGGAGTGGCGCCACTGGCTGGAGGGCGCCAGACACCCATTCGAGGTCTTCACCGACCATCGAAACCTCGAATACCTCCGATCTGCCAAGAGACTCAACCCCAGGCAGGCTAGGTGGGCCCTGTTCTTCACCCGGTTCAATTTCACCATTTCCTACCTCCCAGGGTCCAAGAAAGTCAAAGCCAACTCCCTCTCCAGGCAGCATGAAACCACCTCCCTAAGTCCCTCTGCCGAACCGATCGTTCCCCCAGTGCTGATTCTAGCCCCAGTCCAGTGGGATCTCATGTCCAACATTACCCAGGCCCATGCCACAGCTCCCCCTCCACCAGAGTGTCCACCTGACCGGACCTTCGTGCCCCCCAATCTCCGGGAGAGGACGCTCCACTGGGTGCACGACTCCCCGAACTCAGGACACCCCGGCATCTCCGCAACCACGCGACTCCTAAGGAACCGCTTCTGGTGGGAGACGCTACCCGAAGACGCCGCCGACTTCGTTAAGAGTTGCCAAGCAACAAGCACCGGCCGGCCTCCTACTGCCTCTACCCGTACCCCAGCGCCCCTGGTCACACATTGCTGTAGATTTTGTCACCAACCTACCCAGCTCCCAAGGAAACACCACCATTCTCACGGTCATAGACCGGTTTTCTAAGGCTTGTCGCCTAATACCCCTGCCCAAACTGCCCACAGCCCTTGAAACCGCCGAACACCTGTTCCAGTACGTGTTCCGCTTCTACGGGCTGCCAGAGGACATTGTCTCCGACCGGGGGCCCCAGTTCACCTCTCGGGTATGGAAAGCTTTCTTCAGCCTCCTCAACATCAACCTAAGCGTTACTTCAGGATACCACCCCCAGTCCAATGGGCAAACAGAGAGACTCAACCAGGAGATCATTAGATTCCTACGCACCTACTGCCACCACAACCAGTCTGACTGGAGCAGATTCCTTCCTTGGGTCGAATACGCCCAAAACTCCCTGCTCAAACCATCTACCAACCTGACCCCCTTCCAGTGCATCCTGGGCTACCAACCCCCTCTTTTCCCTTGGTCCGGCGAACCCTCTGAGGTACCGGCTGTAAACGACTGGCTTCAGCGCAGTGAGGCAGTGTGGGAACAGGCCCACGTCCACCTACAACGGGCCATGAACCGCTCCAAGGTACAAGCAGACCACCGCCCCGGCCCTGACTACACTCCAGGCCAATGGGTTTGGCTTTCCACTCGAGACCTCCATCTTCGCCTACCATGCAAGAAGCTCAGTCCTAGGTATGTGGGCCCTTTAAGATCTTAAGAAAATTAATCCTGTAACCTTTCGTTTACAACTCCCCGCTAATTATCGTATCTCTCCCACTTTCCATGTCTCCCAATTGAAACCGGCCGACGATCCGAGGGCTGAAGAGGAGGTGACCCACGGCCCCCCTCCCCTGGTAGTGGGCGGCGAAGAAGCCTTCCTGGTGCGGAGCCTGCTTGACTCCAGGCGTCTCCGAGGTCAGATCCAATACCTGGTGGACTGGGAGGGGTACGGCCCGGAGGAGAGATCCTGGGTCGACGCCAGGGACATCCTCGACCCCAACATCATCGCCGAGTTCCATCGGACCCACCCAGAGAGACCAGCCCCGCGACCTCGGGGAAGACCACGACGCAGGTCGCGTCTTCGCATCAGGAGCCGCTCACGGGGGGGGGCTCTGTCACGAACGCCGGTGAAGGCGCCTCCTCCCTCAGTCATCAGAGATCGCTTTCACCCGAATTCTAATCACTTAAACTACATTTCCCTTCTGCCCGCATACCTAGGTCTGATTAATCCCCAGCTGTTTTGTGTTACCCTACCCTATTTAACTGTGCCTGTTTAATCCTTCTTTGCGAAGTCTTGTTTGCCCCGGCGACATTACCAAGCAAGTTATTCTCTGACTCCCTTACTGGTTATTCTGTGTACCGATCCAGCCTGTTACTTAGACCCGGTCAGTTTGCTGCCTGCCTTGTTTACCTCTTGCCTGTTCCGTACTACGTTTGTTTGCTGCCTGCTCAGACCTCTGCCTGTTCCAGTTACTCGATTGCCTGCCTGCTATATTCTCTGTTTGCCTGCCCACGACTTTGCCTGTACGACTTGTGTTTTGCTTATAAATAAACAACCGCAGATGGATCCCAACTTGCCTGAGTCCTCGTTACAATAACATGTTTAATATAAGGGAGTTGTTTATGATGATAAGTGTGTTAAATATACATATTTTCAAAATACTGTGAATGTTATCTATGTGTTAGAGAAGGGGTACGTGAAAGGATGTTGAATGTTTAGAGGGGTACGCACTGTAAAATTTGGGAACCACTGCTTTAGGTCATGCAGATTTCAACTATATCAGTTTTTTCACATATCGGCCATTAGTAGTCTTTACTCAAAATCATTAGTTTACATAAATTATATGTTTAAGTTGTATAAAATAAATATTTTAAGTTAAACATAGAAATAATATATAACAAATAGCAAATATAACATTATTTATTGCTACTTAAAATCATTTGTTAATATAAGTAATGTCTTTTCTTTCGATTTTGAGATTTATTGTATTAAATGCATACTGTTTCAACAAAATTGTAAGGGAAGAAAGTAAACAATACATTTTAATATTCTAATGTATTTTTATTATTGACAGAACATTACAAGGTAACACTTAAAATGTGTTATTGTAGTCAACCAAAAGACAAGTAAAAACAGGCATTAAAACTGCATGATAAAAATTCCAACTTGTGTGGAGAAGGAATATGAATGCACAACATTCAACAATATCCAAAATCAAATCCCTTTGTTGTCACTCAACCATATACACAAGTGCAGCAGTGGGTGACATTCAGCTGTCGGTTGACAGTCAGTTGCCAGTGTGTTATTAAGAGAAGTACAAAATGTGAGTCCAGTTTGAGGCTAATAAAGTGTGGTTCTGATATATGTGTCATGAGCAATCAAGAGTTTAAATGTCTTATTGCTTGGGGGAAGAAGCTGTCATGAAGTCGGCTGATGTAGGTCCTGATGCTGCGATACAGCCTGCCTGATTGTAGCAGTGAGAGCAGCCCATGGCTCGGGTGGCTGGAGTCTCTGATGATCCTCCGAGCTTTTTTCAGACACCACCTGGTATAGATGTCCTGGAGGGAGGGAAGCTCACCTCCATGATGTGTCTGGCAGTTCGCACCACCCTTTGCAGGGCTTTGCGGTTGAGGGTTGTGCTGTTGCCGTACCAGACAGTGATGCAGCCAGTCAGGATGCTCTCTACAGTGCTGGTGTAAAACCGTGTGAGGATGTGGTGATTCATTCCAAACTTCCTCAGCCATCTCAAGAAGAAGAGGTGCTGGTGAAATGGCCTCAGTGTGGATGGGCCATGTGATGTGGACACAGAGGAACTTGAAGCTGCTGACTCTCTCCACCGGTGCTCCATTGATGGTGATGGGGCTGTGTTCTCTGTCTTTTCTCCCTAAGTCCACCACAAGCTCCTTGGTCTTACTGACTGACGTTGAGGGAGGCTGTGCTCCTGACACCAGCGTCTCTCTGTAGGTTGTTCCATCATTGTCAGTGATCAGACATACCACTGTCGTATCATCAGCAAACTTAATGATGGCATTGGATGTGTTGCCACACAATCATGTGTGTACAGGGAATACAGAAATGGGCACAGCCTTGCAGGGCTCCACTGTTGAAGGTCAGTCATGAGGGGATGTTGCTGCCCATTCTTGACAGGAAGTCCAGAATCCAGCTGCACAGCGAGCTGGTTAAGCCCAGAGCCCCGAGTTTCACATCATGCTTGGAGGGCACTATGGTGTTGAATGCTGAGCAGTAGTCTACAAACAGCATTCTCACTTTGCTCATTCTGCTATATCCTTGTGAATGACTGGACACATAAAGACATGCATTAAAACTTGATAAAAGTCTCTAAAACTTTCAACTTGACAGATGAACTGTGTTAACTATATCATATCAGCTGAGCACTAATATGCAGTCCTGAGCATACACTTCTGCATCTTGTACTGTAGAACACAAGTGGCTGGATATTCTTGTCCCTCATTAAACTTAAATAAGTTCTTATATGATACCAAATACACCTATTCAACATTTCCTTTGAATCATAGGTGACAAAGGAGAATGAAACCATGTGAGGCTTTCGTTCTGTATTTTATCAAACTTGCAAAGGTTTGGTCTGACCTAGATTCACCCCCTGACTGCGGCTGCATGGCATGCCGTGGAAAAAACAAAAGCAGCCATGGTTTCTCCATGACTTGACATAGCATTTCTTTAAATTGCAAGCTGGTTGTTCAGTGTTTGTAGCCTGGGTTTTAGTTCACTGTGGCCCAACGTGAGAAGTACATGTTGGAGGAACTGGAATGTGTTCTTCATAGTCTTTGGGTAGTTGAGATGCAGTGTGTTTGCAAGTTCAAATAGAATGCACATAGCTTTTGGCAAGTCTTGAATGTTGTCCATCACGACTTCTCCCTCAGTGATGATCTTCAATGAGGCTGGACCGTGATGGAGGGAAGATGAGAGCACTGCATCTTCATGCTCAACGAGGATCCCAATGTAAAGGTGGCGGAATGAGTCATCGTCATCAGAATCCTAAAAACATAAGAGCACAATCATGACATTTCTCATTAAATAACCATCAGTAATGTTAAGCAATATAGTCTAGTCATGGGAGAGTCAGACACATGAGGGAAGGTGTGAATTGGTTATGACTCCTGTAGTAGATTACACAAACAGATCACCAAATAGGTTGGAAAGGGCTGTTGCTATAAAGTTTTCCTCATGTAAATTTTTAATGGTTTGAGCTCCACAAAAGGACACCTATCCAGCCTCATTGTATCGGGGTGCTGTGAGATAGGGCGATTATATTTTGGCCATTTTGAAAGTGGAGAGAAACAGGAAACATGGGGAAAGCGAGTAGGGGAATGACATGCAGCAAATGGTCCGGCCAGCCGGGAATCAATCCAGGGACTTGTTGCTCATGGCATTTGGGCCCAAGTGGTGTGCGCCCTAACCACTCGGCTACCGGGTTGAAAATTCAAGTTTACACCATCATGGTCCTTTTAGATACTCTTTGAGAAAGTAAGAGGTTACTTACAATGCATGCATTGTAGAAGTCTGTGGGGTTTCATCAAGGACAATTGTAAGCCCTCTGAGCACCAGTGACGGAATATCAGTTGGCTCTTTAGTCTTTTGGGGAGTAAGATGACAACACAAGTTACATAGCTAAAATGACAAGAAATGAATGGTCTATAAAAAAAAACGAATCAACCAAGCACAATTGCTATTTTGTTGTCATTATATAAGCTGTGAAAAACCATTGCATTCCATTATACAATGCAATGCGATGCAAATGTATAATGGATATGGACCAACCCTGGTCTGTTGTGAAATCTGGGTTACAGCTGCCCAATGTTCCCTCTCTTAGATCGAAATATATAAAAACGAAGACTGTGACGATCAATGCTTTTATAGAATTACTGCTTCAGTATCTTGCCCACAATCATGTTGAGCTCCATGTATACCTGAAAAATACAGAATATTATATGTAGCTGAGGGTGCCAGTGTGAGGTGAGCAATCAAAATTGAAAGTGATTTCTGCTCAAGTTGTTTCCTTTGCACTCTACCTGAATTGTGTGTGCATCTCAATACTGCCCTCACCAGCTCTGCAGGGCCAATCACGCACATTTGATGGTGAAAATTGTCAGTCGTTAGTTTTGATACTCAAAATGTCAGAATCAGAGGTAAGTTACTACACAAACTACTCTGCAACAGCTACCTGTCATTGCCAGAACACAGTCCAAGCTGTCAAGCCGTTCATGCCAAAATCGTGGTGAACACCATGGCGTGAATAGCAAGGGTTGATTATAGTGTTCAATGTAGTGTGTCTGTTAGGCCTACATATTCTCAGATAAAACAGAATAAAAAGTATTCGCAAACAAACAGGATAATGTTCAATGAAGTGGTGTTTTGGACGTATTCTGAAATCAGGGAATGCAGTTTGTAACTGTTCTCTGTGTTCTGACAATATGCAATCTTGTTGCTACAGCCAACTGAAAAATCTCATTGAGGAGCATCAGAATGTTCCATGCATTTTCTCCTTCAGGTAATTTATGGCCAATGAGAAGTAGTCTGATTAGAGCCCAGTTCTCATGATTATTTCCACCTATGATCCCTTTGGTAGAGAAACCATGGGCAATGGTCATTACTGTCATTAAAATCATATGCAAATGTTTTGATAGCATGGTTCAGTGTTTCTAAAGTGAAATATTTCTTAGAACTCATGTCTGAAATGCTGAGCAATAATAACTCAACAGGAACAATGCCTTCCAAATGGTCATGCAGGATGTCTGGGGGGTAACCATGAACAACATGAAAGTGCTTCAGACTGTCAGTCAATACACATCCTCCTTTCACACAGTACTTTTAGCCACAGTGGGATCTTGACGTAATACCTGCACCTGCCGGTTGTGAGTGTCTTTAGTTTGGGGTTCAAAGGTGCCTGAACATACCTCCTTTGATACATGCTCCCAACATCTCAACATATAGATTGGTGTTGCTCCAAAAAAATCTGATTTTGATGAGAGTATGGAGAATTTAGCATAGACATATTCTTTTACATCACAGGCTTAACATAAAAGAGCAAGCTGAATGCAAGCATGGACCTACATTTTGATGGCACATTAGCCATCACCCAATACACTGCACTCATTTTTTGTTTCTTTTTAGATGTTCCTAAAGGCTTGGACACTTCAAATTCATCTGTGTAAAGTCCAACCGCAATTTGGAAGTCCTCCCCTTTAAGGAGGTAATTTTCTTTACCCGAGATTAAATTTACAGTATGAACCATCTCTGTATGTACTGTACTCATGTGGTACAGGCTTTTGTACTGGAAGAGCTTTGTCTAAAATGTCTGCACTGTTCAACATCTTCTGTAGCATTGCATTAAGAGGAACATATACAGCTCTAGATTTTTTTTTCTCTATAAATAATATACTCCATTGTAAAGTTTTTGCTCACATATGCTGCTCTCCTTTTATAGTGGTTGATAAGGAGCCATCCTCGCCAGAAAATCTCATTATGATATTGCTCACTGAGGCAGCCCTGACTAACTGTCTCACAGTTGAATCGTCTACATCTGTGTGTTGTTTCAAAATATCATTGACTGAATTATACAGCAGTGACTGGGACAGTTCACATATCTCTAAAAGCTGTTGAATGACTTGAACAGAACTTTCTGGAATATGAAGGATGGTTTGCATCTTTAAAAAAAAAAAAAAGACCTGCTAGGTTGTGCTCCAACTGTTTCCCTAGATCATGAAGCTGCTCATTGCTGGAATCCTCACTGTCCTCTAAATCAGGGGTGTCATTTGGAGGCATAATTATGCTCTTCTTGGGCCATATAGTTAGTTACACTACCAGAGACTATTTCTGGCATGAACATCCTCCAATTGTCTGTTCTGTTCTGATTGCTTCTATGTGCATTAAATATGGAGTACACTTTATTATGAAAGTTACATCCTTTATATGAACACTGGACTCTGTAATTATCTTTTAAATGTGTACTGTGCAGGTGAGTTAAAAAAAAACTGCTTCTGTGCTGGGTGCAAAAAAATCCCATAACTTATAAATCTTAGGTAAGTGGACCTGAAGTGCATTAATGGAGTTAATGTTCACAAACATTCTTGGTGTAAGCCAGGAAACGGTACAGTTCTACTGTAGCTCCCATGTTTTAACCTGTAATATTTTAATCAGTAACCCCTTTTGTCAGTAACCCCTTTTGTCACATAAACTCACAATACTAACACTTCCACTGCATCTTCACAAGAACCTGTAAAAACAGAACAAAAGAAAACTTTTAGCTCAACAACTCAGTTGCAGTTACCTTAACTCCACTGCAAAACGTTAACCAACCTCTGTTAATGACTAACGACTTTGTCTTTTCTAAGTTAGTGCTATAAATTCAATCACTCATGTGCAACCTTAACAAACACCATTTTGAATCGGTACGTTACCATATCGAAGAGACATAAGCTAGCATTAGCCACAAGCACATGCACACAATTTCTAACGTTATAAACTGTGAACCGACAGAAACACCAATTTGAATGCTAATGTTACAGCTAAACTGTGGATCGACAGAAATACCACAAACACATGCAAACACACGTGTTCATTTTATAAACTGTGATCTCACAGAAACACCAATTTAAATGCTAACGTTATAGCTAAACTGTGAACCGACAGAAAAGAAAACTAACGTCAGCATGTTAATGTCTTTTGGGTAATCAGTTTTCCTAGAAAGGTATCTACAGATAGTTCCTTTACACACTCACCATTCCACTTGGTGTAACGTTGCTTTCAAAAACCCAGGATATGTGGACACTTCACACAGGACTCAGCGCTCACAGTGCACAGCCCTGTTTCAATGGGCCCCTTACTGAAATGTAACATACTAAGTTATCTCTGCTTAGCACAATCATTGCACTGAATATTTCAGCTGAATCCTGCAAACAACTAATTTGATTTAGGAATGACAAAACATGAAAGAATAATTAATGACCACTCAAAAGTTTCATTTAAACCTAATCTGGGTTCACAGTGTAGGGATGCATCATCGACATCATGTCCTGAGGATACCTTAGCAGTTTAAAGACAGCACCACCTATAGTTCATAAGATGACTCTAAACTCTGTAGGTCTCTTTGCCATGGTTGTGCTATGTCAGCTGAGTGACACAGTCTGTAGTGTATTGGAGTATAGTTCCAAGGGTTGTGGTTTTGATCCCCACCTTGACCACTATTACAGTTTAATTTTGTTCTTGAATTGTTTTGTGTGTTGTACTTACTGAATAGTTGCAGGGCTTACCCCTGATATTTTCTGTTTGCAGGTATTCGTATTGTTCTTTTTTTTCTCCCCAATGGAAGTTTGAGGCAGCACAATGAAGCATAACTTTTGAACCATATGCACTAAAAACTTGTCATGTCTTTTTGTCAGTGTTGAGATGTGTCAGTGGAGTGGCTCAGTGGTTAAAGCATTCCCTTACAAAAAAAATCTAAACTAGCCGCAAACTTGCCACAAATTTGATGCAAATTGCTAACAGAAAGCTAATTATTTTTACATGCAAATGAGCTTTTGATTTGTCACAAATGTTTGCCAGAGGTTTGCAGGTCTTCGCCGGTAATGGTGAACTTCCAGCAAAACTTTGGCAACAATGAACATTTGCCACGAACTCTCGGTTTTCATAAGAGTTGGATTATTGTTCAGATATTTGCGAGTTCAAGCAAAGGATGGTTTGAAAAATTCTACTTCTGTTGGCCTCTGAGTCTTCATGTTGTGCATTATACTACATAGGCTGTGCTAGATTGCATAATTCCTGCTAGAATTCAAAACCACATATAATACACAGTTATGTGTAGGTGGTTTAATATATTGAAGAAGAGGTAGGATATGTAAAAAATATATATAAACGAAATATAGCTATAAGTAGGAATGGATGGATTGAATATTGCACATGGTTGTGTTGACAAAAAGAAAAGTATTTGGGGCAGCTTTAACTGTTCTTGAGGTGGATGGCCTGAGGGAAAAAACTGTTCCTGTGCCTGGCTGTTCTGGTGCTCAGTGCTCTGTAGCGCCAGCCAGAGATCAACGGTTCGAAAAGGAAGTGTGCTGGGTGAATGGGGTCAAGAGTGATTTTACCAGCCCTTTTCATCACTCTGGACATGTACAGTTCTAGCAGGGTGGGTAGAGGAGCACCAGTAATCCTCTCAGCAGTCTGAACTATCCTTTGAAGTCTTTTGATGTCTGACTTAGTAGCTGAAACAAACCAGACAGTTATAGAAGTGCAGAGGGCAGACTCAATGACTGCTGAATAGAACTGTATCAGCAGCGCCTGCGGCAGTATGAACTTTCTCAGCTGGTGAAGGAAGTACAACCTCTGCTGGGCCTTTTTAAAAATTGACTCCATGTAGGTCTCACACTTCAGGTCCTGTGAGATGGTGGTGCCCAGGAACCTGAATGAATCCACTTCAGCCATAATACTGTTTAGAATGGTGAGCGGTGTTAATGCTGGGTTGTTCCTCCTTAAGTCCACAATCATCTGCTCAGTTTTGAGCATGTTCAGCTCCAGGTTGTTTTGATTGCACCAGACGGCCAACTGTTCAACCTCCCTTCTGTATGCAGACTCATCATCATCTTGGATGAGGCCGATGATAGTAGTGTTGTCTGTGAACTTCAGGAGCTTACAGAGGGGTCTTTGGCAGTGCATTTGTCTATGTAGAGGGAGAAGAGTAGTGGTGAGATTACACATCCCTGGGGATCGCCACTGCTGATTGTACATGTGTTGGAGGTGAATTTCCCCATTCTCACTATCTGCAGTCTGTCTGTCAGAAAGCTGGTGATCCACTGACAGACAGAGGTGGAAATAGAGAGCTGGGTTCATTTAGCCCATAAGTGAGCTGGGTTGATGGTGTTAGAAGCTGAACTGAAGTCCACAAAAAGGATCCTTGCATATGTCCCTGGTCTGTCTAGATGTTGAATTATGTAATGCAGTTCCGTATTGACTGCATCATCCACAGACCTGTTAGCTCGATAAGCAAACTGCAGGGGATCCAGAAAGGGTCCAGTGATGTCCTTCAGGTGGACATCTCTCAAATAACTTCATGACCACAGGTGTCAGAACAAAGGGTCTGTAGTCATTTAGTCCTGTGATTTTGGGTTTCTTTGAGACGGGGATGATGATGGAGGGCTTGAAGCAGCAGGGAACTTCACACTGCTCTATTGATGTGTTGAAGATCTGAGTGAAGATGGGGGCCAGCTATTTAGCACAGGATTTTAGGCAAGTGGATGAAACACCATCTCGGCCCTGTGCTTTCCTTGACTTCTGTTTTTTCAACTTTTTAGAATAGCTTCTTTTAGCCACTCTATTCTCCTTTGTCAGTCTGTTTTTGGCATGATTTCACAAGATTTAAAAATTTCCAAGAATAATAATAAGAGAGTCCTAGAGTTGTTGCTCCATATATGTGATCTGATCATCCAGTTGTTGCAGCGCTGCACTCACACATGCTTGTGGAGGAATATAAACATTCACAAGAATACACGAGGAAAACTCCCACAGCGAGTAGAAGGTCTGCAGTTCATGAAGAGTGCCTCTAAATCAGGACAGCACATCTTCTTCAGCATTTTTACATCTGTACACCAACATCTGTTCCACCACCAACATCATCCACATGCCACCGCCTATTGTTTTCCCTGTTAATTCAGAGATGCATTCGGCTCTGAACAGCTGAAAGCCCAGCAGATGTAACGCGCTGTCCGGAATAGCTTCACTCAGCCAGGTTTCCGTGAAGCACAATGCAGAAGAATTTGCAAAGTCCTTATTTTAGCGGGTGAGGAGAAGTAATTTATTCGTTTTGTTAGGAAGAGAGTGGAGATTCGCTAGATGGATGCTTGGCAGCATGGTTCAAAAGCCACGCTGTCAGAGCTTGATCAGCACGCTGGCTCGCATCCCTCACTTGAAATCTTTTAGTTTTAATATAAATCAATCCCTGGGACATTAAAGTGCCCATACAGTAGTTCAAGAAACACCCATCAACACCATTTTCTGTGAGTATTTGTAGACAACCACACATGATTGGTTATGAAAGCACAATGAAAGAGAAATCAACCATGGTCCCTCATAAATGCCCATCATATGCATTACACACACACACACACATTCACAGACACAGACACATTATCTTATCTGGTTACTGTATGCAGGCCCATGCAGACTTGGTGGAGACCCTGAGGTTATAAAGCATCCTGATATCATGGTAAAACATGATATCATGTTTTATTAGCTTTTTATCTGAGATATTACTCTACCAGTCATTACATAGATACTTATATCAGATATGCATTTAACCATACTCTGTTAAAACGTGTCTAGAATGGCCCAACCTACATCAAAGAGAAAAGGCTGACTACAGCAGTAGCTTATTACCAGCCTATGCTGGTCTTGTTGGTCTTTTGCTGGTTTCCAGGTCTGACTAAATTCAAGTGCTAAAACCCCTCTAAAACAAGCAAACCGGTTAGATTTTTTCCTGCAGGGTACTGGCTACATACTAGAAAGCTGCCTTCAAAGACAGTTAGCATGTTACTAAGCTAACAGCGCAATAATCTGATAAACTTAAAAATACATAACATAAATATTTGGTAAAATAATACATTTTGAATTACACTCAACAGTGTTTTAAATACTATTCAGTATTAAATTAAATATACATTAATTGTAATCTACATTTCTCTCACCTTGCTCTGCCATCTTGGAATGTTTTTTGTTTGCGCTCTGCACATCACATTGCATTCACATTGAAATGGGATTGTAGTTAAAGATACATGTGAGGCATGCCTTAAAGGTTTATTTTGGAACAAGCATAATGTGCCTAATGCTGACTTCACACAGAAGGCATTTTTCAGAAAAATGTTGATTGGTTTAGCCTTTACATGCATTTCACAGCCTTGTGAATTCATTTAAATACTTTTAGTGCATACATTTGGTGTAAATTGGACAATCACTTCGTGAATGGGTGGCTGAAATGTGTTGTCTCATAAGAGCGGTCTGCTCTCCCCTGTCTCGCGGCTGGACAGCTGCCCTGGTTGCCGGTGGTGTAAAAGTTTATTTAGAGAACTCGTCTCTAAATAAGAACGGAACACAGGTCAGACTGAGAAATGCCTGCATCTCTTCTCACGTATGCTCTCTATTTCACCCTCTCTCTCTCTCTCTCTCTCTCTCACACACACACACACACACACACACACACACACACACACACACACTCAGTCTGCTTGTTATAAATCTCTGGCTATCAGGTGCAGCGTCAGTCTCTGAGCTAGGGATGGGCGGATCGATTCTAAATTATCGATACGTCCGATACTGATGTTGTATCAAATATATTGATAATCACATAAAAATATAGATTCTAAAAACAAATTTTAAATAAGGATATTATATTTGGTAACCATGAACATGAACAATAATCATAAGCTTTAAAGTGAAATATTTCTTCTTCCGCTCAGCTTAACATGCATGCTGAAAGACACAAGCATACAAGCGCTTGCGCCGTCACAAGGGTCATTCAAACAAGAGGGATCAGTGCCTTGTAGAGGTCATGATAGAAAATCAGACAAAGAGCTTCTGGTCTGGAGTAAATTCACGCTAAAATAACAACATATCTAAAGGTGACATTTCTTAAATCTTATAATTGTATAATTGTGTGTAATTGTTGTTCATAAGTAATTAAAAAAAGTTAACCATGGTTTTACTACAATAATATTGTAGTAGTAATCATGGTTAATTATGTGGTAACTATGGTTTTACTAAATCCCATGATTAAACTATAGTTACTGTAGTGAAACCATGGTTCATTTTTATAAGGGTAAACAAAACAGAATTCTAATAATTTTCTGTTTAGGCTCACCAATGAAATAATAATAATAATAATAATAATAATTACTTGAATTATGACTTAAAATTATATTTTGAAATTAACCATTTTATCCCAAGAAATTGCACCCAAAAAAAATCTATTTAATAGAAGTATTGTTATTGGTATCGACGATATTGGACTTGAAATTATTGGTATTGGATCGAAAAGATCATTAGTGGTATCGCCCACCCCTTCACTGAGCAGCCAGTGCTGTGACAGACAGTATATGACTGAGCAAAGTGATGGCAGCCAATGTTTTCTGTATTTATTATGTTTCATCATATACAGTATGTCTATATTTTGCACATGCCTGCCTGTCCTTGAGATATTTAGTAGTTTTCTAATATTAAAGCACAGGTAAGAAGCTTAAAATAAATAGTTCCTTCTAATATGAAACTTTTTGACATAATTTACTCATTCCAAACCCATATGACTTTCTCCTGCTGAACACAAAATAATATATTTTGAAAGGAAGTTCCATTTGCTGATGTCAATACAATAGCAGCTGACATTGATTCACTTTAAAGTTTAAAATGGTGCCCAAAAGTATCATAAAAGAAGTCCATACGACTAATGCATCACATTACATATGAAAGGTTTTGGTAAATTTACATTGCATTGTGGAAATTGTAGAAAAGAATGTTGTGTTGTCACACTATTTTCTATGGGGGCATTCAATAAATATCTTGTCTGGTGGTTTTTAGTTTGACTAGATGATCATTTAGATGACTAGTGTTTTCATTGGTCAGGTGACGTTTACTTTGAGAGGCCATGAAAGTGTTTAATGGTTTTGTTAGCATATTAAGAACTGAAACTTAAAGGGTTAATGCGCATCACGTCAGGTTTGACATCAGTCATGCCGAGCGACATGGGTTTTTGCATGCCATGTGACCAATCGCACAAAGTTTGAATAGAGTTGTGAATGAGATTGAAGAGTTAAAATGAAGAGGAAGATTTTGAAATCACTTCAGAAGACTTGGAATGTATAGTGCATGAGTAGGTTTATGGTACTTTTTTTATCATCTTGGAGCTTGACAGTGTCTGTCCCAATTCACTTTCATTGTTTGTAAAAAAAACAGAATTTTCATTTTTGGGTGGATTATTCCCTGTAATGTTAACATAATATAACTATTGTGATGTTCCAGTAAAGATATCACTTCATGATATGGTTATTGATCTATATATACATCATCTCTGCATGGCACAACCACTTACTCAGGCCCGGATTACCCAATGGGCATTATGGGCACGGGCCCAGGGGCCCATGCGCACTTGGGGCCCAAGCGAGGGGAAGATTTATTTATTTTTTTTCATTTTTTTTTTTTTTCATTTCCGAAAACGGAGCGTATATTTGCACTACGTGCCGGCCCGGTGCCTGACATTTTAGCAAAAAGACGCTCGACACAAAATAACTACTGTAGCGTAAGGCGTGAGGTGCATGATGGTAGCTTTTGACGCGTTCGGCCAGAGTTCGAATCCGCCTTTTGCCGAACTCGCTCTTCTCCCTTTTCCCAACACATGCAGGTACTTACTGCTGGTGGTGACACGTCGCGTGCATTTGAGCAACACTGGCAACAAAACTAGCACTAGTGTAATTGCTAAATAAGTTAATTGCCATTATGCAACGTTTTAGAAAAGTATGAATTAGCAGAATATCCAGTGTTATGAAAACAGTAGGTCAACATAACTACAATGCATTCTTTAATTCCCTGTCTTATTCTGCCCTCTGGCATATCGACATTAATACAAACCTTAACATAAAGAGACGGACAGTGTTATTAACAGACAGTAAAAATCATACTAATAATACTATGTCAAAAAACTCTGATGAGCCCAGAATATAAACTCAACGTGTTTACACGTTATAAGCATTGCCGAATACACTCAAATGACATCGACTCAGAAAAGACGTCAATAAATGCACGCGTCACCTGCTATCCTCTTTGTTGCATGCGCAAATTATGATCACTAATACAAAATACAACATTTTATTCACAAAAATGTCTCTATTTGTAGAAATTGCTGCACATTCGTTGAATTCTGAATTTTGCACACATAAGTTGAAAGCAATTTGTTTGTGGATAGCACAGGCTATCCTAGAAGAACATATCTGCAACATTTATCAAGTTCACGGATAATTGTGCGTGCATCTGATCTATTAAATTAGTATTATTAATCATTATGATACTAAAATCATAATAAAGTATGTATACTACAAAAAATCAGATGAGTCCAGAATATGAACGTAACGCGTTTAATTTCACGTTAAGTATTTTCCTCCCATATAAAACATTATAAGAAAGCTAAATGTGGCTTTATGCATATTAGAATGTCCCCTTATTATGTCGAAATAACGACTTATTATTATATTGAAATAACGAGATAAGTTATTTTTCTTCCTCTTTTTTTTCACCTTAAAAATTAACTTAGAACAACACAAACACAAAAGCGCCTCAGTGCACTGTCACTGATGGCCATTGAATCTCAGCTGGTCATGGACTTGGATTTTGATGACATTGTAACTGAGTTTGCTAACAGGAAAGCCAGGAAGAAGTCTTTTTAAGGGCAGCCGGAGAGAGGAGAGGAGGAGAGACAGACAGACAGACAGACAGACAGACAGACAAAAAAGTGAGGAGAGGAGGAGAAAGACAAAAAAGTGAGGAGAGGAGGAGAAAGACAGACAGACAGACAGACAGACAGACCCTGAGGAGAGGAGGAGAAAGACAGACAGACAGACAGACCCTGAGGAGAGGAGGAGAGGATGAGACAGACAGCCCCTGAGGAGGAGGAGAAAGACAGACAGACAGAGAGCCCCTGAGGAGAGGAGGAGAGCATGAGACAGACAGACAGCCCCTGAGGAGAGGAGGAGAAAGACAGACAGACAGACAGCCCCTGAGGAGAGGAGGAGAGCATGAGACAGACAGACAGCCCCTGAGGAGAGGAGGAGAGGATGAGACAGACAGCCCCTGAGGAGAGGATGAGACAGACAGCCCCTGAGGAGAGGAGGAGAAAGACAGACAGATAGACAGACAGATAGACAGACAGCCCCTGAGGAGAGGAGGAGAGCATGAGACAGACAGACAGACCCTGAGGAGAGGAGGAGGTATTGTGTGTGTGTGTGTGTGTGTGTGTGTGTGTGTGTGTAGAGAGAGAGAGAGAGAGAGAGAGAGAGAGAGAGAGAACAACTTACATGAAATATAGTATTATCAAAAAAAAACAAAAACAAGCTGCTTTATTTTACATTTGATTTACATTTACATTTAGGGCATTTGGCAGATGCTTTTATCCAAAGCGACTTACATGTAGTACATTTGTCAATAGTTGGACAGGTCATACACCAGCAATTGTAATTTGTATTGTAAGCAACCAATATTATACCATAATACTTACAGCATCTTGTAATGTGTCTACTACCATTTCACTATCATTCAATCATCAAACAAAGTGCCATTAGGGGCCATGAATAATAAAGTGCTAAATACATAAGTGCAGAATTTTTTAGTATAAAGAAGAGAGAGTATAAAGAAGAGTAAAAAAGTTGAGTTAAGATGACCTATACTGTTTGCATCCTTTTCATCACAGGAAGAGGAGAGGGGGAGAGAGACAAAGAGCGGCAGCCCCTGTAGAGCCGAGGAGTAGAGGACAGGAGAGGAAGAGAGAGACAGACAGGAAAGCTACATTAATGGGTGTGTGTACGTGTTTGTGTGTTAATTATGGAAGAATTTTATTCATATAACTGGATTGGTAAAGGTGAGGCAGTATGTGCTTGCATATGCCAGCTAGTTGCTCGCTATAGGCGTTACCAGCAAATAGTATCCAAAAATTCAAAAGCTTGATTGTGTGGGTGGGGTGGGGGGCCCTACAAGACATTGTGCCCAGGGGCCTCTGAATTCTTAATCCGGGCCTGCACTTACTGGATTGCTATGCCTGTATGGGAAGGGTGGTTGTTTAGAAAAAGCCCACCTGTTAAGCTTTTTAGGCTTTCAAGCCTTTCAGAGAGTTGTAATTGTTGATTAAACTTCATATTGATGCCATAGTTTGCTGTGTGAACTTCGTCATAAGACAGATTAATGGCATTCTTTGTGAGACAACACAATGCCTCTCAGAGGAACCTCTCAGAAACCTTTAACAGAGGCATATTTCAGAATGATAGCATTTCAAACCATGCATGATTTGAAGGCTTTGCAGTTCAAAGGAACATTCAATAGTGTTACCTTTGAAACAGTGGGGACTTTTTGAAACTGGGCTATAGGAAGCTGGCATGGAGCCCAAGTTCTTGTTAGCTTGTCTTGGAGTCAACTGCCAAGCACGCACACAGATGATTATAGAGATGAACAGCTATAAGCTCCATGTTTTATGAGGAGGAGTGAGTGAACTCTAAAGTAGGGAGCTGTCTGGGTCGTAGTCAAGAGAATCACTCAGTAAGAAAACGAAATGGGTGTAAAGGGATTCATGAAGCTTATTCTGGATAAGGAGCAAGAATTCCACTCATCGCTCTTCCTTCCACCCCAGGGCTTTTGCTTAAACACTCTTCAACACCCTGCGACAATAAGGTGACACACTGGAGTAGTGAATCAAATGAATGAGAAGACTGCACATTTTCAGAGTGAAGGATATTCTTGGTTCAATACAAGTTAAGCTCAATCGACATAATTTGTGGCATAATGCTGATTCCCACAAAAAAATATTTCGACTTGTCCCTCCTATTCATAAAAAAAGCACGAATCTGGGTTCCAGTGAGGTACTTACAATGGAAGTTACAATATTAATTGTTTTAAAAGTATAACCACAAGACGTAAACAATATGTTTGTTAACATAATTTCAGTGTGATAAAAACACTTACTAACCATTTCTATGTAAACTTATATGTAAAGTTAAAGTCAATCGTTTTAACAGAGGAATTAATGTGTGTTTTAATGTATGTGCTTATAATGTTTCTATAAAATTATAAGTTTCACATTTCTGTCTTTAAACCTTCCAAAAATTGGCCCAATTCACTTCCGTTACAAGTGCCTCACTGAAACTCGACTTGTGCTTTTTTTTAAAGAAAAGTCTGTATAAAGGGGAATGAAATAAAAAATAAAAAAACAACCTCTGAAGCAGTGTACATACTAAAATAAAATAACGTATAGCAATGCATTGTGGGTTATAATGGTGAAATATCCATAAGCCTTTGCGCTTGAATAAGTATGTATGCTTCGGCAATGCATTAGTTTAATTAGCGTTGTTGTTTTGTTATCAATAGTTGTGTTTTGTTTGAAGTCACCATTATGGTGATTAGTGTTCTCTTGAGTGGGCACCTTGGACCTTCTTTATTATTATATTATAGTCTTCCAGCCAGTCAAATTATGTTTAAGTAAAACACAAGTATTTACACTGTGCTGCTTGGAAAATAAAACCTACGGTCAGACTGAATATCTGATCCTACCTTGCAAATGGCACTATATTGTATGTGGCAATAGTGATGCATTACACATAAAAACATAAAAGCAAAAACAGTAAACGTTATTTCAGCAAAATGATATCAGCAAATTCAGTGTTTAATGTTTTGATGAACATACAGCATAACTCGAGTTGTTCTCAAGAAATCAACTCTCGTCATACAAAACGCAACAATGGTGACAATTAACAAACAAACTTTACGTAAAAAAGCAAAAGCTGAACGTAAAAATACAAGTAACTTAAACTACAACAAAAACAACATCAAAATAAACCAGTAAATAGTAAAAAATCTAAGTAATTTCTTCATGACGCAGTGCATACTGGGAACATAGCTGTTCATTTTAACATCAGCAGATAGTATGTAATTGCGCTAAATTACAGTTGTATACTGTAGCTGTAAAAACAGTATCTAGCTGTTCATTTCCGCAACAGCAAGACACTGTTAATTTTACAGTAACCTGCTGGCAACCCTGCTGCCAGTTCTTTACAGTGTAGGATTTCTAATGGGTGTTTTACAGCGTGACGTTTCTCGATTAATCCCTCAAATTTTACAAATTGCATATCAGATGAAACCAGAGACTCTAATCTTTTGACTCAAACAGGTTTCAATGTAAAAATTTTATCAGATTTCTTACCAGATGCCATTTGTTGGTGTTTCTCCCGAAAAACAAACTCTGCTGTGATCAGCACCATGTTGTTTTATCACATGACTCGATGCATCAAACTTATAACCCTTTACTGACAGCACAGATTCTCCTGAATGGAGATCAGTCTGTTTAAATTAATTCAAATTATTTGTTGCGTATATCGAAGCCAAAATTCAATGTCCACGCATTTGTATGCGGTGTCCCACGAGGTTAAGCATTCAGAAGTGCCAACTGTATTTAGATGAAGTGTGAAAGTGGCCTTGTGATAACAAAGGATGTGCTCTCTTGTGATCAGTAGTCCTATTTTACATTTTGCTAACATAAGATAAGCAGACATTTGTACCAGTTAATGATTCACATAATCATATCTCTGAGCACTGATTAGATGCAGCGGAATTCCTTCTTTGCCATGCAGATCATTCCCAGTGCCAACTACCTTACATCTCTCTACTAGCATTCTTCAAAGACTCGCTTTTCCCCTGACACTCAAACAAGAATCCATAATAAAGTTGCTCTATGTTTAGATATGTGTGCATTTGAGGCTGTTTAAACATTTTTACTCCACAATCCAAGATTGGACCTCAGATGTTTTTTGTGTGACCTTGCATAAATTTTTTTGTGATGGATATTGGATGGAAAATGAATAAATATAAAAGGAGATAGGAGAGGGATAAATAGAAATTTTGCTATATCGTGACGGTTGACACATATTAAAGCATTCCCCACCATTAATGGCACTAAGACAAAAATAAACAATATTCATGTATAAAAAGATGCATACAGCTGTGTAGCAACTAGGCAGATTCTGTCTTTGATTTATTCCTAAGGGGAAGAGAGAGGACGGTATGTGAGCAGGGGAAAACTTGAACCACGAACCAGGAAGATTCAAGCTCTCCACAGGAAATAAATGTATTCGAGTGGGCAGCCCAGCTATTAATCGGAAGACGCTAACAATATAACAAATTAATTGGCAATATTTTTGGTAGAAGAGAGCACTAAGGAGAACCCAAGTTTGTTCACCATAGTTTTGGGTTGGATGGGGGTTTTGATGTTTTTGTGCTTGTACAGATTTTAATGAGATCTCGCAGCGTTTTTAAATATTTAACAATAACTGGAGTAGCTCCTCTATCTGCTGTCAGGAACAGCCATTGCAATTACATCCCTATTCCATGAACTGTAGTGTGCGTGTTGATGTTTGGCTCATTTTTCTTTGCATCTCTTTGTATATCTGTGTTTAGAGTGTTCTTGTAGATGTTTATAAACATGTATGTCCCCATGAATGTAGAGATTCCACTTTTTAAATAAATGCACATATATTTTGCCTTCTTTTATATAAAGCCCAGCTCAAAAATCAACAATTGCATTTGATGAAAACTGTCAAGAATATTTTGTTCCAAATTTGACCTATAAAGGCACATTAAGGCAATTGATTTATTTATTTTTACTTTTTTGCAGTATTATTTTTATGACAATTTAGCATATTTCCCCCTAATTCTCATTAATGTCATGCAAATATTTATTTTAGATGGTAAAGTGTGTATACAGCATGGTATTGTTGTATTGTCTTTAATCAATGCTACAGTATTTAAATAAAAAAAATTCTAGTTTTACAGTATTTTACTTTATACAGTAGACTTGGGATCGATGCCTTTTTCATGCGGAAAATTTTCCCCATGATTATCGATATATTTATTTTTTATATTTTTTCAAATATAAATAGGGCTGCTCGTTGCACAATAGTCTTTGTCACTTCAGACGTATTTCTCAACACAACATTGGTAAAGAGTGAGCGGCAGGGTAAATTAAAGGGGGCCGCACATCTTAAGCATCTGATGGATGACATGGTGCGATCTAAAATGTATATCAATTATTTATTTTCTACAAAGGTACGCACACACCGCCAGCGCTCAGCGTCAACATTCTTAAGAGCCACAGAGCTCAACTTGCACAGTTTTCCATTAAAATCAACTCAAATTATTATCAGAGAAAGATTATTTACTGTACTCTTAGCCATCACTGCATCTGCATCTATTGTGAACATGTATCTTTCCTAGAGTCTAATTTCAGTTACAAATATGCCATTTTCTTGCATAAACATCTGCATTTCTAATCATTCGGTTTGCACAGTTTCACTAACCAGCAAAATCAATGTCACTTTGTTCATTTTTGAAGAAGTACTAAAACCTTTGTTACTTTGGACTGCCATCTTCTGCCCTGCTTCAGCTTGTCCTGCGTGCGTGTGTGTGTGCATGTGTGTGTGTGCGCATGTGTAACACTTTGTGGGGACCAAATGTCCCCATAAGGATAGTAAAATCCACATTTTTGACGTTGTGGGGACATTTTGTCGGTCCCCATGAGAAAAACAGCTTTTTGAAAATGTACAAATGCAGAAAGTTTTTTGTGAGGGTTAGGATTAGGGATAGGGTTAGGGTTAGGGGATAGAATATAATGGGGCCAGTTTGTACAGTATAAAAACCATTATGTCTATGGAAAGTCCCCATAAATTATGGAAACCCAAGTGTGTATGTGTGTGTGTGTGTCACAGAGCAGAAGCGGTTGTCAAAAACAACAGCACCAAAATAGCGCCCTCAACTGACACCTGTTATGAACATCATGGCATAAAAGTTGCCATGATGCAGTTGCAACTTCAATCCTATGAGAACACACAAAATGATTGACAGACAGAAAGCATCAGAGACCGTGACCAGCGGACACATCGTTGTTTGCTACATACAGAGTATAGTGCTGTCACAGAGACTGGTGAGATCTCTCAGGACACTATTTCAGTGATATCTTTCAGGGCGTAGGAACAAATTTTGCATACCTTTCCATGAAAAAATCTCTTACATCACCTGTGAATGTTCCAGGTTTGAGACCTGATAGCATTTGTAGCATAATGTTGATTATCACAGTAATAATTTAAACTCATCCCTCCATTATTAAAAAATAAATAAATAAGAAAAGAAAACGGCATAGTTACAGTATGGCACTTACAATGGAAGAGAATGGGGCGCCGCCCAAGCTACATTTTGAAGTGGAAAAATTACATTTTATATATTCAGCCCTTTTATTTGCACTAAATACGCTTCTCATCTGAAATGCGATTTTGTGCGACGCATCTGCCTGGTTTTTGTGAGTATGATCGCGCAAGCCATCACAGAATTTAGCACAAGGGATCCACTCTACTGGATTATTTTAACATGACATTATTTTTGTGACATTAATACATTTCTGTGGTTAGGTCAATGTAGATGGTTAAAATTAATTATAGAAATAAGGTGTTCATTTAATTTTGTTTTATTTCATATAGCACCTTTAAAGTAAAAAGTAAAAAAAGAATGTGTTAAATTCAAAAGGTTCCATTTACTTAGCTGGTGTAAAATAACTTGTATACAATCTAAGAATAAAATTCAATTATATTTTAATTAAATGCAATTATATAATAAACTAACTTCGAGCATGTAGATGACCATATATCAATCACCACTGAAGACCATTTTTGTCCCTGGAAAAACTGCATAAATATCAAAATACACATTGTTTCAAAACTATAGCCACAAAACATAAACATTATATAATAACATGATTTTAGTGTGATAAGATCTCTGTTCAAAATGATTTTAATGTGGTAAAATCAATTACAGGGTTTTCCCTGCGTAAAACCTTTTGCAAAGTTATGTTGGATATGACTTTACATGGAAAGATTAGCAAGTGATTTTATCACACTAAAATCATTTCAACACTTAAAATGTTTACATCTTGTGATATACTTCTAAAGCAGTGTGTTCTTTGAAGTTTGTGGTCTGGCCCTACTCATCTCTATTTTAAGTGCTATAACTGCAATTTTTGACAAGTTGAAATAATTTTTTGTGGAAATCAACATTATGCTACAAATGCTGTCTTTTGATCTTAACTTGTAATGAACCCAGAACATTCCTTTAATTTGCATATAATTATTATTTATTTTGTTTTACATTTGAGGGGGGTGAAAAGTGACCTGGCTATGTTAATGTAAGATTAACCCATACAGCACATACTAACCCATGCATTGTACATACTGTAGAAGGGCCTCAAAGACATCAAAACATCACACACACCCTCACTTCTTCCTATTGACATGCCTTCCATGGGGTCCTACAGGCCTCTTTAGCCCCCCACCTCCAACATAGAACCCTCAGAGCAGTTGGCAGCTTCTGTAGACCTAGAGAAGGAGGGCATCAGTGCCGGGTCTCCAGATCCCACACCATCTCACCCCCCTACCACCCCCACCTCTCTCACAACACTTCACTCATTATTCATGTTCATAGTGACAGCTTTCATTTGATCTATTACTTAGGCGGAGGGGGACCACAGACCGCTGTGCGGCCAACATGACCATACCGAAGTCAGCATGTTGTTTCCGAAGGTTCCGGTACCCTAGGATCGGCAACAGTATGCCGACTCACTGAAATGCCCTATCTCCCACTGGACATATTTGGAATGGCTCAACAACAATTACTTTCCCTTGTGGCACGACTGGTAGCACATTGCATCAGTTGCATGGGAGACCACAGTTAATTTCCCATTACAACAAGAAAGTAATCATCTTTGTATGAACAATCACAAGCGTGATAAGGTTGCCATTTTAGCCATAACATTGCATTTTGTCACTACTAATAGTTAGGGTTAGATTTGGGTTTTGGTTGGAGGGTAGATTAAATCAAATAAGCATTTCTCTTCACTGTTTTACACCCTGTTCAGCACTAAACAATAATTTTTACAACTGACTTCTGGCAACCTCTCCTGGACATAAATTAATGTCACACTTGTTTATCGCTCTGAAACACTTACCACTTTAGCCTCTGGAGGCAGTGTTCGGTCAACGTATACCGATTTCGTCTAAAGAAACATCGGCACACACTTGCTGAATTTTATGTGAGATCAGGCTGGTGCGCCTCCATCCCTGCTGGATCTTTAATTATTGCAGAGAGGGGTTTCTCTGTCTTGTTCTTTGTTGTGCTAATTAAATATTGAAGTGGCCAATGTAGATTGTGGTGTACCTTTCTCTGCACAGACCTTTAGCACTGTGACCTGATTTTCCACATTTCGGTTGCACATATGATCTAATGTATATTTAAAGACTAAGGGGGTAAATGCATTCTCCTTTTTTATTTCCGATTACTGTATAAGTCTTGTCGCAGCACTCCTCATTTGAAAGTCACTTTAGATTAAAACGTCACCTAAATGAATAAATGTAAATGTCTGACTTGCATAAATAGTTTAGACTGAAATGAAAAATTAAGGTTGCCTGTTTATTTTGCTTGTAGGAGTTTGAGTATAGATTGCAAATATATAGAGAGTGTTTTTTAAAACTTAGAACTAGCTGCCTTATAGCATATTTTCTGTTGAATACACATTGAATGTGCATTGGGTTATTTTCCTGTATATATATATATATATGTAAACAATACCCCCCATAACCTCCCCCCTGCATTCATAAGAACTGCATTGTAGGAAAGTCTATAGCAACTATAGCAACTGAATAATCCTTAAACACTGAAAATTCACTCTGAGAGCAATTGCAGATAGATGGAAAATTGGTCAAGCTGGCTGTCTGACCATTGGGGACCCAAGTGGGCTCCAAGCAAAATAAATAAATAAATGGAATTTAAGTCAAACCAGTTTAATCGTGCTATAAAATCACTGACCAGTCCATTTCCCACACAGCACATTTAAATATGGCATTTTAAGTGCCTTAGGTGCAGTACAAGACATTCATATTAACTACTGACAACAAGCATATATGGAGTTTATGCAGTGTGTTAAAAAATAAACATATAACTGCATTTATAGCGAGGGTAGAAGGGGAGTGTGTAATTGCGCAGTGGTGTGGAAAGCCATTTGACAGTGATGTACAGGACTCCATTAATTGCCATATGAATTTACCCCACTCTCTTCTCCCCTCTGCTGAGGCATCATTGTGAGAGACGGGTCACTCTATCTTTCATCCTCACTGAGTTCATAATTACTAAAACCATTAATTAATCTTGCTATCACTGGGTAAATACAGTGCTTACCATATAAATGAAATATAGGATAAGAGTGGAAGTGTAAGTGTGTATGTGAACGGATCTTTGGGCGGGTGAATCTTAATAAAAGTTATGAATAACATGTCCAGGTCACATTTCACCTTGTCAAAAGATAAAAAAAGAATACAATATATTTTGCATAAACAAAATGAAGCCTGTATTAAGGACTATTACGATTTTTTGCTTCGTCACTTTATTTTTATGACAGTTATGCACTCCCAGGCCCCATTTCCCAGTACTGTAATGCAAAATGAAACAGAATTATATTATATTATAAATTATTTATACATCATTTTATTTATTGTACCTTTTATTTATGCTGATTTAAATAAAATAAAAATGATTAAAGTAATTTCACATTGCAGTAATGAGAATCTGGGCAAACATTTGCTTAATGGTCAATAAAATAATGTAAAAATGCAAAAAATCTTAATGGTCCTATTATGCAAAATATAGTTAACAAATTTTTTCTCTTGAGTTTTGGTGGGAAATGTGACTTGGAAATATATATTGTTTTTTTTAGATGAAACCCAGGTGGGTGAGTGTATGCTTGCATTTGCGCTATGATACTTAAAGGGATAGTTCACATAAAAATTTAAATTCTCTCATCATTTACATCCCAGATGTGTATGACTTTCTTTCTTCTGCTGAACACAAATAAAGATTTTTAGAAGAATTTCTCAGCTCTGTAGATCCATATTATACAAGTTAATATAATCCATTGACCCAAAAGGACATAAAGGCAGCAACAAAGTATTCATAAGTTAAATCTATATATTCAGAAGCGATATTATAGGTGTGGGAAAGAAACAGATAAGTTTTTGTTTTTTTTAAATCTCCATTTCCACTGGACATATTTGGCCAAATTCTTCTTTTGCTTTTGGAGATTCACATTCTTCGTGCATATCACCACCAACTGGGCAGAGGGGAGACTTTATAGTAAAAAAAGGACTTAATTCTCACACAAACTTATTTAGCTTCTGAAGATATAGATTTAACAACTGGTGTTGTATGGATTACTTTTATGTGGGATTTATCTCCTTTTGGACCTTCAAAATGTTGGTACCATTCACTTGCATTGTAAGGATCTACAGAGCTGAGATATTCTTCTAAAAACCTTTGTTTGTGTTCAGCAGAAGAGAGAAAGTCCTACACATCTGGGATGACTTGAATGTGAGTAAATGATGAGAGAATTTACATTTTTGGGTGAACTATCCCTTTAAGGTGTGCATGTGATCTTTATATGTGAAGTGTTTTATACAAATCATTTTAAAGAACATCAATAAAGAGAAAGTATTTCTCTGGAACTGAAAAGAGAGGTGAATGTACAGTATTTCTTTGTCCTAGTATATCACTTAATTAATAATCAGTGTCTGTGTCCAAAAGAAACAGTAACAAATCAAACAAAGTTTAAATTGCCCAGATCAGATCTATTGCTTTTAATATCCCCATAAAGTCCCTTCCAGCTCCTAAAGGAGTGAACGTCGAGCTGACCAACAATGAGTTCTTGTGTTTAAATCGAATTGAAGTGATTGATGAATTCTCAAACCTCTTTAGTTGAGTTCCTGTGTTTCAGAGGGAATAAGTCTGAGAGAGGCAGCTACAACACCCGCAAAAACTTTCCCTCTCGTGTCATCACTAAAGCTCTGTGGAAAGGGGAATATGTTGTGACATGTCCAGATAGGAGCCCTGAAATATGCACTGGCTGTTTGCCACCAGCCTCCCTTTCAATCAACAGGCTCAGCTGACTGGGACTTTTACAGTGGGGTTTTAGACTACTTGGGATAAAATCATAACACTACACTACCATCTAGTGGAATGCAGAGTGATTGCACGGCTTCCTGACTTGCAGAAAATGGGTGTTTACAGGTGACAATTGTTCCTTATTAAAAACTGCACTTGTTGTAGCACTTCTTGGGGAGAGGGGCTGGCATCCACGATGATGCAGGCAGGATTCTGGATTCTCTTGTAAGCTTCTTCCACTCTGGAACAAGAAGTATTTTGTCAGAATTGCTATGCATGTTGTTTAATTGAATACCATGTTATGTGATTTTATATGATGAAAATGTTTTCAATATAAAATGTGTAAATATACTATAAACACAAAAAAGAAGTTAGTTATTTTGTCTGTCATCGTTTTGAATATGGTTGTTGGTAGAGAATAAACATTTTAAACTTGACTTGGTTAAATTACTTTGAAGTTGTTTTAATAAAAATGTCTAAAGCCGTAAAGGTCTATAGTTATGTTTTGTATTAGTATATACTGTATTAAACAATGTATTGTTATTTGGACAAACATTTATTCTGATTATTTCTGCTTCTTCTGAAAAATAAATATTTAGAAAGAGAGAGAGAGAGGGAGAGAGAGAGAGAGAGAGAGAGAGAGAGAGAGAGAGAGAGAGAGAGAGAGAGAGCAAATAGTCCTGATGTCAAATAGTACACATATGTGGTCAGTGGGACAAAAAAAATGTCTTATCAATTTGTTTCCAAGAGTGTTGGTTATTCATGTTTTTGAGAAGTTGCAAACATTAATTTTGATAGGAAGTTTGGATTGAATGCACCTAGTTTCATAAGAAAACTATAGGATGCTCCCCTGCTCCCTATTTAGTGAATGACTTAACCTCCACTGTACTGTCTGTCTGCACTGGTCACAGAAGAATTAGAAATGCACCTTATTTTCATCGTAACTCCACATAAAGCCTCTTAAAGCAAAAAAATATTAAAAAATTCTAAATATGAAAATGCACAGTAAATATAGGATTTCTGATGAAAATCTAGTGCTATTGTACACTATAGTGTACGTTGTGTTTCGCAATAAATCGCAAACATTTTAGAAATGGCATATAGGATGAAACAAGAGACTCTAATTTTTTGACTCAAGCAGTTTTCAATGTAAAAAAACGTAATTAGGTTTGTTACCAGATGTAGTTTTGTTGGTGTTTCTCCCAAAATAGGGATGCCTCAATACCAATTTTTAGAGAACGAGTACGAGTTCTTTCTGATACTCATCGATACGGAGTCCAATACCTTTTTTTTTTTTTTTTTCTGAACTCCATATTAACATATTATTTCAATTTTATCATCAAAATGGTGTTTAAATAAATGAATTAATTAATTAAATTAAAACTTTCAACAAATTAAAATATAACAATTCATTTTCAACATAATTTTGTATTATTTTTATCAAATTAATTGTTTTTATACAGAAGCTCAGAGCATAATCCAAAACACAGCATTGGAGTTATTTTTTTTGTCAAATAAAATGCTGCAGAACAGAGCATCACAGATGTGAGACATTGCTTAAATATAATACAATTACTATTGATATATTAGTAGTAGTATTAGTAGTACAGTGACTATTAATTCATTAATAAAATTAATTATTCTTTCATTTAAATTGAGCTTTTATTTTGAATGAGTTTTAATTTTGAAGTGTTTCTATGTGATGATGCTAGCTTTTCGGTCCAAAAACGTCAGGCCCTTGTGATTATTAAAAAGCAAAATCGATTTAATTAAATAAGTATGTACTCAGTGAGTGCCTCATGTTACAAAGTATTTGCATTCTGTACACTGCCATCTGCTACAAACAGAGTGCTCGATGCTCGAACCAAGGCGCAGCCGACGTCATCAAAACACTGTCTCCGCACATTCACTAGTGCTCTGCTCACATTTGAAGCACGCTGCACACGCAAAGTAAACTATATTTATGTCATTAAATTTTTGCCAATAATCTCACCAGTTCAATATGTGATTAGAATTTGTGCACTGATTGTTTACCTAATGGCATTTGTATGTCAGATGGTATCGGTTTTTGGTATCAAAGCACGTTTACGAGCATGAGTGTGAGTACATGAGTGCGGTATCGCGGACCCGATTCCGATACCAGTATCGGTATCTGGACATCCCTATCCCAAACACACACTCTGCTGTGATCAGCGCCATGTTGTTTTGTCACATGACTCTTTAACTCTTTACTGATTGCCCAGAGTCTTCTGAACTGAGATCAGTTGGTTTAAATTCATTTAAATTATGCATTGCGTATACCAAAGCCAAAATGCAACATACCTGCATGTGAATGTGGTGTCAGATGAGTTTATAAGAATATTTCACCCGACAAAAAAAATTCTGTCATAATTTACCCATATTTATGCCATCAAAAAAGGGGCTAAAAACACCATAAACTACTACATAAACTATAATAAAATATAATAAAAATCTTCCCCTCAGTTTCTATTTCATAACCTCAAACTGGCATGCCACATTTGGTTACAACACACTCAGAAAACAATTGGAATTTGCTGCAAATGACGTAAATTTGCCACAACAAGTTTCATTGTGCCATTTTATAACAGAAGACGAACACAAATGATATTAATGAGTGAATGACAACTTAAATATCAGTCAGTCTCTTACACAAACCTATTCTATGGCTTCAGAAGACTTGGAAAATAGCACACAAGTTGAACTATTATGTTTTGTCCCTTTTTGAAAATTGACAGATGTGGTAACTGTAAACTGTCTTTGTTTGAAAAAAGATGTTCATTCTTAAAAATGTATCGAGTGTTTCACGGGGGGGGGGGGGGCAGCACACAGGTTTGGAACGATATGAGTGTGAGTAAATGATGACAGAATATTCATTTTGGTTGTGAACTGTCCTTTTAAGGGTTATCATAAAGTATACAGTAAGTGGGTTGTCATGTACCTTTAAAATTGCAAGATACATTTAAAGTAAGTTGACCTACTTCAGTCTGAACAGTTGATTGACCTCTAGCTCTGTCTCCTCGATGGTCTTTCCCTGTCCTCTGTCGCTGAGTCTTCTCAGTCTCTCCTCTGGGTTGACAGTCAGGAGCAGCACAAGGTCTGGCTGGAGCAGGTCTTCTGGCCACTGGTACAGTTCTGAATATGGTCTAGGGAGGTTTTCCACTCTTCCACTTACTGCTGTGGCAAAGGCATATGCTGCTGTGCTGTGCCAGTACCTATTAGAGATCAATAAAACACTTTCTTCAGGGTTCAACTACATTATTTTCTAATATGTTTTATACGCCAGTACCAAACATTTACGTTCATAATTAAAGGTCAATATTTGCCATCTGGAAAACTAAATAGGCCTAGATTATAATATTATAAAATATATAAATATTAGACAACAGATGAATACACTAAGGAGCATTTCACCCCCACATTTAAAATAACTGGGACATTTTAGTTTGTTTGTTTGTTTGTTTGTTATGCCCGGAGGCCTGGTTAATTTCTGACCCTACTATAAACCAAGGATTAATTAATATTTTTTTCATTTTCTTTGTTCAACACTCAAAAAAAATAAAAAATGCTTTCTGTTCTAAACTAAAGCAACACAATTCTAGAACATTTTTGTGGTGTTCATGTAGCATTACTAAAACTAGGCAGGGATTTCCATTTCCATGCTTTGCATGGGACACGATAGGGAGAGTACATTTTGAAATTAAGTGTTATTTTATGCATTTTTGGGCAAGATGAAAATAGGAAGAGATTTGTTCATGTTTAATGTTCTGTTAAATTGGTATTTATAAAAGAGTGTCTGTTATGACAGAGTTTTAGAGGGGTTACCATTTTGGTGAAGATTGGTGCTTGTTGAGGATGAACTTTCTCTTTCAAGTGATATTCGTAAACAGATGCTTTTACACTGACAGTATAACAGTTTCACTGTCCTAATATTTACTCACCTGGCAAATAAATTAAGTTGGTCCAACATAAACATTTATAAAACGAACCTTAGTAAATTGAGTTTGGTGAACCTCATTAAATTGAGTTAAAACTAATATAGTACATTAATTTGACCTAATCCAACTAAATTATGTTGGCTCAATGAAATTTCCTTAATCTGAACAGCCTGATCTCACAATGAAATCAGAAAGAGTAGACCGCCTTTTCTTTCGTCAAAATCGGTATACGTTGACCGAAATTTTGAAACACTGCCCCCAGTGGCCAAAGCGGTAAGTGTTGTAGGGCATACGGGCACGTGTGAGCTTCACTGATGTCCAGGAGAGGTCACCAAAAGCTAGTAGTGAAGCAAGTTGTTTTCAGCTTTACAGGACATTATACAATAAAGAGAAAAGCATTTATCTATAGATTATATCCCCAAACCTTACCTTAACCATTAGTGGACTAAAAAAGTAATGTTAGAGGGAAAAATGAAACCTGCGAATCATGCTTGTCATTGATAATTTAAACGAGGTTACTACCTGGCTTTTTGCTACCCTAGTCTCCCACCCAGCTGATGCAACGCACTGCCAATCAGGTGGAAAGGTAAATACATTGAAACTACTGCAAACATGTCTGATAAGAATGCTGCATGTCAGCGGGACGGCATATTCGCCGATCCTAGGGTAAAGAAACTATCGGAAACATCATGCCGACTTCACGTGTGATCATGTTGATCTGATTATAAGACATTAAATTTAAATAAAGTATAAATATTTTGAGTGTAGTGGCTTGATTTCTGTCAAGTGAGGCTTTTTTTACACTCTAAATTAATTAGACACACAAAGCGAATGTTTAAGGTATAGTTTACACACACACACACACACACACACACAAATAATGACATTTTTGTCATCATTTACTGACTCTCATGTTGTTCCAAACCCATATGCCTTTCTTTCTTCAGTGGAAACCAAAAGAAAATGTTTGGCAGAATGACAGCCTCAAAAACCATTCACTTTCATTGCATCTTTTTACCATACATTACAGTGAATGGTGACTGAAGCTAACATTCTGCTTCACATATTTTGTGTTCAACAGAACACAGAGAGGCAAAACGGATTTAGAACAACTTCAACTATCCATTTAATACAGATATTCTTCAACGTTTTCTATAGTGCTTCCCAAACAGCAGCAGAATCATGCGAATGTGCACATCATCTCTACCTGTCCACTATGACAGGAGCCCTCAAGGACTCTTTCCCTATGTGTGCTGCGGTGATGTAGTTCCCCAGAGCATAAAAGGCCCTGCGGATGAGGGGTGGTTCAGAGTCAAAGCGCTGTCTGAAAGAAGCCAGGCACTGGGGAGGAGATTTCAGAAGGGTGGCATTCAGAGACTCCCGCAGGGCTTCTGTGAGAGTAGTTTTACCTGGTTCATGAAGAAATGAAAAGATAAGTCATTCACTGAACTATATGGAGCTGCTACATTTAGACAGAATTTAACAGTGGTATCTATAAGTCTATCTATGTGGACTTTGTTGTTGTTGTTTTTACTTTGTCACCTAACATTCATAAATGATTCGATTAGATTCTTTATAGTAGATGTTGTGATTGACTGCACACTTATAATTTTCTTGTACTAAATAGAGAGACACAATGTATGGCAAAGTTAACCTGTAGCATCCAGTCCCTCGATTACAATGACTGGAAAACCATCTCCTCTGCTGGTCTCCACCTGTTCGTCCACTAGCTGCAGAACTTCCTTTGACTCAGGGATAATGTCACTGCACTGGGATGGGCAGAGGAGGAGTCTCGGATTAGATACTGAAACCTTTAGTGTAGCATAAACAGACAAGAATAATCAGGATTTTGTTTTAAACATACTCCTACCTCTCGAAGGACCTTATAGGCTTCGTCAATACAGTAGTACACATCAGAGTTCTTGATGTTTAGTGTGGATGGGTGATACTCTGGGGCTGCTGCAGGTGTGACGTAATGTCTCTCTACTTGCTCCACTTGATTGACAGGTGACCACATCTCCTGCCAGCAGTACTGACCCTCGCGCTTGTATGAAATCACACATACCGATTTATTTTGGTGATATTTCTTTAATATTTCCTCTGAAAGAGCTGTAGTGGATCTGTCCCGTATAAAAAAGCCTTTGTCGACGCTGTTTTTGACATCTGGGACATAGGAGGACGCTTCGAATACGTCGCAATCTCGTGGAAGTTTTTCAGACAGCCCGTGTTTTATTTCAGCGTGAGCTCGCGCCTTCTGAATTCTGTCATCGCAGTGAACGTGCAACGAGTATAGTTTGCCATCCTCTCCGAAGAGCTGCTGATAATCAAGATTACTCAAAAGCTGAGGGCTTGTGCTCAATGAGAAATAAAAAGGTTCTTTGCGCAAATCAAACTCCACCGCAAATACGCGAGAGCGCAGCTGTCCGCAGAGAAACATGGCTCTCTTTAACATTGTGAAGTGTGAACAGTGAGGCATACAGGGAAATGAAATTGTTTTCAGCTGAAGGACAGTGTTTACAAAGAAACGAAACCAGACTGGAAAACGAAAGTTTAAATAGCTAGCAAAACACAGCGAGGTAAAGACAGTTTCACGTTCAACATTCGGTTTCGCAGAAGTAAGGGACCGTCTGAAAACTCCACTCACTACACTAAAACACAGGAGATGTCCACTCAATCATTCAATTCACAAGTTATACATGAAAAAACAAAACCGTAAAATACATTTTCACATTCAGAATGTTATAATAACTTCACAGAGGATAGACGGACTTACTACAGTTGAGTTTATTACAGGATGATCAATTTAGCTTTTTGCATGATCGTCATGTGTTAGATCATCTGCTTTCTGTCTGTTTCTGTTACTCGTTTTGTTTACCTGGTGTTTTGGATGTTCCTTGTGTGTCCCTGAATTAAGGCTTTTTTCATCTGGTTTTCTGCCTCCCTGTCTGTTGGGACCAATGCTTTTTCTTGCCCTGATTTAATTAATTTGCCCTCTGATTGGACTTTCACTATTAATTCAGTTCTGTTCTCCCTGCTCTACACATGAATGGCTGGGCAGTGAAAGCAGAAAAGAAGCATACAATAAAATGACTTTATATTAATGTAAAATTGATACACATGATGCAAGTGGTCCTGACTGAAATAATCATCAATCTCTCAAAATCTCCAATATCACTCAAAGCCAGATAATTTGAAACAATTTATTCAGTTATTTACTTAAATAAAATGAAAAACGCTGCAAATTAACTTTCCTGTCACATTCTTTAAAGAAGATCCGAAAGTAATTAAAAATAGTCTTACAGAAGGTCTGACTATCATTGAAGCACAGGATGCAACAGTAGGCAGAGCAGATGACAAAAAATATGCAAAGGAAATGATCAGAAAGGACCGCTATACTAGATTTGATTTATATTTACTGAAGACAGATGTTAAAGCATCCTCTCCACAACAGCGATTTTATGAGCACCGTGCTCTAGGAAGTGATAGAGATCTCTCTTGCCGTCAGCGATCAGACTTTATAATGCCATCTCTCCTGTTAAGCCTATATTACAGGAAGCAGATACAGTATTAACAGAAATGTATAGAATTGTTTCAAAAATTATTAATTTTTGTTCTCATATAATTGATCATACTGTAATAATCTAACCTGTAGTAAGTCTGTATATCCTCTGAAAATGTACTACAACCTTTAAAATTAGAAAATATCATTTTGGTGAATTTTAGTGATTTTTTTTTCGAAAAATAATTGCTTACTGTACTTATATAATTGATCATACTGTAATAAACTCAACTGTAGTAAGTCTGTCTAACCATTGTGAAGTTATTATAACATTCTGAATTTTAAAATGTATTTTACTGGTTATTTTTTCATGTATAACTTGTGAATTGAATGATTGAGTGGACATCTATGTTTTAGTGTAGTGAGTGGAATTTTCAGACGGTCCCTTACTTCTGCGAAACCGAATGTTGAATGTGAAACTGTCTTTACCTCGCTGCAGAAGTCTCTGAGACTGAACTGTCAAGAACAGCAGTGTACAGTGGAAATGCACGTTAATAATTAAACTAGGTCACACTTTACAAAGTATGTTACAGCGCAAATAATTGCATAACTAATGAGTAATGCTAACAACCTTTGAAGCCTACTATATTTTTGTTTTGCATTTGTGTATAGGATATATTTATTAGAATGAATGTACATACATTTACAATTAATAGGCTATTATTATTATTATTATTATAATGATTATATATGCACTACTGTTCAAATGTTTGTAGTCACTTGACTGAAATGTTTCTCATGATCTTAAAAACATTTTGATCTGAAGGCGTATGCTTAAACAAGCAATGTAAACACTAAATATGTAATGTTGCTGGAAATACATTTGTATTTATCATTCACATTATTTACCATTATTATTACTTATATTATTATACAATAATAATAATGATAATACTATGCAAGACATTGTTATTTAAAATTATTATTGTTGTTTCACTGTAATGTAACGTGCTAACTAATGCATTATCATCTGGTGGTTGGGTAATGATGTAGAAAGGATACAGGGCAAGAATCAAAGCACTATTTTATATTCCTATGATGCAATAATGAGGTAACCTATCTTAATGGTCCTGCTTTATCATTAGGGTGTAATGTGAATAAGGGTCCAGTTGCATTCAGTTTTGTATTAGAAAGTGAATCGTATATGACCATGACTCGACAATTGTTTATCTTTCGTTTTCCGTTCTGGTTAAGCAAGAAAAGAAACTGAACTTGCTCATCTGACTATAAAAGCCGGTGTGAGCTTTCTTCTGCGCATCAGAGTTTTAAGACTATCACCATGGCGGCATCAAACCAAGTCGGTGTTGCAAAAATGTTGATGAAGTTTTGTTTGACGAACGTCCACGGCATCTTGTCAACCCTGTTTAGATGGATGTCTGTTTTGATGGGGCTGTCTGGCGCACGGGTGCAACAAACACCTGTTGGCAGTATCAGTCGCACTAAAGAGGACCTGAAAGAGAGCTCCGGTGCTCGGTGCACTACTCCGAGCAGTGTAAACTACCATTTTACACGGCAGTGCAATTACAAATGCGGGTTTTGCTTCCACACTGCAAAGACCTCGTTCGTCTTGCCTATTGAAGAAGCAAAGCGAGGATTGCGCCTTCTGAAAAATGCAGGTAGACATAATCTAACATATGTATCCGTTATAGCATTTGTCAATATTTGTTCCTAAATGGGCTATAATTAGCCTATATAGATAATTTAATAAAGATAATTCCATATATAATATTCTAAATAATTATAAATATATATTTATATGTAGCCTATACAGTAGGCTATTTATGGTATGTATGCCTTTAATTATTATTACGTCCGGTCAGGGGGCGTGATTAATTGTGTTACTTATTTTTATTAATCGCGTTGAATTAATGCGTTACTTCGACAGCCTGTATTCTTCCCATACTTTCTTAATATTGTCTATTGCATGTTTTAGGGATGGAAAAAGTAAACTTCTCGGGTGGAGAGCCCTTCCTGCAAGACAGGGGCAACTTTTTGGGAGAGTTGGTGAAATACTGCAAACAGGAATTGGAGCTGCCAAGCGTCAGCATAGTCAGTAACGGCAGTTTGATAAAGGAAACCTGGTTTCAGAAATATGGTAAGCGTGAGAATCAATAATGACCAGCAGAGGGCAGCATAGATTGGTTTATTTTACATTAAAGGGATAGTTCAGCCAAAAAATGAAAATCCTCTCATCATTTCCTCACCCTCATGCCATACCAGATGTGTATGACTTTCTATCTTCTGCTGAACATAAATGAAGATTTTCAGAAGAATATTTCAGCTCTGTAGATCCATACAAGCAAGTGGATGGTGACCAGAACTATTCATCTTCAAAAGTCAAATAAAGGCAGCATAAAAGTAATCCATAAGCCTCCAGTGGTGAAATATATATCTTCAGAAGGGATATGATAGGTCTGAGTGAGAAACAGATCAATATTTAAGTCCTTTTTTTTCTTTAAATCTCCATCTTTGACCAGCCCCGACCAGTAGGTAGCGATATGCTTGAAGAATGCAAAGAAAGTGTAGATATATGGTAAAAAAGGATTTAAATATTGATCTGTTTCTCACCCACACCTATCATATCCCTTCTGAATATATGGATTAAACCAATAGAGTTTTATGGATTACTGCCTTTATTTGATTTTTGAAAATTAAAAGTTCTGGTCACCATCCACTTGCACTGTATGGACCTACAGAGCTGAAATATTCTTCTGAAAATCTTGATTTGTGTTCAGCAGAGGAAAGAAAGTCTTACACATCTGGGATGTCATGAAGGTGAGTAAATGATGAGAGAATTTAAATTTGGGTGAACTACTGCATTACTAGAATAGAAACATTAGCAGTATATAATGAAATGCAGCTAAACAAAATATCTACATACAAGTATAAATCTCCTCTGAATAATTAAATATCAAGTAGCTCATTGGTATTATTCAGTAGGAAGGCCTATACTTTTGTGTGTAATAGCACTGTAACATGAACACTGTAGTATGGCCTTTTGTTTGATAGGTGTTACTGATATATTGAGTTTTCTTTTTGTATTATATACTATTGACTATTTGAGTTTACTGCCTAATTTGCTCAATTTAATGTACCCCTGTAGGTGACTATTTGGACATTCTGGCAATTTCTTGTGACAGTTTTAACGAAGACACCAATAAAGTAATAGGTCGAGGTCAGGGCAAGAAAAGTCATTTGGACAATTTGCATAAAGTTCGTAACTGGTGCCGGGATTACAAAGTGGCTTTCAAAATAAACTCAGTTATCAATACCTACAATGTGGATGAAGATATGACCGAGAACATAACTGCTCTGAACCCAGTGCGCTGGAAGGTAAGATTCCTTACTAATTATTTGACACATTATATGTTATTAGCAGGCTGCTCTTCATATGATTGATGGCTTATTGTATTGTACACACAGATCTTTCAGTGCTTGCTAATTTATGGTGAAAATGCAGGGGAGAACAGCCTCCGGGAGGCAGAGAATTTTGTCATCAGTGATCAGCAATTCCAAGATTTCCTGATCCGCCACCAGAGTGTTGCGTGTCTTGTTCCAGAGTCTAATAAGAAGGTAATTTTGTGGCACCGAGCCCAGACTTTTGGAGTAATTCTTCATTCAAATCAGCATTTCACAGTACCTTTCAAATTGGAAGCTAAAGTGGCTTCAATGTATTGACTAAGACACCATTGAACAATTCATTACCAAAGTTTGTATTTCCTCTAAGATGTATGCATTCATAGTTTTGAATCTAAATAAAAAATAAAAAATTATAATTCTGTAATAGGAGCCAAGGACTTGAATATTAAGCCTTCTGTTACCTTGAGGTTAATTTTGTATTTACTTGCCTATTTTCCCCTACAGATGAGAGACTCCTACCTGATTCTTGATGAATATGTAAGTGATGTCATATTTTCTCCTCAGTATCCATTAACTTTATTTCTCATTACTATGTAAAGGATTTCTTTATATTAGATTATGCTGCCACTAGAGTCTAACGGATTTCTTTATATTAGATTAAGCTATTATTAGAGTGTAAATTATTCCTTTATATTACATTATGTCATCACATCAGTAGGGGATGGATTGTGGACAGGAATATAATAAGACCCACAGGAAATTACCTGATATTGTATTTAATTCCAGGCTACAAATGACTGTTTTCTTCCCCCCTGGATAATCTTTGGTCTCTATTCATAATCATGCTATCTGAGTTATGTAATCAGAAAGAGTAAATTATCATGAATAGATGTTTAATCATCCATATCTGATGCTGCAGATGCGCTTCCTGGATTGCCGAGAGGGGAGAAAAGATCCATCAAAATCCATTCTAGATGTCGGTGTGGAAGAGGCCATCAAGTTTAGTGGTTTTGATGAGAAAATGTTCCGTATAAGAGGGGGGAAATATCTATGGAGCAAAGCAGATATGAAACTGGAGTGGTGACCCTTTCAAATATTGTTGTTTTTAACATGTATATATATATAAATTAACTTGAAATGTAAAAAATATGACAATGAGTAATTGTAAATAATTGTATTTTTTATATGTATATAGATAGATAGATAGATAGATAGATAGATAGATAGATAGATAGATAGATAGATAGATAGATAGATTTATAATTGTGTATATTATGGCTTGTATTTATGGCTAATACATGCTGTTTGTATTCAGTATTTAAATTACCTTAAGTATGCTTTTATCTCTTATAATATATGTTTTTCTTAACTCGCACTTTCTTGTTAGTGCTTATGTACCCCCATAGCAAGGGAGTACATAAGCACTTAATCAATGCAATTTGAAAGCATGAGTGCACTTTCACAGACTTCATTAGACATTATATGCTATTTTAATTGTTATTATTGGGTTGAAAGGCCTTTGGAATCTCAGTCTAGTCTTTAACCTACAGTGTTTTATTTGAAATAAAAATCTTGTGTCAACATTTTGTTCTCTGTCATTTCTGAGCTGATATAACTGTTCAAACATTTAAATAGCAGACATCTTTAAATGCATTGTACCTACTTTCAATGCCACATTTTGAATAGATTTAGTTACCTAGCCTATTAACCTAAATTTCTTTGTAGATGCCTTCCAATTCCCTGTCACATTAATGTCTAAAACTGGATAGGATAAGATAAAATAGGCTATATAGTGTAAAGATAAGATATTTAGAAAATTAACATAATGATGTAGTACAACATGGGCAGGTACTTGTGCAAGTATTGTGCAATATGGAAAGCTGCTGTGTAAACAAAAAATGTGTACAAAAGAACAGATAATTTACAGCTAGAGCATGTAATAATAATATAAACAATGTTTAGGATGAAAAAGAGTTGTATGAATTAATGTAATATATGAGAGAATGAAGGACAAGATTTTGATACACATGAATGACAGACTGCTGATTGAAAGATATGTGCTAATAAGAAACAAGAATATAAAACATGTCTAAAAATGTGTCAAATATGTTTAAAATCAAGACTCATACCCCAGTATTATCTCTTTAGATCCACCAAACTGCTCTTAAAGGGAAATTTCACCCAAAAATGAAAATTCTCTCATCATTTACTCACTCAAGTTCCAAAAAGCATATAAAGGCAGCATAAAAGTAATCCATATGACTCCAGGGGATAAATCCATATCTTGAGAAGCTTTCTGGATACACTCCTCATCAGCAGTTGTTCAAACAGTCAGATAGTCCTGCCCCCAACTCACACCATTGGTTGAGTTGTTGGGGCATTCCTAAGCGGCTCGCAGAGACACCGTGTTTACAGTTTTCGAGAAAATTAAACTATGAATGGCTTACTTAAAGTTGTCTTTGCATATTAAGCTGGGTTAGAAGTATTTTAACACTGAAAATGTTTAATACTTCAGCTTTTAATATTGATCTGTTTCTCACCCACACTTAACATATCTCTTCTGAAGACATGGATTAAACCTTTGGAGTCGTACGGATTACTTTTATGCTGCCTTTGTGTGCTTTTTGGATTTTCAAAGTTATGGCCACCATTCACTTGCATTGTATGGACCTACAGAGCTGAAATATTCTTCTAAATATGCTCGACTGTATTTAGCCAAACAAAGAAAGACATACACACCTAGGATGCATGAGGGTGAGTAATAAGAGCGTTTTCATTTTTCGGTGAACTATCCCTTTAAATTCCAGACAGTCCTTTTCATTCGGAGCAGTCCAAACCCAGTATGCATTGTAACCAACAGAGAGCGCTAGTGTTGAGCTTTCGCTTTTGGGAAACAAACAAGTATATAGACGTACACAGAGCCAAGAGACACACTGTCTTTACAGCACACCACTAGGAAGTGCTCACACTAATGGCGTCTTCACAACACGTCGGACGGAGCAGCTGATTCTTATATCTGCCTGCAAAACTACATGAAGACGTAAGGTAAAATAATCGTGCAATTATCCATGTTTATGAATTATCTGTCTTGATCTAAAAGGTTTTCTTACCCACAGTATTCGTTGTAGACGGTACTCTACAACGGATTTGTGCATTCCCCATCCTTTTAAACAATTTGTCCACATCAGCCAACTCATATATGATGAACTCTCTGTTTTGTTTGATTTGGCAGTGTCTACATTTAGCATCACAGTTTACCGTCACATTCATTCGGGCTGTATATCAAAATCTTGTCAGCTGTCTATCTAGACAGTATTTTTCAGCATCACAGTCGCGTGCTACGTTTTGGGCATCCAAAAATGCTGCACGCGCATTTGATTCCTAAAAATACTGCCTAGGTAAGCAGCACACTACACGCAAAAAAGTGGTAACCTGCATTTGTTACCTCAACGATAATTTATTCAACTCATTCAAATTGCTTTGGTTGTGTTACCTAATTTGTCAGGTTAATTTATTCAGATTAGTATTTATTTTTTTACTTGATTAAAACCATTTCATTTACTGTAGGTGTTAGCAAACGAAGCACATTTTTGTAACCTGAAGAAAAAATAAATTACTTTTAACTTTTCTCCCATTTGTAATTCATGTGGTAAATCAACTGCTTTTATTCAAGACAAAATATTGTTTTAATGCCACTGAATCAACCTGAATACATTAGTTTACACCACCGATTAACATCAACTAATTTTAAGGGTTAGTTCAGATAGAAATAGCTCCTTATGGTAACAATTGCAGTGTTGTACTTTTTACAGTAGGTTTTTGGACTGCTGGACCATGGCCCTGCATGGAAGGCAGACGATGCATGTTTTAAGTTTCCAGAAAATAAATTGCATATGATAAATGCACCTTTCTAGTGTTTCGCCCGTAAATGTGCTTCAGCTCAGGTGCTGATGAACATCTGTAGGAGATCCAAATTCTGTTGCATGCACAGTTTGTCAGCAGCTTAAAGTTTTGACATAAACCCTGGACGACCACTACATGGAAAGACAGTAAGTAGCTTTGAATTGTAGGGATTTTCATGCTTTTAGTATTTGTGGCATTTGCAAAGGGATGAAGCGGTCTTCCCTGGGTTGTCAAAACTGCATGTGTGCTCTTCCATAGGGATCCAGGATACCAGGTTGTAGACAGACTTGGTAACGGTTGTTTCGAGGTTGTTATATTGGCCAGGTTTGTTTTTATGGATTGTATTATCATAAATCAAGGCACACTGAGAATTTTTATTATCATTATGACTGTTGAGTTTCACCCTGGTAGTTATGACCACACATGTTAATAGACCCTAAAATATTGTATCCTTCACATTGTAAAATAAATAATGTACAGTAAATCTATGGTCCAATACTGGCAGCTGTGCCAGAAATTTGCTGTGAAAAATATGGTGACCATCATGCTTTACAGGATGCTATTTTGATGCTTCACTACTTTTTATATTATTAAATTATATAAACTTATACTAAACTAATGGAACTGTAAAAGTCAGATTTTTATTTTTACTTTAAAATGTATTGTTAATCACTTTTAGTAACAACAAAAGGACACATAATGACTGAAAGTTATTCACATGTAGAAACAGTGCAAGGAGTTACAAACACAAAATACCATCAGGATAACACATGACACTAAAATAATGCAATACACATGAACTAAACTACATAAAATATAACACAGAACAGCCCAATGTATTAAACTGATATTAAAATAAGAAGAAACATAACTAATCCCATAACATATAATGAAATGGTCATGGAGGGACTTTCGTTGAATGCCCGATTATTGTGTTTCACTGTAATTTTAATAATAGTTAAAAATAAAAAACTGATTCTCTTTTGTACATTTTTACAGTTAATTATATGGTTAAATAATATTTTTTACTTCTAAAAACTTAGCAAAATTGCCATAAAATTACATGTATTGTCTTGTTAAATGTAATATAACTTTTTAATGTATACTTTAAGGTAACTACCCATTAACCAATTAACTTTTTTTGTGCTCAAAATGGAAAGTGTTATAAGGAAAAAGGTTTATATAGACTCACTAAGCACTTTATTAGGAACACTTGTACACCACCTCATTCATGCAATTATCTAATCAGCCAATCATGTGGCAGAAGTGCAGTGCATAAAATTATTCAGATACGGGTCAGGAGCTTCAGTTCACATCAACCATCAGAATGGGGAGAAAATATGATCTCAGTGATTTCGACCATGGCATGATTGTTGGTGCCAGACGGGCTGGTTTTTCCAGCAGAGTGTGCTCCAACTCCATTGTTTACAGAGCTGAATCTGAGCTGAAGGTGGCTCTGCAGACAGGGTGGAGTTAAGCAGTGTGTTCTCGGTAAGTTGCAAACTAGTTTGTGAAATACATACTGGAAAGTTAATAAACAATGACCCCATCATTTTACCTTTTCAATATAACTAATATAACGCTAACCCTGTCCCTGACAACCATGTCACTCATGTTTATCACATCTGTTAACAATGTTAGCCAGCTATAGTTTGTCAGTGCAGTCAGTAACGTAGCTGATTGAAAGGTAAACATCAGAGCAACTTTTTGCAGCTCAGCAGACAACGGTGCGGTGGTGGATTGTGTCTGTTGAGTGTTGATTTTACACTACGTTGTTACCTAGTTGGTGAAACGCAATGCTGGAAATTAAATGAATGATGTCCATCTTTTACCCTCCATGACCACGTAGCTACTTTCATTGCTTGTCAGCTGAGTGGAAGCTAATGTGTAATGTATTCACCAAACTGTTTCGTTCAGGATTCATAGTTTGGTACCCCCTTCAACTGAACAATTCCAGTCTTTGCATTTATAAAATGTAATATTTAAAAGTCTTGTTTTCCACATTTGAAAGTTTCCACTGAACTTGCGTATAACACAATACAGTGTAACACCGCTGCTACTGTTTATCTCTTGACTCGGCAGGTGTAAATGCTTCTTGTTTTACAACCTATCAATAACAGACTGGCAGTAATACAATTGTCAGCATTTGTCTGATACAAAACAGTAATACTGATGTTTATTTAGCTATTTATTTATTTATTTTATTTTTATTTATTATTTATTTTAATGGTCAGTAACTGACTGATACTATTCATACAGTACTAATAAGCCATTTATTGTATTTGTATTCATTCTTTATTTTCTCAGTGTTCATTTCTAGAATTTGTTGACAATGTATAATAATAATGTCAAATATTCTTTGATAAAAATATTTGTTTAAGAAAGCAGCCTTCTGAGTACCTTTGCATAGTCATATCAGTGAGCAATCCATGTAGAAAAGGTCTTTTTTTCAGTCCAGGTCAAAAATTAACTATATCTGCCACCATATCGGTAATATATGTTCCCCCTCTAAAATCAGTATTGGTCTAAAAAAAATCCCATATCGGTTGGGCTCTAATTTTCGTGCAAGCGCGTGCTATTTATGCAAGTGTCTTTGGCAAAATCGCGCACGCAAGGCGCTAATTGGGTCAATGTAGGTGCGTCTCCATCCTATTATACAGTCCATTTCCTGTCAAGCACCAGTGATACAAACCAAGACAGTACATTCACAAGAAGTTGGTAGTGTAAATAGACTGTATGCACTGAATTAGAAGAATAAAAATATGGATTAATACTATTTTATGCATCCTTGTTAAATGGTACACGTTACTTTTGTATGCATGGAAAATGTGGTTCAGGATATGGATGTAGGATGTAGTTAAATTACAGAGAATATAAGTATTATTAATAATTTTAATCTACTGACACACAAATCATGGGTAGTTTTATTAGTGATTGTATCGGCACGCACTTCACTTCTACCGGTCAACATTGATTTAAAAAAATGTAAATAATTTTTTTGAAACACTTAAACGAAGCGATAATCAAATAAGTAGTCAAAAAAAATCATACCAAATCCAAATATTTTACTCTCTCCATCCACCGGCCCCTTTTGTAGTGACTTAATAATAATTGAAAAAAAAAACCATGACCTCTAGAAAACATAACACAAATCTCATCATTTCATAACAGTGATCCTCAAGGACATTATTTGATATTCTGCAATTTCAGAATTTGGACATGAACTTTATTACCACCTGCAGTTGGAATCTCAAAACTGCAAATGCAGAACCTGAATTTGGACTTTGCGCTGAGTTAAGAGGTAGTATTGAAACGTATTAACGCAATGACCAAATTCTTAGGAAAGTAGCAAATTGCACTTTACAGCACATCATTTACATACAATACACCCACAGTTTGCGAGCCTACACCCACAGTAGCGCAAACACTCCCACCTATGCCCATTTGGGCTTTGCGCTGGCACTAAAATTGCGCTTGGAATTAGCACTTTGGATAAGACATTGTGGACAGTTTGCACACTCACGAGAATAGATCCCCATGTGTTCAAGAGAAACCTTTTAATTTTGTCGGTCCCCTCAAGTAACTTGGGGCTGCAATGATTTGACAACAACACAGTTGTTACAGTTACTTTGGCGCAGGCCGTATTTTGTTCACTCCACACACTGCATTCATCAGTATAATGCTTGGGTACTGTTCACAGTATCAATCAAACTGGGTCAAACGTCTCACTGAGATGGCGTAGTATGAAGGTCCAGTCCACAGGGAGAGGTGTATATATCTTTGAAATGTTGAGATTGGAAAATTGTTAGTCTACCTGTGTTATTGGGATGGGAGAGAGACTGTACACAGTTAAATGTTTTGGCCAGGTAGGTGAGATGTCTTTTGATACAGTTAATTAGTATAATATTCTTTTCGAATGTACAAGAAGGGCTTATACATGCAATTACGAAGGAGGTCTATTGTAAAGCCCCTTTCTGCATTTAAGCCTTAATGGAAGGACTATTATGTGCTCTCATATTTCACAAATATTTGAAGAAGGTGGGGGTCAGTCTATCTTTGGACAATAATAAAGATAGCCTGTGCATACAGTGGCATATGGTTATGTAATTTCACCAGAGAAACAGTAAAACACACAAAGATTAGATTAATGTTTTTACTCCTAACAATCAGAAAGACGGTGACTGGTCTTTCCACACCATAAATAGATATTCTGAAAGATTACTTTCAGTGTTTGTCCTTTAGCATAAGTCATGTGTTAATAGTGGTTTGAATTGTCCAAAAATAAACTAAAAAGTAGTCTTGCTTGGCCAGACCTTTGACTAAATGGCATACCGGATGTCTGGTCCACATTGTGGCTTATTCTGGCCAAGAACCGCATATTTAGGCTGGAAGAGACCGTCTGTCTGGCATGTCAAGTGACTAGCTTTGTTTTTATGTGCCATTGATGTGCAGGTTTATTTGAAATGGATTGTCCTGTCAGTCTTTTATTGAAGAACAATCTCTTCGAACAGTTGTACAGAAAACACAGGGTCGTGATCACTTTGTGATCAGAATCTTTCTGGCCATCCAAAAGTATCAAGTAGGGATTTCACAGACTACACTCAGAAAACAAGTAAGGGATAATGTACACTCAGCTGGTCATTATCGCAGAGTGCTTGACAGGGTTGTCAGGACCCTGACATGGAGCATAGGATTCTTATATCTCCCTGAAATTGTTTATTTTGCAATAATAACATGCTGACTGTAGAGTATCCCACTTATTACATGGCTACTTGACATATAATTAAATGGGCATGAAATGGTGATTTGAGTTGAAATTACATTATTTTGCAAGAAGAAAGAGTCTGCAGAGTCTTCAGAAACAGCTTAATTCCACCTGCTGTTTGTGTCAGAGTTCTATTGGTATTTATATTTTGAAAACGACCATCTGACTGCGCATTATTCTGCTTATTACAGGAGTGCTTGCCAAATATTGTAAATAAATAAATGGACATGAAATATTAATTTGAATATAAATGATTTTATTAGCTTACTTCTAAAGATCGCATGGTGATACGAGGGAAGATGATAAGAGGGAAAAACAAATACCTGTGTGACAGGTGAAATATCACCAAATGTGAGTGAGGTCATTATTTAGAAATTTCAAATCCCTGGATGCCATGAATGACCAATCAGAATTTTGTAATCTGTGTAATTAAATGGAATATACTGTACACTTCCGCTCTTGACAAGGATATATGTGTCTTCAACAAAACTGTAATGGCACTAACGTTTTTAAATTTTATTTAGAGATTATTTTATCTTCAAAATTGAACCTTATATCAACCTAATACCTTGTAAACACAACTTTGTTTCCAGGTAGACTGATAAAAAACCTTGTGTACCTTTACTCATGTAAGTAGTGTAAAGTCGACAAATCGATTGGAGCTTGCCAGATTGAGAAAGTAATCATATAATTCATAATAAGTAATACAAATAATAATCTGTTAATAATAATAATAGTAGTTATTTTATAACAGTACCATATTTATGAAATAATTTCTTAGCTAATGCATGCGGCATTGCTTTGCAGTCCAGTTACAGTTTCAAGCTTTTTATTTTGGCAGAACATTGAAGGAAGACGTTTCTTTGAAGTAAAGTTAACAATGGCCTTTTTAAAGAAGTAAAATGTTCTGATCCTCTGTTCTGTCCACAAGTGTTATGGGGTTACTTTAGATTTGGATAGTAACGTTTAGCGGCCAATCATATTTGGAAGTACGCAAATGTTCAGTCACTGAACGCAGGGCACTTTTAATATAACACACTCAGCCATACTGCGTATAGAGAATAGAGCTGTGCACATAGAGTAAGCGAAGTGAGCACCGCATGCAGACTATTTATTTCATTAAATCTCAGACTTTGCGGTTTGAGAATTGCATATGAAAAGTCATATTGTGATTTAGATTAAAACATTTTTAGCCCTAGAATGTACAGGGTTGCCCCCCAAAATGGGGCCTCTCATGTCTTTAAAATGCTTCTACCGCTTTTTGTAAGCAACAAAGTAACATCACTGTGATATTATCGTGCCAACAACTTACTACAAATAAATAAGTACATAGTTTAGTTTTCAATGGCAGTAAACTTAGTTGCTTTTGCCATGTGGCCCTGGTTTTTTGTTGTTGTTTTTTTCTTTGATGGGCAAACAATTTACTTATTTATTTGTAGGAAGTTGTTGCTCACAATGACGTCACAGCGAAAAATCGTGCAAACGCCTTTTTTAAGATATGAGCAATCAAATTTTTTTATAGTTTTATTTTTTTTGCCACCTCATATGCATGTGTTAAAGCAGAATTGGAGGCTGTTTACTGTAATTTATATTGTTAGTAACATTTGTTGTTAAAACAATAATTTGTAGCCTAGCACTTCAACAAAGAACACTAAATAGCCTGACCTAGACATATTGAACATTTTAATAACTGTTCCTGCTCCTCCCATTTAATGTACTGTAACCTTCATGACCTGGAAACTGACTAAAATTTTGTCTTGAATGTTTACTTGAAATCTATAAAGACATTGGCTAGATTTGCCCCCCCAACACACACACATACATTTGATACACTTAATGCATTACTGAGCACTTAGAGCTGTTAGAGCTGTTAGAGCTGTAGAGCGTAAGTAGTTGCGGTCAACAATTGGAAATGTGTGCATTTTGGGATGCAGTAAGAGAGACGTTTTGCAATTTAATTATGAGAGGCAGTATGACAACAGAGTTAGTGCTTAACTTAGGATCTTATTGCCATACCAACCAATGAATAATAAATGAAAATCAACATTTCCTGTCATATATTATTTACCCAAAGATTCCATATCAATTACCACTGAATACCTCTTAATTTGAATCTGTGTTACCATTGTCTCAGCACAATGTTTTTACCATTAAAAACTTCTGGAATTTTAGAGAAGGCTATTACCTAAATGTTGTGCCTTAATAACATGCCATGGTTTCTCAATTAGTCAGTCTCCATTTCTATCAGTTATATCAAAAGCTGCATTGTTGCTGCTCACCAGCTGCGGATGAGAAAGCAGTTAGTGTAAAGCTCTGAAATGCTGGCAGGAGAATGTCTGGCACTGGCAGAAGGTGACCTCAGCTGGGTTCAGTTCACATCAAGTCAGCAGGATGTACTTGGTATTAAGGATGCCACGGTGTTACTTTTTAACGGTTAGATTGCAGCCTGAGAAAAAAATCCCGGTTAACTGGTTTTACGATTATTTGCTAATTTTCTTATTATGCAAAATTATGCTTATTATGAGGTAAAAAAGTCAAATCATATCACAACTGAACGTGTTATTGGATGCGTTTTTAGAGATACTGTATATGCATGCTAAGTTTAGCCCTGCAATAAGAAAACTGATAAATACACAACAAATAAATAGGAGGTATATAAAAAGAGACTATCTGATATAGGGCACAGCATTGCATCCCAAGTGAAGAATTACGCACTTTTAATGTACCCCAAGTGCTTTGAATCAACTCAAAAGTGTAAAACTTTAATATTACAATAAAAACTTTAAGATGTGGAACTTGTAGTTCACAGAATCTGACAGTTTTTCCTTTTGCAACATTTTATTAAATCAATCTACTGTCTGTCAGACATCCCTCCATAAAGAATCTTCAACAGACTCCATAAAAATACTTTAATTTATCTTGAATTTGTCCACAACACCTCACAAATAAACCTGTGAAATATGCATAAAAACAGGAACATAGCTTATAGCAGGTGATTAAATCATTGAGAATTTAAGACGCTACTTCTCAAAGTTGACCACACTGATATTAACTACACACAAGTGCGCTGTAAGAATGCTTAAACATTACGAGAAGTTACATCTCTCAGTTTATCCCGATTAAAAGCTAAAAATATTAAACGTACTAGTTGGTTGTTGTATGACTAGTAGAACATCCTGCCCCATTTCTTGGATGTTTACCTTTTATATTGATGTCTGTCTGCATGTTTTACATCCTTGGATTAACCGTGACATTTTCTTTTTAGTTGCGGTTAATAGTGAAACCATATATTCGCAACTACCCTACTAGGTATTGCTTTTGTGTAGAGTAAACTTAAATGTGAATAGGTTAATTCACAAATCGCTCTGAATGATGAATTAACGAGGCAGTCAGAATAAAGTTTTTTTTTTAAATCCTTATTCAGTGATAACAACGGAAATGCCATGGAAAAGTTGTGGAAATGTATTGGCAAAAAAGTATGGAAACCCTGCATTTACGTAAGAACCATCAGGGTTTGTAAAATGCAAGTTAGACATGAGAATGTGCATACTAGTGAACTGAACAGAAATGCCATTTTTGCTAAATTCACTGGTCACAAATTATTCAGACTGTTTCTGAATAAACACTTGCTGTGAATAATGAAAAATAAGTTTTCTTTTCTTTTGCTAAACTCAAGTCTATGCATACCAAAATCCGAAACACTGCCCCTTGTGGCCAAAACGGGAAGTGTTCTGGAAGAGCATCACTTTTGCAGGTGAAATGCCCACAGAGGGGCGCCAAAAAATTATAATATTTGCCCTTTGCACATGTCCAGAGTTGCACTTAATTCATTGTTGCTTTATACCTGGCTGCTACCTCAATAACTGCTATGTCCATAGAAAACTATTTCATAGTATGTTATGTTTACATTCTGCATTTTTAGAAAGTGTTATCTTTTTGCACTACTCAGATTAAAAATGTGTACTGGTCGGCACTGCACTGTCTCTCACTGTGCCTATTGTCCTGTTCCTTTAGTAATTATTGTACTGTCCCGTATGTTTTGCACACGTTTGCTCATGCTCTTTATGTAGAAATGTTATTTAGTCCGTGTAGTCTCATGTGGTTCTGTGTTTCTCCTATGTTGTTTTATGTAGCACCATGGTCCTGGAGGAACGTTGTCTCATTTCACTGTGTACTGTACTAACTGTATATGGTTGAACAACAATAAAAAAAACACTTGACTCGACTTGAAAATGGAACCTCCTAACAGTGCTGGTCTCTGATTATGCAAACACGAATAATTCCTGGTTTTAACGTGGGAAGTGAAATGGGGCCGATGTCAGTCTACTGGAACATTTGGAAACAACATTCTGGCTTCCTGTGCTATCATGTTGAATTTTTGTTACCTGAGTAGTTTCATGTGGGGTTGATCTCATCGTTCTTACTTTTGATCTTATAATAAAACTGGTAAATGTGTTTGAGTTGTGTGTGATGGTTGACCTTATGTTAAACAAGCTTTTCATACTGTTAAATGTGTTTTAAAATGCAGGTGTTGTTGTTGTCGATAAGTTTTTCATTCGTTCAGCCCTCACAGTTGGTACCCTCTTAACCTGGCAGCTCACAGTAACCCCGTCGCATGAAGCATTGCCTCATGTGGTTGGTGATAGAATGAGACATTTGCATGTTAATAGTTTAATGGCAAGGTGTGAAATCAGGCGGTGAGAAATGTAATTCCATGCAAAGCTTTGCCTAATTTGTGACTTGTGACATGTACCGTACTGCACAAAATCGTTCAAATGCTTGTACCACCATGTTTCAAACAAATGTAAAGAAGGTTTGCACAATTCCACAAATGTTATACTCCTGTTCCACAAATAATTTTTTGGATATCCTTTTTAATCACTTATCATATCGTTATCTTATATAGTTATTGGTATTTTGCGAAATCGTTCGACCTCTATTACACAGGCTTTTGTCATGGTGTGTTAAATGGTATGGTTACAAAAGATGCAGAATTATAGCCTTAGTCAATGTTCACTTTCATGATATGAAAAAAAGGTTCAACAGAAGGAAGAAAGTAATACAGGGTGTTTAGGGTGAACCAGGGCATGAATTTAGGGGGGACGCGATGGGATGTCATGTGGTGTCCAGACAAAAAAAGTCCTGGAATAAAAAATGTTGGCATGACTAATGCAGAAATATCTTTTATTGTAATTTCTTTAAAAAAATAAGCAGGGAAAGAATTGTTTTAAAATTTGATTTGTGTTTAAAAACGCTTTTGTCATGGGGGCACCCCTGTAGCTGCGAGTTTGAATCCAGGGTGTTCTGAGTGACTCCAGCCAGGTCTCCTAAGCAACCAAATTGGGCCAGTTGCTTGGGAGGGTAAAGACATGTTTGGTTAACCTCCTCTTGGTTGCTATAATGTGGTTCTCACTCTCGGTGGGGTATGTGGTGAGTTATGTGTGGAAGCTGTGGAGATTAGCGTGAAGCCTCCACACGCGATACGTCTCCACAGTAACGTGCTCAACAGGCCACGTGATAAGATGTGACCGTCTCAGACGCGGAGGCCACTGAGATTCGTCCTCAGCCACCCGGATTGAGGTGAGTCACTACACCACCACGAGGACTTGGAGCGCATTTGGAATTGGGCATTCCAAAATTGGGGAGAAAAAGGGAGGAAAAAAAAAAGTATATATTATATCAAATAAGTATATAGTCGTGGTGTAACCAACATGTAGGTAGCCATTTTGTTGTTCAAGTTGAACATCTGATATTTATTTTGACATTTTATTCTTGAGACATTTTGTTTAAGTCATGTGGTGTAACCCAGAGAAAACTTGATATTTTTGACTCCAAAATTAATAATATTTATATAAAAATTGTGTTCGAAAACTTTTTGGAAATGAATGATGAAGTTGTTTATACTCTTGTATCCAAGGTGCAAAGAAAGTAATATTATCCGTTTTACTTGATGGTTACACCACATTACATTTAAGTTTTAAATGTTTTTTAGAAAGTGCTATAAACTATTGCATTTTTAGATACCAGTATTCCCTCTGCAGGGCTAAAAGGTAGGTGAGGGAATGTTTTGTGTTAAACAAAGAAAATGACAATGTAAATGGGTATGCGGTGTTTTCCAGTGAAGTGTGTTTCATCATTGATTCACTAGAGGTGAAGAGACAGGTTTGGGCATGTGGTGTCCTCATCTTCTGTGATTCATAGCATATTCAGTTTTGCCAATAGACGACCATTGTGCTCTTCCTAATGTGTTTTCAAAGTATTCATAAGTACATTGAAGAAAAGAAATGGCTGAATGATCAGTGAATACTTTCAGACAAAAGACCATTTATTGATGTAGAGCAGACATATTCATCCACGCCATACATTTTATTGGCTAAATGTCTCACTTTCATACATTCCCTCATACTTTCTTGTATTACGGTAAATACGTTTTTATTTTCTTCTTCTTTGTGTTCTTTGAGGAACAGAACCTTGTGTGACAACAGATTGCATTCAGAGATCACCTCAGGTTCTTATTCTCTGATCGTGTCAATAGAAATAAGTACTTCTCAGCATGCTTGTCATATCTCTTAATTTTCAGTCACAACTGGCCTGTCACAAGGCTTCTGAGGAGGTCTCTTCATATCTGATTTTGTTAAATTCTGAGATTGCTGGCTTTGTTTTTCATTCAAATCTTTCCCTATGCACATGATGAGGTAAAAATGTCTAACTGTTTTAATTGTGACCTTTTTATAATCATCCTGACTGATATGGTATGTGGTATGCTTTCAATCACACTTTAAAAATATTTTTCACATGCCATTAGAGGTCGACCGAAATGGGTTTTTATATGTGTGCATTTAGCAATCGCATTTTCTCACATAAAACAACAAACTAATTAAATAAATTCACATACAGTGCACAGAATTAGTTTTATTGGCAAGTTGCTTACACATACAAGGAATTTGACAGTGAATATGACATTTACTTATAGCGCACGTGAAGCGCTTTTACTCTGAAGTTGCTTTTGTGTGGATGCCGCAAGTGCGGCAATCTACTGACTACTTTCAGCTTGCCTACTTGGAGTGTTTTGGTTGACTGTTGTGCAACATTTGTGAGTCAGAGGGACACTTTGACTTTCTTTTGGCACCACTCTGTGGACATTGCTCCTGGAAAAACGGAATATGTGCCCATATGTTCCAGCTATGGTTATTGGTAATTTCATAAATTGTAGACCAGTTTCGGCTCAGAAACTTTCGAATTGTCGCTGAATTCACAGTGAGATCAGTCTGGCTTCCACCAGAAGTTTCTGTTGATAAACCACCTAAAACAGCTTGGACTAGCTAATGACCAACTAGCTTGGACTGGCTAATGACCAACTTCAACCTGCTAGAACTGTACTCCTACTGTACACAGTCCTTCTGTTCTTATTTCGGTGAGCTTTATGTTTATATGTGTGACAAAGAATTGAAGAGAAATATCAGTGGCAGTCTGTCTTTGTAATTCTTCATTCCTCTTGGTATATTGGTGAATATGACAGGCCTTTGACAGAAGAGGCCAAAAACAATTGGTAGGAGTGACTCTCCTGACTAAAATGGAATCAACTGGTGGGACGTCGCCTTTCAACTGGATATCCTAGCAGGGCCATGCAAAGCAAGTTATTTTTGCCAGAAGTGTGCCATCTCTGCAAAACAGGTTGGAATTGTATGTAGTCATTTAGGAGCTTCCATGATGATCAAGTGTGCCAGCCCTTTGTAAGTGCTGACTATTAATCTAGTCCATGACGTTCAAGGAAATTTCTTTGGAAAAGACATTGATGGTATCATGCATGACGCATGCCAGGGTCGAGGGCTGACACTGACCCATGATTTCATGCAAGATCATTATTGTAGCCTTGTTCTCATGGAACATCAAAATAACATATGATGAAAGAATTGTAAAGGATGATCACAGAAGCAGTCTTTAGTAGATTTCAGTCCTCATTTTACTTCTAAGAGCTGAAGATAATTTCCCCTGCCTGCTCACTGGGAGTGTTTCACCTCTGGGATCCCAAAGTTTATAAAGAGGGAGCCAAAAATAAAAAAGTGCTTAATCCCTTTGGGTGATAAACAGTGAGAGAACAGTTACACGTTTACTTGAGTTCCACTTTGACCCTACATTAGCTGTTGTCCACGCAATCTCATGAATGCTTGTAATTTTTATCTTTATGCACTAGTTGCTAGGAATTTTTGTCAGTTTTGTCCTTTAATTTTCCACGAAAGTTCTTACTTTCAATTGCCCAAACATACTCTACGCAAGTACGTGAACGCAGACGCAATTTGCCACGCAAGCACAATTTCACGCGTTGTTGCATTGTAAAACGTGTCTGCGCTCAATTCCTAACCCAGCACATGTACAAGCTGCATTCTGCGCGTTGCCACAAGGGGTGCTAGAGCGGATTTTCTTCTTTTAATCAACAACTGTCATGGCAGACTCGGGCAGCAATTTGAATTTGAATCTTTTCTAAAATAAATATTACTTTTTGTCCCCAGTCCATTCAAACAAACTTGTTATTTCTCTGTGTCTCTCCCCACTCCTCAAATATCGACTCATCTACCACATCCGGTTTCATGATCACTCCTAAAAAATCTATTGCCCCATTGTGGTCTGAGGTTTGTAACAGCCAGAGCAACGCAAGAGCACACACATAATGTATGTACAACGGAACCATGCACTGACCCAGTCAGGCCAGTAGTTTAGAGTTTTACTTGCTCTGCCAAGCATTTTCACTGCCCCCACCAATAAAAAAAACTCCTATTTTTATGTCATGTGTATTTTTTCTTAAAAAGAATGAGTGAAAATTATTTACTAATGGTTGGATTTGCAAAAATTGTTTGAAATCATCCAGAAATTATAACTCTAAAAAAGGCATAAATTATGTAACACACTTTACTCAGACATATGATAAAAAACCTTACTAATTTGTTTTATAATTTTCAATTCAATTATCAAAGACTATTTCAAGTCATTCTCACAATTTTGACAAAACTGTTAGTCCAACATGATCACACAGGAAATGTACATGTTGCTTTCGACCTCTACCACATTCAGTCCAATTACTGACATTCGCCATCCTCATCAGTAATTTTTGCATCAATTCAAGCATGAAGAGTGTGTTTTGCGAGCGACCTCCGAGACACAGGTTATGTTCCCATGGTAACCAGGAAGTAATCATGTTCTCATAAACAATGATGAGCATGATTCGGAGGTCGCATTTTCCCTTTAAAATTACATTTTTACTCCACTGACGGTTGACAGTTGTGAGAGGTGAAAATAAATATGCATTCCTGTTGACTGTATAACATAATTTACAACTAAAAACATGGACATTTCTCCCAGAAACTGGAGCTCACTGGCCCATACATTTAACAGAACCTCCAGTTTCGGCCACTGGGGGTAGTGCTTAGAATTTGAGTAAGCACAGACCGATTTCAGCAGCAAACATTTCGACCTACTGTTGCCGAATTCACAGTGCGATCAGTCTGGTCAGTCAGCTAGAGAACATTATCTTTGTGACATTTTAAGGTCTAAATGAAACTTTCCTTATTCTCTCTTACATTCTATTTTGTTACCATTAATAGACTGAACTGCCATAAACCCTGTATGGAGATTTTCTGTATGCCACTTTGGCATTTGTTTCTGTGGTAACATGGCAGTTTAATGAGGGTATAGTTTTTGACAGGAAGACAAGAATGACCTTTAAAGAGAGACAGACTCAATGCTGGCAAAATACCTCAGTGGATACACACACAGCCTGCAGTCAGAGAGAGTCCAGCTTTAGTAAAACACACTGGCTCTTCCCTGGAGCTTCTCTGTTCTCTTTAAAGGGACATTCCCATATTTTCACATCAAAACCTGTTTAAACTCTTCAAAATCTGGGAAGCTCTTGAGAGCATTTCTGTTCTGTCTGTTTTTCTCACATCACACAGACACTGGCACCTTTATTGGTTTAAGCTCTTGGAGTTGTTAATTATACATCTCAAGATGTCAAAATCCTATAATAAATACAGTTGTTCGCACATTTTAAAATATACGTAGCCGATTTACTAACAGTTGTGGCACATCAAATTAATTCTAAGTTAATGTGCCATGTTGCTTGGGAACTGTGTGAATTGGTGGAACAATTGTTTATTATGATTAATAATAGTAATAAATTTAATTATTTATTAAACATAATCCTTATCAAATTGCTGTTGCTGCTGTTCTGTACCGTACTTCTACGTCATGTCAGCATTATTTTAATTACAAGATTTCGACTTGAAAAATGTATTCATGTCTTCGTAGAACTCAATTACACGATGTAAACTAGGAATTCTATGAAAGCTCAGACTTGACAGTCGTGACGTCATGTAAAAAGAACCAATATGGCAGCGGCCTCAATAGTTAAATGTAATAGAAAACACATTTCTGTTTGATGTGCCATTTAGTCGTGCCAGAGTTATCTTTAGCGCTTTCTTTGTTCTTAAACATTTCTTTGTTCAAGAACATATATAAGTTAATTAATTAATTAATGTAGTAAAAAATACTTTTGTTGTTTTGCCGTTATGACTGTTGCCATAGAAACAAATCATTCCTCTGTCCTAAGACATGATCAGCTCCGAGTAGAATCTCAGAGTTACCATCTCATAATTACAGTAATTCCGACTCGACGTGAATGCAGCATTCTACTCTGCTTTGTGTCATGCCTAACAACACCCTTTATCTGTGGTAAAGTCACTGTAATACAAACATCTCTTTTAAATAAAATTCAGATTACCTCCTGCTAGCCTCAGGCAGTAATAGCACAATGTTTATTGTGCTGAGGCAAATTGAAAATTGAGATTTGCAAATAAAACGCAATCTAATCTTTTCTAATTAGCCTAATTAACATAGATAAGAGGCGTGTTTTCACAGAGGAATGACAGTGACTTAATTTAGCACTGATTGCTTAAACGAAGTTGCGGATGATTAGTAAATACTTTTTTGCACTGAAATATCATGCCCTAAAATGGCATAACTGTGTAGTCAGTTCGTCCAATGTTTTGTGAGAAACATTGAAGGCAGTTCAGTAGTTTGTCCTTAACAGATTGGAGACTGGTAGGTTATCATTGGCCAACCACAACACTGAACAGTGGGAGGAAATGCCATTGAACAACAGTTGAATTTAGGCTATTTGTTGGACATAGAATGCAAAACTTGGATATAGATCAAGATGTGAGGAGGATATGATGACCTGTTTTCTGGATGTCATTTTTCAGGGTAGTAGATTTTCTCATCTGCCTTTTCCTTCTTTGTTATATATCATAATGTGGGGAAAGCATTTAATTATACCTATTGTCATCCCAACCAGTGTTTCTGGTAACCAACTGATCTCATCTGGGGAAATGTTGTCTGAAAGTGTTTTTAATCCTGACAGTATTACCACACAATGGTTGATTGTGACATATGATTCTTTTATACAATGATAATTGAGGTTGAAACCGTGCCCATGGGGCAGGTAAATTCCTCTGCTCATTTCAACAATGACTGAGTGGAAAGTTACCATAAGTCTTATAAAGTTGAGAAACAAAGAACTTTATGAGTGAAGGAAGGAACATTGTGTTAATGTTTGTGGAGGCTGGAGTAGAGAAACATCTACATCTTCAAAAGTTCAGGCATCTGTACTTTCTTAGCTCTCATTGTGGAACAACCATTTCTCTCGAAGAGTAAATAATGGAGGGGAGACTTTGAGTTCAGCACAAGAACTTTGAAAAGTTCCACAATCAGCTCCTCTTTTTTTGGGGGGGATGACCCTCATGAAAATAGGAAAAGAACTTAATGTAAGAAGATGAGAGAATAGACTCACTCTGTTCTAGTATGTTTACTTTTTCCAGCTTTTCTTATTGAATATTTGTAACTGTATAAAATGTATTTTATATATCCCTGGCTAATGCACAGTGAAAACAACCAAAAATAAATTTGCTTGGCTAAATTAATTGCAATTTTGAAACACTCCTGTCATATCAGTAACCTTATAAAAGCTGTTTTATTCTGCATGGAAAGGGTCCTATCATGGGGCAGACATGTTATGATCACATAAAAGGCCAAATACTACTCGCTTAACCTCTTCAACTCCAGACCATTTTTGGGCTGCTGCCTGCAAATTTTCACTATTTACAGTATTTACTGTGGACTAATTCACATTTTTTCAGAAACCCCTCCAAATAAAAATAAAACCTGAAAAAAACTCCTACTCTAATTATTCACAAGTAATATTGTATAAGTTACAATCCTATGATGAGTGGAATTGTTTTGTTGTTGTCCTAACTTTGTAAACATGTAATTCTAGTTCTGCTCACTCATCTCCCTCCAAAAACTCTTATTTTATTCCACTAGATGGCAGCAAGTACCTCCTTCCGTCACAAAATGCTGATCTGAAATGGACAGTAGTTGGTTCTCTAACACATTTTAGCCCACACAGATGTGAACATCCATAGACATTCAGTCTAATTTTCAGTTCACGGACCACCCTCATTGTTTCGTCGAATGTCTTGGCCTCTGAGTGGACTAGAAGCACAAAAGTCATTATCTAGGTGCCATTCGAAAGCTGAGATCCTCCCCTTTGCTATGATGTATAACATTTTATCATCAATAGTCAATAACATATTTCTGAAAATTTGTTTAGCATGCTTTTCCTGCTGGACAGCATATTTTGTTCTGGGCATCAAAGATATAATTTTGGATTTTTTTTTAAATCTGAATTTTCAGCATCATTACTGCAATCTTCAATGTCACATGATCCTTCAGAAATCATAATAAGATGCTGATTTTCTAATATGGGCATATTTAAAGTGCATTTTACTCATTTAACCTGAACAAATATTTGCAAGCACAAGCTTTGTTAATGATAATGAGGCAGCATAAACACTAGTTAAAATATAATCTAAACATTCATATTATTTTTATATCATATCATATTACATACCATATTTATATTATACAGCATACAATTTAAATACCTGCTTTAGCCGAAACAACATTTACATGTAACTAAAACTTGCTTATTAGGATATATTTCAAATGTCAATACTCTGAATCCTGGCTGGCAAGTCTGGAAACAGTCCCACTAGTAAAATATCTATATGTTTATATAAAATAGCATGTCAGCTAAAGAAAACTAAATGACTTACTCGTCCGAAATTGTATCCTCGGCTGGATCCAAGTCTCTCTTCAAAATTCAAACGTTCATCGGAATCCCGCTCTTCTTCAGAGGAAAATGTTAACTCTTCCTTAATATCCAGGAGATTCCTCGAATATGTATCGTTACAAACACGCAGAAAAGTTGAGTTGTGTTGTGTTTACGTTAAACCTCACCGTCGGGGGCGTTTACCATTTGCATTGATCGTCTCCGCACATTAGCATATGAATGGTGCGCTCTGCTGGTGGGTGGGATCACATTAGAGATAATGAGTTGCACCAGAAGAAAATGTTCAGGAGAATATTTCTTTTAAATTTGAATAGTTTTATTTAAAACTAGACATTTTAAGCTTTCTTTAGACATATGTTTCATGTTTGTGTGATAAGTATTCGCGGAGTTTCAGTTCATTTTTGTGACATGTTTCTGAAATATGCTCGTGAATACAGAGACTGTTGACAGCTCACCCTTTTTATTTTCTTTATTTTACAAAAGCACAAGATTTTGTTGTTATTGTGAGTGTACACAAATAAAATTAGACCCTTTTACAGTCTCTAATGATGTCTTACACTTATCTGTATACCCAAAAATGACGGAGTATTTTAAATTGTTTCCGCTGTAATGACGAAAATATCCAGCAGGACGCGCTGGGCATTCCTACTGCTGTCGCTCTAACGTTATTGTTGGACTGCACAACTGGCCGTAGCTTTGGAAATTCTGATCATAGATAAGATGTACTGCTGGTGAAACAAAGATCTCATTCTAATTTGACAAGGAAGTAGTTCTCTTGGCTCTAAAAAATTAATGTTCAGCAGGGGAGCGTTCTTTATATAACCTGCAGCAGTGTTCATTGCATCATATTATGAACAAGATAAACGATCGATCAATATATGAATCAAACTCACTCAGAATGAAAACCGTTTTTTACATGGTTTTCCACACATCTTTGTTTTATGATATCCACACATGTGGTTACAGACAAATTATTCTGAACAGTGAAATCCCTCATTATAATTTCTTTATAATTTTTCCTCCGTCTTGCCTGCACTCGACATCAGTATGTCACAGGAGACAGATGACATGCGCTCCACTGCCTTTTTTTTTACATTGTTTGTCGGTCCCGAATGTCACATGTCATTTGCATAAAATTCAACTTTTCTCGCCATGACCACGTTGTCGCCATCAGTCACTGACATTTGTGTTGCCAGAAGTTGCTGTGCTCTCATTGATAATGAATGACATCCTGTCACTTTGTCGCTGTGTGATGCTGGCAGTGTACATGGGGTTTTAGTGTTGGGAACTGAGAGACGGTTCTTATTTGGTACTGGTTCTGGAGCTGTATGATTTTAATGATTTTCTGGTGTGTTAATGGTTCTTGAACATGTTTTTTTTTTCTTTTCTCGATGTGGACGTAACACCATACTAAAATACACTTGACAGTTTCCTGCTGTGCTTTTCAGCACCAGCATTGCCTCACTACTGAATCTGTACCTCGGAATGCACATAGCCCTTTTCCACCGTCATGTTTTGGGAGTGGGTTCTTAGGCCGTTGCAAATTATCAAATTGTTCTGTGAGTTTCCACCACTGTTAAGGCTGCGGAAAATCTGGTTATCTCTAAAAATTGCATTCATTTCAAAATATTTCTTCCTCAAAAGTAAGAATTGTTTATGGAACCCTTAATGAATTGGAATCTATAAAAGGAATCTCTAGTGATTCCCATTCCTAAACACCCTAGCAACTGCATAGCAGCTAATTAAAAACAACTCTGAACACCTTAGCAATTGCATAGAAACAACCGTGCAACCACCCAGATTTGGCACCACTTTTTATTTTCTTTTTTTTTTTGATTAAATGTAATTTTTTTTCATTTATTTTTTTATATATGTAGAATATTTATTGAGTGCCACACAACTAGGACCAGTGGAATTCATTTCTGTGATTTTCACAAATTTTCGCCATTGAACAGCATCACAAACTTATTCAAGGACGACCCCCCCCCTCCACACATTCCTTGCGAGCTTCAAACCAGCAAAATTCCGGTTCCCCTTCTGTCACTACATCAACACAGCGTCTCGTTCCCTCCATCAGGGAACATAGGTTATGACAGTAACTGAGATGTTTTCAGCCCTAAAATTGTTTTTGTGGAAAACATAAGGAGATGTTAGACAAAACGTTAGGGACTGACAGCCTCCATCACCATTCACTTTCATTGGTGACTGAAGCTGTCAGTTCCTAACTTTCCCTTCCATTTAAATGTAAGTATATTGTCATATCACCCAGCCCTAAGTCTTCATAAAAGCCCAAACAAACCATAACAAATCAAAGTTTCTGCCCAGCACTGCCTAGCAGTGTTGACGTTCCAACAAGCACTTCCTGTAAACACTTAAGCCACACTCTCAGCACAACAGCCCACTTCAGCACTGAGAGTCTCATAGCCGAGACTTCCAAAAATAACCCTATCCTGAAATAAAGACGTAGGCAGAGAGGAAAGTGTATTTTTTTTCTTTTCACTGAAGGAGTTCCATTCAGTGGAGTCATCTCTCCTGTCATCTGTCAGTGGCAGAAGAGGAAAAATCACTCTGTCTCTCCAGCCCGATTTCTCATTCATTACAGTCAGACTAGACTCCAGAACGGTTTCAGAAAGCACTTCGTGACCATGCTTTCAGTTACATAATATAAATGGAGGGTAAATGTATTTGAACCTTTCACCACTGCATCTGTTAGACCTTCCCAATATGAAATGTGGCCAATTTAATGTGCATTAGAGGGTTGGCTGCCACAGTGTTTGCAATAGCGTGGATATCAGCGTCTGGGCATAACAGAAGCACTTATCGTCACACTCTAGATTGACTGCTGTTAAACGCTTTGCGCTGTTTGTATTGGTGTATAAAGCATAGGCTTTCTCTAATTGGAGCCATTTTGTGTTTCAGCTCTGCAGCAGGCATCATGACCACAGCTAGGTACCGACCCACCTGGGATTTGGCCCTGGACCCGCTAGTGTCCTGTAAACTGTGCCTGGGAGAGTTTCCCTTGGAGCAAATGACCACCATCACCCAGTGTCAATGCGTCTTCTGCACCCTGGTGAGTAGCATCAAAACAAGATTCTTGATTATATGTATTGTTACCATGATATTAAATTACTCATATTGTGATGTAAGATTTCGGTCATACCACGTACTTGCCACATTAATAGAGATATAAACATTTAATTACTTTAAAAATTAAGAATATGACCCTAAAGGCTAAGGGGATCCTGCTTTATGACCTTTGAGACCTTTCCAAAAATGAGTAGCTCTGAACATGATGTGTGGTTTTTCATGTGTTTTCAGTCTTATTTTAGGAATTATGATTATGTGTTATCTCTCAAGCTCATTTAATTTGTGATTTCTATCTTATTTTAACTATTATAAGAATGGAACATCTTAAAATAAATCAGTGGAAATTCTTACATACTAAGCCAAAGATATTTTGAAATGAGTGTCAATTTAAGCACAGAGTTCACAGCTCTATAGAGTATCTCCACAGACTAGCTGAACTGTATTCTGTGCCAGCAGTGTGATTCACAGTCCAGTAATAAACATTGGAAGCATCTTCTGCCATCTGAGGTTTGCTGTTCAGGGAGCAGTTTACCTTTGTTGTGATCTGAGCACTGATATGAAAGCAGTTTTATTTATATCTTGAGGATGCAGGCAACATTTGGGTAAAAGAAGCTGGTACTGGAATAGGGTAAAGGGAAAACATCTGTACCTTTGACTCTGAAAAGTCTTGTCTTGGTTGTTTCTGAGCTCGCTAGAGACAAAACTGTCTTTTGTATCTTGATGGGATTGTTCACCCAGAAATTTACATTCTCTCATCATTTACTTACCCTCATGCCATGTAAACATGGATAACTACATTTTGAAGGTCCAAAAAGCACATAAAGGCAGCCTAAAAGTAAACCATAAGATTTCAATAGTTAAATCCATTTTTTCAGAAGCGATAGGATAATTGTGGATGATATTGATTATATCAATATAAATATTTAACTCCCTCAGACTTAACCTTGCACAAAAGTCATTAAAGCTCAATTGCTCTTCTTCTTTTTCAGCTTACAAGATTTTTATTTTTTTTTGTTTGGTTTGAGGTAGACCATTAGATAAATATTTGAAAGTTTGTTTTTGTTTTTTTTGTTTTTTACGGTCATGACCTATTAAAATGGCAAGTTGCAAATTCCATTGCAAACATTGGAGATCTTGGATAAGTGTTTGTTAAATTGAGGTGAAACACAATTACTTTGAGCAAGTTAATAGTTTATCACGAGTGGTTAAATGATTCTGTCCTCAAATTTCACACTCTTGTGGACACAGTGAGCAATTTAAACAAAAGGACATTACAACTAAATGTGAATGTTTTAAAATGTAATGTAATCTTTTGTTTTACTACCTTTTTAAAAGTGTCTGAAGCAGTATGTGGAAATTCTAATCAAAGAGGGCTTTGAAACTGCGATCAGCTGTCCAGACTCTGCATGCCCAAAACGAGGACATTTACAAGAAAATGAGGTAATGTCAACACTTTTTTTTTAGCACCATTTATTCAGTATTATTAAACAGATGAATGTTAAATGCAGCATTGCTGTCATGCTAAAATACACAATATATTAACAACTATGTTTTGAAAGACCTGCTCAACATATCACTCCACAGCATCCATATATTTGCTGCATATTCTATTCTTGTTACATTCTGTAATATCAAGTACTATATATTCTAGCTAAAGAATGGTACTTAATGAAGTGAAAATTTGTGTCTTTTTAAATATTTTTATTATATAGTAACTAGGGCTGAAACAAGTTGTTGGCAATAAAAAATTAGCACCAAAGATATGTCGAATAGTCGTTTGATCTCATTTAAAGTAACATGAGATCACATTAAACTCTGAAGCACGAGAGCAGCACTCCAGTTCCCGCCTGATTGAGGTGAGGAAGAATTACACAGCTCACGGTCCATATGAACTCTAAACTTTCCGAACAGCTTCAGTTGATGTACAGTAGATCGCAAAGTATGAGGGAATAATACAAAATACAGAAGCACTCTCGTTGTGAAATAAGCAGAGCTGGAGCTGCCTCTCCGCTCTGCTGAAGCAAAACTTCTAGCATCTTTAAAGCACCCTGGCGTTTCATCTTAAATGCAGTTATATTTAATGCATTATAAATGTTCAAATAATAAGGAAGCAAAAAAGCAGTAATCCCCTCTCCTAGATTATCTGCTGATTTAGGGGGCTGTATGCTATTCCCAAAAATAGTAAAGAGCAAGTGGCACAACTGTAGATGCCTATAGGTCACCTAGTGCATTAACCCTCCTCACAATCCACTCTGACCAGCAGAAAGGGGACTTATTAATTCATAGTCTGGGGTTTAGCCATAAGCTTGAGGCAGCATTTAGATAAATGTCTGAATTAAACACTCTGGACACTTTTGTCCATACTGCGTGCAAATGGTAAATAATGGGTTGTAACTTAACTTCTCTGGTTAGATCAGCCTTTAACATTTGTTGGAATTCAGGATTTTGCAAAAGGGATACATTAAAGCACCAACTATATGATTTCCTTTTCTCCATATGTGGCAGCACCTCTAAACTCACTGGGGCGTGATCTGAGACAAGATGTTTCTAATTGAACAATCAACAACAGATTGAATGAGGGACTTGTATATATTTTTGTTTTTTTTCCTGAGGAGGTCAGAGATATGGTGAAATTCCTGGACAAGCTCTTCCTGTGTCTGCTCAACATAACAGGCCATAAGCTGGAAATCGAGCAAGCTCACAGAGTCCCGGCTCTGCCGATTTCTGGCCAAATATATATATATAACAAATATATTCTTGAATGAATCTTATGGACTGATGAAAAGAATGTTTAGTACCTACCAAATGGGTTCAAAAGTCTCCAAATATCTGTAAGACCGAGATTTTACACATCCTGCGAAGTGTCAGTGTTGCTCTAGTGGGCTTACACACTTTTGCGTCAATATGATTAAGGACTGAGTCCATCAAAAGATTAAAGTCTCCTCCAATATTATATCATGAGGGGTGCCAGCAGTGCAACAATCAAACCCCAAACGAACAAAAAGAAAAAGAAAAACGTGTGCATTAACCCTATGCACGACAGTGCTAACGGCGTCAATCCCTCTAAACTCAAATGGTCCATGTACACCTACGAGAGCCCCCGCAACAATTTTACCATAAGATTGCTCAACTTAAATGCTTCTGCACAACTATTGTTAGGCAAAATTACTTTACAGAAAATACTTTGTAAAACAATTCCCAGCCAATAGGTAGAATAAATTCACAGAGCGTGTAGATTCATTCACAGAACTGTCCGAAGATGTTTTCCTCCACAAAACACATTCCCACACAACATATATAAATATATATATATTTGGCCAGAAATCGGCAGAGCCGGGACTCTGTGAGCTTGCTCGATTTCCAGCTTATGGCCTGTTATGTTGAGCAGACTCGGGAAGAGCTTGTCCAGGAATTTCACCATATCTCTGCCCTCCTCAGGAATTACAACAATTTGCACGTTATTCCTCCTAGTGTGATTCACAAGGTCTTCCAACTTTTCAAAAACGTGTTGTAAATCTGCCTTGGTTACCAACGACGTCTCAACGTCCCGGATTCTTGTAACCAACTCAGATAATTTTATTTCCATCGCCGTAATCGATCGACATATTACAACGAGATACTCCAACTCTGCAACAACTTTCGTCAGCATCACAGACATACTCGCCAGTTGACGCTGAATTTCTCCTGCTGCGCCATCCAAATTTAGTCCCTGGTCCGCAGGCCTGTCAGATGTTTCATCTTGAGCGCGTAAGTGTCTTTTAATATCTCCAGACCACGAGGATTTCGGAATTCTTTGCCATGTTGACTTCAAAGAACAAATATGTAGTAGGATGTGTCAAATCTCACCGATTTATACCACAAAAATAATTATAAACTAGCAAAGCACGCAGAGCTCTTGGTTTACACGTCTGCTCCTCGCATGGCGTCACGTGAACTCCCGCAATGTCGTTTTTTAACAAAACATGCAATAATCACAGCTGCTGGAATAACGGATGAATGTTTTGAAAATTTCCAAACAAAATCCTAATACAGACCAGTTTATGTATATCTAAAAGAGATTAGAGCTCTTTAGGATGAAATCTCTGCAGTCTGACTCTCCCCTCGGTGGCTTGCACCACGAAATCCTCTCAAATCTGAGGTCAGTGCAAGGGCAGGGTTCCTCCTCACAGCTAGAGGCTCATTGTGAGCATGGCTGGCTCATTCAGTATTTTATTCATCAAAGCAGCTAAACCTGAGGAATCAGACGAAGATGAAAAGCAGCAGAGTCACTAATGTTTTTGTGACATGGCGGAGGGCGTGGCCGGGTCGTGATTATACACACCTAGGTCCCTTATCAGGCTAATTAAGCATCAGAGGGATAAAGGCCGACTGTGGATGGTGGTGCGACGAGAGAGAGGTTGTTTACGGTCAGCTGTCCGTCATGTGTGTGTTTGTGTCGTTTGTTTAAGTTTTTCATTAAACTATTATTTATATCATCAAGCCGGTTCTCGCCTCCTTTCCCTTAATTCCTTTTACAGTGTTGCTTTGCAATCCTTAAAGGTGAAGTAAATTTGGTGACACTAACTTAACAGAATTGCAAATGTATTATTGTTTACAAAAATATTCCCCAAAAAGTTACCTTAATGATCTATTTCTACTTGATCTAACCCATAAAATTACTTTCGCTGGTGTAACCAAACTTGTCAGGTTGATTTTAGTTGGTGTAGACTAACTTGTCAAGTTGATCTAGTCAGATAAATAAAATTATTGACTTGAAAACCAGTTCATTTAGATGTTTTCACATGTAACACATTTTTTGGGTTAGACATCATATTTGATATTTGGTGTATGTTTACCCAAATCAAATAAAAATTTGAAAGACAGTATCTATAAAGTGAAAAGTCCTTTTATATCCATCAGACCACAATGTTCTTAACTGCTGTTGTTCACTCTTTCTCCATCTCTCTTTCAGATTGAATGCATGGTAGCCACAGAGATAATGCAGAGATACAGGAAGCTGCAGTTTGAGAAGGGTAAGTGGAAAATATGTTTGTCCATCAGGGGGGCGATTAGCATCACACAGCACCTGATGGGACACGTGTTCATGTTTGTTTATGGTTAGCTCCATACTTATGGTCCTGGATCGGCCTCAGGGTGACTCGCAGTAGACAAATAGGCCAGGCAATGGTGTACATGTGAGGATGAAAGTGAAGCGAGGGACTCGCGCTGGACACGTGTGTGTCTGGATGACATCGTGCTGTCTGAGATCAGTCGCTGTTACCTGTGCTGCCTGCATCTCAAAAAATGACAGCCTGCAACCTGCTGACATGTATCAATGTCACCTAGGATTTTGAGCATAAATCTGCCTCATTATGTTACAGGAATAGTTAACCGAAAATGAAAATTCTTTCATTAATAATTTTTACAGAGAAGATACAGTATAATTTAATGTTCATTCCACATTTTTCAATAACATTTTTAATTCCCCTAAAAATATATTTATTCATACCAAGTTAATAATTTCCCAATTAAATATGTTATTGAAAAAAATAAACATAGTCATGATTTTCTCATGTGAAATGTAATTTCAGCTTGCTATTTGAAATTACATTTTAAATGTGTTATTTCAGCTTATGGTCGTAACACCTTATTTCATTTTGCAGTCTAAAACTCTTATTTCAGTTTCTTAAATGTTTGGCAACCTATGCTACGAATGTTTCTGTTTTTTTTTTTATTATTATAATTTTTACAGTGCACAATATTAATTGTATTTGTTTAGGTTTTTTTTTATTTAAAGTCTTAAAAAATCTTTTTGATTTAAGAAACTGCATTGTCCCTGATAGTGTGCTTTAAAAGACATAAGACAACTATAGCAAGACAACCAGAGCAGAAATAAGTGGCAACATTTCCACAGATGGACAAGCAGCTATTAAAATATGTTGCATGCTTGTTGTGTTCTGTAGTTGTCCAATCAATATTAACCTTGTTAAAATGCAAATGAGAATGTTTACCCTTGATGTAAAGTAATGGTAACCCTAGGTTAAGTATAGTGTGAAAAACCTTTATATCGCCTTACCATGTCTGAAGCAATCTGTATACTGATCTAAAATGCCTTTGATTTTAACATGTGTAACTTCAAGTCAGAAATCTCCTAGATTAAACAGATTTATTTTGAGTAAATTATACTTGTGTTAATTGGATACACTCGATCAAAGCATGCATGTTCTCTTAAAGAGATAAGACCTAAGGCTGTTTAGCTCTGTGCCATATACTCTGCCTGTGAATCATCTCTTTTTCATCATCTCTATCACTAGAGTGATCCAGACTCTGGGCTTTGACATGTCTCCAGTGGTTTGAATCCAGGGTTGGGCTGAAACACAATGGCGTTACGTAATCCGAATACAAAAATGAAGTAACTGTATTCACCACTTGTTATGTTTTTAAGCACCTATATTCATAATACTGTTACTTTATAAAAATGTTGTTAGAATACTTTTAGAGTACTAATCTCATAATGACCACAAAATAAGGGAGATGTGAAAGGAAAAAAAAAAGTCTAGTCAATCTAGTAAGAACAAGCGTTTTCTAACACCGTGCACACTGCACGCTTGGCCTCTTGCTTTCTCTTCCCCTGAGCAGGAGCAGCGTTTGTGCAGTGTTGCCAGGGTTGTGCTTTCACAACAAATTTGTCTAATTTGAAAACACAATTGTGGGTTAAAATGATAGAATCATGGGTTGCAGTTTTTGGGATGCTTAAAAAAATAGTAGACACTAAAGAATGACAATACAGCGTCTTTTTCATGTATGATTCTGGGATTTAACATCTGGCAACTGCACCGTCTTAACAACCAGCATGTTGTCTGAAGTGCACCAGTATCAATACAGCTGGACAAAGTTTTTTCACAAATAAAACATTTAAGCGCATGATGCATTGTTTCCAGCAATTGTAATTGTGTGTAAATACATTTATGCGACTTATGTGCTGAGCTTTGCAGTGTAAAGACAGACTGCTATCAATAACCATTTGGTGGGTCACATCCACATTGGAGACTTGCAGAATGAGGATCTGTTGAGAAATGGCGGTTATAAACAACAATAATATGAATAGGTAAATTATGAGATAAAGTACTGCAAATACTTAAAAAGGGAAAAGGACTTTAAGTAGATCAGAGGTGTTCCAAAACCACAACAAAAAAACCTTGTGTAAACAAACTACTGTAAAAGTTCAATGTAACGTATAATATTTATATCTCACTTTAAAGAAAAAACATCTCATGAAGTGATATATATATATATATTAAAACGACAATAAAAAAACAAAGGATCAAGTAAAAGAATCAATAATATCCAAAAAGAAAAGTGTTGGTAATAAAAGTGATATAGAAAATAAAAAGAATAAAGAGGCCTAAATATGCAAGCAAGCTTAGTTAAAATCATTAAAATACTACATTGTTTTCACATGATCTCAGTATTTTGTTTCATTTCTGCAAGTGATATCCAGTTCTCATTTCGAAAATATATATGGTTAATTTTCATTTATCTAATTTTGTGCCAAAATATATTTTTCTTTGTTAGTACAATCAAATAATGGGTAAAGAAGAAGATTAAGATATTAAGATATTGTCGTTGCCAACATAATGCCTTCTGTTTTCCTTCTGCCTTCCATAAAGAAAAACATTAATGTTCATATCCACATCAAATTTAAAGAAACTAGCTATTCAGATTCACTCAGATATTAATAGTGGAAGAGTAGCAGTTCAGAGAAGATCATAATGACCTGTCACACATTATTCTTCCAACGTTCTTATTCTTCCAATCCTTCTTATGTAATGTATTGTAATACATCACTTAACACATTTAAGAGCGATTATTTAGTAGTCAGCCCAGAATACTTTCTCAAAGTATATAAAAGTATATACTTTCTCAAAGTATTCTGCCCAACCCTGTTTGAATCACAGGACAAGTTTATTTGAGAGATATGCCCCCTCTGTCAGCTCTAGTGCGTTACAAGGCTTTGAAAAACAACAAACTATATATGGAATTCTATATGCCTTTTATGTGTGTCATTTTTCCCATGCTGTGAGCTGCCCTCTTCTCTTTAGTATGTATTCGCCTTGAGTATTGCCATGATGGCAATATTCTCATAAATGAATTAAATGAGAGTCTCAAATAGAGCAGACTGAAAATCAGGGATCCCACGGTCATGGAAAACTGGGGAATATGACTAATATAATTCTGAAAAGTCATGGAAATTTCAATAACACATTACAATAAGATTGTTTTTGTAAACATAAGTTAACTACTAATACTGTACAAATTACATAAGTTTGTTAATCTGATGTCACAAAAACAGAGTGGTATAATGTCAGTCAACTAAAGCGTTTACATGAGATTTTTGAAAAGACTTTAGTTATAATTTGAGTATTAAATATATTTCTGACCAAAATACTATAGACCCTTTGAGTCATCTTGGCTGGACGGCCACTTCTAGGGTGAGTAGCAACAGTACTAAATCATCTCCATTTATAGACATTTAGTCTAACTGTGGACAGATAAATATTCAAGCTCTTTGAGATAACTTTATAACCCTTTCCAGCTTCAAGAAAAGCAGCACTTCTTTATCTTAGGTCCCCTAAAAAATCTAAAAATAACTCCTCAAATCTATCTTTTGCAAGGGTTCCTCCACATCAGCAGATGCTTCTTGTGAACAGCAAATTAAAATTATTGTCAGACTGAAATCTAATGCATGTAAACGTACTAAGTTTTCTGTGAAACTGGGTCAGAATTGTGTCTATATTGCATGCAGAGACAGATCCAAGAGTGTATGTGTATTCATGCATGGCCTGATGTGTTGGATGTGAGTGTATGTTCAGTTAGTGAGAGACTCACAGTTCAGGTGGGGACAGATAAAAATGCATGCCATACTGACTCAACAAGATGGCTAAAAATTGCAGTCAGCAGATATTATGAAAGCCTCTTTCCTCTTTATTTGTCCCCAACCACACATTAAATAGATTACCAAGTTTAGCCAAATGTCGCTAACAGACCTTTTTGCATTCATAAGGCAGAAGAGTGCGAGAAAAACATAAAACATAGCAGTCGTCAAATAGTACATGTGGTCCGGAATATACTGTTTTTCTGCCTAAAATACTATAGTTAATATGCTGACTCCAGTCTGGCTTCCTAAGCAACCAATTGGCCCGGTTGCTAGGGTGGGGTACAGTCACATTGGGCTAACCTCCTCGTGGTCGCTATAATGTGGTTCTCGCTCTTGGTGCGGCGCGTGGTGTTGTGAGTAGATGCTGCGGAGAATAGCGTCAGCCTCCACACATGCTATGTCTCCTCAGTAATGCGCTCAACAAGCCACATGATAAGGTGCGTGGATTGACTGTCTCAGAAGTGGAGGCAACTGAGATTCGTCCTCAGCCACCTGGATTGAGGCAAGTCACTACGCCACCATGAGAGCTTGGAGCGCATTGGGAATTGGGCATTCCAAATTGGTTTACAGTTAGTGGTACTATTGACCTGTTTCATTGTATGACCGCTGCACCATGATTGTGACCAAAATTCCATATTTCTTCAATGTGCTGCGTGCGCTGTGGCAAAAGTTACATCACAACAAAGTTTTTTTTATAAATGTAATTTTTCTTTCTATCAGAATGTATCTTTCTATCAGAATGTATCTTTTGAGTGGAACGGCTTCATTTCGCTACAGTAAAGCAGCGATGAAGGGAGAGAACACAGATGTAAAAACGTATAGGTCTTTGCTAATTTTTTCAAACATGTCAGTTATCTGTACACGTGTGATTTATATTTATAACACCATTGATTCGGATACAATTAAACTGGAAATGTACACAGGACAATTTTATTCATAACACCCAGACTGTATAAATGTTATTAGACATTGTAATAAATAAAAAAGCACTATAATGTGCATATATAGTATATATTTAATGTGTGTATACTAATGTTAGTCAATAAACAGCACATCATAATATCATGAAGCACAGACTTTATTCACACGACTACAATGTAAATATCTTGTACACTAATATGCCTCGGTTTCTTTCTGTGTATTCTTCATGACATAAGCAGTTCTTACATTCATACAAACAGGATCATATCAGAGCAGAAAGCAACACAAACATTTCACTTCTGAATGAGAGATGTTCACGGTGATGTACCGCTAGGCGTGTCGCACATCAGACTCACCGACGTACGGAGGTAAATCGTGGATAAAATATATTTTAATGTCTGCAAAAGCCAAATTTTGCAGTATTTGTGCTGACCTCAGACCTGTATGCACCTTTCCTGGGACTTGGCATGGATCAAAAGCGTTTTTTGAGGTTTTTCTTGATATCGTTTTTCAGGTGTTTTTCCATTCTCCGCCATTGTTTCCTCCCGCTGATGGTCACAAATATGGCAGCTGCGGGGAAAAGTGGCGTCACTGAAACAGGTCAATAGTAAATGATAAATGTTTTAACGAATAGTGGTGTGTGGATTGAATAGTCTTCTAATATATGTCTGTGCATTAATTTTAATGTAGTCTCCTGTTCATCTTGTCAATGCTTGAATGTCTGGGACGTTTGCATGACCTCTCATGGCTTATTAATTTAAAAGTGCACTCAGAAAACGATGTCATTTTAGACTTACACTGACACATAGGGTCTTTTATACAGCATCATCAAAAACAGTATTTTTAAGTTACCGATTCAAGTGCAGAAGTTTTCTATTCACAGTAAGCCATTATTAATTGAATCCATGAGTGAAAGTGTCCAATAACAGGGTAGTTACTAAGATAAAGTGAGTAGTATTCGGCCACTCCTGTGAGGGGACAGCTTTTATAAGGTTATGTCTTCATCTCTTGTGAGTGGTCATGATATATATATATATATCAATATATAGTAAATGATAAATGTATGTATGTATGTGTATATATATATATATATGTATATGTATATATGTATGTGTATGTGTATGTGTATATATATATATATATGTATATATGTATATATATGTTTTAATATGATGAGAAGTAAAAAGCTAATTTAACAGATTGATTTATGTAAAAGCTATGATATGCAGTTCCACTCTTAGTATCTTGTTTCTGAGGGCAGATGAGGCCAAAGCTTTTTTTTTTTTTTTTTATTTCCCATTCTTCTCTGATGCTGTAACCATGGTGACTTGTTATTATGACCATCTTATACTGACTGAAACTGTATCTGATTCCTCATCTCACAGAGGTGTTGATGGACCCGCACCGGACCTGGTGCCCGTCCTCCATGTGCCAGGCTGTGTGCCAGCTGAAAGAGTCTGACACAGTGCTTCCACGGTTGGTGCGCTGCAGCATTTGCACACATGAGTTCTGTTCCGCCTGCAAGGCCAGCTGGCACCCGGAGCAAGACTGCCAGGAGAACATTCCCATCACCTCCTTTCTACCTGGAGAAAGCAGGTACTGATGCATGTGAAGCACCTCTGATCTCTTCACCTCCTCTTTTTCACTTTTCTTCTGCAACACCTACTGCAAAAATACATTTTCTGGATCCGTATTTTTGTCTTGTTTTCCCATATGAACGTCCTTTAAAACACAGTCAATGTCCATGAGAAGCAAATTGAGACAAAAGATATTGAGACAAAGAACGTCTTACCCTACTGGCATTTATTATTATTATGGTTACATTTCTGCTTAAAACAAGAAAAAAGCAAATGTGGTTAAAAAAAAAAAATACGTAATTCAAGATATATTCTCAAACACGTTTTACCTCATTCAGCTTGCAAGTAAATATAATATAATGTAATATGTAATATAATAAAATATGATAAAGCAGTTGAACAGGTTAGGATAGAATAATGTTGTTATATATTATTATTAAATACAAGTATAAATTATATGTGATAAATCATTTAAAAATATGCGTAAAATGCATTTTTGCATCACAAGTACATTGATCTTGTAGAAAGGATGTTGAGATATTTTGTATAAATTATAATATATATATTATATAGTAGTACAGCATAATAGTTTAGTAGTACTATAGTATAGTAGCATTGTACTGTATATTAGTATATTATACGTATTTAGTGTGTATATATGTAATTTGCTATTTTCTAAAGTAATTTTTTTTTTAGATATTTTTATTGAGAAACAAGACAAAAATACTCATTAACAACCCCATAAAATAGCTTTCTTTCTTTCTTAATTCTTTATTGGTCTCCATGAAGAAATTTGCCATGGGCATCAAGGTTGCTATTACATATAAACACACAATAAAATACTCAACATATATTCACATAAAGTCTTCCTGTAATATACAGACACACAGTAGCATATTATCCTTACAACACAAAACAGCGTACTAAACAATAATCAACATAAACCCTTAATACCTCAATCATTTCTGTACCTATTTCTACCATTCTTTATTCAACAGCTTTGTTGATTATGGCACCATGGAGAACTTGTATTCGTTTGTCTTACATTTTGGTAGCTGATATCTTCTGCCTAGGGGCATTAGGTCATACTCTTTATGCAAGTCATGATAAAAATCTGCCCTAAATCAGCCATTACTGTTACTATTGAAATACTGTAAAGTTTAGGTGGGGCATGTTGAAGGGCTAGTTGCCATTGCAGGGGGGGCAGGGACATTCTTATTCTAGAGAGCATTCAATTAGTCAAAAATCTGTGTATTGCAGCATGAGTCGTCTTTATTTTTGGTCCTTATTCCTGGAAAAGAACGTTTTGATATGAGTTTAAGCACTGTACAATGAGGCTTGTACTGCGTAAAATGTTTTGATGTTAATAAGCCGACATGAGATTTGAAATCAAATACCTTGATCTGTCTTCATGTTTTTTGCACTATTGAGCATTCATTCAACTTCACATCACATCAGCTTCAGAATGGGTCTCTACTCCTAGATGTTGAAGAGTGTGCCGCTCTCGGCTCAGTAAGCAAAAGATTCACGCACAGGTGTTAGTTAACATTCACTTCACACACTTCATTCACAAACAAAGGAATAGTTTCAGGAGAGTGTCTGAGCCTTGATCCTGAGGCATGCAGGAATGACCACTTTGCCAAAACCAAAGTAAATTTAAAAATAAAAACAGCCTCAAGTTTTCAGAAGTATTTCTGTATCATGTCATGTTTGATACTGATCTGTATCAAGCTCTGAACATCCATTTTATTTATTGATAAAGTAATGGACCAACTTTTATTATTATTTTTCTAAAGTTCCGTAAAAAACGTTATATTGTGATGTATATCGCTACTGACCAAATATGTCAAGACTATTTTTAATATATATTTTTGCTTATAAAACACTAACACTAATTTTGACCAATAAAATCGTTTACACAATCTTGAATTTTTTCACAATCACACTATGGACGTTAAATCTGTTTGTCTTTAACCTGTCTTTAAACCTTGTGAGACGCGAGCATGACTGATGTGTGCATTTTCCATTTCCCTTTTTGATTTGTAATTAGTAGAGCCTAATAAACATGCAAACAAAACAATTTTAGAGCAAATAGTTTTCCTAAAAATCATTGTCCACAAATGTAGACAGTGGGACTACAGTAAGTTGTGAAATTTTTAATAATACCAGGCTATAGATAGTCAGATATTTGTTTTATCAAATTGTTTATTATTTTTCCAGGATTGTTGTTTATGTGGGTTTTAGGATGCTCCCTTACTCCCTATTTAGTGAAGAACTTAACCTCCAATGTTCTGTCTGTCTGTACTGGTTTCAGAACAGTTAGAAAAGCACTGTATTTTCCTCCTCCATATAACGCCTCTGAAAGCTAAATTTTCTCAATGTGAAAATGCACAGTAAATATAGGATTGCTTAGAAAAACCATGTGCTTTTGTACACATTAGCATTTAGCAGCGTGGCGTTTCACGATAAATCGCTCAAATATTAAAAAAGTTATATTGGATGAAACTAGAGACACTAATCTTTTGACTCAAACAGGTTTCAATGTAAAAACGTAATTCTGTTTCTTACCAGATGTAGTTTTGTTGGCATTTCTCCCAAGACAAACTGTGCTGTGATCAGCGCCATGTTGTTTTGTCACATGACTGCATTGAAAGTTTAACCCTTACTGTGTTGCATATAGTGAAGCTAAAATACAATGTCCACGCATGTGTACACAGCACACGGTTAAATATAGCATTAAAGGTGCACTCTGTATTTTTTTGTAATATATGACATGAATTGTAATTTTGTAATATATGTAGGAAATCATGACCACTCACATTAAAATGAAGACTCCAGTCATATCAGTAACCTTATAAAATCTGTTTTATTCTACATGGAGAGGGTCCACACAAGGGGGCTGCCATGTTAGTATCACATGATCAGCCAAATACTTCTTGCTTAATCTCAGTAACCATCCTGTTATTGGACACTTTCACTCATTGATTAAAGTAATCATGACTGACTGTGAAAACTACATTTCTATAATGGCATCTGAAACTGAAAACTATTGATTTTAAATTATGCTGCACCCAAGCCACGAGGTGTAAGTGCAACATGACACATGTCAAAAGGTACTGAGTGCACCTTTAAAATCTGAAATAACCATAATGTTGCTAATATTATTATTATAATTACAAATGTACTAAAATGACTTTTCACAGTCCCCTAAATGCATTATAAGTCAGGTTGAGCCTCTGCAGTTTCAAGGAAAAGCGGCTTCACTTTAGCTGGCTCTGAAAGGATTTTCTGCACAATGTCACTTCTCTTAGATCAATAGGCTATGAATTGTCCTGAAAATGAATGGGCTTGTACCTGTCAGCTCAGTCCCTGCGGGTCAGCTTCTCCATTACCAGCAAACACTGTCCCTGGCCCACGACTCTTTAGTACATAAAATGAGACAGACTGTCTAAGTGTCAAAAAAAAAAAGAGTCTATCATAGCTTTTAGAGGGTTCCTCTTTAAAAATCTTTTTCTATGAAATTTCATAGGTGAAACTTAAAAGAGATGAATTAGTTTAATGCAAATCATTTCTTTTTACTTTCTATTCTCCTTTCACTGTCTCTCTCCATCTTCCTCTCTGTTATATTAGTGGTGCTTGCTCTATTGCTCATACATTTTTCAAAACCCCTAACTTTAACTCAACAAGCTGTTGGATAGAGGTATGCTTCACTTAGGATTTTCGTCTGACGAATAATTAAATGAGCAAAAATCCTAGTTATTTATATTAAAGGAAGAACTATATCTAGGGACTTGGAGGTGGACTTTCTTGGATTTGGACCAGTCTTTATATTTTCTTTTACACATTATCTTCTTTTCTCAGTCTCTCTCTCTCTCTCTCTCTCTTTTATTTCAGTTCTTTCTTTAAGGCTGATGATGATGATGCCCCAATCAAACGTTGTCCTAAATGTAAAGTCTACATAGAGAGAGACGAGGGCTGTGCCCAGATGATGTGTAAGAACTGCAAGCACGCTTTCTGCTGGTACTGCCTGGAGTCCTTGGATGTAAGTGCTCACTGCAGTCACATCTTCACATCTTCAATATCACATCTTAAAGGGACAGTTCATCCAAAAATAACAATTCAGGTAATGATCGGCCTCTCGTAATGCTCTCTGTGTTTGACAGGACGACTTCCTCCTGATCCATTATGACAAAGGACCCTGCCGCAACAAATTAGGCCACTCCAGAGCCTCTGTGATCTGGCACAGAACGCAGGTGGGCACTCACGGGGAGTAGCACATTTTCTTCCCCTTTTTTCATTTTCTCTGCCATGCACCAACACGTGACCAAGTCATAAGGATCCATTCAGAAACACATGTTTTGTAAATTGTGTGCTTTAAGCAGGTGATATTTTTACAGCAGATTTTAGTGCAAGACCTTATCTCACATTGATTTGCTAGATCAGTTAATTTGGGTACTGACTTCTTCAGTGTCACCAATGCTGCAAATAACAACTATTTCTGTAATCGATTAATCTGTTTTATTTAATCTAATCATTTTTTCTATTAATCCGATAATTAAACAGCCAAATTTTATTTCCAGTATATTAATGAAAAGCAAGTTATTTCACATTTCGCCCCTTGCTCTCCTCTAAACAACACTCAAAAAAAGGATTTTTGCTACTTTCAATTTACTTAATTAAAATGAACTGAAGCAACACAATTCTAGAACATTTTGTCACAACTTGACTTCATTGCTTTCTATCCATTTAAATTTGTAAAATAGAAGTTTACTTAATCCATTTGAGTTGGGACTACATGAGTACTTTTTGTTATGTTAATGTTGCATTGATTAAACTGGGCAGGGGATTTCCATTTCCCAGCATGCTTTGCATGGGACGTGAAAGGGAGAGTACATTTTAAAATGAAGTGTGTTTTTGTGCAAGATGAATATAAACGGGGATTTTAAATGTTTCGTGTTTGGTTATGAGATTTAAAATAGTTTCTATTGTGTTGGAGTTTTGGGGGTTACAATTTTGGTGAAGAGTGGAGCTTGAGCTAATGATGAGGACAGGTAGATGTTGCACATGAAATTGATGACTTGTTTTATCAAGCAATTGCTGTGCTTACTATACTGTATTACATACTGTATTTCTTCCAACAAGCATGTATTTAGCATGCTAACATTCACTTTCACTAGTTAGTACATAAATAAATAAGAGATGTCTAATTTTGTTGGGTTTACCTAATTTAACTAGGTTAATGTGGTTTAAAGAAATATTTAAACCAAAAATAAAAGATTATGTCATAAATTCTATGTTAAATTGTTTTTAGTGATAAACACTGTGAATGAGCTGAGCGCACATTGTCACAGAAATATGACTTACAGTTCAGGTTGTTTCTCACTAAATCCTACCGTATGCCTTTACTTTCCATACTTCTATGAGACTTTTGTGTCCTTTTAAAAACTTTAAAGTGAGTTACTATCAGCTGCCATTGTAATGAAATGATGAACCAGGATATTCATACATTCAACCGTTCTCTTATTCTGTTCTGCATAAGTAAGAGAGTCATACGGATTTGTAATGACATCAGGGTGAGTAAATTATAACAGAATATTCACTTTATAATGTTATATTAAACATTATAATGTAAGACTTTAGACCCAACTATTCGATAATTCGATATATTCATTGTTACCTATTTTCGTTATCGATTTTTATCAGTTTTATTGATTATTTGTAGTGGCAGGCTCCGATGGCACACCCACTGACCGCCAACAGCCCTTTCTCTAATCATCTAATGCAAAACACAAAATTGGAAAACGCTTTGTAGAACCACTCAGGGCAAATATGATTGGCTGGTTTGATGGGGGAAGTTCAGTAGAAGCACACAGGACTTTTCATCAGTGGGAAACAGATTCATGTTTATCAAAGATTCTGCGTTTATACAATGAGCACTTTTGAGGGGGAAATACGTAGCTGAATTCACGTAACAGAATGTTAAGTGGATATTCATGAGGGTAACCGCATATTCGACTTATTTTACTTAGTTATGTCTGTGAAATACTTTACCACTAAAATACTATTATTTCCAGTGTGTTTTCTGTGCAACCGCTCATGGAGACTGCTGCAATATTATATAAATGATTTATTTCCCCTTGTCTGTCTTTTATTGTGGTATGATATATCTTGGATAACCCCACCCCTTAACAGCACGCAATGACAAAACAACGATTTGCGATTTGTTCGATTTACATGTCAGTTAAAGGGCTTTTCCTGTAAGTGTGAAGCTGCTGTAGATCCCAGTCAAATGTGTAGTCGAAGTTCTGGCTACGTGAGACTATGGCAGCCCTAAATGTCACATTCAAAATGGCAGATAAAAAAAAAAAAAGCATAAGCTTCCTCCTTGTGTTAAAGGCATATGCATTTTTCTCGCATAAGGCTATTTAGATCCACTGTCGATTATGTATTTCCTAATTTCCCAGTGGTTCATAAGATAAGCAAAAACTGTGAAGAAAAGCCTTCAAAGAATGTCATTAGGAGCAATAGATGGGAGTAAAGTATGCAGAAAATGGTTTTTGAAACAAGCCTCCAAGACTTTGTGGCTAATTCTCTTTTTTCGACCACGATGATCTCAACTTAATAAAGCTACAAGCTGTTTAACGCGGCACAACCAAAGCCAGTCAGAACATATTTGATGTTTAGTGTACAGTTATGAGGGGCACAATTTTAGATATACTAAAAACGGTTCAAGGATTGAAGACCAATAACCAATTACGTTGAAGAACGTAATCATAAGGAATATGTTCCAATAATTTTTCATGAAACGAAAGACCCAAAGACCACAGAAAATGTTCGGAATTGTACCACTTCCTGTTGCCCGAAATAAATGGGGCTTCTCTCTTTTTAGTAGAATTTAAGCCTGAGCTTTGACATTACTTCATTCAGTTTCATATGGCTTATTACAGCTTATGAGGCAAGAGTGTGTGCGCTTCTGTTTTACCCCAATAAAAGTAATTAAAGCTGTATAAAGTTGATATAGGACTTTATTCGCTTCAGAAGAACACGATGTGTGCATGCGCCCTTTGTGGGAACACCAAGGTGTAACGGGGTTCGTTGTGGGGTGAAAGGAGGAAAAAGGAAAGTGAGTCTTCAACTCAAAAGGTTGGTCTTTAATAATGTGCAACTCAAAATAGCTTTTCAGCTTCAACCTAAACACAGTCAACTTTGGTGGTTGAAGCGTCTCTCTCACACTGGGCGTGGTTCCTCTTTATTGCTCTCCCCCGTGCTTTCTGTAATCAGAAACAGGTGTTAGATATTTTAGCACTCAGGTGTGAACCCTTACCGACAGAACTGGTGTAACTGAGTGAGGTTTGTAGGCTTCCTGGCTCACACATGCTTCTTCCTTGCTGAGCAACTTTTCAGGTTATGTCAATATAGGACATGTTTTACTGTGGATATAGATACTTGTTTCCTCCATCATCTTAACATGGTCCTTTGCTGTTGTTCTGGGATTGATTTGCACTTTTCGCACCAAACTACGTTCATCACTAGGAGACAGAATGCGTCTCCATCCTGAGCGGTATGATGGCTGTGTGGTCCCATGGTGTTTATACTTGCGTACTATTGTTTATACAGATGAACGTGGTAACCTCAGTCATTTGGAAATTGCTCCCAAGGATGCAAAGACTTGTGAAGGTCCACAGTTTTTTTTTCTGAGGTCTTTGCTGATTTCTTTTGATTTTCCCACAATGTAAAGCAAAGAGGCATCGAGTTTGAAGGTAGGCCTTAAAATACATCCACAGGTACACCTTTAATTCAGTACAACCCCTATCAGAAGCTAATTGTCTAAAGGCTTGACATCATTTTCTGGAATTTTCCAAGCTGCTTAAAGGCTCAAATAACTTGAATGTAATGTAAACTGCTGACCCACTGGAATTGTGATATAGTCAATTAAAATGAAACAATATGTCTGTAAATAATTGTTGGAAAAATTACTCATGTCATGCACAAAGTAGATGTCTTAAACGACTTGCCAAAACTATAGTGTGCTAATATTAAATCTGTGGAGTGGTTAAAAATGAGTTTAAATGACTTCAACCTAAGTGTATGTAAACTTCTGACTTCAACTGTACATATCAAGAACTATCTCTTCTTAAAAAAGGAAGGCATTGAACCTCTTGTAACTTTTTACATAATTATGCACCTTATGAACAATAAGTGTACAAAATGTTCTTTTTTTAAACAATGACATCTTTTCATATGCTGAACATAATATTGTAAAGGTGAGATGGCCCTGAAATGATGCAAGGTTTAGTACATTTGCACAAAGACATCTGTTGCTCAGTGGGGAGGAATGAGTCATATTAAGCTTCATAATAGCACAGCGCCTCTGTGCCAGCCTTCAGAATTAGCATTTTACAAAGCTTTATCCGAACATCATCAGAAATTTGACTCTTTATGAATTAGTTAAGACAGAGCTGCTGGGCTCAGCCCGTCCCGGGTTTGTGCCTCAGGGTATGCCAGCAGAGTATTCATCCATTAGATGGCATTGCTTTCCCCTGCTCAGATATTTGCAGTCTGGGAAAGAGAGAAATTTACATAGAAAGGGAAAAGCAAAGTGTGTGCAAGGTTATAACTGGTCTCTTGATAAATGGGTAGGATTACAATTTTGAGATTTCATTCTGTGTGAAAGGCCAGTTGTTATATAGGGATTGTTTACATCAGGAGAAAATCAAGCCTGAATAGTTTCACTTGCTTCTGTGTCCTATAGTAAGTAACCTGTTACAAGTGTAATATCAGCTGGTGATATTTACTTGTGTTATGAATGCATAAAAGGAACTCTATCTCAGTTCCATTTTGTGATCGTAATAAATGGTAAGGATCTGATGCCCCTATGTGGTGGAAAATGAAGTTACATCAGAACACGTTACTTTATATTCTGTAGGGATGTACTGATATAAACATTTGCACAACATCATAGGCAATAATAATTATGTTTTGACTAATATGATTGTCAGTACTCTTGATCTATACTGTTTGTTAAAAAATAAAATTGACCATATCACACAAGGTTACTGAGTGCACCTTTAAAAGGCCATTTTTAAACTTAAGCACAGTGCAATGCTTTAAGACATAAGCGCAAATTCATTGGGCATGGCCAAGAAGTTTTGGTATTTTCGTGCAAGCGTGCACGAAGTCTAGATGCAAATGGGTTTGGTGAAATCACGTGCAAATAGGATGGATCAAGTGCAATTTAATTCTGAGGTTCTTCTCCAGATATTGCACCAACTGTGTTCTATTATATAGTCCATTCCCTGTCAAGCACCAGCGATATAAACAAAGACAGCACATTCATCAGAAGTTGGTAGTGTAGATGGACTGTATGCACTGAATTAGAAGAATTTAAAATGATGTTCTTTTGTGCATTAACTTCGTCCTTGATGAATTTCAGGCATATTTCTATAATAGTGACTTGCTCCTTTTATACACATGGAAAATGCGATTCTCCTCAGAATTTTGATGTACGCACCAATAAGTTAATGAGAAAATTTATAAAATTATATACATTCATCTACTGACACAAATCATGGCTAGTATTAACAGAGATTGTATTGGAAAGCACTTCACTTCTACCGGTCGTTCATTTTGTTTATTGAGACAAAACAAATTAATCCAAAAATATTTCTGCATTCAAATTAAACTTCAAATGAAACTAAATATAATTCAAATAATAAGTGGTCAAAAAAATCATATAGAATCCAAACATTTTACTCTCTCCTTCCACCGGCTCCTCTTGCAGTGACTTAAAAATCACTATGACAACAGGTAGAAAATTATTAGTAGGCTACAAATTTAAACATAAATGCAATTTTAAACATAACGGTAATAAAACATGGCCTTTAGAAAATGTAACACAAATCTCATACTTTTGTTTCAACAAATGGCTTAAATAGCGATTGAAGGGACATCATTTGATGCTTTGTACTTTCAGATTTTGGACATGAACTTTATTACCACCTGCTGGTGGAATGTCCAAACTGCAATTGCAGAAACTGAATTTGGACTTTGCGCTGAGATAAGAGGTTGTATTGAAACATCTTAGAGCAATGACATATTTCTTAGGAAAATAGTAAATTGCTATTTGCACCACATAATTTACAGACAATAAATCCATAGGCCACTTGCACTTTGCGCTGGCTCAAAAATTGCACTTAGAATTAGCCCTCTCATGAAAATTGGATAAGAGGTTGTGCACGGTTGTAGTGCGTAGTACTGTGCTTTGTGCTCTGACGAAAACAGCCTGTTAAAAAGATGGACGTTTTTGGTGCATCTTACCATGGTTGCATCATGTTTCACTGGTTTTCAGCATCTCTAGCCTTAAATGCCACATTTTAAAGACGCAGCGTCAAATGAAATGTAATTTGGAACTTAAAAAAACGTGTCTTGAAACCCCTGCCTGCACTCTACTCCGTTCAGCTGTCTATTTGTTGCCTGTCCAGCTGCAGGTGCACCTACTGCCCCCTGCTGACTGAGACTCGCAAAAATATCAGTAGGATATTCTGTGCCGTGATTAATCTAAATAGTTATTTTTTAACAGTATATTTTATTTTATTAATCACTCTGAATTAACACATTAAATTGACAGCTTTATTAAAGGGATAGTTCACCCAAAAATGTAAATTCTGTCATTTACTCACGCTCATGTCATCCTAGATGTGTATGACTTTCTTCTGTTTAACCCAAATGAAGATTTTTCAAAAGTAGCTCTGGTCTTTTTGTCCTTCAATGCAAGTAAATGGTGACCAGACCTTTTGAATCTCCAAAAATCATATAACGGCAGCATTAAATTAATCCACACAATGAAATCCGTATCTTCAGAAGTGATATGATTGGTGTCGGTGAGAAACAGGTCAATATTAAAGTCTTTTTTTAACTATATATTTTCCTCCTTGCCCAGTAGTTTGTGAAATGCCAGCAAAATGCAAATTGCCATAAATGGAAGCAGAAGAGAGTGAAAGTGGACATTCACAGTAAAAGTAAACGGTAAAAAACACTTCTGAAGATTTGGATTTAATAACTGGAGTCTTATTAATGACTTTTATGCTGCCTTATTTGCTTTTTGGAGCTTCAAAGTTCTGGCATCATTCACTTGCCTTGTATGAACCTACAGAGATATTCTTCTATAAATCTTAATTTGTGTTCAACAGAAGAAAGAAAGTCACATACATATCTGGGTTGGCATGAGGGTGAATAAATGGTGAGAGAATGTTTGGGTGAACTACCACATTATCAGTGATTGAAAATGATCAACCATTTAACAACATATTGCTTGTTCATTATTTAGTGAAGTGAAATACTTCAATACTACAATATAGTATAAAATAATAACGCTCTGTGTTTTAATGCCGTTTATGTTGAGTGTTGTAAACGTACAAATATTTTTTGGAAACCTGACAGAAAAGTGTTTGAAGTTTGTTTTGAAATAAATAAGCCCTGATAATATCTGATTCCGATATTGGCCAAATTATACATTGTGCTGATACACTACATTTGGCTAATTCCAAGAGGGTATCAAGCATTGTTTTGTTATGTGTCTTGTTGTGTGTTTTAACTTGTACCTGTTCATTTATATCTCCACAGGTTGTTGGAATCTTTGCTGGTTTCGGACTGCTTTTACTCGTAGCTTCACCGTTCTTGCTGCTAGCCACGCCATTCGTGCTGTGCTGTAAGTGCAAATGCAGTAAAGGCGATGATGACCCTTTACCCACCTAACAGCCCGTCACAAGGAGTCACTATAGGAGGAAATCCGGTCATTCCCTTTAAATCGTTTTTCTTTTCCTCCTCTACCTTTTGAGCTTTCATCAACCGGTGGGACTTGCGCATTTGAAGCCACAATGTGAGTCATCTCACATCACGGTTACTGTCACTGCTAGCTAATGTAGGCTACATCTAGGCAGGCCCTGGCGAGATTACAGGAGACCTTGTGAGCCTGTTGCTTGCTTGGGTGGAGGACTTGAGAAGGTGGGGTTACTCATTGTCCCTCCCCTTTCATGGTTACATAGGCGATGTTACTAAAAGAGCACAGCGCTGTTTAATCTAAGCGCTCTTCTGTTTTGCATATGCTTTCCATATGTGGCTCTTCTGGAGGGTTCTGTTTAAGCAGAAAACTTATTCAGTCTGTTCATCTGACGGTCTCTGTGTGCAGTCACACGGCTCACTCTTTGCCATTTATGTTCACTTTAAATGCTTCAGAGTGAGTGCATTTCATTTTTTGTATAAATGCACAGCAAGAATACTAATTCAAATGTTTATTCAAAGCTAAATTTTACATTCAAGACTTTGTTTAATGGCACGTCTTATTTGTTGAGGTCTTTCAAACTAACGCCACAGACAAACCTAAATTGATATGGCAGATTATGGGTGCTGATGTCATTAAGGGTTGCACAGATTATTATTTTTTATTTTGCCAATGAAATTTCTCCCTGTACACTTAAGAAAAAAATATTTTGCTTTGAGACATAGTCACTGATCTCCATGGATTTAAAGTGTTAATTTGAGGCCAAAGCAGGACTGTTCTGTGAGTTTAAAATGCCAAACATTGAAATCACTGAGTGTAAGAAGTTGCTCAAACCCTTAACTTAATCCGAACATGAGATACAAGATTCTATTTCTTGGTCTAAAATTGAAGATAAACTGTTAGTCCCTTTTCTACAGTAAAAGTGTATCATCACTGTTAATTATATGGGGATTTACTCAATGGTATATCTTGTGTTTTTTGTCACATAGTTTGTAGATACAGTTTGTATCCCTTGCAACAACAAGAACAATTTTGAAACGGTCAATGTAATTCTGGCAGGGATTATACACTTTTTTTTTCAAGATTGTTTGGCTTAAACATATTTACAAGTCCAACACTTTGTCTATGCAAGTTCATACAACTTGAAGATAAAAAAATGATGTGGCGTCTGTTGTCTTGAATTGAATGTTTGCTAGTTTGTTGTTCAAAAAGCCATTGTGGTAATGTTGAGAATTGACAAATAGTTTTAAAATGATTTCTTTCCTTAAGTGGACTGATTTTAAACTTGAGTTGTGATGCTATTTTGAATGTTAACATCTTGCTTGCACTTCTTGAAATAGCAAGTGCTTTCTAAAAAGCTATTGTGCCATTGGTCACATGTTACTCAGAAATATTCAAATCAGAGCATCTACACCTGCCATATGTGTAGCTGGATAAAATGTAGCTCATTATATTTCTTCAGAATTTTCTCTGATTCCCTCATCTGGCATTTTTTGTGTGCCATATTAGAGGTTGACAAATTGAGATGACAAAGTGATTGTCTTTTGTTTGCAAAAAAAAGATTTGTGTTGCCCCCCTGAAATTCACAATATTGATGAAGTTGATTACTAGTATGTAAATATATTATGGTGGTCACCTGAATCCTTTGGTAGCAACCTGAGTTATGTTTTATAGCCTTAAATTTTGGAGTACCTCACTTTTTTCTTCTGTAGCTGACATAAGGTTTGTTTGTTTTTTTGGTTGTTTTTTGTTTTTCATTTTAATTGTGTATGGATTTATCCTCAGGTCCTCCTAGATGAATAATGTTGGCACTTTTCAACTTTTGTGATGTTCAAAGATATATATAGATCTTTATGCATGCATAGTTACATTAAATACAAATGTTGTACATAAAATGGCCAAGTTATAGAGTAATAATATTGTTATTCATTATATTAAAATAAAAAAATATATATATATATATATATATATATATATTATTTTTTAATAATCAAAAAAATTTTCTGTTGAAGAAGACTCTTCTTTTAACAGAAAAATTATGATTATTTCCACTCTGTATAAAACTCTGAACACATTGCTCCTTTATCAGGCTTAGATAATTAAAGTTTTTGAAACCGACACTGACACTTTTGGTGTTTGTGTCCTCTCCATTTTTTTTATTATTTTTTATTTTTGTGGTTAAAATACAATATTCTCAAATTTGAAAGCATAACGCATAATCTCAGAATGATAGTCAAAATTAAAGCACAGGATCATTGCCATAAATGAACCGCACACAAGTTACTTTATCCAGCTGAACCAAATCTTTGTCATCTTTTAAACATTTGGCCATTTCATGTGGAACAAGAGATAGATAGATAGACATGTATATTTTGACAATCATGCAAAGTGGATTTTAAGACATTGATAAGGGAACTCTTTTTGAAATTTGTAATCAAAGTACAGTAGATCTTTGTCATATGGGCTATATAATTACATCTTAGTTTATTTCATTTATGACATATGTACATTTGTGTTTTATTACTCCATTTGATGTTCTTTTTTTTGTTGTATACACAGTTTTTATGAAATATTAGCTGTATTATATATTAGTGTTCTGTATTTTAGAATGAATGAATGAATGAATTAGCACTTCACTCAGTGCTTATTTTGTTCTGTCTTTTTGGGGTAGTGTAGCCCCATGTTACCATGTAAAATGCCAAATGTTCCGACATATTATAAATTATTGTGGCTTTACAGGTAAACTGGAAACGCTCATTGACATAAACTAAACATCTTGCAAATGGCCAAAAATGGTGTTGTCCATGTGGAAGAATCTCCCCCCTTGGAGATAATTTGACTTTTGAAATGCATGTCTTTTGTTTTTACTACAGTTGTCTGTTTGTATTTCTGTCTTTTCACTTGGCTATTCCAAATATTCGTCATTATGACTTACAGTATTTGGATGTTTTTCACCATATAAATTTAGTGATCTGGCAGTGTCATTTTATCATTGCTCCTAAAACTGGTTTTGCCTTTTAATCTTCCTTAGATGGCCTTTTAATGTTTCATTTGTTTGTTTTTGATACATAATACATAGATTATGTATTTTATTCTCTGTAAATTGGAGCCAAATCCCACTTTTATAGTTGTAACCTTGTAAATTTGCATGTATGTGAAGTCTTGAGAGTAAAAAAATACAATAAAATTAAAATAAAAAAAGAGATCAAAACATATTCACTTGTATCATCCATGCCACAAACACTGTGATATTAAAATATGTCATATTAAATTTTTTTTTTTTGGGGGGTTATTTCCTTTATTTTTCAAGAACACTGTTCAGTTGATAATTGTTGTAAAATATACCATTAAAAATATGGATTTTTTTTTTTTTTTGTTAAAGTATGTAATTCTTGATGTGCTGACAAAATATAAAATAACATTGGCCAAATGTGACTATAAATTTAATTGAAATATTACTATGAATTATTGAATTTCTTACTATTTTATTTTTATGTTCCCCTTTTTGTTTTAATGACAAGCACTTAAAATGCATAGACTAAACCTGATGATCCGTGTTATTCCAGCATGATTTGAGAATGTCATGCTTGTTTTGCTTAAGTTAATATTATTATTATTATTATTATGTTTTTCTCCTTTGTCATCAACACACATTTTTTTAATTTTGTATTCCAAAACCACAATTAAGGCATTACAACCTGATTACAACAATACATAAAGAAATGCATTTTATTTATATATATATATATATATATACACACACACACACACACACACAGTAGCATGAAATAGTATGAGAACCCTTTGGAATTAGCTGGTTTTCTGCATCAATTTGTCATAAAATATGATCTCATCTTCATCAAAGTCACAAGTATAGACAAACAATGTGCTTAAGCTAACAACACACAAACAATTACAATCCTTCACATGTTCTTTAGCACACATAGAAATATTATATTAAATATTATAATCGTTTTTGTGTTGTTAGCTTAAGCATGTTGTTTGTCTATACTTTTCTCTTTGATGAAGATGAGATCACATTTTATGACTAATTCATGCAGAAAATAAATAGCTAATGCCAAAGGGATATTTTCAAATTGAATTCAACAATGAAATTAACAAATGTTCTAGAATTTTTATTTTAACATATTTAAAGGAGTTACAATAACTCCGACGTTAGTTTTTAAAAATAGATAATAGTGGTTTAGTTCTAAGTTACTCTTACATTTATGCATATATATATATATATATATATATATATATATATATATATATATATATATATATATTAATCTTTTTCTGATTAAATTAGTTAAAAGTTATTGACATTCTAAGCAAATTATGCATGTCAGACTAAAAAGTGTTATAGAACAATGTAAACAACAACAAACAAATGAGCTGTTGATTAGATTTAGAAATGCAATTATTATGAAAAGAATGTTTCAAGTACAATGGTAACAAGGAAATAATTTGTACATATTTTACAAAGGTAATACGGTCAACGTCACACATTTGTTTATTTGAGCACAAAGGTAGTGCAAAATCGTACTTATTCAGTTAAATGTCATAAGTTTTATTTGTTTTAAATGTTTCATAATCCCAAAACTGTATGTCCATTTACTGGTTTAAATAATAATAAAAAAGAAATGCCACATTTGAATGTGGTTCCAGCGTTTTTGACCCAACTGTATATTTTATTAAATTGTAATCGATATTCAATAGTCAAAACTTTGACATACAGCGCCAGTGAGAATACACAGTAAAGGTCCTCACTTCCGGGACATTCCGCTGTTCCCCGGAAACAGAATAGCGTGAGAATAGAGTGTCAGCTGACGAAGATGCAGCGCAAATGTGGAAGATGGTTTGAGACCCGCTGAACTCCTCTATATTAGTTCATATTTATGGACATTCAGTATTTATCGGGATCATATCCCATCAGTATCATTTTTGTCAGCATCTGTCATAGGCGTGGTTAATGAACGGAATAGAAGCTGGACGCGTATATTTGTAAATAAGAGACTGTGGATGTTGACAGCTGTAACGTGGGCTTTAAATTGAAACATGCTGCTTTGACACAAGTGATGTTACATCGCCAAATATGGGGTCTGTTATATTTTACTTGCTTTATATTCTGTTGGCTTTATTTTCTGTCCATTGTGCGGTGAAACCAGGATCTACAGATGAAGACTTGAGAAATCAGGAAGAGGAGCGAGAGTTTAGTAAGTTAGTTTGGAGTTGATTTGTTTATTAAATGGGTCCCACGAGTGAATTCGGAGTCAAATCAAATATCCCAGCAAACGTTCCCTTAACGTTAGTGGATTTGTTTTGGGAACCAACTCACGTTCAAGAAATGTCCTTTTTAGATTTTATTGTTTATAACCGAAAACGAATGTTCCCAGAACTTTCTTGTAACCAAAAATGTTTTATTTGGGATTTTGTCTTCTCAAGTTGAGATTGTGGGTTGGTTTTCCCTTTCCTGTTTTGACTTGTTTTCACGACAATGCGGAGTACATTTCCTGCTAAATGGAAGTTGCTGTATTTGCAGATCTCAGGAATGTGAAAATAATCATAATATTTGTTAGAATGAGTCTTGGCAGGCTTCAAACCCAAATGCAGAAGCTAATAGATTGGAAATAGTTTATGGCTGTTTTCAAAGGTGTGTATGTGGATGAATGATATATTATTCTTTGTCACCCAGATACCCTTGACTCCTTACTTTCGGACTTTGATATTCTACCTGCATCAGGGCTCCAGCTTCACTCGGTCAGAAAGAGGGACGTTGGCACTGGGTCACATGTGGAGCGGCTAGTCAGCTTCACAGCACTCCAGAGGTAATGCAGTCAAATCAGCATACACTGTCTTGCTATTGCACAGTGAAATGTACTAAATGGCATTGAAATTGGCTCTGAATATCATGAATAGTTCAACTCCTAATGCTCAACCAGACATAATTGACCTTTTATGACCACTATTTTTCAGACTCTTAGAATTATCAGGCTGTTTTTTAATCATCATATTCATAAAAAGATTGTGCGGTTTTATTTTTTTGTGAGTGATGGGAGATCAGATATATTTTTTGCTGCTGTGTCTTTAAAACTTAAATGTAAACACCCTCTTTGCATGTGAAATGAGCAATAGTGCAAAAAATACTTGTTTTAACTGCCCATCCCTTAATAACAGGTTCTTTGCATTACACTGTGACAGTTTCATTAAACAACCCTCACTGAAATAAGGTACACAAGACTGAATGATCAGATACCTTGTTCAAAATAAACATCAGTCTTAATATTTGGATCTAACTTTGCATCACCAAGCTGCTACCCAAGGCAGATCACATGAGATTCAAATAGTAATGGCACTTTAGGGAGGGGTTCCCTTTTCTCCACAATTTGGAATTCCCAATGCGCTCTTAAGTCCTTATGGTGGCGTAGTGACTCGCCTCAATCCGGGTGGCAGAGGAAGAATCTCTGTTCGCTCCGCATCTGAAACCGTCAATCTGCACATTTTATTACATGACATGTTAAGCGCGTTACCGAGGAGACATAGCGTGTGTGGAGACTTCGCGCTATTCTCTGCGGCAACCACACACAACTCACTACGCGCCCCACCGCCATCACATGGGTTACCCCATGTGACTCTACCCTCCCTAGCAACCGGGCCAATTTGGTTACTTGGGAGACCTGGCTGGAGTCACTTAGCATGCCATGGATTCAAACTGGTAACTCCGAGGGTGGTAATCAGTGACTTTACTCACTGAGCTACCCAGGTCCCCTCTAGAAACCATGATTAAAGACCATTACATCTTCTAAAGCTGTATCTATTTTTTCCCCAAAGGCACTTCAAGTTGTACTTGATGACGAACACTGAGCTTTTCACAGATGACTTCAAAGCTGTGTTTGTAGACAAGTATGGAAATGAGGACCAATATGACGTTCAGTTGCAAAATTACTTTAAAGGACATGTAGTTGGTAAGAAATAGAATTGGGACTACTGCAGATATACAGTATCTTTTTCATTGTGCTTTGTAACTAATCTTGATAATGTGTTGCTTTATCATCATTTAAAAATGCTTTCAGGAGAGGAACACTCCCGTGTGCAGGCACACATCGATGGGGAAGAGTTTTCAGCCCACATTCTCACTGATGAAGCTGAATACAATATAGAGGTGAATAGCAAACATATGCTATATATATATATATATATATATATATGTATGATCCTCCACTTAAAGAACCCATCAAATCAAAGTTGATCTTTTGTGGCTTTTAGACTCTTAAAGGAATAGTTCACCCAAAAATGATCTAATTTGCCATTCCAGATGTGTAAGACTTACTATATTCTGCCAAGCACAAACAAAGAGTTTTAGAAGAATATCTCATCTCTGTAGGTTCATACAATGCAAGAGAATAGTGACTAGAAATTTTGAAGCTCCAAAAATTACATAAAGGCAGCATAAAATTAATCCATATGACTCAAGTGATTCAATTAATATCTTCAGCAGCGTTATGATGGGTGTGAGTGAGAAACAGACCAATATTTCAGTTCTTTTTAAGTGGAGATTTAAAGTAAAAAAGGACTGAAATATTGATATGTTTCTTACCCAAAGTAATTGCATCACTTCAGAAGACATATATTAAACATCTGGAGTCGTGTGGATTACTTTTATTATGCTTTTATGTGATTTTTGGAGCTTGATGGGTCTGGTCACCTTTCACTTGCATTGTATGGATCTACAGAGATGAGATATTCTTCTAAAAATCTTCATTAGTGATATGCAGAAGCAAGTTAGTCATACACATCTGGGATGGCATGAGGGTGAGTAAATGAACTTTCCCTTCAACTTTGAGGCCATCTAAATGTTAGTGAACTCTTAAGCAAACATGCATTTCAAATATACAGTCTTTTTCTTTTTGGAGAAGAGAAATTTCTTTTGCCATGGTAGAAGCTGCTAAATATGGTTTTGTGGTATAAACTAAAGGCTAACAATGTGCCACTGTAAAACAGCAACAACATCTTTTTCGACCACCCCGGATTCTAAAGGAAATTTGTCAACACAGGAAAGAAAATTGTGTTCATCAAACTATTTCATGGGGTCTTTATTAGCAGTCCTGTCATTGGATCTGTTATTCTACTTGCTATTTTCTCGCACTATTTTACTGTCAGTACCTCTTTCAGAAGTGCATCTTACAACTCATCTCTGTCTTATTTCTATTAGCCTTTGTGGCGGTTTGCAGAAACGCCACCTGATGGCCGTTTGCTGGTGTACCGTTCAGAGGACATAAAGAACATCAGTCGACTATCCTCTCCCAAAGTGTGCGGATATTTGAATGCTGATACCCAGGAGCTGCTGCCTGCACAGGCGAGAGCAGTGAAAGAATCTGAACAGGTGGAAGGTGTGTATCTGTAAAGCTGCGTTCACACTGACAACTACTTTGTCGCTGCAGGTCGCTGGTGGTTAGGTCGCTAGTGGTGTGTACAAAGAGTCTAAACAGCACTGTTTCTTTACAATTCATATTTAATAATATTTATTATTAAAATATTAGGATCACGTGAGCTCTACCATCTTCTCTCGTATTGTCTGTCGCTCCCGAAAGTCTCTCCTATATTTGCATAAAGTGAAACATTTCTCAACTTTGTCGCGTTGCTGGACACGCCCACATCCGGTCGCCATCGCTCGTGTTGCCGGAAGTCACCAGCTCTCATTGAAATGAATGAGATGAGGTCGTTTTGTCGCTGCATGTCACTGGCAGTGTAAACGCAGCATAAAGGTTTGACCAGACACCACCAAGGGCTTAAGGCCATTTTGCTTGGTACTGCAGATTGGCCTTTTAAAGACAACTTGAAATTTACAGTTGAAGTCAGAAGTTTACATACACCTCAGCCAAATACATTTAAACTCAGTTTTCCACATTACCTGATATTTAATCGTAGAAAACTTCCCCTGTCTTATGTCAGTTAGGATCACTACTTTATTTTAAGAATGTGAAATGTCAGAATAATAGTTGAGAGAATTGTGTATTTCTGCTTTTATTCCTTTCATCACATTCCCAGTTGGTCAGAAGTTTGAATACACTTTGTTAGTATTTGGTAGCATTGCCTTTAAATTGTTTAACTTGGGTCAAATGGTTTTGGTATCCTTCCACGATCTTCTTACAATAAGTTGCTGGATTTTGGCCCATTCCTCCAGACAGAACTGGTGTAACTGAGTCAGGTTTGTAGGCCTCCTTGCTCACACACGCTTTTTCAGTTCTACCCACAACTTTTCTATCAGATTGAGGTCAGGGCTTTGTTATGGCCACTCCAATTCCTTGACTTTGTTGTCCTTAAGCAATTTTGCCACAACTTTAGCGTTATACCTAGGGTCATTGTCCTTTTGGAAGACCCATTTGCGACCGAGCTTTTATTTCATGACTGATGTCTTGAGATGTTGCTTCAATATGTCCACATCATTTTCCTTCCTCATGATGCCATTTATTTTGTGAAATGCCCCAGTCCCTCCTGCGGCAAAGCACCTCCAAAACATGATGCTGACACCCCGATGCTTCACGGATGGGATGGTTTTCTTTGGCTTACAAGCCTCACCCTATTTCCTCCAAACATAACGATGGTCATTATGGCCAAAAACTTCAATTTTTGATTCATCAGACCAGACAAAATTTCTCAGACAAGTAAGATCTTTGTCCTAATGTGCACTTACAAATACACTTGTCCTAATGTGCACTTACAAATGTGCACTTATGGCAGTTTTGGAGCAGTGGCTTCTTCCTTGCTGAGCAGCCTTTCAGGTCGATATAGGACTTGTTTTACTGTGGATGTAGATACTTTTCTACCTGTTTCTCCAGCATCTTAACATGGTCCTTTTCTGTTGTTCTGGGATTGATTTGCACTTTTTGCACCAAACTACTTTCCTCTCTTGGAGACAGAATGCGTCTCCTTCCTGAGCGGTATGATGGCTGTGTGGTCCCATGGTGTTTATACTTGAGGATTGTTGTATGTAAAGATGAATGTGGTACCTTCAGGCATTTGAAAATTGCTCCAAGGATGAACCAGACTTGTGGAGGTCCACAAAAGTCTTTGCTGATTTCTTTTGATTTTCCCATGATGTAAAGCAAAGAGGCACCATGTTTGACGATAGCCCTTAAAATACATCCACAGTTACACCTTTAATTCAGTACAACTCCTATCAGAAGCTAATTGTCTGAAGGCTTGACATCATTTTCTGGAATTTCCAAGCTGCTTAAAGGCACAAATAACTTGGTGTATGTAAACTGCTGACCCACTGGAATTGTGATATAGTCAATTAAAAGTGAAACAATCTGTCAAACAATCAAATTATTGGGAAATGTTCTTGTGTCATGCATGTCCTAAATTACTTGCTAAAACTATAGTGTGCTAATATTAAATCTGTGGAGTGGTTAAAAAAATTTTTTAATGACTTCTACCTAAGTGTATGTAAACTTCTGACTTCAACTGTAAATTGACCCCATTTACATTCTTAATGAATCTCCCTTGTCTTATTGTGCACATTTAGTCAGTGCTCAATCAGTTTGTTATTCTAAAGAATGTTAAGGATGTTAATGAGAATTATTTTTTATCGATGCAGTAACTTCTTTCACCTCTGAAATGACTTTTGTTTTATGCTGATGGAAATAAGGCCATGTGGGTGAGGGAAAAAATTATATTAACCAATAAAATCATAGTCTACTTCAGCCCTTATAATCCATTCAAACACTGATGGAAGCCTCTTCCTACACTATTTCCTGCTTCTTATTCTGTTTCATTCTGAAATATGTAATTTTGCAGAAGGTAAATGCATTCCAATTGCTGTTTATTGCCATTTGAGCCATGCTGAGACAGAAACATTAATTTTGTGACGGCATGCTTTTATCAGAAAATGATATTTTGCAGTCATCACATGCTCTTGATGATTGAAACGATAACTGCATGAGTAGGGCTGTCACGAATATGTAATTTGGCTGGCGATTAATTGTCAAACAACTAATTGCGATTATGATGATTAATTGTCTGTTTGAGAGCTATTATGATTATTTGTCTCTTTTAGGTCTTTCAATTGTCATATAAATTGTTATATTTTTTAAGGTGTGCTTTTTTCTGCATGTGTGCTTGATACACTTTAAGAAGTTATTTTTGCATATTTAACTTCAAATTCATAAATCAGATAATAAAATAGGGAAATATGATTTCCATTTAAGGCTTTAAAACTATAAGAATGACATAAAATATTTTTTAATATCAAAAGATTTCTAAATGCATACAATATGTCTCTTCTTGGTCAACTTTTTAGTTTTGGTCCATGTAAGGGGATTCAGATGGGCAAGGAGGTGGCGAGAACCGGCTTGTCAATATAAATAATGTTTAATTAAACTCAATACAAAAAGCACAAACATAAACGCACACATGACGGACATGCCCGTAATTCTCTCTCTCTCGAACCGTCGTCACCGGCCGCCTTTATCCCTCGCGTGCCCATCAGGCTGATTGGGGACCGGGCGTGCGACATTCCAGCCCGGCCCCGCCCCCGTCCGCTCCACAGTCCGTTTTACATTTACACTGTTTTTATGAAGAAGAAAAAATATTCCCTTATTTGGGCATTTAAATGTGATTGGAAGTGCACAATAATCGCGGTTTTCTCAAATAACCACGACTAATTTAATTATCGCCACAGGCCTGTGCGTGAGTGTGTAGGACAGGGGTGCCCACACTTTTTTTGTGTGATGATCTACTTTTAAATGACCAACTCAATAAGATCTACAACTAAAAAAAACACAGTTTCATTTAAAATAAGAAAATGCTTGTTAGGACTACTGCATGTATCCCTACAGGGAATTCATCTTCTAATTAATAAAACAATATATAATAATGTTCAATGTTCATATCATTCAGTTTTAAAACTAAACCCAAAACACCTACAGCACAATAGATTACAATAGCCAGGGCATTTACCTTATTCTGATGACGAGTAAATATTGACCAGGCAAGGTTTTGTTTATTCAGTTGCCATGACAACTAGGTTTGCACATACGTGCCTTCCAAGGACTTCTGAGAACAGAGCGCGAAATTGCGATGCTACTGCCTGGATTAGGCCAAACTGAATGGAATCAATTCCGCTCAACAGAGCGCAATTTTCGCTTCGATTATTTGTCTCCTAATGTTATGGTCATGGAATTCACTGCTTTTAATTTATGGAAGTAGACACTGTGGAATTTACTTGACAAAATAGATGGATCAGAGACTGGGAAATAATTCTTTGTTAGGTCAATTTTGTTTAATAGTAAGTGGGTTCTGTGGCTTTATTTCCTTAACTTGAAAATAGAACCTCACCATATAGAGAGGAGGGCTGCACATGACCACAAGAAAAACACCTGCCCTCTGCTGTTAGTGGCAGACCATCGCTTTTACAAGAATATGGGCCGTGGAGAGGAGAGCACCACACTCAACTACTTGGTGAGCATAGCAGCAGCCTGGAACACACCTAATGTGAATTTAAATGTGAAATTATGGTACACATCAGATTAAAGGGGGGTATTTACACTGTCACTTCATGCTTTTTTACTGATCGTATTCATATCCGATCATAAAATTTACAGTGTAAATGCCCTCCTGGAAGCATTTGAGGTGGCAATCCAATCAATCAAACTACCTCATGAGGTGCAGTAATAATAGATCAACATTTGTTATTCATATTTATTATATGTATACAGTGGTATGAAAAAGTTTGTGAAACCTTTGGAATTGCCAGTATTGATCTTCATTACAAGTTACCATAATGAACAAACTCAATCTATTTTAACTAATAACACACAATTTATTGTATTGTTCTTGTACATATTGAATACATCATTCAAACATTCCGACCATTTAATGGGATGTGTTCAATAAAGACATGAAAGTTTATAATTGTTTGTGTGTTGTTAGTTTAAGCGTATTGTGTGTCTATACTTGTGACTTTCCTGAAGATGAGATCACATTGTATGAACAATTAATGCAGAAAACCAGTTAATTCCAAAGGGTTCACATACTTTCCCTTGCCACTGTATACAGTATTTGTATTTACAAAGACACATTTATGTGGCCAAGTGTAAATGGAATTAGATTATGCATATTGATCAATAAGACTAACAAATTTACTAGGCCCAAATAGTAGATAGGCCCTAAGAAACTGAAGTTCTATGGACGGCATCTATGGCATACCGTTGATAACCACAGAGAATCATTTCAACAATTTTGCTCCATAGAAATCCATTGTAAGTGCATTTTTGTCATGCATCATTTTAACATTCTGTAAAACTAGTTGAAAAAGATTATTTTTGTCCTGTGGTAATTAATGGAATGCCATAGATGCTGTCCTTAGAGCTTAACTTGTTTTGAAACCAGAGCATTCCTTTAAAAAGGTTCAAAACAAGTGACATTTCTTTTATTAAAGGAATATTCTGGGTTCGTGCAATTTAAGCTCAATTGACAGAATTGGTGGCATAATGTCGATCACCACAAAAAATCGTTTTGACTCGTCCTTTCTTTTCTTTGAAAATTAAAGCAAAAATCGAGGGCCTGGGTAGCTCAGTAAGTAAACCACACCTGGAGTCGCAAGTTCGAATCCAGGACATGCTGAGTGACTCCAGTCAGGCTTCCTAAGCAACCAATTGGCCCAGATGCTAGGGTGGGTAGAGTCATGTTGGGTTAACCACCTCGTGGTCACTAGAATACAGTTCTCACTCTCAGTGGGGCACGTTGTGTGCACGGAGAATAGCGTGAGCCTCCACATACGCTGTCTCCTCGGTAACGTGCTCAACAAGCCACGTGATAAGATGCGCGGATTGACTGTCTCAGATGCGGAGGCAACTGAAATTCGTCCTCCGCCACCCGGAATGAGGCGAGTCACTACGCCACCACGAGGACTTGGAGCGCATTGGGATTGGGCATTCCAAATTGGGGTTCCAGTGAGGCACTTACAATGGAAGTGAATAGGGCCAATTTTTGGATTTATCTTTAGACAAAAAAGGTTAGTAAGCGATTTTATAAAACTGAAATCATGTTAGCACATATTGTTTATGTCTTGCGGTTATACTTTTAAAACAGTGAGTATTTTAACGTTTAAGATTTGGCCCCAATCACTTCCATTGTAGGTGCCTCAGTGGAACCCAGATTTTTTTAAAGAAAAGGAGGGACGAGTCGAAATAAATGTTTGTGTTTGTCAACATTATGCCACAAATGCTGTCAATTGAGCTGAACTTGTATTGAACACAGAACATTATTTTAAAGGATACTTAATTCATTTAGAATCTCAGTTAGTTTGTAATTACCAAGAGGCAAATTCTTCATCTTAGTCACACTTGGTTGATCACCTTCCCTGGTAAGTGTATTGCATTTTGTGTCTTTCAGATTGAGCTGATAGACAGAGTGGATGATATCTACAGGAACACATCCTGGGATGATGAGTATAAAGGATATGGTGTGCAGATTCAGCAGGTGACCTAAAAGATACAGCAATATTTGGGTATAATAGGGCATTTTACAGTTTTGTAGTGTCAAGGCACTACTTGGCTTTAGAAAATAGGTGGAATCAGTAATCAAAAAATAATGAGTATGACAACATTAATACCATAAACTGAGATCATCTTATTAAATGATCAAAATTTTAGACACTCACTGCAATGTTCTTCTGGTTTATTTCCCTTCTAACCACTTACATCTCTTTGGTCTTGTTGAGAACAGGGTCTGAAGAGATCTTTTTTATTTTAGTTGTGTGTGAAAGAGACAGAATTGCTTAAAGGGTTGTTTACTCCCCCTTGTGTTGTTCCAAACACTTGTGACTTCTGTGGCACCATTCACTTTGGAAAAAGTATAGTTGTTCCACAGAAGAATGAAAGTCACAGTCTTAAGAGTTGATTCTTGTGTAAATATTATCTTGTCATCCAAGATGTTTATACTCCAATTAATGCCCACAGATAATCATAAACAAGGAGCCCACAAAAGTTGGTCCAGGGGAGGTTCACTACAACATGAATGGCAGTTCATTAAAAAGAAAAGATGGTGTGTGGGAAGTGAAGAAGCTTCTAGAAGTAAGTGCTGGAATCGTGAGTTTGATTTGTCTGTCTCTGTGTGCAAACAAACAAATTTGGGGATACTGTGCAATTATGGTGTTTTCACTTAAATAAAGTTATTGGGTGCGTGGTTTTTCTTTTGATGACCAAGCTTTCAGTCATGTCTGACTCTAAATGATGCAAGAACTGGTTTCCTTACGGTTCTTGAAACGTAAATCACTGTTATTACTAACATGTTATTTATATGACAATCAGTAGCTAAAGGAATAGTTCACCTGTCAAATAAGAATTGTCATCGTTTTCTAACCCTCATGTTGTTCCATACCCATATGACTTTCTTTTGAGATTAGTTGACACTGAAATTTTCATTTTCTGATCTCTGTCCTCTTGGTTCTTTTCAGCAATTCAGTTATGACATCGCAGAAAATGCCTCTCTAGTTTGCCTTGCCCATCTCTTCACCTATCAGGACTTTGATGATGGGACTCTTGGTCTTGCATATGTGGCCCCTTCCAAACCGCAGGGTTTAGGAGGACTCTGCCCTAAACGTTTGTCTATTAAACTTTGATTAACAGAATAACACTGTTCAAAGACAGGGCTTGACTTTGCACATTCATTTTTTTGTCTTGCAGCCTATTTCCCATCACAAACCGTCAGTAAACCCAGTTACCTGAACACTGGCTTAACTAGCACCATGAATTATGGGAAGACTATTCTGACTAAGGTTTGCATGCAATGCTTTGAGTAGCACTTAGTGTAATAGATGTTTATATAATAGATGCACAGTGAGTTATTGTCTCTGATCTCCAGGAAGCAGATCTTGTAACCACTCATGAGCTTGGCCACAACTTCGGAGCAGAACATGATCCAGACAACATTGCCCTCTGTGCGCCTAGTGATGACCAAGGTGGCAAATTTATCATGTACCCTATTGCAGTAAGCGGAGATCATTTCAACAATAAGGTATTGTTCACCTTGTGCTTTATTTCCTTTAACATGTAGTTCCTTTTGGCCTTAATCTTAAACTATTCTGTGGGAATGGTGAACATCAAACATACTTTCATACTTCACATGTTGTTGTTTTCCAAAACGTGTCAGGATGCAATTCAAACCGCAATGCGAGTGCCCTGTAATTGTTGCATGTAGCATGTTCTGTAAGGATTATTATGCCTCTGCTGTTTACTTTGCCTAATTGTTTGCCCAGCGCTTCTCCAGCTGCAGCAAATCCTCTGTCAGTAAGACTTTGAAGGTTAAGGCCCGTCAGTGCTTCAAAGAGAGGAGCAGTAAGCTGTGCGGGAACTCTCGTGTGGAAGAGGATGAAGACTGTGACCCTGGACTCCTTCATCTCAATGACGACCCTTGTTGCACTGCCAAGTGCAAATTCAGGAAGAAGGCACAATGCAGGTAAACAAACACTAAAGCAGTAATAATCATATATGTTTTATACATTCCAAGGAAAGTGTGAAATGTGTGGTTTCTTTAATTATATAAACTCTATTCTTCTATTCATCACATTCAGAGCATAGTACTTGAGGGTTGTTCATTGGCCAATACTGATAGTGATATCTAAATTAGAGAGAGACCAGGCTGATTAATCAGCATATATTTAATGATTTTTAGATTATTGCCATCGGCTGATAAAAGTGCCTGACAGGCCTACCAAAGTAGTCATTCCACCTAGTGTCAGTTTTAAAATATACCACAGCCTTGTTAATGGATGATGAACATTTTCTGTTTTCAATGTTTGTTTGTTTTTTTTGTGAATTTTGAGTAAATAATGTGTAAAATAAGTGGTAATTTCACTTTTTTTGGAATAACATGCTTAGAATGTTCCTACTACCTGACAGACATCCCAGAAATGGATGTCTTGAGAGATCACACTTTTATATTTATCTTTTAAATATTCACATTTCTTATTTACTATCAGCTAATTGTATTACTGTGGATATGTTGGCCACCCTGCTCTCTAGATATCATCATCAACTATTAAAAAACATAATATCACCACTAATAGAGATTATGTGTTTAATGTGTGTTTTTTTTTTTTTTAGATTGTTTGTGTCTATCAGTATGTTTATTTTGTACTGCTCTCTATAACCGTCAGTGACAGGAACAGCCCCTGCTGCAAGAACTGTAGGTTTGAAAGTGCAGAGAAGGTCTGTCAGGAGAACATCACAGCCACCTGCAAGGGCATGTCAAACTGTACAGGTGAGACTGTGTGCACTATATGGACAAGGATATACAGTGGCAAGAAAAAGTATATGAACCCTTTGGAATAACCTGCATTTATTTATAAATTTGTCTTAGATGAAGATCAAAATAGATTACAAGTTACAATAACGAACTAACACAATCTGTTTTAATTAATGACACAAATTATTATATTGTTCTTGTACATATTGAATACATCATTCAGACATTCGCACTGCAGGTTTGAAAAAGTATGTGAACCCCTAGCCTAATGATGTCAAGAAAAGCTAATTAAAGTCAGGAGTTGGCAAACCTTGCATCCAGTTAATAAAATGAGATTGGATGTGTGGGTTAGAGCTACTTTGACTATATATGTTTGAAAAAAAAAAACACTCAAATATTTTGAGTTTGCTATTAACAAAAAGTACCCTTTGTAATATACCTTTGTCCACAGTTATGTAAGTTGTCTATAAATGAAGATGAATTAGTACTGTGGCTACTCTCCCTAGAAGTGGCCATCCAGCCAAAATACTCAAAAGGCACACTGCAGAGAGTTTGGTAAGGTAAAAAAAAAATAACCCTAGAGTGACAGATAAAGACTTGAAAAAATATTTCCCAAATTTATCAAGATATCCAACAGGATAATGTCAGGGTGGCTGTGCCCCAGCTGAAGTGCTGTAGAAGTTGGGTGATGTAGCAGCACAGTGACCCTAAACATCTATGTAAATCCATTATTCACCTTATGCGCCAGAGAAACTAGCATGCAGCCACCTTGAAAATTGTGTTTTTGATCTTGCAGTCTAACGTATTCTATATAGATTTCTATGGTGTTGATATCAAAGTGTGATTAGCTAGCAAAGAAGATTTACATGTTATAGAGTGGCCAAAAGTTATCATGAGTATTTCAAGTATTAGGGGATGTCATAGCAATGGAAAGCAGAGCGGGGTGAAATTAAACAAGAGTATTTCATTCATAAATTCACAAGATTCTACCTTCACACTGTGGATGTACTGATATGCTTTTGTGCTCATGAAACTTGACACAAAGTCATTAAAACTATCTCTGTATGACACATATGTGGTCATACAGAGTATACATGTCATTCACCCATCACTTTATAAGTGAGATTTTTGAGCTTGCATGTGTAATAATACGAGCTGTCCTGTTTGAAATTTCATGTCAACTACACATTTTAACACAAATTATTAAATGGTTGAAACCTAAAAATTAAGCAGAATTACACATATAACAATTAAACACTTGTATCATGGAATAATTGTAGTGTGTCAAATATGTCAGAATGTACTCTGCCATGTCCAATTTACCTCAGTGGGAGTCACAAATCTAACATTTACAGTGACAAAAAACCCCTCACAAGCATTTTCATGTAATAAAGGGGTTGTGTAGACTCCCTATCAACTCTTGGGGAAAAATATTTTCTGTGCTCCCACACGTAATCCATTTTGATGGACTCTTCTCAGTACAGTCTAATACAAACAGGTTAGATGACAAATTTCGAAAGAGCGGAGCGCACAAAAGGGGTGGGGCTGAACAAGGTGGCTAGAATGGCTTCAAAAAAAGAAAATCCAACTTTTGGACTGGCCCAGTTAGAGCCCAGACCTTAACCCAAAAGAGATGCTGTGGAATTACCCCAAGAGAGCCATTCACACCAGACATCCCAAGTATATGTCTGAGCTGAAGCAGTTCTTTAAGGAAGAATGGTCCAAAATTCTTTCTAAACATTTTGCAGGTCTAATCCGCAGCTACCAGAAACACTTAGTTGATGTTATTGCTGCCAAAATGGGATCGACCAGTTATAAAATCCAATCATTTACTTTTTCCGCAGCACTGTGACTGTTTAATGGGATGTGTTCAATAAAGAGATGAAAGATTATAATTGTTTGTGTGTTGTTAGCTTAAGCATATTGTGTTTGTCTATACATGTGACTTTCCTGAAGATGAGATCACATTTTATGACCATTTGATGCAGAAAACCAGCTCATTTCAAAGGGTTCACATACTTTTTCTTGTCACTGTATGCCTATCCAATTGAAGCACATACTGTAATAATAATCTGACACGGCATGTTTTTGAGGGGATTTTTCCAAAGCATTAATATGAGAACTCAGGCTTTCAGACAGACAGCAGATCTCCATTTAGTTGTTTTTTGAGTCATAACAGAACATTTTTACCAATATGAAATCATATCAAACCTGTTCTTTTTTTAAATGCATCTCATCTGAAGGATTGCCTTTTGGGACATATTAAGTCATACGAAGTGTTGTCTGGAACTGTCCCCTAATACACATATTCATTCACTCTTGACTCATATAAAGAGCTATAATATTTACTGGTTCAGACACAGCATATGCATATAAATATAGTAATGCCTTTTTCATGTATTGGGCAATGTCATGAAAAGCAAAATTTATTGTCCTCTGTCCACAATGACAGCTGCTCTCAGTTGTTTTCTGTATGATAACACTTACATTGTTATTAAAAACAACTGATGTAGATACAATGGATATTGACTTTTGTCTGAACAAATGGGTCAGATTTCATCTCTTACAAAATGATTAAAAATTGGATTTTAAAATGAATCAGATTTATGTGTTTTCATTGTGAACAAAGCCATAATTGCTTGCTTATCTTTGTTCCCCCATGTTTCCCCAGGCAACAGTAGCGATTGTCCGGCTCCTGGCAACCTGGCTGATGAGACAGTATGTGTGGATAAAGGCAGATGTCGCAATGGTGAATGTAAGCCTTTCTGTGAGGCTGTTCATAAACTCGAGTCCTGTGCCTGCAATGGTAAACTTCTCCACAAATCTTCCTGTTTGTACATTGTAGCGGTCTACTGTTATGGGTATGTTAATGGCTGGTGCCCATATCCAGAGAAGGATGCTTGACGACCAATATAATGCATAAATACATTACCAATCAAAAGTTTGCAAGCACCTACCTGTTCTTTATTATTACTATATTCCTCATTTTAGAAATAAAACTGAAACAACATTATAGGAAAAATTCACCCAAAAAAGAAAATTATCTCATCATTTAATCACCCTCATGCCATCCCCAAATTCATTCAATGCAAGTGAATGGTGGCCAGAACATTGAAGCTCAAATAAGCATATGAAGGCAGCATAAAAGTAATTCATTTGACTCCAGTGGTTAAATCTGTGTCTACAGAAGCAATATGATTATTGTGGTTGAGAAAGATACATATTTAAATCCTTTTATTGTTTTTTACCATCAGTCTCCACTTTCACATCCATATTCTTCTTTTTTCTGTTGTCTTGGTATGCATATATTTGTACATATCGCCACCTACTGGGCAGGGAGGAGAATTTAAAGTAAAAAAGGGTTTAAATACAGTTGAAGTCAGAAGATTACATACACTTAGGTTGAAGTCATTAAAGGTAATTTTTAACCACTCGACAGATTTAATATTAGCAAACTATAGTTTTGGCAAGTCATTTAGGACATCTACTTTGTGCATGACAGGAGTACATTTTCCAACAATTGTTTACATACAGATTGTTTCACTTTTAATTGACTATGACAGTTCCTGTGGGTCAGAAGTTTACTTACACAGTTTTTCACAATTCCAGACATTTAATCATAGAAAACATTCCCTGTCTTATGTCAGTTAGGATCACTACTTTATTTTAAGTATGTGAAATTTCAGAACAATAGAGACAATTATTTATTTCAGCTTTTATTTCTTTCATCACACACGATCATATTTTTTTTATCAAGAAAGTTCACATTGGATCATAATTTCTTTTTTTCTAGAAAGATGTTTGATATTAGGTCAAAAATCATATTCTTGAAAATATATATATTTTTTGTTTTCCTGTAAAAATATCTAAAAATCCTTAAAACAAGATCAATTAGATTCATCTTGTTATAGAAACAACACTGTATAAGATATTTAGGTTTTTCAGAGAATGTATTTTAATGTGTATTTTGTCTTACTGTACTGGCGAGTTTTTATAGTCAAAACAAGTGAAAAAAATCTACCAGTGCTGAAGAAGTAATCCAAAGTATTTACAATATGTTACTGACCTTGAGTAATCTAACGGAATACGTTACAAATTACATTTTACAGCATGTAATCTCTATTCTGTAGTGGAATATATTTAAAAAGTAACATTCCCAACCGTGTGTGTGTGTGTGTGTGTATACAGTATCTCACAAAAGTGAGTACACCCCTCACATTTTTGTAAATATTTGATTAGATCTTTTCATGTGACAACACTGAAGAAATGACACTTTGCTACAATGTAAAGTAGTGAGTGTACAGCTTGTATAACAGTGTAAATTTGCTGTCCCCTCAAAATAACATAACACACAGCCATTAATGTCTAAACCACTGGCAACAAAAGTGAGTACACCCCTTGGTGAAAAAGTCCAATTGGGCCCAATTAGCCATTTTCCCTCCCCAGTGTCATGTGACTCATTAGTGTTACAAGGTCTCAGGTGTGAATGGGGTGCAGGTGTGTTAAATTTGGTGCCATCGCTCTCACACTCCCTCATACTGGTCACTGGAAGTTCAACATGGCACCTCATGGCAAAGAACTCTCTGAGGATCTGGAAAAAGAATTGTTGCTCTACATAAAGATGGCCTAGGCTATAAGAAGATTGCCCAGACCCTGACACTGAGCTGCAGCACGGTGGCCAAGACCATACAGCGGTTTAACAGGACAGGTTCCACTCAGAACAGGACTCGACATGGTCGACCAAAGAAGTTGAGTGCACATGCTCAGCGTCATCTCCAGAGGTTGTCTTTGGGAAATAGACGTATGAGGGCTGCTAGCATACAAAGACAAGTGTGTCTTATATATATGTATTATTAGTATGCAGTAAAATAGTATTAAGTGTTCATATTTAGTTATTTATTATTAATATAAAATAAAAATGTAAATAGATGTAGACAATTTTTTTTTTTGTCAATGAAACTACATTCAAGCATACAAGCGTAAGCCTGTCGATCAAAAGTGAGAAACATAAATACAGTCAGGCTATCCAAACTTTTGACTGGTAATGTTATATATATATATATATATATATATATATATGTAACTTGTATAAGTGTGGGCAGATAATGATAAAATCAAAATGGCTTAATAACAGACAGATATAGTAGCTGATATTAGTACATAATATGCATGCAAATAATTATCACATTCTCTGTTTTACCTGCCATGTTATGCTGTGTTATTTTTCAGAGACCGTGGAGTCGTGTAAAGTTTGTTGTAGATATGGAAATGGGCTGTGTACTCCCTTTGTTATTAGTGATGGAGTGTATCTTTATCTGCGCAAGGGCAAACCCTGTACCGTTGGTTTCTGTGATGGGGCAGTGAGTTCTTTGCTTGTTTAGCATTCATTATAACTATTAGCTGACAGAATTATATTTTCTGTCCACTGCTATGTAAATTATGCTGTTTTTTTTTTAAATTTTTATTTCAGGGTAAATGCATGAAGCAAGTACAAGATGTTATTGAACGCTTATGGGACTTCATAGACAAATTGGATATCAACACATTTGGTAAGGGATGATATCTGAGTGATTTAACCAGACAATCTAATGATCTCTTAATCGTATTTTCTGTACATGACAGTAGTCCTATCTATGTTCAGGAAAGTTCTTGGCTGACAACATAGTGGGGTCCGTGGTGGTCTTCTCTCTCCTTTTCTGGATTCCTCTAAGCATACTGGTTCATTTTGTTGTAAGACAACCAAAAGGAATTTATTTTACGATCAACATATTTTATTCACCCTCATGTTATTCTAAACCTGTATTTATTTATTAAACTTTTTTTTTTGGTTTTATTTAATTTTCATATTTTTTTAGTTTCATACAGCTAAAGTATATAGTAATAACAGGCTTATAAATTTACCCAAAAAACACCATAAAAATATATTTGATTATAAAAAGGGGTCCATGCAACTGATACGATGTATTCTGAAGCCATTTATCGATAATCTTCCCCTCTGCCATAGCTCCCAAATTTGATTTGCATTTTAATAATTAAACTTGGTGTCTTAATGTGGCATATTTAAATATATGTAAACAGAAATAAAATTTTCAGTGAATACCTACATTTTATGCCCCTGACAGTAGCTATTGCTTGATCTCGAAAGACATGAAATATAGCACACAAGTCATTTGGACTATGTTTATGGTGCTTTTAGTTATATTTGGAGCTTGACAGCCCCTGGTCAATTTGATTTCATTGTATGGAAAAAGAACACCATCGACATTCTGCTAAACTTCTCTAGTATTCCATGCTAGAAAGTCATATGGGTATGAAATGTAATGAGGGCGAGTCAACAATGACACTATTTTCATTTTTTATTTAACTATTCTTTTAAATACCAGACACTGCACTGATGGTCTTTCTTTGCTTGTTAACAGGACAAAAAAATGGATCGCCAATATGAGAACTCCAAATCCTTGATGTACCCTAGTGTAAGTACTCTTTACAAAGCTCCAACTCCAACGACGGACTCCCTACCCATACTGCAAGGATTACACTTAATCTAGCAGTGTTGGGGTTACACGATAATAGTAATGCATAATCAGATTACTTTTTCAGAGTAACAAGTAAAATAACGCAATATTTTTTTATTTTAGACCATAACATCGAGTTACTTTTTAAATAAAGTAACACGTTGCTTTTGTGCACCTCTGCTGACTCCGTATTGTGAAAAATCAGGAGTAAAAGTGTGCAAACTTAGGGAGGAGACATTGTATTGGTATTGTGTTTCTATAGAGTGTGAGGCCAGAGACTATTTAGCAGTGCGAGATGAGTCACTTATATTTAAATGAATGTGAGAAATTGGAATGCCCATCCGAGAAGCTCTAGTACCCAACAGTCAATGGATGTAGAAAGGAAGTCCCATCTTGCTGGTAAAAGAGCCAATCACCTTTTAGATGCAGACATCGACTGTCAATCAACTCGCTAACTTGCATGAGCATTTCGTGTGTTTAGCTTGATATGAGGTCAACAACATTCATTTAAGTGAAATGCGCTTGATTCATGTGTTAATATACACTGCATTATAAAAATCAGTAAACTTGTTTAGGCAGAGGGATTATAAGACTAGTCTTCCACTTGCCACGGCATGATATACAGGGTGAAATACTCACTCAATTCACTAACTTATGCAGCCGAACTGCTCTGTGTTAGAGCTCCCTGTAACTGGGAGAATGGGATGAGAAAAGATGACTCTGGATTAGTGACTCAAAGTAACGTTCTACATGGTTGGTGTACGCAGAGAAAATTTTCAAAATTTTTGTTTTATAATAAACAAGTAGTTTGATTCATGAAACAAATAGTTTAATTACATTTTGGTAGCATTAAAAACTATTCCATTCAAGTTGGATCAACATGCACGTTTGAAGTTGTGGCGTCTGTACGCACCGTGGATCAACTCAAAACAAGCCAGCGCTGAAATGACTTCAGAAAAAAATATTTATTTATTAATCAGACTTATTCTTTGAGCATGTAAGTTTGGCATTCCCCACTGAATTTTATCCTGACTTTTGAAAAACATAAGTTGACTCTGGTATTGTCGATGGCACCGCACATGATGACATCATGCAGGTTCAGATGTTGAACTTTGTTGCATTTGGTAATACAGGGGTTATTATTCATATTGGCTGCCATGCCGATGGAAAAACCAATCATGCATATTCCTATTATTAAGTCTTTATCATAAATATGACGTAAAGACCTACTGATTGTAGACTTTCTAAATATCTCTTTGTTTAGTATATTGTTTTGACAAGAGTGTTGTACAGTAGCTAGCATGACCTGTAATGTCTCTTGGATTCAATGCATGGCTTATTTGTATGGAATGCATAGCAGAAGAGATGCAAAAGTAACGTAATGCTTAACTTTCCATAAAGTTTTTTTTTAATAAATTAAGTTACTTTAAGGAATAAAGTAATATTCTAATGAGTTAACATTAAATTAACAGTACCCAACACTGTAATCCATAATAAAATTTTCCACAACCCATCAGTAACAATAATTTTATGCTGCTGTTGGTATGGCAACTTTTATCAGGGCTAGTACAGGAGGAGCTTGGCTGCACATGTATGACTTGTGGCTTGTTTGCTCTGACCCTGGAAATGCAGCAGATTGTTTTGGAGGTGTGTAGTAGAGCTCACAACTCAAGTGAGTTTGCATTGTATGGCTCCCACACACTGCTGTGCAAACCCTCGAGTGATGGAGCGCACTGGTTGTGACACATCAGAAGGGCCGATTGTGAAAGGCTGGAGCTTGGAGTCCGTTGAGCTGTTGTGAATGTCTCGTGCATTCAGTGTCAGTGAGGATGTTTTGCAGATTTTTGGGTCAATATTGGATGTTTTAAATGCATGGCTTTGAAATGCTCTAGATACTGCAAATGCAAAGAATGTTCATGAACTAATTTTCAAATATTTGATATTTGAGACATGAATAGACATAGTTTGGTAGGCACATAGACCTAATTCATTGTATTGCCATATTTGATTGTTGACGGGAATGAAAACGAGGCTTTGAGGAATAGACTTACAATCTCTTCAGTGGCATTCACTGTATACAGCCGTATAAAGGTCTTCGATCACATCTTATTTTCACAACTTTTCTAAAGAATTCTTTGGAAAGATGCTTTTTTCAATGCTTTGTATGCTTAACGATTAAAAACCATTTAAACATTAGTACAACCCATTAATAAGATGAAGTCTATCCCTCAAAGGCTTGTCAAAAATCAAATATGGCAAAAGGATGAATAAGGTCCGTTTTGCTGCATTTCACATAAATGTAGCATGCTATTCGTGCTATGCATAGGGATGAGCATTATTTTTGTCTATTTGAGTACTCGACAGATAAATAAACAAAGATTTTTAATTGCAGGTCTATGTGCATATTTATCAGATGAGCGTCTATTATGCTGTTATGCATCTCGCCGAATTATCTCATGCATTTTTAAATGAATAGTTCACCCCAAAAAATTGTATTCACTCATCATTTACTCATTTCACCATTTACTCACCCTAAGATGTGTATGACTTTTTCTTCTGCTGAACACAAATGAAGATTTTTAGAAGAATATCTCAGTTCTGTAGGTCTGATCTGTGTCTAATGGTGACCAGATCTTTGAAGTAAATGCACATAAATGCATCACAAAAGTAATCCACAAGACTCTAGTGGTTTAATCTATGTTTTCAGGAGCAATATGATAGATGTGGGTGAGAAACAGATCACATTTGAAAGGAATAGTTCACACAGAAATGAAAATGTGCTGATAATTTTCTCACACTCAAGCCATCCAAGATGAGAGAGAGTTTGTTTCTTCATCAAAACAGAATTTAAGATTTTTAGGATTTCATGTCAGGCTTCCTTCTTTAAACAATGCAAGTGAATGTACTCCATTTTTTGACGGTCCAAAATGCATATTTAGGGTGCATCAAAATAATCCACATGACTCCAGTCGACAAATAAAGTTCTTCTGAACCCAAACGATTTATTTATTTTTAGAAACAAAACAATACTTATATACTTTTTAACTACAAATGATCACTTCCTTACATCTCTGTGACGCTCACTCATGAGAGGTGCATTCAGGCTCAAATAGGTAGGGTTGTGTTATAAACTCCATCTTCTCTTCTAAAATCGAAATCCTCCGACATTTTGGTTTGTGAACGGAGCTTGGTCTGTGCAGGTTTCTCTTGTAAACAATGACACACTTCCTGCCGCCGCCTCCATGCGTGACCTTATCGACAAGCTTACATCACCCCTCTCAGGAGCGCGCATCACAGAGATGTACGGAAGATAACATTTGTAGTTAAAAAGTATATAAGAGTACATTCACTTGCATTGTTTAAAGGAGGAGGCCTGAAATGAAATCCTAAAAATCTTAAATTCTGTTTAAGATTTTCTGCATTTAAATTGCAAGTGTAAAACAAAGATTACATGTGGTAAGATTTGCAAAACTAAACCAATCTGTACATGTAAAAATGTCAGCTATTTTAAGATTTTTCAAAAAGTGTCATTTGTGTTGTCAATATGTAACACATTTTTTCACCCAAAAAATATATCTCTTCAAATTTAGTTGGCACATTTTTTGTGACTGACTAACCACGTCCAAAAAGATTAAAACATTTGCAAAGAATGTAATTGACTGCACAGAATCAATTTATATGTGTAAAAATAAACAATTGCAAAAGTTTAAATGACAGTTCATGTATGTGTCAGAAGTGTTTTTCAGTAATAACACTATGCAATATTCCGTTATTTGACATGTCCACTTTTGGCACAACAAAAAACATAAATTCACCCAATGATCTTGTTTTTATGATCAATCATTGCTGTCAATTCTGAGAACTCTAAAACTCTTGCCCATCAAGTTATACAAAATGTAATAAGTGACATGATAAGGTGTTTTGAAGTCCCCCTAACAGATTCAAATTTTTCTTCTACCTTCAGAGCGTGGAGATGTTGAACAGTCAGGAGACCGTTCCCTTCCGCATCATCAAGCCCCCACTTCCGGCTTTGTTTTTAGCAGGAGCACGACCTCAGCCCTTAATGGGCCCCGGTATCTCACCGCCACAGGAGACTGTCGTCGCCCAAGGCCACGCCAGCCTATCCACCTCACCCAGATTGGATCAGCCACGAATGGACACCATCGAGGAGGACCCCAGTGGCGACTCCTCTCACCTGGATGAGGGTATGCCGGAGGAAGGCTTTCATCCAAGTGCCACAGCTGCCAGGTCCTTCGAGGACCTCACCGGACAGGCAACACAAAACCAGGCAGACAAGAGACGGCTGATGAGACAGGCGCGCATTGATAGTAAGGAGACAGTGTGCTGACGACAGATGGTCACACTACTCATTAGTACTTTTATGCACCCTTATTAGTGTGTATGCCAATCTTGATCACTTGATTAGGGTGCAATCAGGTTTCATTTTTAGGTGCACTTTTGAATTTAAAAGTCTTTGTGGTGTGTACGTTTTGGTTCTAATACATTTTATAGCATTCCTTTATTATAGACTTGTACGTGGCAAAGATGGGGTCACAAATGCCAGAGACTGCCAATATTAATTACTAACATATTGTAAAGGTAAGAATTAAAAGGAATGTTTTGGGTTAAATACAACTCGCGCTCCAACAGTATCTGTACTATCGATTAATTTTAACTTGTCCCTCAGTTTGTAAAAAAACAAGTAAAAAACAGGAATACACATAATTAACATTAGATTTGATTGCCCCATATGCTTTAATTCTACATGCATAATTTTCAAGGCATTTTTTGTTTGTTTTTACAAATTGAGTTACGAGTAGAAATTATTTTATATGCTATAAAATCAACATGCAACAGATGCTGTCTGGAATATTTGTATAATGCCGTATGTGCCTTGTATCACTGTTTCAGTAGTGCATTGGTAGCTACAGTTGCTTGTGTCCTAATATTTTAATGCCATCATCTCATTAATTTATACCTCATTAAGAATATGAGCAGCACATTTCTGTACAAGTAACCACACTTTTAATGTTACACTGGTCTACTCTGAGAAATTTAAAGCTATGCATATCCTATGTCATATGCATATGAAGTACATTTCGTATGTATGTGAACTACTAGAGTAGATGCTATTTGTAACCAGTTTTCTTGGATAATTTCTTAAGGCTTTATGGTAGAAATTGCAAAGGTTGTTTTTGCATTTTAAGATTTGTTCTGCTCATGGCATGACAATTTGTTTGGTAATACAAAAGGTATAAATATATGAATCATTATAGAGCTGAGGGATGTGCATAATATTTCACAGAAGAAAAAACCCCATCATACTTTTCTTTCTTTCTCATATTGCCACCATTACGGTTGTCAACTAGATGAGACCAAAAGCAAATTATATTTCAGAAGGATTAGGGACTTGTATTCTTCCCACTGGGTGAAATGTCTGGCTATAACTATTGCAGTTAAACATTTTTGTGAAGGGGAGTTATATTTTTCATGTGCCATAATTCAATGAACTAAATATATATTTGTAATGTTTCTTAAATTCCTGTATATCAGATCAGAGGTATGATCTAATTTGATTGTTGATGTCATTCTGCCATCAGTCAATGTGTGTTTCAGATGCTTTGTAATATGTTACATTAAATTTTCACTTTATTCTTGGGGTTTGCCTCCACATAAAATATAATTGATCATTTTCTGGGCCTACACAGAATGGAAATACATTTGGTGTTTCCAAAAGATGACAAATATACAGTATGCCAGATGGTGTGTTTTAGCAGCCTAAAAACCAAATAGGTCTCACCAAAACTTTGAACTTTTCTTGAAAAATGCGTGCTAAACTTGACAGTGAGTGTCCTCAGTGATAGACAAGTTTGTCGTTTGACACAACGTGAATATCAGACATTATATGTGGCTAAAGCTGTTCACATCTGTCATTTAAATTGCCTCAGAAACTCAAATCATCAAGTTCCCTCCTGTTTTCAAATAGAGTTGGTTTCAGCTCAAGTAACAAGAAGAAATCTGACTCGCAGATGGTCTTTCCAGAACCTGATCTGGATGGTAAGTGGGACCAAAGAGGGACCTAATAGTGTTCTTATCCATTGTGCGTGATTTGCCCTGAGTTTAATCACAGAGTAGGCTGCTCTCAGGACTTTTTGGGTCCACATCCCCCCAGTAGGGCAGAATAAAGGGCAGATCTGTCACTCGACTCTCAAGTTGCATCCATAAGTGCTCTGCCAGAAACTGGTTGCCTTTTTCAGAGAGATGCAGTCCGTCTAAAAGATACACTGATGAATCCTGAGGGTAAAATGCATTTGTTCATATTGTAGTTCCAAGTTTTATACCTGATGTTAAGATGTTCAAACTGACTTCTATAACTACAAACACAGGCCTTACCAGATATATTGTAATGTATAATTTATGTGTTTTGAGTGAATGTGTGTTACCTGTCCATCTCTTTGCATAAGTGTCCAGAGATCCAGAACATCCACACCACACTGTCCTGCAGCCTGGACACAAGCCTGTGCATACTGACCAGCCACAGAGTTCAATCGGTTCAAAGCGGAACCTAATAGTTGGAGAAATTGTAACACAAAAATCATATTCTATGTGTGTGTGTGTGAGAGAGCGAGAGAGACTGATATTCAGCCTGCGCTGAATGTTGCCAACTATTTGTTAAAAATAGTATGTGAAACAGCATGCAATATGCAGCCGTATATGTTTCAAATGGCAGTCATCTCCTATTTCATGAGCCAGAAGGAATATTTTAGTGTTATGCAGAAGTCGTAACTAACGCTCGTTATCAACAGCTCATCGGTTCTTCATACACGTCCGAAAGAGACAGTTCTCAGATCAGTGTGTACTGGCTCAAGGGCTGTCAGAGACTCGCGACTGTCAATGTAGATGTGAATATTTGTGACCAGATAATCGCCGATAACCCTATGACAATTATGACGCAAGCGTATTTCCCATAATGTTTTATGTGTTGTTATCCTTATATGCTGCTCTGTACATTCATTTCGTGCCCACACACGCCAGCTCTCGGTACGCGCATGCTCCGTTTCAGGCAGCAACTCGAGATTCTGTTCTCAGTTCAGTGTACAGTTGGAGTAACTGGAGCGCTGATAATAATAATAAGAGTTGGCAAAAACCGACATCATAGGATTATATACTCCAGGATATTGGCTCATTTCGAGTGGGAGTGACTGTCAGGAACGTTCGAAAGTGAGTTTTGATTGAGTAACTTAAACACTAATAAGTGTTGACTCGAGCCGCAAACTGTTTCAGACGATTCAGTCTGATTTAGTGAACTAGATCATCCAGTTCACTAAAAATAACCAGTTCAAAAGAATGATTTGTTCATGAAACAGACATAACTACCATCTAGTAGCAGTGAGATGTCAAGTAGAGAGAGCAGGTCAGTCAAGAGCAGAGAGCCAATCATAACAGCTGGTGTTTACTGTCAAGTCAAAGGATAAGCAGCACCAAAACCCAGCGTTTCTGACAGAGGGTCAGAGTGAGAGAGGAAATTTTGTTTTGTATATGTGTGTATGTGTGTGTGTGTATAGTATATATATATATATATATATATATATATATATATATATATACACACACACACACACACACCTAAAGGATTATTAGGAACACCATACTAATACTGTGTTTGACCCCTTTCAGCCTTCAGAACTGCCTTAATTCTACGTGGCATTGATTCAACAAGGTGCTGAAAGCATTCTTTAGAAATGTTGGCCCATATTGATAGGATAGCATCTTGCAGTTGATGGAGATTTGTGGGATGCACATCCAGGGCACGAAGCTCCTGTTCCACCACATCCCAAAGATGCTCTATTGGGTTGAGATCTGGTGACTGTGGGGGCCATTTTAGTACAGTGAACTCATTGTCATGTTCAAGAAACCGATTTGAAATGATTCGAGCTTTGTGACATGGTGCATTATCCTGCTGGAAGTAGCCATCAGAGGATGGGTACATGGTGGCCATAAAGGGATGGACCTGGTCAGAAACAATGCTCAGGTAGGCCGTGGCATTTAAACGATGCCCAATTGGCACTAAGGGGCCTAAAGTGTGCCAAGAAAACATCCCCCACACCATTACACCACCACCACCAGCCTGCACAGTGGTAACAAGGCATGATGGATCCATGTTCTCATTCTGTTTACGCCAAATTCTGACTCTACCATCTGAATGTCTCAACAGAAATCGAGACTCATCAGACCAGGCAACATTTTTCCAGTCTTCAACTGTCCAATTTTGGTGAGCTCTTGCAAATTGTAGCCTCTTATTCCTATTTGTAGTGGAGATGAGTGGTACCCGGTGGGGTCTTCTGCTGTTGTAGCCCATCCGTCTCAAGGTTGTGCGTGTTGTGGCTTCACAAATGATTTGCTGCATACCTCGGTTGTAACGAGTGGTTATTTCAGGCAAATTTGCTCTTCTATCAGCTTGAATCAGTCGGCCCATTCTCCTCTGACCTCTAGCATCAACAAGGCATTTTCGCCAACAGGACTGCCGCATACTGGATGTTTTTCCCTTTTCACACCATTCTTTGTAAACCCTAGAAATGGTTGTGTGTGAAAATCCCAGTAACTGAGCAGATTGTGAAATACTCAGACCGGCCCGTCTGGCACCAACAACCATGCCACGCTCAATTGCTTAAATCACCTTTCTTTCCCATTCTGACATTCAGTTTGGAGTTCAGGAGACTGTCTTGACCAGGACCACACCCCTAAATGCATTGAAGCAACTGCCATGTGATTGGTTGATTAGATAATTGCATTCATGAGAAATTGAACAGGTGTTCCTAATAATCCTTTAGGTGAGTGTATATACACACACACTTTGCTTATATGTGAACCTTAAGGAACGTATTAAATAATAATAACGGCATGTCATTACCCCTTTAAGACATTTTTAGGCAGTACAGTAAGTATGCTCTTGTTTTAAGTATGCTCCATTCTGAACAATACATTTTGAGACACGGCGGCCAGTGCATCACCTTTCAGCAAGCACTCTTTTTCCCAGGCAGCTTCCTGAAGTGGTGGTGGTGTGATGAAGATGATCTTGTCTTTGGACACTCCTGCAGACACCAGTTGTGTGACTATGTCTTTTAAATTCTCTGAGTACTCCTGACAAGGCACGTGCTGCTGGGGGTTCTTGTCTGAAAAGAAAGCATAAGTCTCTCAAGGACACCTAACTGGTGTTTAGAGCTGAAGCACAAACGTGGAAATGCTCTTTACCTTGCAATGCACAGTCGTTGGCTCCGAAGAAGACTGTCACAGCCGCGATAGGGGCTTCAGAAGTGGACACGATGCGAGGAAGCACAATCTTAGCCCACCTTGTGTTGTAACCTGACAACCCCCTGTTTACCACGTCGCATTTTCTAATAAATGAAAGGAATGGCAAATTAAGTTGCAGCGGAATGGATGCAATAATACATAAGTGCAATATATCATATGCGCTGTACCGCCCACCTTGCGAGTTTGTGAGCAATTTCAGACCCCCATCCATTAGCTTGAAACGAAAACTGAAACAAAAACAGTGCATGTCAGTGCAAGTCTCAAAACTTAAACTGCAGAGAACCCAAGATAACTTACTTGTGTAATAGAGTCGCCGAAAAGAATGATTTGGGGCCATATAATGCTCTTCAGTTTCGACATAGTGACTCCAATACAAGACTCTTTAAAAATCGACCTTCAAGTCTAGAAGGAAGTTACATGTGATTTCCTTCCTTAACGGCTCGACGGCAGGTCAATATATTCTAATGGGTTCGAATAAAAGATTAGGACAATAAATTAATCGGGTCATAAATTGATTTCTGTTTTATAAAGTATAGAGCTGTTCAGCCGTGACGTGAATTTATAGGCGAACCCGGAAGTCAAATTCTCCATGTGTTCCCTCGTGATTTTCAGAGCGTATTTAGGCCACGCCCACCGGGGGGGAATCAATCCAACCGTCTCTTGCGAGAGGCTGCCTCCTTGTCATTTATGACTTATAACAAAAAACAAAACAATGTCTAAAAGCTGCTGTGTGACAAGGTGTACAGTAAACAAGCTAAATAACCCAGAAATAAATTTTTAGAAGCTGTCGACCCCAAAAAACGGTTTGTTTCAGGACATAAAAGTGGATCAATTGAGACAGAGCGCAACTAGTTCTCGAACTACTCAGAACTACGCCCACTGGAACGCTACAGTTTAGCTTACATAAATATAATATATAAAACTGACATTTGATTTACCAGTGACAAAATGTTTACTGCACACGTAGACATACTGAGTGTCAGGATCCCACAATTTACCCACTCTTCCTGCTGATGCTTCACGTCTTATTGCCTGTATCCACTTTTGTCTCCTTAAAGGCTGGCTTTTACGGTTCGGAAGCTTATAAACATTTATTTATGTTTTGTTTTTTTGTTTTTTTTTATTGTTTGCTGTACACCTTGTCACACAGAAGCGTTTAGGCATTTTTCTGTCTTTTGTTATATGCCATAAATGACAAGGAGGCAGCCTCTCGCAATGCAGTCAATGGAGACGGTGGGTGTGGTCTTCAGATCATGACGCGTTGCGCTCTGTCTCTATGGGTTTTTAATAATGGGGTTATGTACGATACGTGGACGTTTTGTTCTACAATATAAATTACACAGTCTCATACCTCAAACGTGAATTTTGAAGCCGCTGTATCCCCCCTTCTCATTTATATGTAATTCAATACAGCTTTAAAATTCACGTTTGAGATATGAAAGTGTGTAAGCCTACTTTATGTTGCAGAACAAAACATCTACGTATGGTAAAGTAATGTTTACCACAGACCTTAATTTGTTCATAAGTTCAAAAACCCATAGGAAAATCTCGAGGAAACCCATGGCGGATTCTCTTCTGGGGTTTTGGACAGGGATTAAGATGAATTAACTACAATTCCCAGAATGCTCAATGACAACTGTCAATCTGGCCGCCATAATAATTTGTAGTTTATCCCTGCAACGACTGAAACTTTTATAGTCTGAAGTTTGTTACACACTGTATCAAACAACAACACCATAACATGTTATAAAAAGTAAATAACGTGGATATATATATATATATATGTAAATTAAAAAAAAAATCACATAGGCCTATCATAAATCTCAAATAAACAATCAAACAGCAGACACATAAAATACACCAGTAGCACCCCTAACACAATATTATAGCAAAGCTACAAGGTCATTACGGAGCAGGACTTTTCAATGAGCTGGAAACCGATACTATTTAGCAGAGACAAGCCACTTCTATTAAAATGAATGGGAGAAATTAGAACAGTAAGCGAATGTCGAAAGGAAATCCCGCATTAAAGGTAAAAGAGCCAATCAATCTTAGAATGTTTTTTTTTTTTATTTATTTATTTTTTTTTTTGCGTAATCTGAGGTAAAGAAGCACAATTTATGATACCAGTGTTGTCAGATGTGAATGCTAATTTTAAATATGTTCTTAGATCGTATTCTTGAACCGATTTTTTTCAGCCGTTTCGAAGATGTCGTTCTTTCCCCATTCAAGTACATAGGGGCATTCACTAAAGTACAGGGGTTTCAGTACAGCGACGCACAAGGGGCGTGGCCATGACATAAAACAAATTTCAGGTCAGCGCACATGTGCATTATAGTGCCTTCTTTCCGCGGGCGTTTCATATTTTCATCGCAGGCTTTTCATAACAGCGACAGCAAACTGATGGAACAGCCGTGGAGAATCTAAGACAAAATAGGGAAATCGGTAAATGTTTTTGTTGTTTTACTATGATACAGAGGCAGATGATTTTGTAAAAGATGCGGTAGCATTTTAATGTAAAGAACGAGTAACGATAAATAATTTTTGTTACCGTTTGCAATATAAGTGCATATGAACTATGCAAATTTTGAATTAGGAGAACGCCTACACTACCACGTCACATTTTTACGCTGTACTGAAACCCCTGGAAATAGAAATGGCTTTCCGAGAGTGTTCCAAAAATGGCCGACAGTGGACTGACTTGCTAGAGAGACTTTGGCTGGAAACCACACCTGCCAGAGGCCTCATTAGGGAATATGTTTGCAACTGTGACTTGCACCGTGGGAAGGGGACGCCACTCAAAGGGTTGTTCCAAACGGTTTGTAACTAAAATTTAAAGGTGCACTCATTAATATTCATATTAATGGTGCACCAACTTCTTAAATGTTCAAGTTACGTAGATGTAGCATCACGCAAAAACAGAAGTTCGCATAATTATCAATGCCATTGTAGAGCTGCGCCATTTGCAGTCCAAGTACAGAGGATTATCGAGATTACATTGCAATATTCGTCTGGTCATGCACCTCAGCATGCACCTCAGCACCAGGGCCATAGCTAGTGGGGTGAAATGTGGTAAAGATTCTAAGATTTCGTATATAGAACAAAGCAGCCTTTTCTCTATGGCGTGATATGATTAGAGCCTTCATTTTATGTGTGTACATAATTTTATAATAATAATTGTACTCTGCTATTAATATTTAATCATTAAAAAGTTCAGCTTTTTGCAAGCAAATTTAAGTTTTTATATATGTTGCGTCCCCTTTAAGAGGTGCTGGGTGGAGCCGCATAGGAAGTGAAGCATCAACGCAAGTCTCGCCAAAACAGAGAGTACTGCGGACCGCCACTTTGATTAAACTACATAATAATTATTATTATTACAGCCCTACACTGTGCATACTGGCTTCAAAATAGAGGTATGCCCTGTGTGCTTGATTACCAACTCACTAGTCTCGAACTCGCCATTTAATTTAAAGCAATCTACCAAATAACAGCCCTTTGCTTTGCGCATGAAGTTAGTTAAGCTAGACATGAGATGCTGCGGGCGAGTGTTTATCCTAGCAACGGGTTTCCGTTACCTTCTTCGTTGTTTTCATGAACAATGCCAACTCGTGCCCTGTTGTTGTCAAAGCGCACGAGCGGAGCGGCTCTCTGTTGATTCCACGAAAGTTGCTCAAAGTTAGGATTAGACTAGTGAGTTGCTCAAAGTTTGGCATCCGTGTTTTATAGTGGCGTGGGCACACGGAGAGCTTTTTTGTTTTAGCCCCGAGAACATGTCAATGTGGTCTTTGACCCTTATAAAATCAACACTGTCCGACACATGTTGTGTTTAAGGGTAGAAATGGATTACAACAGAGACCTTGCATGTGCATGGGACAACACCTCAGTGTTTGTTTACCTCTGCTATGAAGGTCTAGAATCAGTGGCTGGTTATGAAATACAATATTTTACTTGAGTTATTTATTAATAGGGCATTTTTACCACGTCGTTATAAGGTGCGCATATTCACAGTTTAGAACCAGTTTTAATGTTTATACTTTTACAACCCGTTTTTCTTATCCCATTTTCTCCCCAATTTGGAATGCCCAATTCCCACAACTGTCCTCGTGGTGGCGCGGTTACTCAGCTCAATTCGGGTGGTGGAGGACAAGTCTCAGTTGCCTCCGCTTCTGAGACCACCAATCTGCTCATCTTATCACGTGGCTCGTCGTGCATGACACCACGGAGACTCACAGCATGTGGAGGCTCATGCTACTCTCTGCAATCCACACACAAATTACCAGGCACCCCATTGAGAGCGAGAACCAGTTAATCACAACCACGAGGTTACCCCATGTGACTCTACACTCCTTAGCAACCGGGCCAATTTAGTTGCTTGGAGACCTGGCTGGAGTCACACAGCATACCCTGGATTCGTACTCGTAACTCCTGGTGTGATAGTCAGTGTCAGTACTCGCTTATCTACCCAGGCCTCACAACCCATTTTTACCTTTTGAAAAAATTTTAAGAATCGTGTTATGTTTTGGGCCTTTGATTGAAATCTGATTTTACAGAACTATTGACAGCACAGATGACACACATTCTTAGCTTTATGGATGTGATATTTATGGTACTAATGTGGTAAATCTCATTAGACTATGTTGCCATCTGCTGGTCAGCTGGAGAACTGCAGCACTGGCGTCATGGGGAAGGATGTTTAAAAAGGTCAAGAAGCCCCACAGCAGCAGCTCCCAGAGCAGTGAGATCAGCACTAAAAGCAAGGTGAGTTTTCCACCACATCAACTATGCAGCATTATAAGCATGTTAACATTTTATCTGAATCCAAATAAGCTTATTTCTACTAAGTACGAAAAGAACATTTAGCTGCAAACAGCAGTTGACAAGGTTCAAACGTTTCAAAGGGTCAAACGTTTAAGGGCCTTTTAGTGCATATGCAACATTAAGTATTAATTAGACAGTCTGTTATTACTTAAAATAATGATAAATTGCCTTAATTTTCAGAAACATTAGGTTAGGTAACAGAGATATGGCATTTTTTACATTCCTGATTCTTATAGCGCCACTAAGAGGCAGAGGTGTGCAGTTTTTTTCCATATGTCCTCATGTTGACCTTCTACATAAGTTTCCAAACTTTGGTAATAATATCTAATTTTGTTCAAGAGTTATAACCATTTAAGTAAAATTGACCACGCCCACATTGTACATTTTGGCGTACCATTGTGACGATTAATCTAAAGTTCAAACTTTTTATATATATAATTATTGATATTGGGACTCCAGAGAATCTTTCATTACTTGTTTGGTTCTGATCGTGCGAACGGCTTAGGACTAGTTCGACAAGTCGTTTTTCACACCAATGGTTCTTGAGGCAAAGTTTCCGCCTATGTTATGGACACTCTTTACAGAAATGCGGGACAGTACCTGTTTTTAGCACATGTTCAACAGATCAATGTAAACAATACAAAAGTTGCAAAATATAATATATGCAATATAATATCATATATTTTGAAATTTAATTTTGTTTATTTTAAAAAAGATCAAATGTGACAAATGATAAACTAATAAAATATAATTAGTCAAATTAATATTCAGATTGTACCTATTCAGATTGTACCTAGTTATAAGGTATTTCATTTGGAAGCAAAAGGGACATTATAACTGAAATATACCCATATGAATTGATATCGAATTCAGATTTGAATAGAGAGCTTGTGATTCAGAATCGAATCGGGAAATATGTACTAATACCGAGCCCTTGTGGTTATTTTTTTCAAACTATGTGACTTTCCTTAAATATATTTATTACACAATTTACAAAGACACTGCATGTAAAATTTCAAGTCGATCGGACCAACGGTTCCATAGTTAGAGCCGTTTTTATGTTTATCTTTGGATAATGCCATTAAGGGGCCGAGGTGTTTTTCGTTTTTTTTTTTCGTCTGTTCTCAGATTGACCTGCTACATAACTCTTGAACGGAATGAGATATTTTCACATAATTTGAGACACTTAAGCAAATGTGGCACCACCCACTTCATGCTTTTTGTCATAACGTTGTAATGATTAATCAATAGTTTGATAATTATTCATACTGGGGCTCCAGAGAATCTTTCTGCACTGGATTGGTTCTGATCGGGCGGACAGCCTAGGACTAGTTTGAAAAAGTAGTTTTTGAAAATGGCAGAAAATCTAGTGGGTAGAGCTAAAATTTGACAGGTGCATTAAGATTCGTCATGACCTCAAGGAATCACAGGAAGAATTTGATTTCTAGGCCTTAACGATTATAATCGTTATGGCCAAAAATATGCAGGTTTTTTCCACTATAGCACCCCCAATTTGCCGATTAGGTCAAGTTCATGCTTATGGCTAGAAAGCTGGAGTACGTACTACAACTCCCCAAAGTTTCAAGTCTCTTAAGCAGGGGTGAGGAACCTTTTTTTCCATTAAGGGCCATTTGAGTATTTATGAAATTATTTGCGGGCCATACAATTACTTGCAATTTCTGATTGTGGGTTGAAATTAATGTACGCATTCCGTTACGTGCTCGGCTCGCCCACCAAAAACACTAAAAGATCTGTCTATTATACAATATTTTGTGTTATCATTGAAAATTATTTGTAAACATTATTTGAAAAAAAAAATTTAGGTTAATTGAATCGAGGCCATTTTTTGCTTTTCAAATAATTTCTCAAATGGCCTAGTGGGCTGGGTAAAATGGTCTCACGGGCCTTATACGGCCCTGTGGTCTGACGTTCCCCACCTCTGCTTTACAGTTTGGTATGCACAATCAGTTCTAGGGCAGATAAATAATAATCCTGACAGTTACAATAGGGTTTCTGCACTTTGTGCTTCAACCCTTAAATACGAATTAAAGCTTGTATGGTAATTTTTTCATTACATGCCATCCATGTGCCTTACATAGAATTTTTCATCATACTATGATTCAGAATCCAGTAATAATCCTTATCTCACATACTAAATAGAACAAAGTATGGCTCAATCCCAGTTACCAATTCCCATCCTGAGCTTTGTATTCCACTTATCCAGTCTGTAGATTCCAGTTTGGTAGGCCTGTCTAGGTCAAGCACAGTTGCCAGCCTTGACACTGACTCCACCAAGAGCTCAGGTTAGACTTCGTCCACTCTCACCTTTAGGAAAAAACAAATGTTTACACTTACTCTGTTGCCCTGCTTAGAATTTCTGACCTTGTTGACCCTGCAGGTAATGCTGTGTCTGAGACCTGTGCTGAGTTCAGGGTAAAATATGTGGGAGTCATTGAGAAGCTGCATTTTGAAATGAGCAAAACCCTCCAGGAGCCTCTAGACTTCATCAACTACATTGATGCAGCTCAGGTAAGAATATTAAATGCTTTATTGCAGTTTTCTGGAATACTTCTGATTGGTCATTTATTTTTGTATATTGATCGCTAAAAAGTTTTTTTGATGGTTACCCCTGGCAACCTACTGTGATAGTTTTGTGACAGTTAAACATTTCAACATCTCGTGTATTCCTTTTAAAGCAAGATGGAAAACTTCCATTTGTGCCAGGAGATGAGGAGATGATTCTGGGAGTGTCCAAGTATGGCGTAAAAGTTGCACCATTGGACCAATGTGTGAGTTCTGTGCCTTATTCACATTTCATATTGTCAAGTTATATTGACTGTGGTCACGATGCCTGCATTTCACTTTTTACCAGCAATGTCAAAACATGTTAAAAAAACCTCCATGATTCTGATCTAATGCGGACTTTGCGTGTTTGCCCTTACATAAATCACCAGCCACAATGCTGTGTTCTGGGTGATTGCTTCCAAGATATTCTGGCTGTAGATATGGTTGTGTCCCCTCCTTCAATGCAAGTCTATGGGTTTTTGTTTTCACCATTTGTATTGATAATCAGGCACATATTTTACATCCAGATGCTTCCCCGCCACAAGATGTACAATTTAATGCTGCTCTAGATTCTTTCCCACAATATATAACATAGAACCCTTTTCTCTTCCCAGGGTGTGCTTCACCGTCACCCGCTCTACCTGATAGTGCGGATGCTTTGCTATGATGATGGTCTGGGTGCAGGGAAGAACCTGCTAGCACTGAAAACCACTGATGCCAAGCAGCAGGAGTGCAGCATCTGGGTTTATCAGTGCAGCAGTGCGGTAAGAGCTTTGAATGGTGTCAAATTGTTGTCATTTACAGTTACAGGAAAACCCTTTACATTTACCTGGATTTCTGCACAAATTGGTCAATATTTGATTTGATCTTCAACTAAGCCAATGATACACTTTCATGTTATTATTGAACAAGCCATGTAAACATTCACAGTGCAGGATGGAAAAAGTGGCATAAAAAAATGAAAACATCATCCCAATGGTGAAGTGCGGTGGAGGGATCATCATGTTTTGGAGCTGCTTTGAGGCCTAGACTGTTTGCCATTATAGAGGGAAAAATGAGTTCCCACTGAAAGTTCTTGGTTGAGGTTATTGCTGACAAATAAGGATAGAATAGTTTATAAATCCAAGGGTTCACTTACTTTTTCCACAGCACCGTGAAAGTTTAATGTGACGTGTTTAATGAAGACATGAAAGATTATAATTGCCTGTGTTGTTAGCTTAAGCACATTGAGCCTCATTCTTGAATCACGAGCAGAATTAATATTTTTTGAGTAAATCGTTCGTAAAGCCGTTCTGATGAAAATTCTCTGATTCATTTAAGTTTTCTTATTTTCAAAATGTTAGTTGGTATGAATGTAATTTACACCTGCTCCCGACCACGTGCAAAACATGTGAAAGACATCTGAAGGTTTTGTGTTCTTTCAGGCAAACTGTCATGACTATGTTTTGATTGAAGTGAAATTACATAAGTAATAAGTAAAATTAACCTAATTAACATAAATTAGTAAAAAAAGACCTTGCTTTCTTTTTAAACCATTGTCTATACTTATTTAGAAACGTTTCTTTAGTACTTGAATACATTTTTTCCAGCTGAAGTGCTTGATTTTACTCGAAACGATGAATGCCCTCGAACGTGACTGGTATGACTTTTTATTTATAATTTTTTTATTTTTTGATATGAGCTCTATAATTTAGGTTTCATAATTCTGAATTGGCATTGGTAAACAGCATTCAGTTTCTAACGTATGGTAAATGCTAATGCTGATAAATCCATAAATAAACACGGGTGCGAAAACAATGTAACAGGAAAAAATGGAAAACATTGTCTTATAGCTTGCAAATCTGAAATATCTGATATTTTCAGGCATTCTATTAATTTCTCCAAAGATTCTTCTAGTTAAATACCATCATGATTTACCCGAGAAGTTTCACAAATGATGCTGGCGATGTGCTGTGAACAGAAACAGAGAAGATTAATTGTGGTGGACATCCTCCTCCCGGCATGAACTGAATTTTTTTTACACGTCAAACCATTTTTATTGACTTATTGAAACTTTTGATTCGCAAAAGAGCGCCTTATGACAGCAAAAACATGCAATGGCAGTTACTCACTTTCTTTGAGGCGTTAGTTTACTTGCTAAATAAAAGAATTACGATGTGAATGCACTTAATTCATAAACTATTTAAAATACAGTTCCGCATAGATGTTAAAAGCATTTTCTATTGAGCCTGGTTTCTTCCTTATTTGGTGTTTTCATGGGCGTGGATTATGATAATTGTGAATGAATGTGCACACACCTCTTTACGAATGTTTGGAATTCACGAACATACTCACATTTAACTAACAAATCTTGGGGAGTACAAAGCATTTGTTAATCCGGGGGACATTTTTCAGGAAGGTCCATTTTACACTCAAATGACTCCGAATTTACGAAGGTTTCATGAATGAGGTCCTTTTGTGTTTGTCTATACTTGTGACTTTGAAGATAAGATCACAATTTATGACCAATTAATGCTATTTCCAAAGGGTTCACATACTTTCTCTTGCCACTATATCAATTCACATTTCATTTGCTGCATCTGTATTTGCAATAGTACATGATCCAGCAAACTTCATCTTCAAGAATCTTCATATAAAGTATAATTTAGGACTGGTCTTGTGTATATACACAGCTCTATAAGAACAGTTAATTAACTCTGTGTTTCCTAATCACTGTGACGTGGCACACTAGTGTGCCCTGAAAGATTGTCAGGTGTGCTCTTGATAATGATCAAATTCTACAAAATAAATAAATATGCATGAAAAAAAAGAAAATTCAGGGATCCAAATCCACTTTTGTGATTGTGAAGAGCAATGATTAATGTGCAAATGTGTCTGATGTTTATACGTCTTAAGGGTCTTTATGTGACTCACGTCAGCGCTGCAGAATACATTCAAGTCAATGAAGTGACGCCACTTTACATCAAAGTGTTTTTAATATACACTATTTTGCTTCACCAATAATGTCTTTGAGAGTACCAAGCAATAAGATATATTTAAAAACTGTCCAAATTTGTGAAGAGACATCGAATGTCTCATAATTTATTTTAATTATGCACACCGTTTAAGTCGATGCGGACCAGGAGGAAGGTTTGAGTTGTCGATTGAGTTCTGTTCAGTTAATTTTTTACGCGTTTTGTTCATATTTTAATCGCATTTGTTTCTTTTTTATTATTTTGCGTTGTTCATATGTCGTGTTTTAATGGCCGCCTCTGTAACTGCGGGGGAAAAAACATTCGTCTGCTTCGTGTCTCTGTTGTTCATCTGTTCTCTTCATAAATAAATAAATGCATAATCTGCTGTATACTCGTCCTGTAAATTTGTGATTAAAAATGTGAATGAAAATAAAAGCTATTAAATGCCTTATCATTTAAAATGTGAAAATTAAAATGACGGGTAATAATAGATTATGACAGGTTTTTTTTACGACCCTGTCTGTCAATATGACGGACGATGAGATATACAATGCTTGCGTTAGACTATGATTTATATATTACTTTTTTATTTACATTGCAAGTAATACAAGTAAACGCTACTAAGATGGACAGAAAACTTAGACAAGTTCTTGAAAAGGAAATACATTGATGATTGTTAGCTTATGTGGAATAGTGGTGTGCTGTCTAATGTTTTAGTCATAAAAGTGTGTCATGGCAGAAAAATGGTTGGAGAAACATTGAATTAACATATATATATATATATATATAAGGCTCTGTCTGCCTATGTAGATATGATATATGTAGATTTAACACTCAATTTTTGGTATTCAGGAGCAAGCCCAGGCCATCTGCAAAGTATTGTCCACCTCCTTTGACTGTGCCCTGGCCTCAGAGAAGTCCTGAGGTCTATTTGGGAGCGCTCCGTTTCACCTTTACTCATTCCCGGGAGGAATGGAAGAGTTGGAGCAAGCCTGTGGAAGTCTTGTAAATTCTGGAGTTTGTTTTTTAACTGATCTGAAAGAAACACAATGATTTCTCCTTATGATTAATATTTGTGCTGAAGATTTGGTTTTTGTCCAGCACGAAAGGGCAACCATCTCTACCATGTTTGCACCATAATCATTAGTCTTGCCAAAAATCCTCTTCTCCAGTGCCCCCCTTCCCCCTCCACCATCAGTATGCGTTTTGGATCCCCGTGTCTGTATATAATATTTGTACTTCCCTACTATATAGTATGTAGAAAGCAGCATGTAAAATTAGGTGTAAAGAATCAGTAGGTGAGAAATACCCAGATGATCTATTGCATCTGCTGAGATTCTGAAGTGGGCATCCACTGGACACTGTACTATCCCATAAGGACATGGGATCTAAGGAGCTGTCAGATTCAAAATACGTCCAAGTCCAAGTGCTGCATATACCAAGAAAGTTGATCCTCATGGTTACATTGTACTCATTTAACAAAACCAGAGTAAATTATTTTGCGGTCCTTGTTATGAAATCATGCACATTCCTGGGGGAAGTATGTCCCGAAATGCATTTATACTACATACATACTAAACTTACGTTATCTTCGTGCGACCCTGCATACACATGCGTGGACATTTGTGTTTTGGATTAATTTAAATTCATTGAAACTTGACTGATCTCAGTTCAGAAGACTCTGTACTGTCAGTAAGGGTTAAACTTTCTATTCAGTCATGTGACAAAACAACATGGTGCTGATCACAGCACAGTTTTCTTTGGGAGAAATGCCAAAAAACTACATCTGGTAAGAAACATAATTATGTTTTTACATTGAAACCTGTGTGAGTCAAAAGATTAGTGTCTAGTTTCATCCAATATAGCTTTCTTAAAATTGGAGCGATTTATAGTGAAATGCATTTTTAGCAAAACTGTTTACTCTAGAATGTATTATTATTATTTTTTTTCATGATTATTAGCTGCTTCTAGTTACAAATCAAAAGGGAAATGCACACATCTGTCACACTCATGTTTCAGGAGGTTGATAATGGTCAATAAGTGCGTTCTTGATCTAATGCAGTAGTTACTCTGAAAGTGCAGAAATTTGGACACAGAAAATAGTAAATGTGTACTACGAGGTGGCCTCAAGGTACAGGGTTGGGAAACACTGCTCTACTCCAAACATCCCTGCCATAATCCAAAGGTCCAGTGATCAGGTTTGGGCTGCATCTATTTTTGTAAGCTTATTTAATCTTATTTAATGTAAATGTAAATACAGTAACCTCAGAACACACTTCCCACCATGGTCCAGTAAATCTGTGATTTCTGAGAACCTAGTGAGATTTGTGCAAACTATGGTACATTAATGTCAGTATGACTGGGACTTGTTTATCAAAGATGCTGTAAATGCCAAACGCTCTGCACCCTGTATGTAGAGGTTGTAATGGGTCATATGACAATCAATGCTGTTTGTTAAATCTACCCCTCTTTTGTCATCCATCTCCAATGTTCTGGTCCAGATGGGATCAGTTAATATGGTACAATAAAGCAGTGCAAATGTAATTATATAAAAAAAAATGCTGTAGTTTTGCTTGTCTTTACAGTATTTTTTTATTTACGTCTAAAATCTGTTGAATGATGCCCCTTCTGTATAGCTCTCCACAGTTTTCCTGACCAACCACTGGGTGGCACCATGATTATTTAGATTGTTCCATGACAGTTTTCTGGTTCCGATCCCTATAAGAAGCAATCCAGACAGAGAACAACAACCATCTTAGTGTTAGTTGGAGTAAAAAAATAGTTCAGGCTTAAATATAAGGTGCTCAATTTGTCAATTTACTTTGAACACATCCTAACATTAACCACTAGATGGCAGCAATCCCCAACTATTTTGGACCCCAACATTATTTAGTAATTGTGTTGCTAACTACAGTGGCCACAAAGTATGTGGATTCTTAAGCCACACTTCAATTGATATGAATTGCATTGCTTTATACCACAGTTTCAAATCAAGAGGCATTTATTCTTAGAAAAATAACACAAGCACACCTTTCAAGCAAAAATATTTCATGAACAGAAGTTTGTTAGGTTTTATATGATAATGCAATACATAAACAGTTCAAAATGAAGATGTATTTTGTGGCTTACTGTAACATGTCCATACTTAATATGCTGAATTACACCTGCGGTTACTCTGCTAGGACACCTGTGAGGGGATCTGACTTTCCAATGCAACTGTAACACAATGACATTCATACTTTTAAGAATGGCTTGGGTGTCCAAATCCTTTTTGGGGCCACTGTATTAATAAAAGCAAGCCCCTGGATGAGGAATAATAAATATTGTAGAAGAACTGTTATACATACAAACAGAACACATTTGTGGCTCTTGCTTAATTCCAGATTTCCCATTTATTTGTACAATATATATATTATATATTAGTGTCTATGATGTCAATGGTAAACAGGTTGAATAGGTTATTTCTGTTGTAGTTAAAAAGTGTACTGCATCAGTTTTACTTAACAGTACATCACAACAAACGTCATCAATTTAGCTCTATGTTTACAATTAAATATGCACAAAGCAAAGTCAACATTTATTTACAATTACACACAGCAAGGTCCATTCATATACAGTGAGCTAAAGACGGAAACAGTGTGGAGGATAATCCCATCCCTTCACTGCCCGAGTTACAGGTCACTCTGGTCCGAGTTTAATTAAGACTAACATTATTATAATTAAAAGTTACAAAACAGATTCTATTAAGTTGCTCTGCAACCACATCAAACACTTGTCACATAAAACGCTCTGCTGTGTTACTCCTGTACAGAATTACTGCGGGATCTCCATTAATGGATGAGCTATCCAATGCTTTTGAAAGGATTATAAGTGTTGTTAGGGACAACGACTGGCAATGATCTAAATGTATTAGTTCTACAAACAGGGAAGATCTATCTAGCCCAACAAAGCCATGGAGAGCCCTGGTTTCTGAGAACATTCTGATAGATGAAAATAGATTTAATACATTTGCAGTTTTCTGAAAAATATCTTGAACTGACATGTTTGCATAAAGAATGACTGGGTGAATCTATCAAGAATATGAAAGGGTCACATTTCACCCCCAAATAAAAAAGAAAAATAAATAAAATTATATATATATATATATATATATATATATATATATATATATATATATATATATATATAAACACCGATCAGCCACAACATTAAAAGCACCTGCCTAATATTGTGTAGGTCCCCCTCGTGCCGCCAAAACTGCACTAACCTGCATCTCAGAATAGCATTGTGAGATGATATTCTTCTCACCACAATTGTACAGGGCATCTATCTGAGTTACTGAAGAATTTTGTCAGTTCGAACCCATCTGGCTATTTCTGTTGACCTCTCTCATCAACAAGACATTTCCATCCACAGAACTGGATGCTTTTTGCTTTTGGCACCATTCAGAGTAAATTCTAGAGACTGTTGTACATTAAAATTCCAGGAGATCATCAGTTACAGAAATACTCAAACCAGCCCGTCTGGCACCAACAATCATCCATGCGATTATCTAATCATGTGGCAGCAGTGCAGAGCATAAAATCATTCAGAATGGGGAAAAATGTGATCTCAGTGATTTGGACCATGGCTGAGACGTCAACACAGAATAGCCAGACTGGTTCAAACTAACAAAGTCTACAGTAACTCAGATAACCACTCTGTAAAATTGTGGTGAGAAGAATAGTACCTCACAATGCTATTCTGAGATGCAGGTTATGTATAAAACCTTTACAGCAAAACGATTGAGTTTTTGAATGACAGTAATGACAACTATGTTAAGGGAAATTTGCTTAATTGTCATAACACTAATGTCCTATTGCAAAACTAAATCTAATTAAAATAGGCTTCATTTTATTTAAAAAAAAAAAAAAAAAAAAAAGCTTTTGATTATGGATTGAATTATGACGCAAACAGATTCTTGACAGGTTTTTTGTGAGATTGACCCAATTTGTTTTGAAATGACATTGAATGGTAAAAAAACAGCATTCAGCATGTTCAAGTCGTGCACACTTAAAGAAGGTAGAAATAGTTCTACTGAAGCTCATCAAAATCAATAAGAGTATCTAAATAAAGAACATAGAAGGACAGCTCAGAGTCATAAATATCTATACAGAAATAAACATCCTTGATGCTCTGAAGTAGTTCCAATGCTCTCCTGCGAGACCATGAATGTTCACCAGACTGTCCCGGTGCTCAAAACTCCTTCCGACAGGTCCAGGGTTACAATTACAGAAGCTCTCATTCTTTTAAACACACAACACAAATGCAGTCGCAAAGTCGCACTGTCCCTTACACAAACGGTGTTTTTATTTTTGTCCAATGCTCAGTTTTCAGAGATTTCCCAGGTGTGAGCCATGGAAGGCCTATATATACACAGCACTGTGGCAGGTAGTGTAGAAATGGGGGCAACGGAGCACCTCATGGTGGGGGACAGCACTCATAGTGTATTCCAGGGTTAGTGCCATTTACCAAGCCATCTCCAAAATATCCTAAAAGTCATTTAATTCATATATCCTTCTGTTGCCTTCCAAGACATGGAATGTGTGCAAACAAGACTGTATTCACAGATATGTGTACTTCAAAAACAAATAACAGATGAGTGTTATGTTGCACTGTTCCATCTAAAAGGAAAAAGGATGTGAATGTTCATCTTGTATTAAACCTTCATCTTCGCAATACTCTCTTTAGCAATGTGACCACGGTAAATTCAGTCAAAAGTGCATTTATTGCATCAAAGTCACTAACAACAGTCGTTCTGAATCTGGTCCACAAACCAAAAATATAATCCAAAACTGATATCTCCAAAGATTTATGGAATTAGGTTTCACATCTGAGACTGCATCTCCCAGCCCAGTCGATCATCACTTTACAGTGAGAACCAGGGACCTCCATTGAAACTCGTGAAAAGCGGAACGATGATGATGATGATGATGATGATAGTCAGTGATAGTTAGAAAGGTGATGTCATCAGTCCAGCTCAGTGTCAGTGATCTATGACATTCAGTCCATGATGAAGTGTACGAATGTGACAGGAAACGCTCCTCTTCTCATGGGCTCTCCCTCGATGTGGCCCAGCTACAGAACAATGAAATATGTTAGAATCTATAATGTTTCTAAAATTATATTTTTGTAGAAAAGGATATTTGATTGTCAGCAAATCTAATTTGAACTATTGTTCCCATTCATGTTTTCCATAAAGTTTTCATAGAATCTTTTATAAAAGAGGTCTATTCCATGAACCAAACCAAACAGATCCTACGTGAATACTTTATGTACTTCATACTTTAATGAGGATATGAACTATAATATCATGAAGCATTGTAAATGATGTAAACTAATTAAAAATGCTGGAAAAACACAAAACTATTGATTTAAAATACTTGATTATACACCTAGTCCTTGAAAGTTTCTTTTCTTGGATCCTAAATATGCACAGAATTTCTGCAACTTCACTGCAAAACCTCTTAAAGCTGCAAACATTGTTGGCATGATAACGCTTTATAATGAAACCATCAAGCAGCTGTAGAGCTCTGCATCGATAATCACCAGAAGGGTATACACCTTCTAAAAATCAATGTCAGTGGAACGTTTTCTACATTGTGAAAAACTGAGTTTAAATGTATTTGGTTAAGGTATATGTAAACTTCTGACTTCAACTGTATATATACATACATATATATATATATATATATATATATATATATATATATATATATATACACACACACAGTGGATATAAAAGTCTACACACCCCTGTTAAAATGCCAGGTTCATCGATGTTAGGAATATTCCTTATTATGGTCAGGGGGACATGATTAACTGCGTTCATTTTTTACACACATTATTTTTTATATAATTAATCTCACTGAATGAATGCGATAATTAACCGACAGCCCAAATATATTTATGTAAGAAGGGGGGCCTCCAAGGAAACAAGTTAGGAACCACTGGTCTATGTGGCCACATGTGTCAAAAACAATAAAATGTACATTTAAATGTGGAAGAACTGGGTAAACATTTGTAGCAAAGAAAAAATTACATTAGCGTTATTTAGCAGCCTCTGCTGTCAATTGAGAAAATAACAAAATAAGTGAGGTAGAAGTGAGCTTGAAGCCACTGAAGCACATCCATATGTAAATACCGTTGAAGTCACACAGGCGGAAGACAGAGATTTGGGGATTTGGCTGTGCTGTTGATTAACCTCCACAGAGAATAAATGATTAAATTCGGCCAGTGGAAACTAAAGGGATTTGGTGGAAAACAAGCTGCAGCTGGTCTGCATTCAGCCAGAGAAACTAAACCAGTTTGAGAGTCTGAATGAGGTTACTTATTAAGATCCAGGCAGTCATAGGAACTGAAATATGCAATATTATATATATATAAATATATTTCTTTTAATTTGGTTCTCTTTCTCGACTTTTCTACATCCTAATAAATCCACGATCACCACTGTATTCAAACCAAAGAACAATCTCATGGTATGCTGTACATACACATCTACTTGTTACACAGTACATTCAGAAAGACACCTTCATTTCTTCCACATTTTGTTATGTTGCAGTCTTATGCTAAAATAAATAAATAAAAAAGGTTTTTCCCCATATAAATCTACACTCCATACCCCAAAGTGACAAAGCAAAAACCATATTTTTGATAACTTTGCACATTTATTAATATGAAAAAACTGAAATAGCACACGGACATAAGTATTCAGACCCTTAGATATGACACGACATTTAGCTCAGGTGCAACCCATTTCTCTGGATCAACTTAGATATGTTTCTACACTTTGTTTGGTGACCATCTGTGGAAAATTCAATTGATTGGACATGATTTGGAAAGACACACAACCGTATATAAGGTCACACAGCTGAAAATACATATCAGAGCAAAAAGCAAGCCATGAGGTCAAAGGAACTGCCTGCAGAGCTCAGAGAAGGATCTGTGTGTCGAGGCACAGATCTGGGGAAGTCTGCAAAACAAATTCGGTTATATTGAAGGTTCCCAAGATCACAGTGGCCTCCATAATTCTTAAATGGAAGGAGTTTGAAAAACCAGGATTCTACCAAGAGCTGACCACAGGCCAAACTGAGCAATTGGGGGAGAAGGGCCTTAGTAAGAGCAAGAACCTGATGGTAATACTGGTTCAGCTCCAGAGATCATGTATGGAGATGGGAGAAACTTGCAGAAGGACAACCATCACTGCAACACTCCACCGATATGGGCTTTATGGCAGAGTGGCCAGACGGAAGTCTCTCCTCAGTGCAAGAAAGCAAAAAATCACCTAAAGGACTCTTAAACTGTGAGAAACAAGATTCTCTGGTCTGATGAAACGAATATTGAACTGTTTGGCATAAATTCCTAGCATCATGTCTAGAGGAAACCAAGCACCACTCATCAGCTGTGCAATACCATCCCAATGGTGTAGCATGGTGGGGGTGTTTTTCAGTGGCAGGGACTGGGGCACTGGTCAGGGTTGAACTGGTCGGCTGAATGCAGCAATATACAGAGATATCCTTAATAAAAACCTGATCCAGAGTGCTCAGGACCTCAGACTGTCTGAAGGTTCACCTTCATACAGGACAATGACCCTAAGCACACCGCCAAAACAACGCAAGAGTGACTTATGGACAATTCTCCAGACTTGAACCCGATTGATCATCTTTGGAAAGACCTGAAAATGGCTGTCCACCGATGGTCCCCATCCAACCTGACAGAGCTTGAGAGGATCTGTAGAGAAGAATGGCAGAAAATCCCCAAATCCAGGTGTGCAAAGCATGTCGCATCATACCCCAAAAGACTTGAGGCTGTAATCGCTGCCAAAGGTGCTTCAACTAAGTACTGAGTTAAGGGTCTGAATACTTATGTCAATGTGACATTTCAGTTTTTTTTTTTTTTTTATACATTTGCAAATTTATAAAAAAAATTTTTTTGCTTTGTCATTATGGGATATGGAGTGTAGATTTAAAATAATTTAAAGCATTTTAGCATAAGGTTGCAACAACAAAATAAAAAAATACAAATAAAATAAAGGGGTCTGAATTACTTCTGAATGCACTGTAGTCAAAGCCTGGTCTCCAGCAGTGAAGATACTCACCCACCACTCCTGGTCCTCCTCACCGTCCACCACAATGACTTCTCCCTCAGAGAATGTCAGCTCATCTGGGTTATCAGCCACACAGTTATACATGGCCTTCACACGCTTTGGCTTCTGCTTCAGACACATGGATCAGGTATGAAAACACACACATGAGGATGTCAGATGGTTTCTCACATACACACAATCTCCGGCAATTATCATTAGGTTCATTCTGCTAAAAAACGTCTAACACATACATGACATTTAGCACATTTATTAACTTTTCTTTCTGCACTGAAGGTCGGTTTTAAGATATCAGCTTTTGGATTATGTGTGCAGAATCAGCATTCCAGAGAAATGGTGAGCTATTAATTTAGTTGGTAATCAAGTACAAGAAACGATAGAAATTATATGGCAAGCAATTGCTGGCAAAATGGGAAGCTTTCTAACATTACTATTATTATTATAACATGACAGATCCTGTATAAAGCTATCACATTATTATTAGGGCTGTCAGTTAAAGATGTTAATTCCGAGTGATTAATTATATAGAAAATAACACACAAAAAAAAAAATGTACGCAATGAATCATGCCAAATAAGCAATTCATTTTGATTAATTAATCGGCATATCACGACAGCCATAAATATCATACTTCATTCCATTCCAGTAGTGTAATAACATAACATTTAATTTTGGTTCAGGTATGCCAACTTTTCAGTTGAAAAAATCAGTTTTCATCTGTGATTTGCATAGTATTTTTGTGTCTTGCTGTAAATACAATATGACTTAAAAAGGTAGGCATGTCATAAATATAGATATATTGAACAGCACTTTATTTTATCAATATTTTTGGAGTAATAAATGTATTAGCTGACATTTAAATTAGATGCCAAATTTGTGTGCCTTCCAATTCACTGTCAGTTGGCCTTCTGTTTAATGTAGTCTGGTGTAATAGCATTGGTAGACCACAAGAGGGTGATATAACATTTGCAGAAGCCGGTCGCACACTAGATGGGAGAAGCGGACGAGGCACAGGTATCACAACATCTAGTGGTGGTGATTTTTATTTATGTTAGTGACTTGTCTTTTGATTCTGTTCAACAAAAAGATTTGTTCATTGACCATTTTGCAAATTACAAATTTGTGCCTGTAGATGGGGTCAAATAACCATCTTTTAAGTGATTGCATTGAACCAGAACTGAACAAACGACTTGCCAACTCCTCTCGTTCAGCCAATCAGCTCATCCTTGTTCATGATGACTGATTAATTTAATCTCGTTTGGAAACCAGTGCATTTGTTTCATTCACAAACGAAATGACAGACTGGTTCAGTGAAGGGGTGTATTCATTCAGCAGGTCAAACCAATGATATGCTCCTTCACAGCCCACACTAGAATGCTATTGGCTCCTGCTATAATCAGTCTTTGCAGGCATAAAAAAAGCACCAAAGCAGTCTTGTGCTTCAAATTAGAGTTAATTGGCTTCGAAAGGGAAAGACGTCAGTGAATGAGAATAATGAACAAAGTGAGGTTGATGAGTTTGCAGGTTAGTGTATGAAACTGGTATAACTGCGCAAACTGAATGATTAGAATTTATTATGCAATTGCGCTGTATGTAGCCTTGAAGAGATTTCATTCAAGCTGCCAAAACATACTTGTTTGTCAGTGACATACTTGTAACTGAAAATACATTGTATATCATCCATTGATGGCTAGAGTAAATAATCTTTGTCCTTTGATAATGATTTCGGTTGAATTTATTGGAAAACTATGCCAGTTGAGCTCTGTGACGCTACATATTTTGACCAGCCTCCAGAGATGGTGAGCGGTGGTGAATGCATTCTAAGATGTTTTTTTTTTTTTAGAATTTTAGAATGCCCAATGCCATCCGCCAGATGCGTCCGGTTTGCGACCCCGTTTAATTTACCCTTCTGCTCACACTTTACCAAAGTTGTGTTGAGAAATATGTCAGAAGAGACAAAGACTAAACTGCAATGAGCAGCCCTATTTATATCTGAAGAAAATGCAGATGTACATCAATATTCATCAGTAAAATGTTCTGATTAATAATGCGTGAAAAAGCCATCAGATCCCAAGCCTAGAAATGGTCATTATTCACACACCCCTCGTGTCTTTCCAAACCCGTATGACTTTCTTTCTTATGCAAAACACAAAAGGAGAAATTCCAATAAATATGTCGATTCATCTTTAGCTACAATACAATGGCAGTTGATATTGACTTACTTAATATTAATTTACACAAGTGATCGAACGTACCAGGTATGTTTTCCTTGTCATGTGGGTAGGGGGCAGCGATTTTCCAGTGGTATTTTGTCCAGGACCTTCTTTAGCTGCTCAAAAACAACAAACAAAAAAAAGGAAATGACATCACAATGAGTGTTACCCATCTACCCTTCAAATACAACAGTGCCGCAAGCCTTTTGTAAAACAAACATCAACTTACAGTTCAAATGGTTTCTTTGACATCTGCCTGGTCTCTCTATGGATCCTGAGCGCATCAGCAGGCTTTTGTCCGCACTGCAACCAACAAAAGGAAAATCCAATTTCACTGCATGAATTAACAGTTTGTGTGCATATAGTGTATAATATGATCCCCTATGTCAGCAATACAGAGTTATAAAAGTCATGCATGCTGGGTAATACCATTAGTAATCTGTGTGCCCTACTTGTCTCCTCATCTGGCACTGTGTGTGTGAACAAGGACTTGAATAGGAATTAATGACTTGGTAAAGCAGCATTTCCCTATAGGCTTTTTCCACCTCTACATTCACTCAACTTTTGCTCCCTTGAGTCAGGCTCACCGAAAACTGCTGAGAAAGTTTTATGCAAAGATGTATTGCTAACGGAAGCTTTTAAACTTTTTTTTTTATTCTTTCACCCTATAGGGCTGGAGAGTGTCTGTATACGTGTGTGCATGGGGTCATAGGTTATTTAGTATTCTGACCTTGTAGTCCTGTTAAGTTTCTGACCAGGGGGCCCCTGTCCAGATTTGGACTGTATATTCATGGCCTCCATCATACTCGCAGTCTTACCCGCAGGATGGGAAGGGCCGCCCGAGACAAGAACTTCACAGAGAAGATGAAATAGCCACCATAACATTACGCATGCTCACAACATTTAAAAAGTAGACAAAGAAACCATGACAGTGGCGCAACTGTCAAAGTCATCCATCTAGTGCATGTTTACATAGAAAACCAATAGAAAAAGACAGACACAAAACGTGTTTGGTGTGAATGGTCCTTAACAACTGGAAATTACTATTTCTAACTCAAATGCACTTACGTGACGAAGATGTGACTCGTAAAGGGGGTGCTGGGGGGTGCATGTTGGGTGGGTCAGAGGAAGATCTCTGCCTGCCTGTCAAATCTAGGGAACCAGGATTCCAACTGGCCGTTCCAGCAAGACCAGAAGGCTGAACTGTAGAATGAGAAGGAGAAAGAGAGACAAAGAGAGATTGCATGCAAGGTTCAGATACAGAAGGCAGACTCGGTGTAAAATCTCTCGTGGCTTCAGCATGGTCTAAAGGAGACCACTTCTGTTTACTTGGTAAAGTGAGAGCACTGCTAGGCTTTTAAAGTAGATTTTTCTGGACTTTGGTCTTGCTCCAGACCAAGGGAGCTCCATTCTGCACCGAAATGGGGGGGTTGGGGGTTCAACCAAGAAGAGAACTATGGGACTTAGCTCAAATTCCAGACAGAAAGAGAAAACTTGTTCTCAGAAATCAGCTCTTTGTATCTGTGTAAAACTATGACGGACATACAGTAGTCATCAGTTACCAATATCATGTTCACTAACATTTGGCTTACAAGCAGAACCAGTCCAGAAAGCAGTATTAGGCCGTTCAGTTGCACAAGACACCTGCTGCCAAGCATTTGAGCTCATAACAGCTCCTGTCCAGAGATTTTGGGAGCTCACATGTAGGTCAGCATTTTCACACGGCCGTTGCCATGGAGCCTGAATGTGTAACTAGATGAGGGTGAGGATTCAGGAACAGATCAACAGAGACTTTGAGAAGTGACTTCTATTAAATCTAAAAATACAGTGGCCTGACCCAATGCTGATAATGGGTCACATAGCATTAGTGACTTTGACCAAGTTTGACTCTTTTTAGCAGCATTTAGATAGAAGTAAAAAATTAATTTGGTGACACTTAATATACATTATTACTAATAACAATAACAAACATAATCACATTTATATTAACATATCATAAGTTAATGTTAGGGCTGGGCGATATGACTATATATTGTAGTGACGATATAAAGTGCCAATCGATAGAAATGTAGCTATATTGTGTATATCACAATATGTAAATATCTATGTGTGCAGGGCTTCACGTGAGACAGAGTATAGAAAATTCAATGACTTTCATCTTGCATTTGGTGCTTCATCAGCGCTAAATATGCTTTTAATCTGATACGCATGTGTTGCACATGAGTGTCTGGTGCGCTCCAGAGACAGGAGAATGCACTACTCAAGCTGGATTCTCTTGATATCGCAGCACAGACCACAAATCTTATGTGATCCATTTGTATTCTACTGAAAAGTTTAGTTTTTTTTTCTAATCAGGGTTCCCACTCTTTTCAAGGAACAATTTTCCTGGACATTTTATTTGCCAAACAGATGTAATATTTAAGCAAAAATACAGGAGAGGTCATGATATACAGTAAATTGTTATTATTGGATTATTTTTTTTTATTCCGTATTTAACAGTTTCAAACTTTATTATCAAAATGGTGTATAATCAGATTAATTCATTAAATGTTTCATCAAATTAAAATATAATTTTTTTGATTAATTTTTTTACATTAAAAAATAAATCAGTCGGCTTCACCAGATTCACACTGTCATTGTGAACTGTGTGAATTATATATTTATGTATATATAATGTATGTGATTTGGTTTATGACAGTCAACCTTTGATGTTGTTTCATAATTTGCACAGCCACCAGCAGAGACAAAACAATATCAATTTGTGTATTTAACACCTATCCCGAGTCCCAATTGTTACCATGTTTTGTACACAGTGAAACAGTTTAATTATACTTAAATATTTTCAAGGAGATATAATTATTTTCCAGGATATTGTTTTTTTTTTCTTCTTGTTTTCTTCTACTTTTCAATGGCTGGAAAACTGCATTGTAAAATTCCAGGTTTTCCAGGATGTGTGGGAACCCTGGCTAATGAGGCAATCAAACGGCTAGACAGCCCGATGAGGGAAATAGCTTCAACACTGTCATGTGCCAAAACAAAGGGTTTTTAAACAAAACAACATCTTTACTAGAAAAGATTTTAGATATTAGGAAAGAAACCGGCCAGGTTTGCCTTCAGATATTTACATACAGTTGAAGTCATAAGTTTACATACACTTTGTTAGTATTGGGTAGCATTGCCTTTAAATTGTTTAACTTGGGTAAACATTTTGGGTATCCTTCCACAAGCTTCTCACAATAAGTTGCTGGAATTTTGGCCCATTCCTCCAGACAGAACTGGTGTAACTGAGTCAGGTTTGTAGGCCTCCTTGGTCACACATGCTTTTTCAGTTCTACTTTTTGGTGTTCTTCGGCTTGCAAGGCTCACCTCCAAACAAAACTATCGTCATTCTGGCCAAACAGTTAAATTTTTGTTTTATCAGACCAGAGGAAATTTCTCCAAAAAGTAAGATCTTTGATCCCATGTGCACTTGCAAACTGTTGTCTGGATTTTTTTATGGTGGTTTTTGAGTATTGGCTTCTTGCGATATGATGGACGTGTGGTCCCATAGTGTTTATCCTTGCATACTGATCAGGCATTTAGAAATTGCTCACAAGGATGAACCAGACTTGTGGAGGTCCACAATGTTTTTTCCCCTGAAGTCTTGGATGATTTCCCCATGATTTCAAGCAAAGAGGGACTGAGTTTGAAGGTAGGCCTTAAAATACATCCACAGGTACACCTCCAATTCAGTACACCTCCTATCAGAAGCTAATTTGCTAATTGTCTAAAGGCTTGACATTATTTTCTGGATATTAGCCTTTCACAGATATATTGGTATCGGCGTATATATTTTCTGATATGCGCAAATATGAAAACTTTTTTTTTTCTTTAAAAAATATAATGCAGAAAACAAGGCTTGGGGGGGTTAGAATTGGTGTCATAACGCATTTTGTCCAGCAGAGTGCGTTCCGACTCCATTATTTACAGAGATGAGCTGACGGTGTGGAATTAAGGTGTCTTCACGGTAAGTTGATACCTAATTTATGAAATTTATAGTGGAAAATTAATATACAATGACCCCTCAATTTCTCTTTTCAATATAACAAATATAATGTTAACCCTGTCCCTGACAACCATGTCACTCATGTTTATCACATCTGTTAACAATGTTAGCCAGCTATAGTTTGTCAGTGCAGTCAGTAACGTAGCAGATTGAAAGGTAAACATCAGAGCATCTTATTGCAGCTCAGCAGACAACGGTGCGGTGGTGGATTGTGTCTGTTAAGAGTTGATTTTACACTACGTTGTTACCTAATTGGTGAGATGCAATGCTGGAAAGTAAATAAATAATGTCCATCTTTTACTCTCTGTGACAACAAGCTTATAGCTAACTAGCTAATCACGTATCTACTTTCATACCTTGTCAGCTGAGTGGAAGCTAATGTGTAAACATGTATTTACTGTTTTATTCAGGCATTTTCTATTACTTTATACTTCCACTCCACTACATTTCAGAGGGAAATATTGTACTTTTTCCACAGCATTTGTTTTTTTTAACTGCTATAGTTACTAGTTAATTTCCAGATCAATATTTTATATGTAAAATTTAAGATCAGTTATTATTAACGGTTATATCTACATTTAAAAAATACACATCTTAAAAATGCTCTGCTTAAATCAAATGTATAATTATAATAATAATGTCAAATATTCTTTGATAAAAATGTTTAACAAAGGAGCCTTTTGAGTACCTTTGCTTGTCCACTTATAATGTTAGTCAAGCTTTCGTGCACCAAAAACAATCCTGATTTAATTTTACACAGCCATTTTCAATAAATTGTCTTTTTAAAAGAAAGGTATCTGTACTGAAAGTTACAATTTCAGTTATGTTTTCATAGTACATAAAAATCTTTTTAAAAAGGAAATGACCTGGAGTTATGGGTTTTCTCTTTATTATGACCTGAATGAAATTAAATGTATATAAGCAGTTTAACAGTTACCTAAATTTCGGGGTGGTAGAGGTGGAGCAGAGGTGGAGAGGGCGACTGGTGAGTTGCTGTTTATAATGGTTCCATAGGTCTCATTGTTGACCAGGTTGGGCACGAAGCTCCGCTGCTTGTCTTTGACCATGTCTCGTGCCAGACTGGCCGGACTGGGCTGCAGGGAATTACTGCCCGATGTGTAAAAGCTCATGGGCCTCTCGTCCCGCCGGTGAGGACTGGACTATAGACATAAAATTTAAAGGTCATAAGTTCATAGAAGACACCATCTGATGCAAGCGATCTATGTCTCCACCGCTCTTTAATAAGAGCTCCTTTATCTTGTTCATCTTCACCTTTTCATCCAGATCTTCATCACTTTCATCCAGATCTTCATGCTGTAGTCTCCACTCATACTCAACATGCACATGAGCGTTAAATTTCCCTGCCAGAGCCTGGTTTAGCTAGGCATAAAACACAAAAACCATAAATCAACCATTTAGAATAGATATTTAATTCGCTTTAGATTGACAAATCTCACAAAGCCTGTCAAGAACAGGTTCGGGTCACACTTCATCCCAAAATCAAAAGGAAAAAAATAAGAAATTATAGTTTACATAAAGAAAATGAAGTGTATTCTAGGACTATGAATATTTTTGCATTACAACATTATTTTTATTACTGCAAATCCCCCCCCTCCATAACTTTAGTTATTGTAATGCTATACTTTACAATCTTTTTTTGTTAAGTTATGACAATGCCATTTTTAGTGGTTCTTATTAGGGGTCGAAGGGCCCTAATGTATTTGTAAGGATTATTATTATTCTGCCTTAAAATTATTGTGCAGACAAAACCGTAAGGCCTAGAGACTTGAAACTTTGGGTAAGGGTAGTAGGGGAATGGCTGGCTATATGCATGGACTCGCCTCAATTGACCAAAGGGGGGCACTACAGTGAACAAAATAAAAATAAACATTTTGGGCCATAAATCTTGAACCGTAAGGCTTATTTTCATGGCAAATAATTTGGAATACCTTACAATTGTTGCTCAGCCCTTTCCTAAACAATTAAACGAACTAGTGCTAGGCCATTTGCCCGATTGGAACAAAACCAGCGAAGAGTCCAAATATGAAAAGTTATCAAAGGAATTTTGAACTTTCGATTCAGCGTCAAAACGGTGCGCCAAAACGTACATAGTGGCCGTGGCCACTTTTACTAAAATGGTTATAACACATGAAAGGAATAAGATATTATCACCACATTTGGTACACATATGCATGGGGTCATTCTGAGGACTCACACAAAAAATTGCCTCTTAGTGGCACTATAATGATTCCAAATATAAAAATGGCTCTAGCTATGGACCCCTTGGTCCAATCAACTTGAAATTGTACATGCAAAGTAAACACTGTAAAATAACATTTAGAAAAACAAAACAAAAAAAACTTTTGTAATTTTTTTACTTGACAGGCTCTGTGAGATTCACCCAAGAATCAAAAATAATAAATGTATGATAGCTCACCAGTTCCTCACACTGTAGGTGTTTGAGTCGCCTGGCAATGTCAAGTGGGGTCTCACCAGCCTCATTAGCTAAAAGCAAACACACATTTCAATATGAAGTAATAGTGGTTTTATCACAGTCATTTAAGGTATTAAACTAAGCTTGGATTGATGAGGACATGCTTTACACTTTCTCCTTCAATTCAGGACTCTTGGCTTAATGTGGTGAATTGTACAAGTGAATTCACAAAAGATGTTGGCAGAAAGTAGAGGAGGTTCCCTGGCACTGCATTCACCCACATACACAAAAAACAGCTAAGCCACATATCTTTTGCAATCTTTTGATGCCATTGTTAGTGGACAGATTGTAAATGACTGAGAGTCCTGTACACAACAACAGGCTTACTAACCCTCACTGATCACCACACTAACTTTCCCCAGTAGTCAAAATAAAAACATATTGTGAGAGCATTCTGAAAAGAGCAAGCAAACAAAATGAGGAGTCTGGGAATTCTAAAAATAGCCTTTATACTGCCATCATTTCAGCCAGGGTAAAAAAAAATATAATAATACAAAAATCATATTAGCGTGGGTGGTTTCAGTGTCTACTAGACACGCAAAACTAAATATTTTCAAAATCAACTAGTCGAATAATGTGTGTAAAGGAATATTACAGGTTCAATACAAGTTAAGCTCAATCAACAGCATTTGCACATTAACACTGATTACCACAAAAATCTCTACTTTTCTTAAAAACATCTAAAATCTGGGTTCCAGTGAGGCACTTACAATGGAGGTTAAAGGGGCCAATCCGTAAATGATAAAATACTCACCATTTCAAAAGTATAGACACAATATGTGTGTTAACATGACTTTAGTGTGATAAAATCAATTACTAACCTTTTCTGTGTAGTTATATCCAATTTTACAACTTCATTGCCATGATAATGTCAACAAACCCTAAAATGACTGTTAAAATGATGATTTAAACAACTTTACAGCTCAAATAATACATGAGATTTAACCAAAGAATTAATGAAAGTGCTTTTATAAAATTATAAGCTTCACATTTCTGCCTTACATCCCTCCAAAAATTTTCCCCAATTGTAAGTGCCTCACTGTAACCTCGATTTTTACTTTAATTATTTTAAAGAAAAGGACGGGCGAGTCAAATAATTTTTGTGGTAATCAACATTATGCCACAAATGCTGTCGATTGAGCTGAACTTGTATTTGGCCTGGAATATTCCTTTAAGAAGCCCTGTAGAATTACATTACTTTTATAATTACATTTTATAATTACATATAATTACATGATTCTGAGTTCACCTGACCTTGATGAAATGCGTTTCATAAGAGTGTATTCAAAAACAGCTGGAAGAAGTGCTATGGAATAGAACAGAATGCAGGGGTCTGAAGTTGGACTTTTATTAACTTGACACGAAATCTTAAAAACACAACACTCATGGTGAGAGACTCAAAACACAGCATAATATGCGACACAAAAGCCCTATTCGGATGGGATTAGTTTTCTAAACGGCGTTTGAGTTACAATTATCATCGGCCGATGCCTGTGATTCAATGTACTGATTTGGATGGAACTAAAGATCTCTGTGTTTATAAACAGAGGTGGGAGTGTCTGTTTTCTAGATGTGGGCGTTACAGAAGGTAGAACACATAATTTAGGTGATAAAATGAATGTATATTGAATGTAAAATTACTTAACATTTTAAAAATGTATTTAAATTATTTAATTTCTTGATTTAATTGTATTTTATTAATTATACATTATACATTTCATATTTATAAAAGACTATTAAAATAATTAGCATGAGTTTATAGAGGTGGCTGCTTATAAAATTACAGTACAATAAATCCAATGAAATAAACAATACTTATCTGAGAATTATATCATTATAAATGTGCGTTATTGAGCGGAGAAATGAAGGTGAGTATCTTACATGACGCTGATATTACAGTGGTCAGTCATAGCAGTTTGCGCGATATGACTCTCCTTGTTAACTTTCTTTTTTCTTTTTTTTTTTCATCAAATGGCAAAAAATCTACATCCAAATTGAAAGGCAGCAGCAGATGATTGGCGTGCATAAGTACGATCTTAACGGAAGTTCATGTAGGTTAAAATACCTGAGGAGAAGCGTTGTGAAAATTTCAATATCAGCAATCGCATTCGCATTCAGACGGGATTAGATTTCCCTTTAGAGGACCCTTGAGTTAGCCGAACAGAGGTAGTGTGAGAAAAACACAGACTTATCAGATTCAGACGGGATAAAATGACAAAGAACGTCTGTGAAACACGAATTTCCCTAATCTTCTCAGGGAAAACTAGTCCCAAATGTACATGGCTGTAGCAAAGGTGTTCAAAGGGGATCCAATTTTAAAGCATAACTTTTCCAAGCAAGTTTTATCACGTAAACTGTTAAAACACCTCCGCCAAACATATTCAAACTAAAAAGGCTTGATAAGCTTTTCAACATGACTCTTCCTCTAGTTGTTTGATAAACTATTCAAAAATCACAAACCAATCACTATTTCATACCGATTTCTATAGAGGCCTTTCCTCTCAGAAGCAGTTTGAGACACTCGCTGTTGTCCGTCAGGCAGCAGTAATGGAGTGCTGTGCTTCCTTTAGCCGTTTGTTTATCCAGGTTTAAACTGTGGTGGGGGGAAACACACAATTTAGCCCATTTTAAAAACAAAATTGTGATTTTCTGGCTAGCCACAGCTATAATGGCACTCTTTAACCTTCAAAACCAGCATCTTTAAATAGCTTTGGTCAAACAACGACAAAAACGTCATTCATCAGTCAGCACTTGTTCAGCAAAAAGAGGATATTCAAACTAAAGGTATTTTCCACCCTGTGCTCGGGTGTCTGGTTCTTGCCTGTTTTGGGTGAGGAAGTCTACGATGTGAAGGGAGGTTCTGTCAACCAGTCTCACAGCCAGATGAAGGGCTGTTTCACCTTGTTCCTACCGCAGAGAACCAAACACATATAAATAAGCAAACAAAATAACATGTTTTATACTATTATAAGCTTGGTTACAACTCAGGTTTGTGAATAAGAGCTGCTTGGGTAATGTTTTGCGTGGCCATGTTATTTTGGATATATTGTTTGTTGCTTAACATTGAGTTCTAATGTGCAGAGGCCTGTTGCATGAAGATAGTTGAACAAACTCAGAGTTTCAGAGTAAGTTTCAGGTTGAAAAAACCAGGTTTAGAAACCGGTTTAGATCAGATTCAGCGATCTCAAGACGTTCTCTGTCTCTTAGTTGATACTTAACCCTGGAGCGCGTGCACATAAATGAGTGATGCTTGCCATGAACAGCCAATGTGTGAAGCTTGGAGAGATTCCAAGATTTACATCTCGCAAGAAATTCAGCATGATTTGCATCTCCGCTGAAGTTGAGGTTAATAAAAGTTAATCAAAATTCAACTTGACACCACTTTTTACTGCAAGCGCTTTTCATGTGGAGTTCAAAGCAATGCTGGCAATGATGCCCTGATGCATAAATGATTGCTGTAACAAAGCCGATAGCCACAGTCTACCGACAGATTCATATTGTGAAGGATGAGAGTTTAAGAGATTTAATGCCCATTGCAATGAAAATGCATCCTATGTGGGGACAAGTTCTTTCAATTAGTCAAACTCCCACTTAAACCTTGTAAACTGTTTAATGTTACTTATATTGGCGCTATTTTAGAGCATTTCTATTTTTATACTGTGGAAGGCTTTGTTTGGAAATGTTAATGAAGCATTATATTGTTACATGTTTTTGTTTTCTTTCCTACAAAGGAAATAACTGCATTTAGGCAGGAAAAGAAGTATATTTAGTCAAATTTCAGCACTTTCAAAATATGCGATTAATCGCAATTAACTATGTAAAATTATCGACTGACAGCACTACTAAATGTATTAAATATATACATACCCCTGTGAAGCGCACTTTAATTTGGAGCGAGAAATACAGTCACTCCTCAACTTTATTGTGTCAGAGATGTTACTTTACTCATAGCTGATTTGTTCAGTATCTGTTTGAGATCTGTAACCCAGAATAAAACCAACTCTGGAGCAGGTTAGCCGTAAGTTGCTATAGAAATGACAACCAGGAAAAACTTACCTTTAACTTTAAACAGAAAAAACAGAGTTTGCTCAAACTAAACTCAAAATTACCTGGGTAGCCCCTGAAACCGTCTTCATGCAACAGGGCTCAGAACACACAAGCCTTGTTCACACCGCCAGCGACTTTGTAGTTTGGTGTTGATAGACTCTGTGATATGTGTCGCTAGTGGGAGTACCTACTGTTTGTCGCTCGTGAATGTTGCTCGTCATTTGCATAAAGTTATAATTTTCTCCACGGCGATCTCGGTCTCTAATGGCTGTGACAGCTCGTGATGCTGGAAGTCGCTGTGCTCTCATTGAAAATGAATGCGATTGAGTCGCTGTCTCATGCGATGTTGCTGGCAGTGTGAACGGTGCTTTATAGCTGAAATGTGTATTTTATATGTTAAAATGACTTCTCTTATCCCAGCTTAAAACGTAGAGACCACTGTAAGCCATTTTATGGTCGATTGCCCGAGAAAATTTAAATATTGTGACTCAAAACATTGCTCGCAAGAGTGCTTTGGGTTTGTTTGAGCATCACGACCAGCCCGACAAAACAACATTGGCTCAACCATTGGCATGAGTTTGGTGCGGGACAAATATTTTGAGTGTCTGGGAAACCTGTATGAAAACAATGTATATTTTTGCAGTTCTGTTTTGGTGCCACTAGGGATGCAGAATATAATTCCTAATTAAAACGTTTGAGTGCGTTCAGTTTAATTTAATGTCATGAATGATTAAGAAAATATCAAGAACACTCTAATTCATACTACATATCTGTATTTAAAATGCAAAAAATGTATGTATATTTGTTTAAAATGTTTATTGTCCTTACAAAAATGTAATGTAGTAACCATAGTTTCGGCCAAAATACCACAGTCACTGTTACTACCAAAATAAGATGTATTTTTTCAATGCTATACCAAGTTTTATTGTAGTCATTATAATACAAATAACTATGATATTTTGATGGAAATTATAGTTATCGTTTTGCCAAGATCGTTTTGGAGCAGACTCACATGCCCATTGGCCAGAGGAATTGGCTCCATTAGGTCCACCCCCTCTGCGTAGACCTGGATGAGAGAAAAAATATCTCGGGCCTTCACCGCATCACACAGCGTGTACAGTTTCGACAGAGCATCAGGACACTTCTTACGAGCAAAGCGCTTCTCTGTGTATTTGGCCATGATGAAGTCTTTCCTCGCTTGCCTATGGCATTAAAAGTCAGGTAAGGATGGATACATGAAATAAAGCCTGGTACAAAGTAATGCCTTGAATTATACAGGACAAATTTACAAGAGAAACTATGGCTTACATGTCACTGGTTGGATTTGGTTTAATCACATCTTCTGCCATTAGACAAGATTCCATGATCTCATTAAAGCCAGCATTCCCCACGTTCTTGGCCAGCTGAAAACCAAACACACCCATACACACAAACACATGCAAAAAAAATCAACTAATTGCATTTCCTATCTCCAAACTGCTAGCAAACTGACTGCAGCGGTCAGTCCCGAACCTTCTGCCGGACATCTCCTTTTATGTTCCACTAAAAAAACTAACTAATACGGGTTTGAAACAACAAAAAGGGTGAGTAAATGATGACAGAATTTTCATTTGTGGCTTACAGTAACTATCCCTTTAAACACAGTTATTCATGGTCCATTTAATCTGTTTTGCTACTTCATAATACCCCAATCAGCATAACAATGTATCTTGGCATTCACTCAAAGAATCAAGTCATTCTCACTGTGGCTAACAGTTCTGCAGTCTTGTGTAATTGCTGTAATCATTCTAAATAGCTTGCTAAACACTGGGCAGAAATAATGTGTGTGAAATGACTCCCAAAGAGGCTGATTGTTTTAAGCAAACACTATAAAAAATGTAAGCATGCAGGCTGAATCAAAAAAGCCAGCACAAACCAAATAAATAAACCCGATATTAGGCTTTCAGAAACAGTGGTGGGGAATCGAATAAGCATTCTCTGAAACCAGACATCAAGCACTAACCAAGAGCTCTGAGGTGCTGAGAACATCTAGTGTTAGTGACTGGATTCTGGAGTAGTGAACACCTAACTCTCTGTGAATCCCAGAACATTCGATACACGTCAGAATCCCCAGGTTGGTGGAGAGCCACGTGGGGCCTGGAGAAAAACAACACGTGAAAAAACACTCAAATATGCTTAAAATGATTCTGCAGAACAAATATGTCCAAAAAGATGTAGACAAACGATAAGACAGCTTGTCTTCCATAATGAAAAGACTACAGTGGTGTAATTAATAATGCAGAATTATTTGTTTTCTCTAATGATTTAAAACCATCACAAATCAATGTGAATGGTGCTTACTTGTGCAAAACCTGCCACTTACTATGCATGGGTTTTGCTGCTAGGGCGTCACTATGCAGGTGTTTAGAGTGGTTTTAAACTCATTGATATGCAATTATGGTGGCAATAAACAGACACTGCTTTAGGTGATTCTAAAGATGCTGCCTAGAGTGTTCTGGGTGATTGCGGGAGCGTTGCTAGAGTGTTCTGGGTGATTGCGGGAGCGTTGCTAGAGTGTTCTGGGTGATTGCGAGAGCGTTGCTAGAGTGTTCTGGGTGATTGCGGGAGCGTTGCTAGAGTGTTCTGGGTGATTGCGGGAGCGTTGCTAGAGTGTTCTGGGTGATTGCGAGAGCATTGCTAGAGTGTTCTGGGTGATTGCGAGAGCGTTGCTAGAGTGTTCAGGATGATTACAAGAACGTTGCTTAGTGTTTTGGGTGATTACAAGAGCGTTGCTAGTGTTCTGGATGATTGCGGGGATGCTACTCTGGGTGATGGTGGGGATGCTGCTTGGGTGTTCTGGGTGATTAAGGATTTTTCTAGGGTGTTCTGGGTGATTTCAAGGGCATTGTAAGAGTGCTCTGGGTGATTGTGAGAATGTTGCTAGAGCGCACCCAGGTATTTGCAAGGACATTGCTATGGTGTTCTGGGTGATTGCAAGGACGTTTCTAGGGTGCTCTAGGTGATTGTAAGGATGTTGTTAGGGTGCACTAGGTGATTTCGAGGATGTTGCTAGAGTGCTTTAGGTGATTGTGGGGACATTGCTAAGGTGTTCTGGGTAATTGTGAGGTAGGTTCTAAAGTATTCTGGGTTATTGCGAGGATGTTGCCAGAGTTTTCTGGGTGATTGCTAGGATGTTGCTAAAATGCTCTGGGTGAGTATAAAGGAGTTTTGAATACATACAGTAAGTAGTATTCTCATAAGAAGTATGTTACTAAAAGAATGAGGTCAGATATGAAGTCTCATGGTGGCAGTTCAGAACATTATTTATTTATTTTTGGTCCAATTTGAGCAGCCTATGCAAATTCATCCCATTTAACAGAGTTCTTATAGCAGCATATGATTGTTCTTCCTCTGACCAAATTCAAAACAACCCCACCCTCTTTCTCAACTTCCTTCTTCCTGTCAATTTCCAGGTCACTCACCGGGAGCTCCGCAGTCACAGCAGACATCGTTACCCGCCATCCTCTTGACCTCGCCCAGGATGGCTTTGGTCAGCTCTTGCACAATGTTGTTCTCACCAACATGCTGGTCGCCCTTAAAGGCATTATTGAGCGCCTCCTCCTTACTGTTTTGTAGCACCGAGATCCATCTGAGAGGAGATGCACAGAGATCATGTAAAGAAATGAAAAGGTTATGGAGCAGTGGTTCTCAACTGGTTTTGATTTAGTATCCAGATTTGGATTTGCAACACAATTTTAGATTGTCTTATGGCAGGTTATTTTTTTTTTTAAGAGAACAGGGATGCAAACACAAACTCACATTTGACACTCCGGTTCATCCTCTGCCTGGAAATGATACGTTCTGTCATCTAGAGTGAAAGAAATAAAAGTCTGTGTTGCATGAAACAAGAGATAGATCATCTAGAAGAACAAAGATGTATTTGACGGTAATAGATATGCTCAGCCTCCAGAGTCCTATTTTTAAGTATGACTGAGCAACAATCATTCAGCAGATGTATTTGTGGTAAACTACAAGGTCTTCTCAACAGACATGGTCTAAATGTTACAACAACATTGTAGAAAGTTTGCGACATCCCTGTATACTGATGCTCAGCACATCCTTCCTATGTTATCTAAAAATGTATATAAAGACTGTGCTGTCGTCATGCATGTTGTCACCAGCTCTTGCCATTGTCTTGGGAAAATGTGTAGTTTTAGTGGTACTCCAGGAAAGGATTGAGAAACACTGATCTAATGCAATAACATTAGGGCCATCTCCCACCCCCACCCCAACCAGTGGGATCCCCCTGAGCGTTCCGCCGTCTGTTCAACCGACCGTATTAGAGGCCCTAGGCAATTGCCTGGTCTTCCTATAGCTATTGCTAGCCCTGAATGACATTCATATATTTTTAAGTGTGCCGAAAGTGCTTTTTGGGGCCACTGTACATTAATGGATGGATTTCCTTTTTTATAAAATGAATTCTTAAAAGCAATCAGAGATTTATTACACACTATATAATACCTAAAGTATATAACTGAACAAGAAAGTTATGCCAGCTAATTGAAGGGAATGGTTGCGATCCCCTATCAAGAGTGACACTGTGAGAACAAGTTCGGAATGAGAAAGAGTGGAAAAAATAGCAAGTTGTGAAAGGCAAGATAACCTCAAAAACTACTACTCTGACATGGGGAAATACACATAGATACAAAGTTGTTTTTATCTTTGGCATCAGTTTCCTGTGGATAGATGAGGAAGCACAGGAACATAGGCGAAAATCCCTCAGCCAGGGCCAGTGTTTCCTCACCCAGCACTTCCTCACAGATAACATTCACAACAACACCCACTTACATAAGGCTGCTATACTATAATATTCACTGCTGTGAAGACAACTTTGACATTATAGTTTGTCAAGCTACAAACTATAAAGTAGTTAGACTTTATCAAAGGGGGATTTGTTTTATATTATATATATATATATATATATATTAAAAACTCGGGGCAGTCTTTATCTGGCATGGACACTTATTTTTTTTACTATATACAACTTTTACAATTATGAAACAATTGATCAAATCAAATAGGAAAAACAAAAGTGATCAACTGCAATATTTATGTACAAATAAATAGATGTAAATAGCTGTTCAGCAACATAGAGTCATAATTAATAAAAATGTATTCACTCAATGAAATTAACCATCCAAAAGAACCATTTGACAAAAATGAATCAAACTACCCAACACTACTTGAGAGATGAGTTACATGAAAATGAACCTGAATCACAGTACAATGCAAACCAGTACTACAGTTCCTGTATTGCAAAAAGCTCTTGTATCAGATTTACAGATGTGTGTGTGAAGTAACATTGTGGGGTGTAACCGTACGGGAGATGAGGTCAAAACTCTTCTTCTCCTCTGGGTTGTGCTTCACTTGACAGGTAAGAAGATTGAGTTTAGCAGGAGGTCTGTTAGCCTGAAACACACAGAAACAGAATGAGAGAAAAGTGAGAACATATCAGTTACCAATAACATTCCTCCCAACACTAATTTAATGAGAATCACATTAGAGAATTATGATGAGAATGATATGATTATGATAATAATATTATGAGAAATTAGAATAAAAATAGAGAATCTAGAGTAACACCAAAAAATACAAATCTTCAGTAGAACAAACTGATGAATTATGGTATTGAGAATGTGGCAGAAAATTATCTTGTGCAAAATATAATAATATATATATATTTTTTTTCATTAGATTTGGTGGTGACATTAGACCAGGACATGCTTTCATAAAATTCACCCTCAGACTACATTTCAAAATGTTTTAATATGCTCTCTTTTTCCAAACATATAAAATATTGTGAAAACTGATACATTAAATGGATGCCCTACATTGACCACTAGCTTCAGCAAAAACTTTCATAACTGATGTGCTCTAGAACAAGGTGTACAATCGCAACTGTTGTATTCCTCTTTATTCCAAGCTCCTCCCAATCCTCGCCAGTTGCCTTGGTGACAAGAAAAGTCTTCAAATCTGAACAGCACTGAGGCCAAAGGAAATGCCTCTAAAAGGGACACAAGTATGACTGATAATGTTCATTGAGAGGCCTGACTTCTGTTTCTTACAGGGAAAGTTCAAAGGCATTCAGCTACTGAATCAGCATAGCACTAATGAGGAAAATGCCCTTCTTTACCAAAAAAAGAACCTTGGCTTGGAAACAAGGCTTGCTTTTTCCCCAGTGTGATTATGTTTGTGTGTTGATGTGTGTTAGTGCATGTGTGAGCACACGTGAGAGGAATTATTCAGATCCAGTATAGGCAAGGTCAGCAGTAATTACGTACTGTCCCATGCGAGATGGTCAAATAACCGTTCTTCACCGTGCATTTTCTCTTCTGCCATACTTTCCGAAGCCTAGAAAAATAAACAGTAAAAATCACATCATCATCCACAAGAGATTCAACTTACCCATCTTAAATTGTGTGTTTTTATGCCTTGTTTTTATGTTTAGGTTTTCTGTTATGTACTAAATATTGCGGTTCCAAATTCAGGTATTATTATGCAGTTATTAGCTGGCTAACAGATGAGGCCTTTTTGAAATTACAAAAGTGGCTTGTGATAGTCTTGGAAGCATAAGTTAAAAAGAGTTCAGTAGTGTTTACCAATCAGTAATGTTTTGCAATGTATGCCATTATTTTCCACCAAAAGTGTGTTTATGAATATATCTTTGTCTGTGACATTTTGGCATGGCAAGTACTATCTACCGTTGAGCCCCATAGTAGTGCTTAAGACCGCTATTTAGGAGCCAAATTAACCTTCACAGATTTCAATACACTATAAATTATGCAGCACTGCCTATAGTTGTTGTAACGAACATGCACTAAATCATTTTGGCATTTTAATGAGTGATCTGTTATGTTATGTCCAAGTATGATTACCCATCACTTTTCTTGTAAAGGTTTCCACTGCGCTCTGTCCCATGTTCCTTGTTGCCCTGTGGCTGGTGCAGACTGTATGTGGCGCTTTGTCTAACCTGCGAGTCCTATGAAAACAGAAAAGATGCATAATTGGCAAGTATATGTAATAGCAGTAAAACACTGGACATGTCACCAGTGCACTTTTTTGTAGCTCAGTCACAGTGTTGTCACTCCAATGAGGAAATGGGAGCAGTGGGCTTCTTCAAGTGTCCCTAGAGAGCTGAGCTCATTTTGAAATGCACTGCTGTGGAACACAAGGCTCTGAGCCAGTAATGAGAATGCTTCCATATTAATACTAATGTTGTTTTTGAGTTGAGTGAAAGCCAAAATGGGTTGTATTCTGATGGTGTACTGTGAAAAGCTTGGCTTAAACAGTGTCACATCACTCAGGTTTGGACAAGAATTTTGGCTTAAGAACTCTAGCAATCAATATTACTAACATGATGATACAATTTAGACTGCATTGTGGTTTATAAACAATGTAAGTAAAATGTACATATATGATCTGATGGCAGAAAGTGCATACCAAAAAGACACTTACTCTCCTAGACTTTGTTGCCAAAGGACGGTAGCATTAAAGAAGACAAGAGAACATTCTTAAGACAGGTTACACACATATATTTCACACTAAATGCTGCAATAATGTAAACAACACTTTTATATGAGGACGCACCAATATTGGAACTTTGCATCCAATGGTACTGATAACTGATCATTATTTTTTGTTTTATATAACCAATATGCCTGTTTTATACATTTTAATTTACAAATAAAAACACTGCTGCTTACCAAATAAATGATAAAATAAAGATCTGAGTTAAGGCTTCACAAGTATGACAAAAATGTATAATTGTTATTTTGGGTTGATCAACTTCAAGCTGTATTCTTAATGTTGCTTACATATCCAAAACAAGCTCAGAACTGTGTTACTGAATTACTTTATTGCTATGTTATGCATCAGTTAATAAAGACTTTGCCTCTGTCAAGTTCACACTGTTCACAGAAGTACAGTTGCAAGAATAAAATAAGTGAACCCTTTGGAATTAGCTGGTTTTCTGCATTAATTTGACATAAAATGTGATCTCATATTCATCAAAGTCACAAGTATTGATAAACACAATGTGCTTAAGCTAACAACAACATAATATTTCAATTTTTTATTGAAAACATCCTATTAATCATTCACAGAACTTTGGAAAAATTATGTGAACCCTTAGATTTAATACTTGGTCAATCATCCTTTGGCAGCAATAACCAGCAACAATAACAAGTGTTTCCGGGAGCTGCAGATTAGACCTACACAACAATGTTTTCATGTGGGTATACAGTTCCCCTTTTATGTCATACATAGTGCTGCATGTTCATCCCAAACAATTCCCTTAGTTTCATCATTCCACAAAACATTTTCCCATTAGCATTGTGGAGTGTCAAGGTGGTCTTTGGCAAACTTCAGGTGCACAGCAATGGTTTTGTTGGAATGCAGTGGTTTCCTTCGAAATGTCTTGCCACGGACACCATGCCTATTTAATGTTTTTTGTACAGTAGACTTATGAACAGAGATGTTACCCAGTTCCAATAATTCCTTCAAGTCTTTTGCTGTCACTATTTTTATTTTTTACCTCATTGAGCATTCTGCAGTGTGCCCATTGAGTCATATTGGCTAGACAGCCACTTCTAGGGAGAGTAGCCAAGGTACTAAATCTTTTGTTGACATTATTAGCCTAGGGTGTAACAGATAAAGGATGGCGAGGAGGAGGCGGGAATGGGCTAAACAGTCAATGTAAAGTTTAATATCAAACTCAACATAAAACAAACATGCAGCGCGCCCATGTGCATCTCTCTCTTTCGAACTGGCATCTCGCTCTCCCTGCTGATCAACTTTTCAATGCCGGCCATGCCCTCCTATTTGTCACACTCCTACCCTGCCCGATTCAAGCAAGGGTCTCATCGGAGTGACTACCACAGCTATGCAGGAAATCAGTTGTGCGAGACAATGATCAGTTATAAAGTTTAGCAGCAGTTATACAAAATATTTGACTGCAGAATGCTGCAATTGACTAATTAGAACACAAAGAGTAGAATATTTGAATTGGAAAGAAAGGCCCAATGTTATCTGTTTCACAGATAACAGCAAAATCAGATTGATGCTGTAAAGTTTACAAAATGCCAAATTTGGCCGATCATCAAAATATCATGAATTCATCTCATAGCAAAGAAGGCCAGCAGGGTAAACCTGGTAATGTTATCGGATAGTTAGATTAAAAAACTCTTGGCATCTTAGAAGCTGTTCACATGGCATTAAAAAGATTGTTACTTAAAGATTTTTGCATTCACTTTAAACATGCATAATTGTACATATTACTGTAAAGCATACAGTGGGTATCCATTCAGAATAGGCTTTCTACCTCCGCGATCACCGCGTGAATAGGTCATTAGCAGCTCTAAACCACTAAGGGGTGCTATAACCAAAGAATTTCAACAGGTCAGAGCTGAATGCCTCAGAGTTCTTTCTCCCTTAACGACCATTAAGTTGGAGGCGGTAAGGGCAAGTTAAGCTTGTTTTGCCAACAGCCATAAAAAAAAGAACAAAAAACTTCAAATTACCATAACATTTATTTTCTGGCTAAATGTTGAAATGAAGACATATTTGTGGTGGTGGTGGCGTGGTTGATTGCAGTTTGTGAATGGAGAGCGAGATCAGAACATGAGAGCAGTAAGGATCATCACCTGGCAATGAATTGTCTCTAACAGCCATTTGTCATTGCAGTGAGAGTGGAGACAGGCTTTTAAGAGCGAGCCAGATGCCAGTGAGGGAGAGAGAGCAACCACAGACACACACTGAAAGAGCATGTGCTGAGTTGCTCTGAAAAGCGAACGGATTGAGTTATTGTGGAAATAAATTACCTTTTTGAGTTTAATTATGCTGTCTCCTGCTTCCTCCTTGCACCCCATCCTAAGAACATTGTTACACTGGTGCCAGAACCTGGGATTAAGGGAGGAAGAACGCCAGCATGGATTCCTCACCTCTGGAGAACGTGGCCAAGACCCTCGCCTGCCTCCACCAAACACAACATTAGGCCCTCCTTGAGCTGTGCACCAAACAGGAGCAGCAATTCATTGCACTCCTCTGCACATGGCGGCGTGTTAGGGATCCGGAGAGACCCAAGATCCTTAGAGAAGGAGCCCCTAAGGAGCCCCTAAATGACCGGCTCCTCGACTCCGGGGATTGCAATACCCGCTGGGGAGGCAGAGCCGTGGCCATCTACGTCAGTTCCACGACAGGATTACTAAAGGGAGGGGGAAGTCTCGGCTTCCCAAGCCCCTAGAGGATTTCCCGCAGGGAGCAAACGCAAGACGAGAATCTTAGGCTTGCCTAAGACAGTGAGAGTGATTGATGGTCACCATCTTCAGCCAGATATTGCACTCGCCTATCCGTACTTTTCTATTATAATTGACTGGTTATATCGAGTGACACAGGACGCTCAGACAAAGGAAGATATGACCCAGTTATTGATACCAAAGAATCATCTGGAAATGTTATTCCAGACAGCTCATTATAATCCAATGGTGGGTCACTGAAGCATCTAATGGCCTGTTTCTATTGGCTGGGCATTTGATGTTCGCAGATGGAGTGCGGCCTGCCGGGAATGTCAGCTGGTGAATCCGCCGGCCACCCCAAGAGTGCCTTTGCGCCGCTTCCTTTGATCGAGGTCCCCTTTGATAGAATTGGTATGAATCTCGTTGGGACATTAGAGTGGACGGCATGTGGTTATCGCTTTGTGTTGTTCTGGGGGACTACGCAACGCGATATCCAGAAGCAGTGCCTTTAAAAAACATCTCTGCTGAAGCACTCTTCAAAATTATCTTCCGAGTGGAGATTCTGAAAGAAATCCTCACTGATCAAGGCAGCACTTTTAAGTCACTTACTCTACTCGAGCTGAATGAATTATTGGGAATTAAACTGATTCGGACAAGCGTGAATCACCCGCAATCGAACGGCTTCAGATTCATATGTTCATGCACGAAGATGCTCGGAATTGGGGTAAGTGGCTTGAACCCCTGTTATTCACAGTGTGAGAGGTCCTTCAAGCCTCCACGGGGTTCTACCCATTTGAATTATTGTATGGGTGTAGCCTCGGTGTCTTAGATGTCATGAGGGAAAATTGGGCAGAGGGAACTTCAAATAGCAAAAACAAAATTCAATACGTTCTTGACCAGAGAGCAAAACTCCACACATTGGGGCAACTATCACGGAGAAATTGCTACAGGCTCAAGAATGTCAGACCTGGCTGTGTAACAGGGGAGCTCAGCTACAGAATTTTACACAGAGAGAGGAAGTCCTTGTATCACTACCCACATCAAGCTCTAAATTGCTCGCAAAGTGGCAAGGGCCCTTTGAGGTCACACAGCGAGTCGGGGAAGTCGATTATGAGGTTAAACGCATGGATAGGGGTGGAGCATGTCAGATTTACCACCTCAAAATCATAGAACCATAGAGGGACGTGGTCCCCGTGGCTTTGGTGATGGTGGTAACGGAGAGGGAGGAGCTCAGGCCGGAGTGCACTTAAAAGCCAATCGCGGCACCCTGGTCACTTGCGGAGACCACCTCTCACAGTCTCAAATTACGGACGTGGCCCGGATGCAAAGATAATTCTCGGACGTGCTCTCACCCCTTCCCCGGTCATACGAACCTCATAAAACACCATATCAAAACAACCCCATTGGTAGTGGTATGAGGTCATCCTTACCGATTACCCAAGCACAAAAAAAGTGTTATGAGTAGAATTAACGGCCAAGCTCGATATGGGGGAAATAGAAGTATCCCACAGTGACTGGGCCAGCACGGTGGTGCTAGTTCCGAAGACTGACGGCTTGGTCCGGTTCTGTGTGGATTACAGAAAGGTCAATGCAGTGTCTACATCTGACACATATCCCATGCTTCGTATTGACAAACTGGACCTTATGGACTGAGTCCTCAGACCATTGGATGACATTATTATATATAGTAATGATTGACAGTGGCATATGCAGCATTTGGGGGCAGTTATGAGGTCAATTGATGGGCGGGACTCACGACAAACCTCAAGAAGTGTGCAATTGGATGGGTGGAGGTACGGTATCTGGGGTTCCACTTGGGTCACAGCCCACGGGCAGGTGTGCTTCCAAATTGATAAGACTGCAGCAGTTGCGGCCTGCCCGAGACCCAAGACCAAAAAGGAGGTGAGACATTTCCTGGGGCTAGCTGGATATTATAGGATGTTTGTGCCCAATTATTCGACATCACCAGCCCGCTGACCAATCTCACTAAAAAGGTAGCCCCAGACCTGGTCCAGTGGTCAGAGCCATGTCAATAGGCTTTTATGCGGGCGAAAGCTATGCTTTGTGGTGGGCCATTATTTCTTGCTCCCGATTTCTCGCTCCCTTTTGTTGTGCAGACCTATGCATCAGACAAGGGGTTGGGAGCCATGTTGGGGGCGGAACGCCCAGTGCTGTACATCAGCCTGAAGCTTTCGGTGAGAGAGGCGATGTACAGCTCCATTGAGAAGGTGTATCTGGCCATCAAGTGGGCGGTCCTCACCCTTCGGCATATATATATATATATATACAGATTTTGCGCTTACGAAAAGAAATTGGTACTTTTATTCACCAAAGTGGCATTCAACTGATTAAAATGTATAGCTTCAATATATCCACACAATTTTCCTTCCTCATGATGTCATCTATTTTGTGAAGTGCACCAGTCCCTCCTGCATCAAAGCACCTCCACAACATGATGCTGCCACCACCATGCTTCATGGTTGTGATGGTGTTCTTCGGCTTGCAAGCCTCACCCTTTTTCCTCCAAACATAACATCAGACCAGAGGAAATGTATCCAAAAAGTGTAGTCTGGTTTTTTATGGCAGTTTTGGAGCATTGGCTTCTTCCTTGTTGAGCAGCCTTTCAGGTTATATTAATTATAGGACTTGTTTTACTGTGGATATAGATACTTGTCTACCTGATTCCTCCAACATTTTCAGAAGGTCCTTTGCTGTTGATCTGGGATTGATTTGCACTTTTCGCACTAAACTACTTTCATCTCTAGTATTCCAGTATTCATCTCTCCTGTACCTTCTTGCCTTTGGAAATTGCTCCCAAGGATGAAACAGACTTGTGGAGGTCCAAATTTTTTTTTCTGAGGTCTTAGCTGATTTCTTTTGATTTTCCCATGATGTCAAGCAAAGAATCACTGAGTTTGAAGGTAGGATTTAAAATACATCCACAGTTACACCTCCAATTGACTCCAATTAGACTATCATAAGCTAATTGGCTAATTGCCTAAAAGCTTTCAAAATCATTATACAAATACATCATACAATATACATTCAACTGTATATATATGAGCGGATCTAACACTTTTAGTCTAACACTACTATGACTAGCTGGGTCAATTATAACATGGGTTAACGATAAAAAAAACTTAATAACTAGGTGTGCAGATAATTAAATAGCTAATATCTCTGAAACAACAGTTGTAATTTATTGAAAAAAATATTCTTTTTTTTTTAAAAAAACACTATTTTTCAGAATGTTTATCAATGGATTACACACAGCATTATAATAAGAGACAACAAAGAATGAAACGAAATTATTTTCATTAACTGAAATAAAAATATAAACTAATATATTTGGAAAAACTGAAAATAAACTAAAATACATTACCTAAAATACATACCCCCATACAGTACACATACGCACTCACAAACACATGCACAAATGAAATGTTGAAATTATATAGATGAGACATTTTCTTGAAAAATAAAATACAGTAGAATACAGTAGAATAAATGCAAATAAATGTTTCTTATTAGAGAAAGAATATGACTCCTTGTTTTTGATTTGCATAAAAATATTTGACTTACTATACCAAAAATGAATGAAATAGGCACAAGGAAATTAGTAATAAGTAAAAATTTATAAACAATCATTGGGGGGGAAATTTGTCAATTTGGATGTTAAGTTGTAATTAATAATCCCGGGTCAATTTGACCCGGCGATGTCTTCAGTAAAACTTGATTGTCAGGACTAAGTAAGGGTTAAACTTTGTGAATGGTGCAGAGGTTTTTGAGTGTGGAATCTGATTTGAGAAAAGACTAACCTCCTTCTGTTCAACCTGCAGAGCAGTCTTCAGGACGTCCCGTAACTGGGTAAGCTGCCTGCGCTCTTCATCCTGTACACGTTTAATCTGAAGGAGAAAAGAGAGTCAGCCAGGAGAAAAATCTGCTTTATGGATGTAGAAAAGCCATGTGTAAACTCTATGTTACAATCCTGTACCCAGTAAGTGCTCCATCTATGATGATTCTTCTTTATTTACCATTAGACATTATATGTCATACACAAAAAGTACCATGGTCTCACAATGTTGTTTAAACAGATACCATAGTAATACCATAAAGAACCTTGAAGTAGCTTAGAATACCACGTAAATAGCATGGTACACAAATATCATATCTATTCAGTATATGGTATTGTCATCTGATACCATCAGTACCATAGTACCTCCACAGTAAATGTTTGTTATATGAAGCTATGCATAATCATTATAGCTTTTGATTATGCTAAAACTCCCTAACATAAGAGTTTGAGTGTCTCACCGAGTGCAAATCTGTGGCCAGTTTCTCTATTGAGGGCTTTAGGTTGTCCACTGCTTTGAGGCCATCCTGAAAGAAGCTAAGAGAAGAAGGCATTATATAATTTATATTCAGAATGTACAAGCATCTACACTCACTTAATGGATTATTAGGAACACCTGTTCAATTTCTCATTAATGCAATTATCTATTCAACCAATCACATGGCAGTTGCTTCAATGCATTTAGGGGTGTGGTCCTGGTCAAGAAAATCTCCTGAACTCCAAACTGAATGTCAGAATGGGAAAGAAAGGTGATTTAAGCAATTTTGAGCGTGGCATGGTTGTTGGTACCAGACGGGCCGGTCTGAGTATTTCACAATCTGCTCAGTTACTGGGATTTTCATGCACAACCATTTCTAGGGTTTACAAAGAATGGTGTGAAAAGGGAAAAACATCCAGTATGCGGCAGTCCTGTGGGCGAAAATGCCTTATTGATGCTAGAGGTCAGAGGAGAATGGGCCGACTGATTCAAGCCGATAGAAGAGCAACTTTGCCTGAAATAACCACTCGCTACAACCGAGGTATGCAGCAAATCATTTGTGAAGCTACAACACGCACAACCTTGAGGCGGATGGGCTACAACAGCAGAAGACCCCACCGGGTACCACTCATCTCCACTACAAATAGGAAAAAGAGGCTACAATTTGCAAGAGCTCACCAAAATTGGACAGTTGAAGACTGGAAAAATGTTGCCTGGTCTGATGAGTCTCGATTTCTGTTGAGACATTCAGATGGTAGAGTCAGAATCTGGCGTAAACAGAATGAGAACATGGATCCATCATGCCTTGTTACCACTGTGCAGGCTGGTGGTGGTGGTGTAATGGTGTGGGGGATGTTTTCTTGGCACACTTTAGGCCCCTTAGTGCCAATTGGGCATCATTTAAATGCCACAGCCTACCTGAGCATTGTTTCTGACCATGTCCATCCCTTTATGGCCACCATGTACCCATCCTCTGATGGCTACTTCCAGCAGGATAATGCACCATGTCACAAAGCCCGAATCATTTCAAATTGGTTTCTTGAACATGACAATGAGTTCACTGTACTTAAATGGCCCCCACAGTCACCAGATCTCAACCCAATAGAGCATCTTTGGGATGTGGTGGAACGGGAGCTTCGTGCCCTGGATGTGCATCCCACAAATCTCCATCAACTGCAAGATGCTATCCTATCAATATGGGCCAACATTTCTAAAGAATGCTTTCAGCACCTTGTTGAATCAATGCCACGTAGAATTAAGGCAGTTCTGAAGGCGAAAGGGGGTCAAACACAGTATTAGTATGGTGTTCCTAATAATCCTTTAGGTGAGTGTATATGTCATGCTGTTCTTCTAAAACATATTGGCTGTATCTCAAAAACCTAGTGAGTAGCCTACAGTATTTTTGGGTATCGCAGGCATGTTTCGTTAAGACAAACACTCTAGGTGGGAGGCTAACTAGGTTTTGAGAAAGCCATTGTTTTAAAACGAATGCTTAGAGGTGTTGCCAGACTTACTTGCACTGAGCGTGAAAGTATTTGATGAGATTCTGGAGCAGGTCGACACCCTTCTTAACCTTGATTTCATTGACTTTGAGGAGGTACTGTAACAAAACATTGGAGGAGACTGAAGCAAACAAGCTACAGAGGAACTTCCTTTGCAATTAAAGTGACATTTCAGCATTCTCCTCTTACCTCACACATTTGAAGCTGAAAGAATCGCCGCTCCTTCTCCATCTCTTCGGCTATCTCCGCTCCACTGATCTCTGTCCGGATCATTCCATGCTGTCGAGCATGCTCTTTTTTCTCCTTCTCTATTTTGGAACTGCATGAAACACAGACAGACCACCTTAAAAATGATTCCAAGTGAACGCACATAAACACGCACAGGAAACACAAGCTCTTCCACTCATGCAACAGGGCATTCTTTTCCATATGCTCCAGCGCATATTGTACCCCACGTTAAGGATGCAGCATTTCCTCTGTGGCGAAGGAGGGCTGCTCTCACACATAGGATTCCAGAGAGAGCCTCATGCGTTTAGTTTAGGCCTTTTGGGCTCCAAGTTCCAACAGCCTATCATGAAGCAGGCTAACTGGCCGTTTCTGGAACCATTAGTGTCAGTATTTGAAGCCTAGCAGAAGGGTTTGTGATAAGGAGATGGCACAAAACTAGATGGCATTCTTAAAACAAATATTTTTAATGAGTGGGAAAGAAGAGATAAGCGAAAGTGTGTTCAAAAAGGCATCAAGCGATAATTAAAGTGCTGTGTTAGCATGTGGAGCTGTCCCTGACAACGTTTCAGGTTTCTGTATTAGGCAATACAGCCGTTTAGTTATGACGTCAATTTTTAGGCCAACCGGGAATGCTAATTTACAATGGGTACCTTCAGGAATTTCAAATGGGCTTTTAGAATAGTGCTTTTTGACTTATGAGTACTGTAAAAAAAAGTTCTGTGATTAGCATCACAGTAAGAGACTTTCATGTTTTGTTCTACAACATATATTACACACAGTCATACCTTAAACATGAACTTTGAAATTGCTAACAAGTTCTATATACCCTAAGGACTACAATGGTTGTCAACTAAAATAACTCCACATTAGTCAAGCATGTAAATTCACATTTGCTTGACAAATATTTTTGAGGGAACAAATGGCTCTAAAATGGTCATTCTATTCTGAACTACAAACTGAACAGCTGTACAAGGACTTTCTCATGCCAACATATCACTTCCTCTGGACACTTTAAAGAACAGTCCACCATTTTCAGAGAAAAGATTCCTGAAGCAATAATGCCATTCAAATTTATTTTTAGATAACATATTAACCTTTGAAGACTCTGAAGTTGTTAAATGACGGTATAGCTGTAAGTTGTGCTTTATATATCACAACAGTGCCTGCCCACTCTTTCAGTCTGCTTTTTTTTCCATAAATGTAGTTTTCCATAGGGATTTCATGAAGTCCTTCATAAAAAGAGCCATGAACCAAACCAACCAGCTCCGAAGTGAATCACAACATTACAAACTTTGAAAATGTCCCATCTCCATGATGTGCATCATCAAACTTTTGAACCACAATGCATCGTGCCACGATACACCCCTACTACATAGTATTAGTTGATATGGAACGTTGTACCGTTTACGAACGCATTTCAGAAAGAAGTGCTGTTTTCTGATAACACATTAAAAAGAAACAAAAACATAGACTGGTTTGATCTGACTAGATCGTATGCTACATTCCATTCACAATGCTTTATCAGAAGAGTAGTTCATTAATTCACCCATACACAAAAAGTACTTCTTTGCTTTGTATCAAGCGTAATGTTGTGATTGATCTCTGAGCTGGTTGGTTTGGTTTAGTAAGGCTTAGAGTTCATAGTTGAATAGTTTTCTGAAATGTCTATTGAGTGGAACAAATACATAAAAAATTGCGCATTTACTGTAGAGCCCTACATCAAACCAGTGAACGAAAGATAACAATGAAATAAATGGTGGAGTGTTGCTTTCATTTCAGGAAAAAACAAACTAATAAATAAATGAATTGTGATTTGATGTTTTCTGCTGCACACCTAGTCTCATGAGTCTCCTTTCTCTCTTTATTATACAAACACAGCAAGGTTTTTACCATATTCATTAGCAGGATATTTGGCAGACAATTATAAAAGCTGCTGCTGCACAAACTGCACTTTGCCAGAAAGCTGGAAGCTTTGCACAGACATAGAGACCAAAGAGAACTCAAACTGTAGCGTTGGCGATGATGAAAACCAGTTTAATGGAGTCAGGGCCAGTGTCGCATTAGAAGAGGGTTTCATTTCCTTCCGTCTGGAAACATGAAGGTATTTGTCACAAACTAATACCAGAGATTATATCCGGTTGGGGTGTGTTGGGAAATATGAGGATATGAAGCATGTATTTGACTGCCGATGATAAAAAACAACAATGATATTAAAAAAGACATGACTATCAAAAACATCCGGCTTTTAAGGTAAATCAACTAGTCAAATGACATGTTGTAAGAAAATATATTACCCTTTCAGCAAATAATGTCCCTTGCAGCTTGGAAAATATATAAAAAGTGCTCTATAAATGTCATACATTTTTGCATGCAGAACAATCAGTGAGATAGGACAGGATAGGAATACAGGAAGTGCGGTGGAAAGGATGACAGCTCGTTATCCAGAGAGCTCATTTGACACACACGACAAGTCATCTTTTGCTCACAATTTATTAAATTCTCCAGAGTGAGTAATATATAAGCATTCATGTATGGTAAAAATGGGTGGATGGCAGAGGAATCTTTTAAAATGTCTTACACTTTAGTCTCATAGTCTTTCCAGGCTTTATCAAAGGGCTTCTTCAGATCCTGCGGAAGACACAAGAGGACATTCATTAGACACACGAATGACTCAGCTTTCATGTTGACATCCAGTTTCACCCAAGTAACTAAGAAAAACAGACCTGAGCAACAGCGTCATCTTCCATAGCCATATTTTTGTCACCGTTCTGTGTAATTTCAACTTTATTTTAAAAAAATGAATCATCTTTTTTGTTTTAAATGAAAGTTTGTTATTTTGTGATTTACATCAGAGCTAGTTGGCTTGGTTCATGGCTTAGAACACTTTTATGAAATCCCTATGGAAAAATTAATGGAAAAAATACTTCCAGACCCAAGATGGCTAAAAAAAAATAATAAAATGGGTGGGCAATGTTGCATGGTATGCTGGCCAAGTGGGAGGAGACCAACCACTTGAATTGGAGAAATCACAAAGCTCAATATGGTAGTAGAAGTAATTGACGTCCTTCCTTTCATTTAAGAGATCCAATCTGCTTTTTGATATAGGCATCTCCTGAAATGCAAATGTGGACCAGCCTGAAAAACAACGTTTTGAGCATGATTTTAGCTGAGGTGCTTTGAAAGGTCATTGGCTAATGAGGTCAAATTTGACTTTGAAGCATCGCTCAAAGTTCAATGCACCCTAAAGGTCCTTTCGACAGGATGTAACCGGCCAATCAAATTGGTAATGCAGATTTTCACAAACTCTTGCCATATTTGTGAGCAATATGCATCTAACATTCCATGTACGGCCTGAGAGCACGACGTCTGATGCGGAGACTAGCAAAAGGGTGACAATCTAAGAGTCATGTCACAAAATTACCACTGCCAAACTTGGTATATGTCACACATCAAAGAAATGAATTATGTTGTGCTTCTAAAGAAAGTACCTGATGTAATGCCAGAGCTTGCATTCAGTAATGGCATCATCTGAAAACTTTAGGGAAATTCTCAGCTTACGTAAATAAAGTGTTTCAATGGAATTTGCAGTTCTACTGCAAGATTACACTACTAACAGCATCACCACTTGCTTATAGAGAGACTCCCTTAGCCTTTGAAAAACTAAAGTAATGTATTTTGTCCATTTACTTTTTAAGCATCGAGGATCATGAAATTTCAGTGGTATTGGTCTTGAATATAAAAATGTTGGTAATGGGACAACCCTACCACAATATTTCCAAAAGCTCTTGAGGTTTGAAAGAAAGAGATCTTCAGAGCTCTTTACAGGAAAGATCTCACTCACCCAAGGGCCCCTTTAGGGATTCAAAGAAAGACAATTCATTCAGCAATCCAGACAATTAGCTCAAGAACATGGAACAGAGGGATTGGGAGAGAGAGAGAATGCACATTTTTAAACGACAGACATGGAAAACACTGTTTCCAGCTGCTTCATGTTGCTTTGACCTATAAATCATCATTCCTTACCACACTTCAACAGGAGACTTTTACGAGCTAAGTCACAATGGCATCACCTGACTTCTGAGACCACAACATCTATCAGCCGGAGGGGTCTAAAAAAGCCTGATTGGGTGGGTTCAGTGGTCCTGAACAGAGAAGCCAATGCTGACATCACTCTCTCTGCGGCTGACAGAACAGTCTACTGCAGCAAAGTCTGTGCAAGTGATTGAGCAGGGGATGTACAGGGCTCCAGACTAAAAAAAATGACTCGGGAGCTATTGGTACCTAAACTGAAACATTAAGGAACCAAATGGCTGTTTTTAGTCTGCAAATCACAGAATGGCTCGATTTAGATTGCTGTTCAGAAGCAAGATAGAAAGCAGAAGGAAGACAGCTGATAGCACATTAATTTGAGGTTTAATAAACAGTATATATAGTTGAGAAGATAAGTTTGAATTCCCTTTTGTCTCATAAACGTTCACAACCCTTTCATAATTTATCCAAATATAAGAGATAAAAGATTTTCTTATTTAGTACTGCTCTTCAGAATCTATATTACAGATAATTACATAAAGTATAGTATGCAAATTGCATATGCATGTTGCTTTCTTGAGCATCAATGAATGTTTGCACCTTGTGTAAGTCCCTCAATTGTCAAAAGCTGGATCTCATATATACACACACACACACACACACACACACACACACACACACACACACACACACACATACAAGAGTGCAAACTGAAGCGAGCTCGTCAGCACAACAGAATGGGTGAAAAGCGGCACAAGACACCTGGTGCGCACTCACAAGATGATATCCGCATATGAATGCACAAAAACCGATTGTCGCCAATGGAAACTGTTTTAAATTATTCTTGCAATCAATTATTTTGGACGCATTTGCGACCATTTTAGTCGCAATCTGAAGCCCTGATGTATCGTATGCAAAAACACACTGTATAACAATAGAGGCAGCTGAGGAACAGACAGCATGATAATTAAGTTAGGAGCTTTTGTCATGATGTCAGCTCATATGCATGTCTGTTTTCCATAGCTTCTGATTCTGCCTGCATAAGCACTTCCGGCACAATACACATCTCAGTGTCAGGAAAGGGTCAGGATTTCTGTAATGTTACAAACACCTCTCATATGACATAAAAACAATGTTTAAAATAACATTCAACCAATATTTAGTCAACGGATTCAGTGTCTCGTGCATTTTGAGCAGACTAGGCAAAATCTCATCCCCTTTGGACCCCAAAGCGATACCACTCACTGAAAGAATTTGTTGTGGGTAATTTGTTTGATACCTCATTAGAAAAATTATTTAAAAAAATGTATCAAGCATTAATTTTTCACCGGTTATGTTCAACTTGATGTCCATGGACATTGTCTTAATAACTTTGACATATTCCTTGTGTATACACAGAACAGAATATGTGTTTAAGCTAAAACAATTGCAATTAAAACTACAATAATTTGGTAATGCATACCTGTAAATTGCTCCAACTAGAACAGTTGTCCTTGAAAAAGATGATTTAGACAACCACATACCTATATAAAAATATGTTTTTTACACAAGAATTCATAGAAGTGCTTTATCAAAAATATGAGCTTCACATTTTTGCTTTTAAACCTTCTGGTACAATTGCCCTATAAACTTTAATTGAAATTAATTTACTATAAAAGCTTTTCCCATTAATTATTTAATTTGAGCCCAATTAATACTTTGGTTTTGACACAAATGCTTAGCGTTAGCCTACAGTCGAACATTCAGCCTTTCAAAATATACTCCATTTGACTAGAGCACTGTACACTGTACTGTACACGTCAAACGTGCTGTACACATACGCTATTTGTTCACACAAAACAGAAAAAACCTTTGGCCGTTACTCTGACAGACCCGTCAAAGTATTGTCTGTGGTAATTAAAAGCATGCCGCAGACGCTGTCGACAGACATTAAGATGGCAACAACCTGTGATTCCAAAAACAGGTAACAAAAAGGATGACCTCATAATGACACTAAAAGACATTTCATTTCAAAGATCCATTTGCTTAACAGGCTGACAGATTAATGAGGCACAAGTCCAGCCCAAGAAGAGACCTAAACTCACTTAAAGGATTATTAGGAACACCTGTTCAATTTCTCATTAATGCAATTATCTATTCAACCAATCACATGGCAGTTGCTTCAATGCATTTAGGGGTGTGGTCCTGGTCAAGAAAATCTCCTGAACTCCAAACTGAATGTCAGAATGGGAAAGAAAGGTGATTTAAGCAATTTTGAGCGTGGCATGGTTGTTGGTGCCAGACGGGCCGGTCTGAGTATTTCACAATCTGCTCAGTTACTGGGATTTTCACGCACAACCATTTCTAGGGTTTACAAAGAACGGTGTGAAAAGGAAAAACATCCAGTATGCGGCAGTCCTGTGGGCGAAAATGCCTTGTTGATGCTAGAGGTCAGAGGAGAATGGGCCGACTGATTCAAGCTGATAGAAGAGCAACTTTGCCTGAAATAACCACTCGTTACAACCGAGGTATGCAGCAAAGCATTTGTGAAGCCACAACACGCACAACCTTGAGGCGGATGGGCTACAACAGCAGAAGACCCCACCGGGTACCACTCATCTCCACTACAAATAGGAAAAAGAGGCTACAATTTGCAAGAGCTCACCAAATTTGGACAGTTGAAGACTGGAAAAATGTTGCCTGGTCTGATGAGTCTCGATTTCTGTTGAGACATTCAGATGGTAGAGTCAGAATTTGGCGTAAACAGAATGAGAACATGGATCCATCATGCCTTGTTACCACTGTGCAGGCTGGTGGTGGTGGTGTAATGGTGTGGGGGATGTTTTATTGGCACACTTTAGGCCCCTTAGTGCCAATTGGGCATTGTTTAAATGCCACGGCCTACCTGAGCATTGTTTCTGACCATGTCCATCCCTTTATGGCCACCATGTACCCGTCCTCTGATGGCTACTTCCAGCAGGATAATGCACCATGTCACAAAGCTCGAATCATTTCAAATTGGTTTCTTGAACATGACAATGAGTTCACTGTACTAAAATGGCCCCCACAGTCACCAGATCTCAACCCAATAGAGCATCTTTGGGATGTGGTGGAACGGGAGCTTCGTGCCCTGGATGTGCATCCCACAAATCTCCATCAACTGCAAGATGCTATCCTATCAATATGGGCCAACATTTCTAAAGAATGCTTTCAGCACCTTGTTGAATCAATGCCACGTAGAATTAAGGCAGTTCTGAAGGCGAAAGGGGGTCAAACACAGTATTAGTATGGTGTTCCTAATAATCCTTTAGGTGAGTGTATAATCTCCATCCATTAGCACAGAATCAAGCTCACATATACTGAGCTCAGAATCAAGTTCAATGAAGATGCAGACCGTTCTAAGACCATTAGAACTTCATAACTGCTGGTTACACGAGGTCGCTGCCTTCCTCCTCCCAATCACCTCAACAGGAAACTGACACAAAGCAGGATTTATTTCTTCATCTGAGGTGGATCTATATGGGAGTCTATGATGCCTCAGCAAGTGTTTATACCAGACGAGTCAGTCATTGTAACCTAATTGTCACCATCTTCTTGTCCTTCGTGGTGCTTCTAATGTCATCAGAATTAACTAGATGTGTTTACAAGAGTGTTTGTGGTGTTTTTTCAAGTCAAAAGACCCCACCATCATGATTCCAATGATATTTTGGTCCCCATTTGGCTCGGGTTCTTCCTACAATGTCTATAGGGCTGAGCAATATTGCCAAAATTGTTAGCACGATAATCTTTTTCATATTGTTCTATATCAATATTTATCATGATATACATTTACACATTGCACTTTTTTTTTTTTTTTTCCAAAGTTGATGGAAGAAAAGAAGAAAAATTAATTCTAAACAGTCAAAAAAGTTTCTACAAAACTGCACAGGGGTCCAGAGACGGCCAAAGCAGTGGGGTCTGTGGGATCTTTTACCAATTTTACCATCAATCAATTGAAAATGAATGTTAAAAGATCATCTGTTTGTTCTGAAGCATAGTGACATCAGTCCAGTATTTGTTGGAATATTTTTACATTAAAATTCAATATTTTCTATATTTCTTTAGATTCAGATACCGAAATATGGGGCATAGAAGCCCTCGTGACTGTGGACTGATGCTGAATGTGGTTTCAGGGGTGTCCCGAGAAAAATGTTGAATTTAAAAAAAAAAAAAATGGAAAAAACATTTGAATATTTTCATTAAAGTGAGAGACTAGTCTACGAACTAGTAATTTTAGTCTTTCCTTATCCATTCCAGACATCAAATAAATTATCGCAAAATTTGAACAGAAATCGATTTGTTTATTCGATTTGTTTATTATTAAAGGCTCGTAACATGCTGACTAATAAAGATTTAGAAGGGAAAAACATTTTGGTCTAAAAGATGCTTTGAAACCATGTTAACTCATGCGGCGCTTCATGTCTACACACGTGCCGGGAAAAGAGGCAACACATGCGGAGCGGGACAGGGCAGAAATTATGCATGTTTGGTGCTAGAGAACAATATTCAAGATTACAGCACAGAAAGATTAGAGCTGTTGTCCACATCACTGTTATTCTGTCGTGCTCTTCACTAGAGACGATGAGAAGGTGCAACCATTGTCATGAAGTCTTGCAATGCGGATGGAATCAATCCGGTGTCTGACGTACCCTAATCGTTAGCAAGGCAGCTAGCATTATCAAGTTCATCCAGTCTGACACTACGTTACCACTGGCGCTTTGTGAGCGAAGCTGAGATCGTTTTCAATTAATTCCTGTGAAAGCCGAGCGTCATACTCGCAAGGTGGATCGTAGGATTGGCAGCAGTGCAGAGCAAGCTCTCTCCTAGCGCTGTTAGCGCCTTTGAGCAGATTTCATCCGCCCCAGTGGAAACGCAGCCTGAGAAAGCCGAACTGCTTGTAAATATAGAAAATTCCTCAAAATCTTATCGTGGATTTTCTTTATCGTGATATATATCGATATCGTTTTATCGCCCAGACCTAAATGTCTTTGGGATTTTTCTGCCTGTATCATTGTCTACCAGGCAAAATAAAAAAAATAAAAATAATCGTTAAGGACTAAGTATACCTTGGTTATCAGTATGCCACCAGGTCTCATCATGACGCAAATGTATTCATCGTCACAGTATGCGCCGACTGGCCACGTGCAGCCCTTCTTTTTAGATGTGCAAAATATGCTTGAAAGAGTATACTTTGAAATGCTAGAGCGACCGGCTGTGCGTGAGGAGAAAGTGTTTTCTCCAGGATGATCTCATAATTATATGTAGCTATACGTACGTAACATTTAAACGTACATATTTGAAACATTTTTACGAATTTACAGCTTTCGAAACATAAAATACTTAAATACATTGTAAGTATATTTGTACAAATTTTAATTTTTTTATGTTTTTAATGTACAATAAAGTACATTTTTACTATATTATAGATATTTTAGATCCCTTAACCCTACCCCTAAACATTACCACTCTTCAACAATATAAAAAAACTTGACAGGCAGATTAATATCAATAATTTTTAAAACGTCAATATACATTAGAGCTTTCAGAATGAATGCGTTAATCGCATGTGATTAAAAAAGTTTAGCGCGTATATTTTTCTTAGACACAATTAACGCATTTACCGTTAAGAAGCTCAGAGAATCATGAACGCAGCTTCACAATTTCTTTAGGAAAGCGGATAGTCACAGTCTATCAACAGATTAATATTGTAGAGGATGAGATTTTAAGAGATTTAATGCCCATTGCAATGAATCCTAAACCTATGGAGACTAAAGCCATCTTTACACAGCAAATGTAGCACAGAAGCTGCATCTGAAGTGGCAATTAGGTGTATTTTCACAGAGCAGGAATCAATGCTTTTACACAATAGTTGCAAATGCATAAATAATGTTATGAGATTAATATTTAAAATGAAGGAAAATATGAATGAACTCTAATTGGGGACTAATTCTTTCAATAAGTCAACCTCCCAATTAGACTTTGGGTAATGTTCAATGTTACTTGAAAAGGTGACATTATATTGTGGAAGGCTTAATTTTAATAAAGCATATTGTTTTTCTTTCTTTCCCATAACAGAAATAAATGTATTTTGTCAGAAAAATAAATAAATGTATATGGTGTAAAATTTCAGCATTTTAAAAATCTGTGATTAATTGCAATTAACTACAAAAAATATGTGATTATGACAGCCCAAATATATATATATATATATATATATATATATATATATATATATATATATATATATATATATATATATATATATGTAGAGCTACTGATCTGACCCCTACCACTAAACTTAACCCTAACCATGTCTTAACCATATAAAAAAAATTTGAATAGGCAGATCAATTTAATCATAATTAATTTAGAAAAATGGCAAAAGACAGTACAAAAGTAGTCTAAACGACGATGTGATGGATTCAAAGTGCTACCAAGACAAACAATATCTTTGGTGAGGTAGAGAGTGGAATTTAAGTTTTTAATCGTAGAAAAACTACGTGAAGATGCAGTCATATCTCATTCAAACTAACACATCACGAAATATGGCACAATTGATAACTCGCATGAGCACAAATAAGAATTCGACAAATTGTTGTAAAACATGTGTCATAATGCTCCTTGAGGTGGCAATTTTTACATTTTGAAATCATTGCGGGAGTTCACAGTTACGGCCGCTACTGAGAATGGAGATGAAGATTGTTCAAAAAAAGGCTTGAATGGGTATCTATTCCTCACACAGATCTATCTAAAGACTTGTGTATTATGGTGCATGAATAACATGTATTACTTTTATGACTGTTTTATTGAGGTTTTGTAGTTTAATTTATGGTAATATATTTATTATTATAAGTTTAGTCTTGGTTCAATTAATGTATTTATTTTAAACAAATTGAATACAGCACCGGAAATCAAAGAACAGAATAAAACCGTTATAATGTTAAATGAAGTAAATGCGTTTGATGGGATTAAATATTTAATTAATCTCATTGATTATAAATGAAAAAAATTATCTGTTTAATTTAATATTCATGGATTAAATATGGATCCGTAAACATTTGCACATCTCACACTTGGCAGGTTTGGTTCGATTAAAACGAATTCTGGTGCGATTGCTCTGTAACAAGTGTGAACGCTGCCATCCGAACCGTGGTGCGCACCAAACAAGTGGACCGAAACCACCTGAATAGTGGGTCTCGGTCCGCTTCCAAACGAACTCTGGTGCGGTTCGATTGAAATATGAACGCAACATGGACCAAAAACAGGAAGTAATTTGCCTATTACTGACCTCAAGCATACCTGGTTCTTCTCATCATAAGAGCTATGTTGCCCATTACAGCTTAGTACAGGTATCGAACTGCCGTCAGCCGTCCTTGCAGCATATCTTCGTTTGTGTGTGCGACGGAGGAATTCCTAGTGCCGTTTTGACTCCTTTACACATTTTACTAGCTCTTTGTTCTCAGCTGGTAAAAATACCACTATATATAAATAAATCGAGCGCATTTCGCCCAGCAGCCAGCATTGTTTTGGATGATCGTCAAAAAATATATGTCATAAAAGCTGTCCAATCAATCAATCTATGCCTTTTGTTTTGCATTGTTAGGTTCGGTTTTAAAAATGCCAGTGTGAACGTTAAGCAAACCAGGACTAAATGTATAATTTTCTTTTTTGGTCCGGACCAAGAAATCCAAACTACATGTTTGAACACACCCTTAATTTAATAAGTAAAATGCTTATGTTTTAGATGCTCTCGATATGTAAATATTGTATGTTTCCGCATCTACCAAATGTACATTTGAACCACACTTTACATAGGAAAACATACAAATCAAGTTGAAACTAATGCAAGACACTAAGTCCCTAATCTTAAGAATAAACAGTAATAGTGATTCTTGCCTTAGCATGTCTAGAGGTTTGTTGAAATCCCTAATCTCAAGTGACTGTCTAAAAAACCCTAAAAACAACCCCCTACAGACTGGTGGTGAGAGGCAGTGATATTCTGAATACAAGCTCATATGAAGAGGAACCAACCAAGATTAGGTCAGTCCAAACACGCGGAGTCCAATTAAGGCCCAATTAAAGCCTGTTAGGGGTCTCGCTGATGTAGTTAACTGTCCTTTCATCTTTACTAAGCATTTCAGGAATACGTCACCCAGGCAGAGAGAGAGGCATCTCCAGGGAAACGAGATAGGGAGCTGAGCGAAGCGCCTCATTAAGAGTAAATCATATCAGGTCCCTCCAAAGAGCTCACAAGACAGAATCACGTGATACAAGGAGGGTCAGTAGGTGACAGTAGACTTTAATGAAAAGAGACAGACTGGAAGGACATTCTGAAAATCAGTTTAGTACAGAGCTGCTATCCAACTGTCTTTCACTAAAGCATGCTCTTGTGAGCATATTAAGGACCTGGCCGATAAACCGATCTGATATTCCAAATTATCGGAATTGTTATTTTGTCTGCTCTGATTGCCGATAAATGTAAAAATGCGTTCCATTGGCTCTGATGTCGCCGCCTCTCTCTGAAATGTTACTGCTTTGTAGTCTGACTCAATTTCCCACCCAGAGTATTATTGGATTGGTTATATGTTACAAGTATGGCCAATCAACACTGTACTAGTATTCATGGGGGAGAGGTGGGAAAAAGGAAAGAAGCAAGAGAAAGGACTTGCTTTTTAAGTAAGAATGCAGATACTGAAGTTGCAATAAACATCACAATCTTTATAATCCATTTGAAGAGAAAATAAATGCAGATTGGAGCTCCCTCCACTTTATGTTTGAAAAACATAATGTTTATATGTTCTTTTCCATTATCTTTCAAAAGATAATATTAAAATGTTCTGTTTTGCAGTATTTATTTAAACATTTGTTAATAGGCATTTAATTTACATTTTGTGTTGGAGTTTGTGTTATTGTAAATTTTGACACAAACACTTTTTTTTACTGCAAATGTATATTGGTCCCAAATATCGGTTATCTGTCTGTTATCTGATTACTAATAATCGTTACTGGTTTTGGCCCTGAAAAAAACATATCGGTTGACCCCAAGAGCATATGCATATGCACGGACAGTGGTCTACGACTTGTACTGGACTTTCTACTATATACACCGGTACATTAGATAAAAAAAAAAAATATTGGGTAACATTACTTTACAAGTTACATTACTGATAAAACAGACTAAAAAAATCCCAATAACTTTCAGTGTGATCAGACTCTGAACTCATTTGGTCCCGGCCATGCAAGGCATCGCCCAAGCATTCCTTTTTGCATAATTGTCTAAAACATGTATCTAGCCTAATGCATTACCCCCAACACTGTCGACCGACTAAGGCCTGTGTGTGTCAAGATATTTTACCCATCCTTTATGTATTGGCTGACGTGCATAAACTTGCAATAAAACTGAAAACCACTGATCAATAAGGCACTCGTGTACTGCCATAAAGCACAAAGAAACTGTTTATAGGCTTAAGGTAATGAACTTACCCCTTTAACCCCTTTTAGATCTCCCTTCAGCAGACTGTCCAATGGGAAGGTAATGATGTTATTCATGTTCTGAAACTAGAGAGTGAAGGCAACGCATTAGACAAATCTCTTCTTTTCTCCCCAGTGCTGTCATTGTCTCTCTTATAATTATAATCATATCTGTGCTGCAAAATAAATACATAATGGTAGACAGGAAACAAAAGCACTCTGTTAGAGTGTGAGATGGTTTAAGTAAAGTATTCATGCAAGCATGATGTTAGGGGAATTATTCATTGTGTTTGCAAAAACTGGTGACAAAATACCCTCAAACTACAAATGACCAATGACTAAGGATCTTTTTAGCACATTAATGGCTTGGACATAAACTGTTGAAATGCATTTGCACCTCATAAATATTACACACAAATCCCAAAATGTCCTCACCAGATTCTTGAAGAGGGCTGTGAGCTCCTTGGTGAAGACGGAGAACTTTAGGAAGGCTGATCCAAGGTCAGGGTCATCTCTATACACACAGTTCTCTCCAAACTTCTCCAGAGCTTGAGTGTACTGCTCCTCGTTCTCCACATGAGCTAAAAACAGAGAAAAGTGGCAAAGCAGTCTATATCAAATTGTTTACAGAGGTCATGACATGAGGAATAAGATTTGCTTTGATATTTTGACATGTAAAAGTTCATTGTACTTAAAAACATACTGTAAGTTTCAGAACTCAAAACGTCCTCCTCAATATAAAGAAAATATTTTAAACCAAGATGCAAAACCATCTCATTTGGATTTTCCCTACTTTCTGACAACACAGAGATGAATACATAAGCACATGACTGCCTCTACAGCAAGACATAAACACCTATTTTTACACCATCGCACCCTTTGCACGCCCACTGGTGCTCAGTCAGAAAGGTGAAGAAGAAATAACAAGATGTGCCAAATATTTCTGCACACCAAAGAGGACTTGCACAGGACTAGGGCTGCCCCCGACAAGATCCCCGACCAAATATTTTCCTAGTCAACTAGTAGGCATTAATTTATGCCATTAGTCGACAAGTTGCACGTTTATTAATACATTCATTTAATTACTTAAATATATACAGTACTGTGCAAAAGTTTTAGACACTTAAGATGTTTCACAAAAACATTTGTCTTAAGATGGTAATTTATGTGTGTCAATAGGAAAAATACATTTTAGACTCCCAAACATTTACTTTGCTAATAGAAAAGATTAGAATAGAAGAACAGGGTGCTCTGCAAGAGATGTCATGCCCTCCACTGAACATCAAGTCAGTCTGTGATTACATGATGAGACAAAAGCAATTGAGACAGCCTAAATACATAGAAGAACTGTGGTGAATTCTCCAAGATGCTTGGAATATCTTATCTGCCAACAACCAAGAAAAACTGTGTCCAGGTGTACCTAGGAGAATTGGGGCTGTTTTAAAGGCAAAGGTGGACACACTAAATACTGATTTAGCATTTTTATGTTTACTGGACTTTGTAAGATGTTAATTGATAAATGAAAACTATTTATGGCATTATTTTTGAAGAAATCCTCACTATGCAACATTTTTCACAAGTGCCTAAAACAGTACAGTAAAGCACAGTATGTATATATTTTAGAGGGGTATCAGAAAATGGTTTGAGTTTCAGGGTTGAGAAAGAATATTATAAGTAACACTGCTAACACTGTTCTACTTTACAGAGAAATACTAAACCATAATAATGAGCCTTTAAAATATAAATTTTACAAGCGCACACATGAAGCGAGCCGCAGTGACACCGGCAAAAGCGGTTATGATTCTGAATGTGTCAGAAAAACCAGCAAGAGACTGTCTGAACATTTTGTTAATTTATAGAGAGAAATGCACAGTAGGCTTGTGCCAACAGACGAGGATATCGGGAATCGACGATGGTCAAAGTGATCGCCAATAGCTGATGCCTTTGAGAAAACAAATAAAAATGGGTTCACATGTGTTCATCAGTTTCCTGTGGAGTTTGTTTTCTGCAATCAACCGGCCAATCAAAACTTGGTTGACCCAGACACTTCTCATCGACTAACGTCTGGTCAACTATCAGGGGGCAGCCCTACACAGGACACATTCTTGTGCCCATCTGGACGCATTTGCTCTGCTCCATTCTATTTCTGCCGCTGGCTGGGAGAACAGCATCTTGTCCAGAGTAAACAGAATTTGAGATTTCATGCTTGTGAAGAACAGTGTCTCTACTTTAGCTTCTGTTGAAGAATCACAACATCAGGAAAGAATGACTGAAGGTTAACAAATTTCCTGAACGCATAAGTGCAGGATATGTTTGAACGTCATGTTTCACCATGGATTGAATTGCTTGTGTTACAATATTTCATTGTGTATTGTATGTGTGTTCGGCTCATTTCAGCATGTATTATATGTGTTTTAGCCTCATATCATTGTTTATTGCTTGTGAACCAGTCACAATATGATTCAAGCTTTGCAAAGGGACTGTTATTGAAGGATGAGACAGTTAAAAGCTCTATTGGAACCGACCACAAACCATAAGTACACAATTCCATTCATGAATGTTTTAAATGTCATCATTGTTTGATAATTATAGTTATGGTGCTGCTGTGCTTGAGTAAACAGTTCGATACATTCGGATGCCATGAGTTGTGTGTAAACCCTGAAATTTAGTTTAATATTGTTGTGGATCTTGTTCATTCTCATACGACTGAGTTTCAGATACATATTGCTGTATTCGAGGGGCTGCATGATTATAAAAGTGTCTGTTTACATAGAAGTTTATAGGGGACACTGAGACTTAAACCAAGTGTTTCAGACCATATAAGTGGACCTCAGAGAAAAAAAATAAATGATTTAAAAAAAAGTACGTCACGACCCCTTTAAATCCCACAATTCACAATCTGAAAAGAAAAGAAAACTGGCTCAATCCTAAATCTTTATCAAATGCTGCAATATAAATATATAGACCTTAGTTGGAGTAGACACTAACTTAATGAGGATGAAAATAAGACTGTAAGGGACAGGAGTCTTTTATTCTAGACTTTTATTGCATTTTCTACACTGATCAAGCCGGACCTTAAGGAAGTATGACATACTGAACAGACTATACTTCTGTCACTGATAGCTGCATATTTGTTTGCATCAAATAGAGATGTTCAGGTTGTAGTAAAAAAAAAAACAGAAGAGATTTCGCCACGGGTTTCCTCAGGATTTTCCTATGGGTTTTTATTATGGTGTTTTTGAACTTATGAGTAAAATAAGATATGTGGTAAACATTACTTTATGATACATGAACATTCTACAACATAAATTACACATAGTAATGCCTCAAACATGAATGTTTAACAAAAATGTGTGCAAATTATTTTGTAGAACAAAAGGTCAGCGTATCATCAAGTAATGTTTAGCACAGACTTTATTTTAAACATAAGTTGGAAAACCGCATTATAAAAACCATTGGAAATTCTCAATGGACCCAATGGTGAAGTAGACTTCTGGGTTTGCCTACAAATTGACGTCACGGCTGAACAGCTCTATTAAACATGGTGTTTAATCTAGTGAAGATCTGCATTGACAACAATAATTAAAGAAAATAATTATCAAGTTTATGCAGCTCTACACAAACATACAAGCCTCACATTCTTCTATAGAAAGCAAAAACAGAACATAGTCAGTTAACGAAAAGTCTGGAGCAGTCTTAGTCAAAGTATCATGTGTTTGGCTCATGTCTTATTATTCTTTCCTACTATTTGCTTCTTTCCTCTCAATTGTGTTGACTTGCACTCCAACATTATCAGTTACACTCCTCCAAATCACATCAGCTGCACTGAGCCATGGGCACACACTGTCTATTTATTATTTTAAGGAGCCTTTTCCACACTCTGTCTTTTGTTATTGGAAGGTGAGATAAAAAGATCCTGATAAGAGCCTGATGGAACTATAAACAAATGCAAAAATGCAGAACTTCCTCTTCATTCCGACTCCCGATCGTCATTCTCTCCTGGGTCAGGAGTACAAACCCTAGTTATGTTCCAAAGTCTGGAAAACAAGCATGTAATTGACTGGTTGCAGTGATGTTGCAAACCCTCCATAGATTGTCTGCAGGGAAAATGTGTAATTTACAAGTACAAACATGTTATAAAGTGTGGGGATGCCAGTCAGTGTGGGAGCCGACCAAATGTGGGCTGTTTGCAATCAACACCTGAAGCTTCAAGACTCCCTAGTGTGTGACCCTTTTCCCACAACCAGCTAACATTAATAAGCAGCATTTCCTGCACTGCTATTCAGGAGCTGCACTGTGTCGCTGCTGAATCTGCAGTGCCAGAACACAGAATAAAATATATTTATTCTCTCAAAACTATTCTTGTTGTGAGCTCATGAATTGTGTCGCAAATAACATTGACAATAAGGGGAGATATGGACGCAAAAGCGATATCTCAATATTTTTCATCTTATTGATGATACTCTCTATACTGTATATGCAAATATATACACACTGATTAACCAAAACATTATGACCACCTGCCTAATATGCTGTTGGTCCTCCGAGTGCAGCCAAAACAGCACCGACCCGCTGGGGCATGGACTGTACAAGACACCTGAAGTTGTCCTGTGGTATCTGGCACCAAGACATTAGCAGCAGATCCTTCAGGTCCTGTATGTTGCGAGGTGGAGAAGCCGTGGATCGGACTTGTTGCTCCAGCACATCTTTTGAGATTGAGATCTGGGGAATTTGGAGGCCAGAGCAACACCTTGAACTCTTCATCGTGTTCATCAAACCATTCCCGAACATTGTGTGCAGTGTGGGAAGGAGCATTATCCTACTAAACGAGGCCACTGACATCATTGAAAACCATTGCCATGAAGGGGTGTACCTGATCTGCAACAATGTTTAGGTAGGTGGCACATGTAAAATTGATGTCCACATGAATGGCCGGACCCAGGGTTTCCCAGCAGAACATTGCCCAGAGCATCACACTCCCTCCACTGGCTTGTCGTCTTCCGACAGAGCATCCTGGTGCCATCAATTCCCCAGGTAAACGGTGCACAAGTACACACCCATTCACATGATGTAAAAGAAAACAGGACTCATTGGACAAGATGACCTTCTACCACTGCTCCACGGTCCAGCTCCAAAGTTTGCGTGCCCATTGCAGGTGCATTTGACTGTGAACAGGGGTCATCATGGGTATTCTGACCGGTCTGCTGCTACGCAGCCTCATATGCAATAGGGTGCGATGCATTGTGTGTTGTGACACATTCCTCCCGTAACCATCATTTACATTTTCTGTGACTTGTACCTTCTGTCGGTTCAGACCAGATAGAATAGCTTTTGTTGCCCTAGCGCATTGAAGAGCCCTGGGCGCCCAATGCCCTATCACTGGTTTGTTCCTCCTCGGACCACTCTCAGTAGGTACTCACCACTGCTGACCGAGAGCACTCCACAAGCCTTGCTGTTTCAGAGGTGCACTGACCCAGTTGTCTGGTCACAGTGACTTGGGCCAAATTGTTCAGGTCTTTACTCCTGCCCAGTTCTCCTGCATTAAACACGTTAACTAAGAGAACTGATTGTTGCATGCACTGATACCACTTTTTCTCTTCCGATCCGATTCCGATATCGGAAATCATAGTATCGGTCGATACAGATACCAGTGTTGTTTTTTTCCATAATCAGTTTATAATATCTTTACATTATTGTGTGGAACTAATTGGGTGTACTTTTTAATATGTAAAGAAACACAAACCTCGAACTCCTTATTATTTCAGTATTTATAGCTGGATAATGTTGCAGAAAATTAACAGTAATTCCAGTATAAGTCATCAGTATAAAAGTAGACATTTTACTTTTTTTTTTGCAAACATTTTTCAACTTGTATCAACTTAGTTGTAAGATATCAGCTCACTTTTCATTCACACAGTTACTGTTTGGAAACCATTCAACTAAAATATTATTATAAACAAATTAGAATAATAATAATATATTATAATAGTAATATATATCTCAAACATGCACCTTTTGTCACGGATCCACAGGTCTTTCTCTCTTTCTTCCTCACTGCCATCACAGTGCTCACTCTCCCCTGACTTCTGATTACACAATCCTGCATATCATTAGTGGCTAATCAAGGACTGCATTTATACCCCACTTTCCCACACACCCTTTGTCTGTTCTCATCGATAGTATCTCTGAGACTCCAGACCTTTCTACTATGTCAAACATACCAGTGTCTACATTATTGCCTGCAAGTATCATAAGATGGTTTTGAGTTATCTGTTCATCGTGTCTATACCCTGTATGGATATTACTCACCTTCTGTTTGCCACTCTGCTCAACTTTCAATCATCTGTTCAGTAAACCCTGCTACTGAGTTCATATCTCAGGTATCGGATCGGTGCATCCCTAACATTCACCTTAGCCAAATATATTTAAACTCAGTTTTTCAAAATTACTGACATTTATTTGTAGAACACATTCCCTGTCTTAGGTCAGCTAGGATCACTATTTTATTAAAAAAATGTGAAATGTCAGAATAATAGAAGATTTTTATTTCATCACATTCCTATTTTCTGGAAATTATCCAAGCTGCATAAAGGCACAGTTAACTTAGTACATGTAAACTTCTGACCCACTGGAATTGTGATATAGTCAATTAAAACAAGTCTGTAAACAATTATTGGAAACATTACTGGTGTCATGCATAAAATAAATGTCCTAAACGACTCGCCAAAACTATAGTTTGCTAATATGAAATCTGTGGAATGGTTAAAAAAGGAGTTTAATGGCTTTAATGAAGTGTAGGAAAACTTCATATGTGTAATGTGTAAAACTTAAAACTGTGTTATTGCTGACTGGCTGTTCAAATGATAACACATAGTTAAAAGTGAATTTGCAGTAGTCTAATAAATGTAATCATCACACAATGCAATATTTTATTAACACAATATGCTGAAACAAATAGCATCGGTTATTGTTTAGCATGTTGTTAGGCCCAATTTCTTGAGTTGGTGCACCCCATTGCAAAGACAAATTTCTGTATGAAACACTGTTATCAGGCATTACTAACACAATTTCTTACAACAAAAACCTTCGACAAGAATAGCTGCATCCTCCCTCCTCCATGCAGATTTTTTTTTTTAATCAGTTAATGCCCTATGATTAATAAAACATAAGGTTATTTGTTTATTCTCAAATGTAGCTTGTGAAAGTCTGTTTGAGAGGTTTCTCTTTAGGTGACCCATTGTCCCTAGATAGTAAGTAAGCACAAAAGGACAGGAAGTGAGGTGGTGGTGTGCTATCACAAGAGCCAGTCCAGAACTGCGGCTCTGTCGCAACAACACAGATGAAAAACAAAAGGAAGACCTGAATACACACTCTAGCGAATGTGAGCACTCATGAAGCTGAGTAGACTTGGACTGATGCCCAGGTCACAACAACAGGGACGGTAATTAAATTCAGGCTAAAGCATAAAGTAAACGTAAAGGGTGTACACTGAGGAGATTCTAGAGGACACGGACCATTCAAATGAAACAAGTCAGGTCCTTTTTCCCCGAGCAGGAAAGCAAGGACAGGTTTTTCTTATCTTACACCTGCTTTTGCCATATGCCCTTAGCTTGTTTAGTTTGATGAATGACTACACCTGCCTCAATCAATGAACACTTGATATAAAAGATAAGACAAATAAGGTTGAGTAAAAGTGCTAACCCAAGTCTTTTTTAGCCCATATATTACCATTATAGTGTTGTCAAAAATACTGGTACCAAGTCGGTACTCAAACAAAAAATTATTTACAATACCAGAATTTCTGAAGGTACCGGGGTACAGAGTAAACAGCTAAAAAAAATATTATCTTTTCTAACGTCATTGAGGTTTAAAAAAAAAAATAAGTATAAATAATATGTTGCCCTCTGTAAACTACTGCAGTCTTATATGTGAAACTAAAGTACTTTTTTGAAATAGCTCTGGAAAAATAGCATGGTATGCTTGGGGTCATTGTCCATTTGGAAGACCCATTTGCGAATGAGCTTTCATCTCCTGGCTGATGTCTTGAGATGTTGCTTTAATATATTCACATAATTTTCCTTCCTCATGATGCCATCGATTTTGTGAAGTGCAGCATTCCCTCCTGCAGAAAAGCACCCCTACAACATAATGCTGGCACCCCCATGCTTCACAGTTTCTTCACTTCTCTGGACAAATAGCATCTCCTACATGCCCTACCGTCAACATGAAACAAAAATGGACACTACTTGCTTTCGTTATAATCATTCCTGGTTGTGCATGTCGTTTCAAGTTGATTTAAAATGTTTAATGTATGATTTAGCAGTGTTACAAGATAGAGTATTCATTTATCTTTTAGAAATCCCCTTCACAGGCCCCAATACCATATTGTTCCACCAAAGGATGAGTCAGCTCTCGCACCAGCCCTCCATAACACTACTATCACATTCTCAGACAGGTTGAGAATTGAGAGCAATGGGAGAGCGTCTGATCAGGAATTGAGAAGAACCTGTTCCTACAAACCCCTGCTGCACAAAAATGACTCAAATCTCAAAACAGACTTCTCTGACTGACTGATAAATCAAAGCTTCAAAGTCTCAAAATAAAGTGCAACAGTGCCTACCCACTTTCCAGAAATATTTTCCCCATTTTTTCCATAGGCTTGAGTGCATCAAAATATTACAAACTTTGATTTAAAGCAAAAATGTATTTGAAAATCAGACAAAAAAGACAAATGTACAAGACTGTGTAATTAACATCTTTAATGAGGGATGAACTACAATCCCATGAAGCATTAAATTAAAAACATTTAAATAGAACGATGGAAATATTGATTGATTTAAGGTTGTTGATTAAAGCTGCACTACGTAACTTTGTGCTATCTAGAAACATCTGTGGTTGAAAGTTAAAATTGCATGCAATTTGAGGAAGAACACATTACGTGAAACGTGTTTCAGCACTGCTCTTTAGCTTATGATTTCAGCTTACATTTGAAAATTAAAATTATCAATTAACTAATTAATTACACAACTCAAGGCGCTTACCTTTAACCAGACTTTCCACAATGGAGAGGACATACAGTTTAAAATGGCGGAGGACAGTGAGGTTTCTATAGTGATCGACTCTTGCGCACTAGCTACCGCAAAATAGGGAGAAATACCCCCGCTTGGGCGCTATTTTTCCACTGAGAAAGTTGATCTTCAGAAAGCTGACAGCATCTCTGCTTGGGAGTGGCAACAGGTGATAGATAGCTCGCACTCTCTCTCTCTCTCTCTCACACACACACACACACACACACACACACACACACACACACACACACACACACACACACACACACACACACACACACACACACACACACACACACACACACACACACACACACACACACACATCCTTGTTTATCCAATAACTTGTCAGACAGAGCACAAGCCATGATCCTATTTCTGAAGTGACATTTGTGAATTACTACCAGAGGCTTGGTCGCATCATTTGGTTTGAACCAGCTTTGAACCACTACTTTGGTTTGAAAGTAGTTCCAGAAAGTTCCATGGCTGTTCCATGCACAAATGCGTTTTTATGACCGTACTCAGTTTTTCCTAATTTTTTTAAATGTAATTGTTGATTGAACAGTTATATATCACACTTGCAATCATGCTATATGTCACTAAATCAGCACTGCTAAGATTACCTGAGGCCGACTCACAGCAATGCAGATGTAGGGCCATATTGCACTCTTGCTCGTGTGATATTGCTATATATATATATATATATATATATCATTAATGAAAAAAGTGGTTAAAAAAAGTGTTCCATTTAAAAAAATTAAAAAAAATTGCCAAAATATTATTCTTATTATTTTATTTATTGTTTTTATTTTGAGGTGAAATATCAATCAAACACACATTTTATGACATTCACTGATAAGTTTTGAGGTACCCTTGGACTTACTGTTGATTATCTAACTGCATATAGGGCTTTATGACTGCTTAATTATGAGATGGCATCTTGTAGTTTCCATTTCTGAAACACCAATATATTTATTGTGCTGCGAAGGCCAACAAAACCTACCTGCACCATGAACACAGAAAAAAAAAGTTTGATCCAAATATTCTTAATGAACTCTATTTTCCATTCCCTGTGCTTATTATGTGGTTTCAGATAGTGAGCCCTGTGACCACAAGCAAGACTCAGAACTCAGAGGGGCGGCTTGTCCATGTGCGTAATCCTTTAGTCATTTAAACACCTATGTATACTGCACACTGTAAACTTTAAAGGGTTGGTTTTAAAGAAAAACCCACTACCACAGGTCACAATCTACCTCTAGAGTTTTTCTAGGTCAAGCCGTAACCCTCACGCAGCTTTGCTTGTGGTCATGAAATAAGTAGAGTTTGGAAGAAATTTGTCTCTGATGATTATAACATGTTGACACATCAGAGTGGGGACATGACATAAACGTGTGTGATGGCAACATAGTAGCTCTGTTTCAAACCCATCTCGGCACACTTGCTGTGCTGTCTATTGTCTACATACAGGCTACCTTCAAAATGGATATAGTATATATGAGTGCCACTTCATTATAATTGTTTTTCTATGTAAACATATGCTAGATAATCTATACAACTCAAATGGTTTTAACCATGTCTTCTGAAGCAAAGCGATCGGTTTTGGGTGACAGACCAAAACTCTCCTTTCACTATAAATCTTGACATCCACCAAGCATGATCATGATTTGAAGCTCGATTACACTTCCTTGCACTTGATGCATGCCCAGAGTGAGTGCACAGAAGAGCGATATATTCACAACACATCTCCATCAACATATCTTTTGTTTGTGTTCCGCAAAATGTATGCAAGTTTACTGCATATAGGGTAAGTAAATGAGAGAATTATCATTTTTGAGGGAACTAATGCTTTCTTCTTCTTTCAGCTGCTCCCGTTAGGGGTCGCCACAGTGGACCATCCGTGATCCGTATATTTGACTTGGCACAGGTTTTACACCAGATGCCCTTCCTGACGCAATCCCCAGGGGCTGGGGGACTCTATGTGAACTATTGCTTTAAAGCTATTAAATGTGTTAAAAGGGATAGTTCACCCAAAAATTAATCAGTCATTGTTTAAACACCCCTGTGTTGTTATAATCCTTTATGACATTCTGCTTAACACACAGGGAGAGTCAGGAATATCATACAATGGCCGTTTATGGAGACTACATCTTCAAGCTTCAAAAGGAAACAAAAGTATAATTCAGAAGTCTAATAAATTATCCCATGAGACTCATGATTGTTATGAAAACATACGATTAGGTTTGGTCAAGTCAAGTGGTTTTTATTGTCGTTTCAACCATATACAGTTAGTACAGTACACAGCGAAACAAGACAACATTCCTCCAGGACCATGGTGCTACATAAAAACAACATAGGACAAACACAGGACCACATGAGACTACACAACTATATAAAAAACCTATATAAATTGCACGTGCAAACATGTGCAAAAAGTACGGGACCGTACAAGAAATTTCTGACAATGAACAGGACAATAGGCACAGTGAGAGACAGTGCAGCGCCGACCAGTACACAGTTGTGCAAAAAGTTGACAGTTTCTAAAAACGTAAACATAACATACTGTGAGATAGTGTTCTATGCACATAGCAGTGATTGAGATAGCAGAAAGTTATAAAGTGACAGTTATTAAAGTGCTCAGGACACGTGTGTGTGTGTGTGTGTGTGTGTGTGTGTGTCAAACCAGTCTTCAAAATTTTGTGTATTATTTAGTGAAAATGTTCAGTTACAGTTCATTTCCTGTGCACTTTCATGATCAACAGAAAGCAACCATGCAAGCAACCCCCTCGCTATATTGGGGCGTTCAAGTAAAAAATAGTTTTGTTTATCTAAAAAAAGGTCCTCCACAGCAATTGCAACAACAGAACACAATACAGCTGCACACAAAACCGAGAACAGAACTTACTAAACATGTCTGAAGAGTTTGTAGTTGAAGAATTGATGCACTTCTATGCCCAGCCTCATTCGTTTTAATGGAGTACACAAAAATCAAAGAGAAACATAGAGGAGGCTACAGGCAGCAAGTCAAACTTTTCCTAACCCTAGGGCGTTTTTGTCCTAACCAGTTGACGAGTGACGGTACATTTTATCGATCGCTTGTTTTCTATTTTTAGAATTGTGTGGGTATCTGTCCACTGTGAACTGGCACCGGTCCAAAAACTTTCAAAAAACAAGGCTGGGCATAGAAATGCATCAATTATTCAACTACAAACCCTTCAGACATGTTTAGTAAGTTCTGTTCTCTAATTTTTTCACAGCTGTATTCTGTTTTCGCCATCGCTGCGGCATCTCTGTTTTTATATAAACAAACAAGTTTTCGCTTGAACACTCCAATGTTGCGAGGGGGCTGCGTGAACTGTTGCTCTCGTGCCCTATCATGAAAGCGCACAGGAGATTAATGGAAATCGAACATTTTGACTAAATAATACATTCGATTTCATTTTTTTTTCTTACTAAACCTTATCGTATGCTTTCATAACAATCATGAGTCTCATTAAATAATTTTAGACTTCTGAATTATTCTTTTGAAGCTTAAAGAGGTGGTCACCATAAACTTCCATTGTATGACATCACTGAGCACAATTTTTCACAATTTCAAAAAAAGAAATAGAAAGTCATATAGGGTTATAATGACACAGGTGTGAGTAAATAATTACTGAATTTGTCTTTTAGAGTGAAATATCCCTTTAATGTAGTGTGATTCATTTTATACAAAATAACCAGCAATGTAATGTATCAGCCGCCAATATTTTTCGGCAAATTATTGACCAAATTATCATCACACTTTGTAAAAATTCTGTGAATTCAAATACACAATCCAGAAATAATGATAGCCACAGAATGTAGAAGGGATGGCACTCTTAAGAACATGTAATAATTCATTCATAATCATTCTCGTTCTTACATTGAGGAAAAACCATCGTTACAGACATGATGGTTGTTAAAGCGGCACTCTCCTATAAATGATGGGGTAAAACCATCCAAAACGCTTTGAAACTAGCAAACTCTGACCTCAAGTGGTTGACATTTCTATGGAATTGCCCAACATCTGGATAATATGTATGAATTTGTGATGTTCTATTATATACAGTACAACAATGTAAAATCAGGGTTCTAGACTGTGACCAAAATGCGAGCATTTTTTGAGAATGTGCGAGTTCAAATTTTATGTGGTTGCATTTGTGCGAGTGGACGCTCGCGCAACAGAACGCCGTTGTATCAACAGCAGCTGCTGCAGTCCGTAACTTATGTTCAAAATGAACGAGTACATCGTGAATCCTTTTCCAAATCGTGTTTTTGACTTATCCTGAATCACTACGGTACGCCTATAATAAGTGTTTATATTCTGACTATTTTATCCCGGGCTCGGCTTGGCTGCGATGTTGCCCAGTGCCTGCGTGACTCGACATTAACGGAGAGAAGTAGCTCCGGCTACAGTGTTCTTCTGCAAGAAACGTGCAGTTTATTTATAAACAACGTACACGTCACGCGCATTGCACACTGATGGTGAATTCCAATTCGCCAATTCCGAATTCACGAATTAAAATGAAAAAGTCAATTGCTGAATACTTTAAAAAACAAAGTGTGGAAGTCAAGGATGCTGGTGGAAAGGACCAGCCAACGAGCCAGCACACAGACACAACTGATGACGAGAGCACAGGTGCGGACAGGGAGGAACCGAGTGAGCAAAGGAAAAAGGCACAACTTCAAGCAGCAATGGCTTAGACAGTACCCGTGGTTGCGATACGAGGCTAATGACATGCATTGTTTGTACTGTAAACAGTGTGGCCCATCCATTGCAGGTTATTCTAAATTTGTTACAGGGTCTACGCAATTTTAGATTGATTCTATTAAACTGCACAATGAAAGCAAAAAACATAAAACCTGTAGGGACCGGTGTGTCTCACGAAACACCGAGCCCCTTCCTACATCTTTTCAGCGGTTAGATGAGAGTAATCGCTCGACAGAGGAAAAGAAAATGATTATAAAATTTAACACTGCTTATAACATAGCAAAAGAGGAACAAAATTCACAAAATTCAAATCTGAAATTATACTGATGAAAAAGAACGGGTTGAATGTTAATCCCACAAAATGCCAACGACATGGCCTGCATGTTTATAGGAGTGATAGCAGACAATCTGCGAAAAAAGACGGCTGAAAAAATTTCCTCCGGGGGTTGAACAGCTGTGAAGACAGTAAAATTATATATCAAACATTAAAAAACAAATGTTTTTATAATAGTTTTTTTGATTTGATAGTTAAAAGATTAAAACATTTTGCTAACATGAGGTCTTGTGTTACTGTCAGTCTTTTTACATCAGTGCAAAACTAGGGTATGCAGATTAAGACCACTATTCATTAGCATGCATTGATTAATCCCATGGCATATAGCAGAAAAAAAAAAGGTGCGACCAAATCATATGCTGGTGCGACCAACTGAGAAAGTTGGTAGCACCAGTGGAAAAGTTAGTCTGGAGCCCTGAAAATGTAAGGCCTGTTGTTTTGAACTGCAAAAACAGTTAATATTATAATTAATAATATTTTTTCACATCAAGCTTGACATCTCATGATTTGTACACTCTTTAACTACATAGCCACTGCTTGTCATTTAGCAGAAGCTTTCATTCAAGGTTTCAATGAGCCTTTCACTAAATTACCCTTTGCACACCAGTGAAGATGACAGCCATCCTCTAGTGACTGCAGTAGGCATCTGTTACTGTGAAAAGCTCAATGAGTGGCACTTTATGCCAGCTCAAGGTGTCATGATTAGCAAAACCCTCAAGCTGGCCTTGGATGAAAACCAAACGATGTTTGTCAGCGTTCTCTCCCTTCCTTCCATCCTCACGGTCTTCTTCTCTCTGGACAGCCTACAGCTCTCCGTTTCCTAGACACTGATGGCTATGCATAAATAATACTGCACTGTCAGACAGAAGTGCTTGTTTCATGGGTTGAAGTGAGAAAGCTCTGATGTGTTGGGAGTGAGAGTTGATCTCTTTGACCTTGCTGGAAGATGCTTTGGCCACTTATACAGCAAGAGGCCGGGGCAAATGAGATGGTATGAAAAGAGACTGAAAAACAAGGCAACACAGTGTAAATACTGTGTGTTTGTGATGACAGAGATTCTAGAACTACATTGCATTTTAATGTACAACTGTACTTATTTAAAAACCTTCCAGCAAACATACCAAATGCAGAGAAATAGAAATGTGTTGCGTGTCTGTGAATTTGTTTTTTAAAAATAAAAATCAATTAACACATTGAATCTGAAAGGTGTCGCCTTCAAATATATGAGACGTGAAAAAAGACGTGAAATTCTGATTATTTTGAGAACAACCTCAAAATAAGACTTCTCCTACAATAAAGTCATAATGTTTAGAGAATAAAGTATTAACATTATGACATTATAGTTTTTAAGAATATACTGAAAATTCAGAGTGTGTGTATACACATATATATATATATATATATATATATATATATATATATATATATATATATATATATATATATATATATATATATATATATGTATATATATATATTATAGCTGTAACTACACGAACCGCAACCAAAATCGCGATACAAATATCCACGATCCTGTGTCACGGTTCCCGAAGACCGAACAGCGACACACGCCCCTCTCCAACCCCAGAAGCCAGCCAACAGTTACAGATGCAGCCCCTTGAGCTCTTTACACACACTACAATAAAATTCCACTACAACAAAATTCATTAATTACAATTCATTCATTAAAGGTGGCAGTGAGATAAGCTGGGTTGTCTCCTCATATTAAGGGTTTTGCACACATTGAATCTTGCTTCGCAAGCAGGATTGCATGCTCCCTGTGTCATTCGCTTGCTTTGTCACGTGAGAAAAGTTGTGGCTTTCTTTCACAGCAGTGCCACAGCAACAGCTGTGCTCGTGGTAAAGTATAAGATGCTTGAGATCGCATCACATAATCTTATCATGGATGTTGTTACATGATGGAACAGCTCAATGGAAATACTGGACACCATCTCGAGCAACAAGCGGCTATAACGTCAGCCCTCTTGAGCACAAAGGTGCGCAAAAATGCCCGTCAACTCGATACTCTGTATAGCGCCTACAATAGTGATGCCGAAGAAATAGGAAACCTTCTTAAACCGCTAAATAAGTCACCACCATCCTGTCTAATGAAAAGTGCCACGCTGTCACTCATTGTGCCCTTGAAATCCACGATCGAACAGAGCATGACGAGAAATACTCTACAACTATAGCTAACATGAAGACAGCCATCCTGCAAAACCTCTCAAGCATACACAGAGGAACAGAATTATCTGTTAGAGAGTACTGCCTTGGACCCCACATTTTGATCGTTGCCCTACTTACTCCCTGAACAACGCGAAGAGGTTTTCCGCCGGTTGAAGGACAAATCGAACCAGTTACAGCAGGTGTGTATGCATTACAAATTGTGAGAACCGGTGTATTTGCATTTGTGTGCGTGTTTGTCACTCCATTAGCATGTTGGTGTACTGTAACTGTAAGTGACCTAAACAAACCCACAAGCTGTTTGTGTTGAGTTGAACTTACTTGAACAGAACAATAGGCCTATATGTTTTAATGATTTGATTTTTATTTTTGCACTTTTCAGAATTTCTCTCTTAGGTTTCATCTTAATTCTAATTTTATGTTAAAATTCAGTTTTATTGTTCAGTGACACCTAGTCAATTGATAATTTACATTGAGAAGGTTAAAATACAACAAAAAAAGTTATTGAAAATTGTTAATGCTTTGGAAATAAATCTGTTATTTGAATTTGTTTCATTTTTTTACATTTTGTTCAAAACATCGTGATGCGTATTGTATCGTGAACCCAGTACTCCGTGAGCAGAGTATCATTACACCCTTAAAATATTTATATATATATATATTAGGGCTGTCAATACATTTTTAATCAAATTAATTACATGATGTCCCGATTAATTCATTGCGATTAATCGCATATATAAATATTTGTTGAGAAAGCCCCTAATATAAAAATAATCCAATATAATGATGAAATAATTATAACGTAGCTATCAGATATAAAATTTATATATATATATGTATATATATATATATATATATATATATATATATATATATATATATTCAAATAATTAAAATGCATTACATTCTTGTGGCAGAAGAGTTAATCATTGATAAGACAATGTAACCCGCACACACACACACAAGACGAGACAGTCACAATGTCGGAGGAAACTGCTTTATTCACAAAGCAGGCAATAGTACAAAAACAGGGCAAATCCAGTGAAGAGTCGTCAAAGGGGAGCGTGAGGTCGAGGCCGGGGAATCAGAATAGAACAAAGGGGCAAATCCGGGAGAGAGTGGTCAACGAGAGCGGGAGGTCGAAGCCGGGAAACAGGACACAACTAGACGGGACTTGCGGGAGCAAAAGACAGGGGGGGCTAGGGGATTACTAGTGCTGGCAAAGCGAAGGGGAAAACTAAACAATAACCAACCCGAGTGAGACGAAAGGGTTGTGATATATATAGGGGCGAGTGCAGGTGTAAACAATGATGGGTGATCAGACGAGTACAGGTGAAACTAATGTGGTGACTGAGAGCGGGCTTGCGAGCCCGAGGAGGGAGACCTGCTAACGAGCATGAGAGCTCGAGGGAGCAAAACGAGCGTGCAAGCTCGAGGGAGCAAAACGAGCATGCGAGCTCGAGGGAGCAGAATGAGCGTGGAAGCTCGAGGGAGCAAAACGTGCGTGCAAGCTCGAGGGAGCAAAACGAGCGTGCGAGCTCGAGGGAGCAAAATGAGCGTGGAAGCTCGAGGGAGCAGAATGAGCGTGGAAGCTCGAGGGAGCAGAATGAGCATGGAAGCTCGAGGGAGCAAAACGAGCGTGCGAGCTCGAGGGAGCAAAACGAGCGTGCGAGCTCGAGGGAGCAAAATGAGCGTGGAAGCTCGAGGGGGCGGAACGAGCATGGAAGCTCGAGGGGGCGGAACGAGCATGGAAGCTCGAGGGGGCGGAGCGAGGGAGCGGGGTTCGTGACAGTACTCCACCCTCTATAACGGACGGCTCCTGACGGCCGCGTTCGGTCGCGAGGAGCGCGACCTCTGGGAAGTGGTGCTGGACGATCCCAACAAACAAAAAACCCCTGAACAGAAAACCCACAGAACACATCAACAAAATTGAGGGCAGTCCAAGGGGCACAGAGGGAAATGAGACAGTTCATGGGGTCAATGGGCAGTTTCAAGGCAAGGTCAGGGGGAACATAGCGGACAGGCGGGTGGTCAGGAGATCTAGGGGGCAGCCACAGGGCAGAGGCTGGGTCACGGGGTCTGGAAGGCGACTGGAGGACAGGGACTGGGTCCGGGGGTCTGGAAGGTGACCACCGGACAGGAATAGGGTCCGGAGGCCAGGGAAGAGGCCACAGGACAGGGAGAGGGTCAGGAAGTCCGGGCTGAGCCGTGAAAGGCGGAGCCGTCAGAGGCGGCACCGTAGGCGGCTCTGGAGGCAGGGTTCTGGAAGGCTCTGGAGGTGGAGTCGAAGGAGGCTTTAGGGGCGAAGGCCTGGAAGGCTCTGGAGGTGGAGCCAAGGGAGGTGGCGCCGTGGGGGGTTTCGGAGGCGACGGCCTGGCAGGCTCTGTAGTCTCGGGGGGTAGAGCCGTAGGAGGCTCAAGGGGCGGAGCTCTATAAAGCTCTGGAGTCTCTGGGAGCAGAGCCGTGGGAGGCTCGGGAGGTGGAGCCTTAGGAGGCTCTGGAAGAGGAGCCGTAGGTGGCCCGAGAGGCAGAGCCGTAGGAGGCTCGAGAGGCGGAGCCATAGAAAGCTCTGGAGTTTTTGGGAGCAGAGCCGTGAGAGGCTCGGAAGGTGGAGCCGTGGGAGGCTCTGGAGCGGGAGCCGTAGGAGGCCCGAGAGGCGGAGCCATAGAAAGCTCTGGAGTCTTTGGGAGCAGAGCCGTGAGAGGCTCGGGAGGTGGAGCCGTGGGAGGCTCTGGCGGGGCAGCCGTAGGAGGCTCAGGAGGCGGAGCCGTAGGAAGCTCTGGAGTCTCTGGGGGTAGAGCCGTGGGAGGCTCGGGGAAAAAGGTCGTGGAAGACTCGAGAGGCTCTAGAGGTGGAGCCCTGGAAGGCTCGAGAGGCTCGAGGGGGGGAGCCATGAAAGACTCGAGAGACGAAGCCCCGAGAGGCCGGAGGGGAGGAGGAGGCCTGAGAGACTCGAGGGACGGAGCCCTGAGAGGCTCGAGGGGAGGAGGAGCCCTGAAAGACTCGAGAGGAGAAGCCCTGAGATGCTTGGAAGGAGGTGGAGCCCTGAAAGACTCGAGAGACGGAGCCCTGAGAGGCTTGGGAGGTGGAGCCATGAAAGACTCGAGGGACGGAGCCCTGAGAGGCTCGAGGGGGGGAGGAGCCCTGAAAGACTCGAGAGGAGAAGCCCTGAGAGGCTTGAGAGGGGGTGGAGCCCTGAGAGACTCGAGAGACGAAGCCCTGAGAGGCTTGAGCCATGAGAGGCTCGAGGGACGGAGCCCTGAGAGGCTCGAGTGGAGGAGGAGCCCTGAAAGACTCGAGAGGAGAAGCCCTGGGAGGCTTGAGAGGGGGAGGAGCCCTGAGAGACTTGAGAGACGAAGCCCTGAGAGGCTTGGGGGTAGGAGGAGCCCTGAAAGACTCGAGAGGAGAAGCCCTGAGAGGCTTGGAAGGAGGGGGAACCCTGAAAGACTCGAGAGGAGGAGCCCTGGGAGGCTTGAGAGGCGGAGCCCGGGGGGCTCGAGGGGTAGAGCTGAGGCTGGCAGAGCCGTGGAAGACTCGGAGAGCGGAGCAGAGGCTGGCAGAGTCGTGGAAGACTCGGAGGGCGGAGCGGAGCCCGGCAGAGCCGTGGAAAAGTCTGAGGGCAGAGCGGAGCTCGGCAGAGCCGTGGAAGACTCTGAGGGTGGAGCAGAGCCCGGCAGAGCCGTGGAAGACTCTGAGGGCGGAGCAGAGGTCGGTAGAGCCGTGGAAGACTCTGTGGGAGGAGCAGAGCCCGGCAGAGCCGTGGAAGACTCTGAGGGAACCTCTGCGGTCTTGAGCACAAGACGAGACTGGGGAGAAGGGGCCCTCTTCCTTCTCTTACATCTTCGGCCAACAGGGGATGTGGCCATGGGGGTGGTCGAGGCTACAGGTGCTGGCTCTGGGGCAGTCGAGGCTACAGGCGCTGGCTCGCTGACCGTGGCAGACATGGGCGCTGGCTCGCCGGCCGTGGCAGGCATGGGCGCTGGCTCGTTGGCCGTGGCAGACCTGGGCGCTGGCTCGCTGGCCGTGGCAGGCATGGGCATTGACTTGCTGGCCGTGCCAGGCTTCGGGACTGGGGCCGTGTCAGGTTTCGGGACTGGGGCCGTGACAGGCTTCGGGACTGGGGCCGTGACAGGCTTCGGGACTGGGGCCGTGACAGGCTTCGGGACTGGGGCCGTGACAGGCTTCGGGACTGGGGCCGTGACAGGCCTCGGGACTGGGGCCGTGTCAGGCTTCGGGACTGGGGCCGTGTCAGGCTTCGGGACTGGGGCCGTGTCAGGCTTCGGGACTAGGGCCGTGTCAGGCTTCGAGGCGGGGGCCGTGGTAGGCTTCGAGGCGGGGGCCGTGGTAGGCTTCGAGACGGGGGCCGTGGTAGGCTTCGAGACGGGGGCCGTGGTGTGGAGCGCTGGTTCAGTGTCTGCCTCCCCCACAGTAAACGAGGAACCAGCGTACAGTAGGGCGAGGTCAATAAACTGAGCCAGGTTAAGGGAGCAGCGACCACCAGGCATGAATGATGAGGTTGGCTCATTCAGTCCACATTGAAAAATGTCTTTCAGAGCCACCTCATCAAAATTCACCTGGTACGCCAGGGCACAAAAATCCATAACATAAGCCTCCAAGGGTTGGCTCCCCTGGCGCAAAACCAAGAGTCGGGCCGCTGGCTCCATAATGTCAAGGACGGGGTTATGAGTTACACAACCACTGCCTTGCACGAAAAACCCTTGGTTAGCGTCCGAAGAGCCATAAAACCTCTCCGGGGATGGAGAGCATACGGCGCTCGCGGATGCGTGGAGAGCATCAACGGGCTCAGGGGCAGACACAGGTGAAACAGGGTGAAATATTTCAGACATAGTACATACCTGCTGCCCCTGGGCCACGAGCGCTTGGTCATGTCTCCAAATCATAGCTCCTCGCGCCGAATGCGACGTGCACATCCGCTCTAGTGAGCTGCGCGAATCCTCCGCGTGATGCATTGTGACTGTCTTCGGTGAGGTTGGTTATTCTGTAACCCGCACACACACACAAGACGAGACAGTCACAATGTCGGAGGAAACTGCTTTATTCACAAAGCAGGCAATAGTACAAAAACAGGGCAAATCCAGTGAAGAGTCGTCAAAGGGGAGCGTGAGGTCGAGGCCGGGGAATCAGAATAGAACAAAGGGGCAAATCCGGGAGAGAGTGGTCAACGAGAGCGGGAGGTCGAAGCCGGGAAACAGGACACAACTAGACGGGACTTGCGGGAGCAAAAGACAGGGGGGGCTAGGGGATTACTAGTGCTGGCAAAGCGAAGGGGAAAACTAAACAATAACCAACCCGAGTGAGACGAAAGGGTTGTGATATATATAGGGGCGAGTGCAGGTGTAAACCATGATGGGTGATCAGACGAGTACAGGTGAAACTAATGTAGTGACTGAGAGCGGGCTTGCGAGCCCGAGGAGGGAGACCTGCTAACGAGCATGACAGCTCGAGGGAGCAAAACGAGCGTGCAAGCTCGAGGGAGCAGAATGAGCGTGGAAGCTCGAGGGAGCAAAATGAGCGTGCGAGCTCGAGGGAGCAAAACGAGCGTGTGAGCTCGAGGGAGCAAAACGAGCGTGCGAGCTCGAGGGAGCAAAACGAGCGTGGAAGCTCGAGGGAGCAAAACGAGCGTGGAAGCTCGAGGGGGCGGAGCGAGGGAGCGGGGTTCGTGACAGACAATACAAAAAGTGGCTTTATAATACAATGTATTGTTTACTACCATATTATTGATCATAAGTCAATCATTTGCACACAGTTCACAGCAATTCATTTCACAAGTGAATTTCTCGATCAGTTGGAGATTTATTATGAGGGCTTGTTTAAGGACCCGTCAATTTCAACAAGAGACAGATATGCTTGTGTCGCGTCTCGGGTGTGTTGCGTCATAACCATAAAATGTTTAGGTCACTGTATCAAGTTAAATATAGTTTAATACTAAATTTTTAAACATATCTTGAGATCCCTTAGATCGCATTTGCGCTCCTTCAAGTGTTTTGAGCGCAAGAACGTAATGCATGTTTGTGTTGTTCTGCCTAATGAAGTGTTTTCTTCACTGTATAAACTGTGCGTTGCTCATACAGCTGACGGTTCCCTTACTGCCCTCTAGAGTAAACAGGTGGTACTACAAGCTTGCATTTCTCAGGATTCTTCCTTATTTTGGTCCGGGGGCATTGCGATTAATTGGATACATTTTTTATAAAATTAAATCACATGGAATTAGCACGTTAAATCGACAGCCCTAATATATATTTCTTTACTGTGACAAGATGGCCCAGAAACAAAGACTACAAAATTTAAAATTGAATAAAATCCCAGATGCAGTTTATTGTGCTACTCCAATCCCAATCAATAATATTTCAAAACATTGGTCACATTTGCAACCATTTTAGTCACAGTTTGGAGCCCTGAAATCAAGCTTCTGACTTCTCGTGTGAATGACCCATCACGATTACATCATTCGACAGCTCTGTGATGCATCGACTGCTAACAGGAAAACATTTTTTAAGTTAATAAATTATAATTTAAATTCAATTTTATATATCAATATCAATTTATTATCCATTGGCTTCAGAAGACATTAATTGATTGACTGGAGTCATGTGGATTACTTTTATGCTACCTAAATATGAATTATGGACCGTCAAACAGACAGCTGCATGATGGCACCCATTCATTTGTATTGTATGGACATACAGAGCTGAAATGTGCTTATAAAAAGGGAGGATATTTCATATCTCAGCAACCAACTCTCCCCTCATGTATATGCCACAGCTTGACCTCAGAGAGAAATAACAAACATACAGAGGTTTTACTAACTGTTATCTCTTTGGAACCCTAATATAAACCCTGTTCCCTGTTGAGAATCCAACAACACTCCCAATGCTGCTGTGCTGTTACATATTAATAAGCAGATCAGTGCTGTTGTCAAGGGTAGCTTTTTCCACCTGAGATCTAGCGCTAAAATAAAACATTTTCTTTCCCATGAAGACTTGGAAATTGTGATCCACTCACTAATTACAACAAGGTTAGACTATTGTAACTCATTGTACATTGGTCTGCCCCGAACTGCATTATCACAACAGCTGGTTCAAAACACGGCAGCTAGGATTTTAATAGGCTCAAGAAATAGGGATCACCTTTCCCCTGTTGCATCTCTATGCTGGCGTCCCGTGAAATTCAGGGTCGATTTAAAAATTCTGCTTTATGTCTACAAGGCACTATCTGGTCTAGCGTCTTAATATACTGTTTCAGTGACCTTCTCCTCAGCTCAGGTCATCTGATCAGCTTCTTTTGAAGGTTCGTCGTTGTCGCTATAGATCTAAGGGTGACCATGCCTTTTCTGTGATAGGTCCTAATCTCTGGAAGAGTCTCCCTTTCCTTGTGAGTTCAACTTCATTAGCCATTTTTAAATCTTCTTTAAAAACATTTGTATTCTGTAGATTTTGAATAGATCATTAAATAGTTTGAAATAGATAAATAAATTATGTTGTATTTTAAATGTTTTTATTTATTTTATTATGTTTTATATTTTAATTTAAATCAATCTGTTTTTAAATCACTCTGTTGTTTTTGTTTGTTTGATCTGTAAAGCACTTTCTGCATCTTACACTGTAGCACAGTTTTACACTGTCTCACAATGTTTGGAGAATATTGTTATAGTGTTATGTAAAAGGTTTATTGTTGAAGGTATCTAAAGTTGATACTACTTGATTTAAATAACATCAAACAACTGCATGAAAAATTTAGCGCTTAAAATCCATTTCATTCTTACAAATACGCAACATGATAACGGTGTTCATTGCAGCTTCCACTAAAGTAATGAAAACAGATAGACATTAATATTAAGATGAAAGTTAGAACTCACAGTGTTAAATTCAACACTGCAGCAGAGATTTTAACACACTATCACTGTTCTCTGCAGGCGTGAAGTACCGGTAGGTTTATTTCTACAGTTCTTTTCATGACTCAGTAGTGTTGTTGAAGACTGAACCTTCACTGCAGTTCAAGCTACTCCAATGAGGAGAATCGCCTCTCACCGTGAGAAAATTACATTTCGGCTGTCTGGCCTTTCTAAAAACCAGCTAAGAGCAGATGTTCTATTGCTCACTTATAACAGAGGTAACACTTTATTTTGATGGTCCCAAGTAGATATTTAACTGACTATAAGTGACCATTTAACTGACTATAAGTGACTTATCAACTGGCTTGCTATAGCTAGTAAACAGTGTTTCAACAAACATTCAGTAGACTATCAATAGCCTGTATAACAGCAGCAAAATAACAGCTTATTGCCTGACATGCTATAGTCAGTAAACAGTGTTTCAACAAACATTCAGTAGATTTTCAGAAGCCTGTATACAGATCTTTATTAATGACCTTTTAATGAACTGATGTTCTCAACAATAATGTATGTCATTAATAGAGGTCTATATACAGGCTACTGAAAGTCTGCTTAATGTTTGTTGAAACACCGTTTACTATCTATAGCAAGTCAGTCGATTAGCTGATATTTTGCTGGTGTTATACAGGCTATTAATAGTCTACTAAAATGTTTGTTGAAACACTGTTTACTAGCTATAGCAAGTGAGAAGTCACTTATAGTCAGTTAAATATCTACTTGGGACCATCCAAATAAAGTGTTACCATAACAGAAGTAGTTAATAGCAAAAAAAAATTCTTGATGCATGATGCTTATTTATGAGAACTGGGTTGTAAAAAGTGCAGTTGACCATTTGTATATCCACCCATTGTTACACATCTTTCCTCAACAAGCTGCATGATTTGAGGTGTCATTTATGTTTGTAGCACAAATGGTTCAAGATGAGTTATGCACCAAATTTTAATACTTATGGTAATGCCAAGTTTACACTACATGATTTTAGGCCAGATTTTCACTCGCTGACAGTTTTGTGGAGATCGCTGACAAAAGCCCGGAATCATAGGCAAATCTGGGAAAATTTGAGAATGGCTAAAATTGCTTACAGCACATTTAACATTAATATTGACAGTTATGCAAATATGGTAGGGAACAGATATTGATACAACAAAAGTAAAGTCAGGTCTCGACCAGTAAAATGCAAATAAGGAGCAGGTCTGCAAACTACTTGACAAAACTTCATGGATTGTAAATTTGCCTAATCAAAATTAGTGTACCCAAGGCTACTAGAGTAAAACGACACCAAAGCACTAATTCCCGCGAACAGGAAACAATAACAGAGTCACAACTCTGGGAACCCCATCAGCATGTAAGGGGTGTCATACACACTCACGCACACACAGAGAGAGACACAAAGGGTGTGTCCTGGCACAGCTGTTCCCTGGTGTGTGGGAGACAGCTGTCCTGCATGAACAGAGCCAGCAGTGTTCCTGGAAAAGACCAGATCAGAAGAGTTCGCCTCTGTGTTCTCGGCTGGGCCTCCACATGCAATTGAAACAAATTCAGCCTGTGAATGAGCAGCGTTGTCATAGACAGAGACAGGCAGCACAATGGAGAGCTGCTCAACCTTGGTACTAGCAGGCAGAACAAAGAACAGTTCACCAGTGGAAGCTGATAACTGGAGCCATTCAATCTAGAATCAAATAGAAACACTCCAAACACTCTGAATGTAACTCATGGAACATCGTCTACTCCAGTAACTCACTTTAAAGATAACAGCCTGTCAGCAAAATTAAGTTAATACCATGTCCTAAACAGACACAACATGATAAAGCAAAAAATCCTATCTATGTTATGTTTTCATAACAGGATTTTTTGTCTTTTATTTAAAGGACAGTGCTAAGTGACAGGAAAGTTGAGAGAGAGAGAGCAACAGGATCGGATCAAATTGGAACCACATCCCTGAGCATTACCCACTGCACCACAGTTCTGACTATCTGTTCCATGTAAATAAGAGGCTTAGCCAAACTAGTCTCATAGAATCACGTTATTAATATTTTTTTCTTTTTGAAAAATTCTTTTTATGTGGCTCACTGTACGTACTGCGGCAGTTTCATGATGAAATGAGCAGTAGAGATCATTACTTTTATTTATTTTCACACAAATTACAAGTAATATGGCAGATTTTCTGCTTATAAAAATGTTTTGCCCTGTTCCAAACACAATACTATCTTATGACATCAAAGATTTTTACTTGTGTATGACTTGCATAACATAACCAACTACATTTACAAGCTTGTTCATGTGCCATCAAATTCACGTGCGAAAAAGGACCAGGGTACTTGTCCGGAGTCAACACCTAAAATGTGTCATTTGCTTTTATGACATTATCGGTTAGGTTTAGGTTTAAGGTTTAAGGTTTAGAGTAGGGAGGGTTCTTTTTTACCTCATTGAGCATTCTACAGTGTTCCCTTTGAGTCATCTTGGCTGGATGGCCACTTCTAGGGAGAGTAGCCACAGTACTAAACAGTCTCCATTTATAGACAATTTGTGTGTATAAACTGTGGACAGATGAATATCTAAGCTCTTAGAGATAACTTTGTAACCCTTTCCAGATTTATTCAAAGAACCAATTCTTGATTGTAGGTCTTCTGAGACCTCTTTTTTCTTTTTTGATGCATTTTTCATGTCAGCAGATGCTTCTTGTTAATTGCAACCTCAAAATATTTGAGTACTTTTTACAAGTCAAAGTAACTCCAAACCAAACCTCCAATCTTGTTTCATTAATTGTATGACATGTTTTTTTAATTAGCTTTTGTTGATGTCACTAGCCTAGGGATCACATACTTTTTCCAGAACACTGTGAATGTTTAAGGGAATGTGCTCATGAAGACATGAAAGATTATAATTGCTTGTGTGTTGTTAGCTTAAGCACACAGCTGTTTGTCTATATTTGTGACTTTGTTGGAAATGAGATCACATTTTATGACCAATTAATGCACAAAACCAGTTAATTCAAAGGGGTTCACATACTTTTTCTTGGCACACACACACACACATTATACATGAACCAATTTTGCTGTTTTGGAAGGAAATTGGTACTTTAATTCAACAAAGTGGCATTTAACTGATCACAAAGTATAGTCAGGATATATGGAGCCAAATCAATCTCATTAATAATTCACGCACAAAAAACGATTCACACATGCGTAGACAATTTCACATGCATGAAACCTAATTCACGTACACAAAAAAAAAATTCACGTGCCTGAAAAAAATATATATTCACAAAAAGCTATTCACATGCGCAAAATAAAAGTATGCATATGTAAAATACATTTTACAAACGCAAAACATACTTCATAGATATACAACTAGTCGCAAAAAGTTTCGAATGTTTAAAATGTACGAGGTTATCCATGAATCTGAATGTGCAAATCGTCATTCACGTGTGAATCCCCTCGGATTTGTGTGTGTATGTTTTTGAGACTTTCCTGGCAGAGATCGCTTCCCACGTGGGTCTGTCGTACTCTTTAGCCAATCAGATGCGAGCTTAACCAATCATATCATAAGCCACTGATTCTGCGCACCTTTTGCGCAATATGGATTAATTAGAACGGAAATGAAGGCTTTTTTTTTTTTTTTTAATTAAGATTCAAACAAAGTCAATGTACAGTCAAAACTACAATAATACATATATAAAGAGAAAAATAATAAAACCAGGGGGGAAGGCTAAACATCATGTAAATATATTGAAGGACTCACATATAGAAACAGTTTTAATTGCTTTCTTATTATGTGAATGAAAAATAGTCTTTATATATATTTGAATTTCTTTTTCAAGAACCAAAAACAAAGGTTGGGATTTACTGTACTTACATTTATGTATATGAAATTTAGCAAAAATTTAAATTAAATTTATAATATAGTATTCTTTCCTTTTATTTGAGGGGATATTAGTAAAACCAAATATAACATTATCTAAACATACGGAAAAAGTGGGTTCAATGTTATCAATTATAAATCTGGTCAAATCTTTCAAAAATGTCCTTACATGAGCACAATGCCAAAATAGATGAAACAAAGTCTAAGGCAATGTATTGCACAAAGAACAGTTAAAATCAATATCTTTTTAAAATTTAACAAGAAAAATATTAACTGGGTAGTATCGGTGTAAGATTTTTAAAGTTATTTCCTTAACTTTATTTCCTAATAAATATTTGTTTGGTAAAGCCCAGATGGCCTTCCATAATAAACCTTCCACCAGTCTATTCCAATAAACAGTTTGACATAGTGACAATGTCTTTTTGTAGTAAGGAACGAATAGTTTTATTAATATTTAAAACTCCAGCGGTAGGAAATGAAGCCTTTATATCAGTAATACAACATGGCGAACGAAGAACGGGAAGCACGGGTAAGTGAAGTAAAATGTTTTTGGACAATAATGTATTGTGACTGAAAACATCATGAGGACAGTATTGATGCTTTTATTGAATAAATAAAATAGGCAATTAACTAATACTGAGAAAAAAAATCTGAATATGTATGTGTGACTCTAATAATAAAACAACAACAATAATAATAGCAGCACAAAAAAAAATTACTTCCCGTTCTTCGTTCGCCATGCTAGATTACTGATGTAAATGCTTCATTTCCGTTCTAATTAATCCATATTGCGCAAAAGGTGCGCAGAATCAGTGGCTTATGATATGATTGGTTAAGCTCGCATCTGATTGGCTAAAGAGTACGACAGACGCACGTGGGAAGCGATCTCTGCCAGGAAAGTCTCAAAAACACACACACACAAATCCGAGGGGATTCACACGTGAATGACGATTTGCACATTCAGATTCATGGATAACCTCGTACATTTTAAACATTCGAAACTTTTTGCGACTAGTTGTATATCTATGAAGTATGTTTTGCGTTTGTAAAATGTAATTTACGTATGCATACTTTTATTTTGCGCATGTGAATAGCTTTTTGTGAATATATATTTTTTTCAGGCACGTGAATTTTTTTTTTTGTGTACGTGAATTAGGTTTCATGCATGTGAAATTGTCTACGCATGTGTGAATCGTTTTTTGTGCGTGAATTATTAATGAGATTGATCTGGCTCCATAAGGACATAACTGATGTAAAAAACAGCATCATCACTTATTGAAAAATTGTTTTTTTAATCAAATCTTGACAGGCCCCATTTCTAGCAGCCATCACTCAAACACATTATCCTTGAGTAATCATGCTAAATTGCTAATCTGTTATTAGAAAATCACTTGCCATTATATCAAACACAGTTGAAAGATATTTGGTTCATTAAATGAAGCTTAACATTGTCTTTGTGTTTGTTTTTGAGTTGCCACAGTATGCAATAGACCGGCATGTCTTAGGGTCAGTATTAGGTCAAAAATGGCAAAAAAGAAACCGCTTTCTCTAGAAACTTGTCAGTCAATCTTTGTTTTGAGGAACGAAGGCTTATACAATGCTCGAAATTGCCAAAAAAAAATGAAGATTTCATACAAAGGTGTTCATTACAGTCTTCAAAGACAAAGGACAACTGACTCTAACAAGGCAAGAAAGAGATGTGGAAGACCAGATGTTCAATTAAACAAGAGGATAAGTACATCAGAGTCTCTAGTTTGAGAAATAGACGCCTCACATGTCCTCAGCTGACAGCTTCATTGAATTCTACCCGCTCAACACCAGTTTCACGTACAACAGTAAAGAGACGACTCAGGGGTGCAGGACCTTATGGGAAGAATTGCAAAGAAAAAGACACTTTTGAAAACAGAAAAACAAAAAGAAAAGGTTAGAGTGGGCAAAGAAACACAGACATTGGACAACAGATAATTGGAAAAGAGTGTTATGGACCTTAACCCCATTGAGCTGCAAAGCTGTCAATAATGCACTAATATATATATATATATATACAGTATTAATTTATCTTAAAATATCAATCTGCTTCTGAACCATTTGAAGCCGCTCACATCACTACAAGATGATTAAAACATTAGGGGCATTTACTGAAAATATTTGAGGCTTAAGACCCGATAGCCCAACCCTACTCCCATCCATAGGTTATCCCAACTGCGATTACGGAAAGTGATGCGCATCAAGGCATTTTACACGTCGCTTAGTTGCCATTTTTACTGAGTAGCTAGCCTACAGTGAAATCTCATTGGTCCAAAATTCCACTCCACAATAGTAAACATTAAATATGTTCTGCTTCACTATCGCATGGCACAGCCTTTTCAAGAACGCATACTTGTGCTAAAAAAAGCTAGATGCAGAGAAATGCATATAACAGAATGCAAGTGTCTCATGCATACTTTTAAAAGTGTACTTACATTTTTTTTAACCTGATATGGCGTCTAAAAAAATGCAGCGCTCCTGCACGACATACAGTCTAGTGCATTTTTACATAGAAAAACAATCGGAAAAGAGTATAAATGGCCCCTTAAGAGCTTACATTTTGATTTGACCCAATGAACTGTGTAACTGAAAAAAAGAGCGCTTCACCTCTTAAAATTGCAAACTTTGCCAAATAATACACAGAAATGTAGAAGAAAATCATACACAAAATTCATTCACTTCCAATCTTCAGTCAAACTTACTTTTCCAGTAGGCTATATGAGTTATCATCATATCATGCAGAGTCAGAAATTAACTTTTTTATTAAAAGGAAATATTTGCCCCCTGGAATTGATCTGAATTGAATTGATGAGAGCAATTTTTTTCTAACCATACACAAACACACTGTATATCTTCCTTTTTATGTAAAATAATTTTAATCAATTGATGAAAATACATTTCCAGTTTGAGTAATTAGGCTGTTACCTGTAAAATTAAATCAGCTAATAATTGTATGATATTATATCTAACTAGGAATTTATTACCGGGGCATTTTTTGCTCCCATATTTTGATGGCATTTTTGCAATGAGCCCATGTTAATATCCTGACCCTAATATCATCGGTCATACCTATAGATAAGGTTGAGTACAGTAATTGTATAAGATGGATGCACAGATATGTTCTACAGATATCTTTACTGTAACCCAATAATACTGCCACATCAGTTGACACGTTTAAAAGATGAATGACAGAGAAGAAGCGGAGATCACTTACCAAGACCAGAGGTGTAAATGGCCTTAACTGACTTCTTCATCTTGTAAAGGACACTACGGTCCACATCCAGGGCCTAATCACACACAGAGAAAAAGAGAGATATAATTCATCATAATCCCTTTTGGGCAGTAATAAAGATGTACATGATTATCAGTGCTACTGTACTACACACAATTATCAAAGACTCTTAATTAGCTTTAGCTCATGCTCTGCTATAAATCACACTATAGAGCAGTCAGTATTTTATACAGGGGGCAGGGGGGATTAAGTAGAGGTCTGCAACCGACCCGGGCCTGACTGATCTGCAGTTTAATTTTAAGGTCTGTGCAGACCTCTAGGGGTCTTCAGTTTGCTGTTGATTCATTATTCAAAAGGTGCTCTTCTATAACAAGCAATATGCTGTGTAATAAGTGTACAATATGAAGTGTATTAAACAAATACATGCGTATAGTCACCCTGAAAGCATAAAGTTTATTGTACACACCTAAATGATTTGTTGAAGACAACTAAAATAGAATTTTTTTGGGGGCTTTTAAATCTTGACCGATAGCTTTGAAGCCGTCTATATTATAGTGTATTTTTTAGGGCTGTCGATTTAACATGTTAATTCAGTGTAATTAATTGTATAAAAAAAATTACGCGTTAAAAAACGAACGCAATTAATAGCATGCCCACGGATTCCTGAGAAATGCAAGCTTGTAGTACCACCTGTTTACTCCAGAGGGCAGTAAGTGAAATTTAAGCTGTATGAGCAACACACAGTTTATACAGTGAAGAAAACACTTCAGTAGGCAGAACGACACAAACATTCGTTACGTTCTTGCGTTCAAAACACTCGAAGGAGCGCAAATGTGATCTAAGGGATCTCAAGATGTGTTTAAAGATTGAGTATTAAACTATATTTAACTTGACACAGTGACCTAAACATTTTATGTTTATGACGCAACACACCTGAGACGTCTGACATAGGTGTAAATTGATGGGTGAAATGGATTGCTGTGAACTGTATGGCAATGATAGACTTATGATCAATGATATGGTAGTAAACAATACATTGTATTCTAAAGCTGCTTTTTGTATTGACTTATCAATTATGAACTCTTCTGCTACAGGAATGTAAAGCAATTTAATTATCTGAATATATATATATATATATATATATACACATACACACATTTTTAAATATTTAAAGATAACTATGTATAATTATATATTGATATACATATGTATAATCATTATATATTGTGTTATTGTTATATGAGGGGCTTTCTCAGCAAATATTTGTATATGCGATTAATCACGATTAATTAATCGGGACACCGTGTAATTAATTCTATTAAAAAAATTAATCGATTGACAGCCCTAGTATTTTTAAAAGTTGACAAAATTCACTTTTAGCAGATATGAAATATCTCTCCTCCAGGAACACGGACAGAAAATATTGATGACTTATCTTGCACTACACAGACTCTTGTCCAATCAAATGCTCTCTAGAATGAGAATGTCTCTCTAACCTAATACCACCGCTGACTAGCAACAAGTAGCAGCAGATATTGTTCTTGGCTGTTACGCAAGACTAAAAGCTACTGGCTATTTAAAAGTGCACTCAATATTTTTCTAAGTTTCACTCCTAAATAAATGAATAGCCATTTTTAGGGTTGGGTTCGAAATTAGACCCATAAGGGCACATTTCTTTTACAACTTTCATTTTGCTTACATATGAAAGAAATTTATAATTATAAAGGAACCTTGGCAACCCTTATAGGTACAGTAACAAAACAAAAAAATTATATTATAAATTATATTTTATCACTGGTTTTTCATCAAATTGGTAAAATTTTAGCTTTTGAAAAATCTTCAAATTCAGTCTATTCCATCAAATAATGTATTGTAATTGCATATACTATGTTGCATAAATATTTTTGTACAATTTTTATTGTATACTTGCATAATTCACAAGTATTTACATTGATATGTAGAACACATGCTAAATCAGTACTGTCTCTTTAAGACTAGTGGCATCAGCCAGTGAGTGCATATAACTAGAGAAGACATGCATGGTTTCTTTAGCGCATCCATGTGTGATGTTTCTTTTTTGTTGTTTTTAATCATCAACAGTGTAATAACAAGAAAGGCTATTGAAGGAAAAAAAAAATTCAATGACATATGGATCCATGGATCTCATCTTTGGACACACAGATTTGTTAAACCAAACTTTTACTCTCAACACACAGTGAAAGGACCTATGTGCTAATAACTTCTCCACTATACTACTCAATCACTGGTGAGTGAAATCTGAACATTTAGCAGCCATAAAATTTTTGAGTGGCATAGAGCATTATTTGGCTGCAGATGTGAGTGATATACTTTCTTTACAGAGAGTTACCACATAAAGTCGATATCGAGATCATTGAAAGGAAGAACGCAATGGATCAGAAAATCTATATTTTTACCCAGCCATAGTTATTTTGAAACATGTATAAAATCATGACTACTCACAAGACACAAGATAGAAATAAGGCTTCAGTCATGCCACGCAACTCACCAAACATTCAGGGATGCTAAAAAAGTTTAAATACTACGATTCATTTCAACTCTAAAAAGTAGTAGTACTGTAGGGAGTGTAGTTGTCATTTTTACTTTCCACCTCTGGTTATTGGACACATTCACTCATAAACCATATTCGGACGGGATTATTTTTCCACATATATGTCCATCAAGTAATTATTAATGCTGAAGTCTGTAATGTTTACAGTTGAGTCGCACAGGATAAATTGCGGGGATCAATACAATTTACCGCACTCGAGCTGCTCAAATCAAAAGCTGCTCGTTTCTCATTTACATGGGTAAATAAAGACTAAACAGCATAAAAAGCTTAAGAAAAACATGCATCAGTTCAAATGCAACACCCAGCATTATCTGAAATTGTGAAGCACATCTTGCATCTCTTGACCAACATCCAGTTCAGACACTTGAAGAAACTTAAGAAAAAGAGATAGGCTATTTAAAGGGCTCTAGTGCTGGAAAGTGCAGATTTACTGGCTTTTTATTAACATATTAATTCGCACCGGATTAATATTACTAAGGGTTATTTTTACAGTACGCAAACGCTGGAACATGCAGTCCATAAATAAATCTGGGAAAATGACTGGCATGACCAATTCGCACAGGATTAAAATGACTGAGAATCTTTGGTAATTATTACATTACCCCAGATCCTAACATAAAACTAATCCCATCCAAACAGGGCTATAGATTAAATTAATCGCGACCAACTGTGATTAGTGAATTTATACAGTGGCATCGGTAAATTAAAGATATTGCGTTTGAATGATACTGAATCTACGCCCCTAGGTCTCAGTGTTCAAGAAGGCACAACAACAACTAACTGAACAAAAAACTAATGAGTGCACCTTTAAAAAAAGAGGTCCCTAAACAACTTCCTGTATGAATAGGAAATACTTCAACAGAGGATAGAAAACTGCATGCATCTATCATGATGTTTTGGATACCATGGTACAGTAATACAGTAATTGTATTTTTTGGGGGCAATACTGTGGTAATATTACAATGGTATTCTTTCAAGTACCTTGGTGTACCATGTAAAATACCATGTTGCAGGTAAGCAACCAGTCGTGGAATATGTCCAATTACCATGGTGTTACTATGTGATACCACTACAGTACCTTTTTGTAAAAATAAAATGTCAGATTGGTATATTACCATAACCTGGTAGCATATTTCACAACAAACTACTAGGAAATCTGAAAGATAATCTGATTGAAATAAAAAAATCTGCAGTACTGGGAAGTAACATGGTAGTTACTCTGCTGAAAGACACTCTACTACTGCTCCAGTTCACAGCAGATCAACAGATACTAGATTAGGCCTTCAAACCTCTATCTTCCACCCAGCTCTAGATGAAACACTGACCCTAGCACTCCAAATGTCTCCACTGGTACCGAAATGGAAGAATCGAAATCCTGCTTTTATTAAATGGGCTTTGTATTACTTCCATTCCAAACATGTCTTGGGGAAGCTTTCTAGGAGCTCATCTGTGTTTTACTGTGCTATATGTCCAGTTTTAGAGCGGTAGGTAGAACTGACAATGCTTTTACTCATATTGGGGAGTGAGGCAGACCATGAAAGTCCTAAACCAAGATGACCAACAAAGCAAAAAGGGAGTTTGCTGAGAAAACGGTTAAGTTATTAATACACCTAATGATTAAATAAAAATGGAAAGGAATTCATGCATAAATACCACATAATTTGGTGAAACTATTAACCGCTTTAGTGGCTATTGTTAATCACTGCAAAAGTGAATGCAGTATGTAAAATAAAATTGTGCCTTTCCAGAAATTCACATATTTTTGTATTACATTTCAACCCACAGAAACAATATTTTTAATTAATAAATGCTGCTAATGTGATAAAAAATAAAATAAAAAAAAAACACACACAGTTAAGAGTTGACCTGAACATGGCCCCTATTCAAACAGGGAAGTATTTTCACTCCAGGCTCCAGACCTTAGTGTCCTATTGAGTACAAACTCTTTAAATGCATAAACAAAGCTACATATTCACTGGTATGAATACAAACTCTGTTACTGCCTTAACAAAATCGTACTATTATTACAATTATGCATCAAAGTACAATATTCCTGTAGCCCATTTACAATTAAGTCTCCATTTTAATGATACAATAAAACAAGAAATACTAGGCCATTTCTTCTCCCAATAAGTCTAGACCCCTAGGAATTCTCTTTTCTTGTTTCTCTTGAGCAGATAGAAGTGCATCAGAGCGATGGCCAGTCAAATGTGACAGACTGATTGTGTAGCTCTTTGTAATCTGAAGCCGCAATCGGCCTTTCCATCTTCATTTTTACATGCTCAGTGCTCTCTCACTTAATCTCATTTTACTGGCCTCATCTGTAAGTGAGGCACTCAGTCCTGGATAAAAAGAGACCATTTTAATATAGACATCTCTGAAAGAGTTCTCACACTACATTTGCTCCACTACACTTTCCTGTTGTGAATATAGGCCAGAGATTTGTCCCACCAGAGATTTGTCCCAGCCTCAGACAGCCCCAAAGTCTGTTGGGAAACAAAGTTTTGTTTACATTACCAGGCTACTATCACAAGCGTTTCAGAGGAAGACAAGTTGTTGGATTTAAGTTTGTCAGGTTAATAAATGACATGTAGTTAGCCACCTTTTTCCTGAATGTGGAAGTGTTCCACGATTCGTCTGTTTTTAATTTTCCGGTTTCACCCACAGGTGAGTAGCAGGTTAAGTATTGCATGTAGAAATTGTAAAAAAAAACGAAAAAAAAAAACAGCACCTGCACAAGTTGAGCATAAAATTCATTTTTACTCGAAATAACACTTAATTGGTTGTTGTTCTCCATTTTGATCGCTTTTTTCGGTTGCGCCTCGAGACATCATGGTTCATCAATTCGAATCATCATGGTGCCGCCATGATTGCTCAGGAAAACTGTGGATAAGTGAACATTATCCTTGAATGTTTGGCATTATACAATTTCAGTCTTAGTTTCAATTTTAGTTTCAGTCCTCGAATTTGATTGGCCAAGTGCTATTTTAAGAGAGCTGATATTCAGGACAACAGCACTGGGGCGCTTTACTTTTTGAATCACTCTGGTTGTTTGCATTTGTGTTAATGCCTTTCCAAATATTGGTGGAAATTTTGATTAATCCCAGAGCCTTTTAAAGCTATTCACCATAGAGATTTGTTCACTGATACATGCAACGTGAAATTTGGTAATAAGAATCTACCCGTGTTTAGGCATGTGCGAATGAACTTGCTGTTATTAAATTTGTAGTTAGTGCCTAGCTTAGCAACTGGCTAAGAAAAAAAGAGGCATACTATTGTTGCAGCCTAGTAGACAGCCCAATAAAATCAGTCTAGCCTTACATTAACACTAGCAACGACAAGATATGTTGTAGGTCTGTACTGCTTTGTAAAGATCAGTGGCTTCATGGCATAGTGAACATTTTAATATAAAGACATTAAAGGTTATCAATGGTGTTGAAGGTAGTTTTTTATGTTATGGGTTCTTTACAAAGTTATATGTTATGTGTTAATTTAAAAGGCTTGTTTGGTATTGAAAGAGTAATATAACTTGTTATTAAAAGAACAACAATACAATTAGTTTATCAATTAACCAATTTTTTTGTAATGTACTTCAATACCGTGATAATACTGTTTACTGTGATAAAAGCATCTGCAATTCTTATGACGTGAATATCTGATACCATCACATGCCTACCCATGTTGATTGGTTTATTCATAAGCAGTTTGTGACCTTACAATAGAGGTCTGCAACCTGACCTGGGCCAGATGGGACCCTAGAACCCCACGGGTCTTGGGCTGGGTTTGGGTCAGTTTTTCAAATAGGACTTCAGGTTCAGGTTTGTAATTAATGAAAAAATAAACAGGCCAACCAAACTTGTCTCGCACATGTGCTCTCACAGACACGCATGAACGGAAAAATTAGGGGCCATTCACACCAAATGTGTTTTACATTTACATTTATGCATTTGGCAGATGCTTTTATCCAAAGCGACTTACAGTGCACTTATTACAGGGACAATCCCCCCGGAGCAACCTAGAGTTAAGTGCCTTGCTCAAGGACACAATGGTGGTGGCAGTGGGGATCGAACCAGCAACCTTCTGATTAACAGTTATGTGCTTTAGCCCACTACACCACCACTCCACACACATCTGCACATCTGTTATTTTTCCATATTACCGAACCGTGGGTGGTGAATCGTAAGATTAGTTTTTTACAGATAATCGTTACACCCCTATTAAAAACATGCTGGACGAACGTCTTTGCCTGTTACACTGGGACTCGCTGTTTCAGCAGCGTATTGCGCAGAACCGGCACATTTAAACACTGTGTCAAGTTAATAACTTAATAACTTCAAAAATGCATGTTGAGACACCAGTGCTCTGTTTTATCTGTTTCTATTTCTGTGTCTAGATTGTTTTTAGCGCAGGTGTCACAAAGATTAACATTTCTGAACAAGTTCAGGCTTGTTGCCTTGTTTCAATATTCCAGATTGTTCCGCACGTAGTATGGCTGCCCCCCCGACCAAAGATTTTCCTAGTCGACTAGTAGTCGTTAGTTTAAGCCATTAGTTGACTAGTTGTCACACATTTATGATATTAATTACTTAAATATATATGTCGGGTACATCAGAAAATGGTTTGAGTTTCAGGGCTGAGAAAGTATGTTATAAGTGACATTGCTAACATTGTTCTACATTACAGAGAAATACTAAACCGTAATAATAACGCACGAAGCGAGCTGCAGTGACACCGGCAAAAGCGGTTATGATTCTGAATGTGTCAGATAAACCAGCAAGAGACTGTCTGAACATTTAGTTAATTTATAGAGATAAATGCACAGTAGGGTTGTGCAGACAGATGATGAACTCGGGAATCCACGATGGTCAGAGTGATCGCCAATAGCTGATGCCGTTGATGATGTCAAGACTATATTTGGCTCGTTTTCCCATTAATGCATTAAATTATTATTATTATTATTATTAGACTATTATTATTGTCAAATTAATATTACAAATAATTTGCCCGTAGGTCCAGATACCTGCTTGAAGAAACGCTCTTTATTATATTATTAAGAACAGATGACAGAGAAGCCGTCTATGCGTATGTATGACACGTTGTGTGTATGGAGGTGTGCAGTCTCGAAGAACACTCGTATGTAAAAGGTTCTCACTCTTTCTTCATTTCGGTCATCTGAATTTTTTTTTTTTTTGCTAGAACAGAGTCATGTATGAGTGCTGCAAATAACCTCAGACATCTCATCTCAGGAGCTGCTTTCAGTTCAGTTCACTTTATTTCCACAGAACAGTTAATTGTGAACGCAACTCTACAGCCTGTACATCTGTAATTAAATAATAAAATAAATAAAAAACACGTTCACCTTGAACCATGATATATATTTCAGTGAATATTATCATCATAATTATTCGTTTGACATTTATAATTGTTTTTATGTGTTCATTTGTGTAAGTCATTTTCCGCCTGCATGCTTACACGGATTCTTGCCTGACGGTAAATGGAAAGGTGGTTACTAATATATATAGATAGCTTTTTTTTATCACTTTGTTATTTTAATTACATTTTCAAAGCAAAATAACTAAAGCAAGAATATTCAATGGTCATTTTAAGGCCTGTGCAGACCTCTACCGTACACTGATAAAGGAAGCTGTATAACCCTTAAACGCATACCTCAGGTCTTTAATGGGACTTGTACATTCAACCCCCTGTTCTTCATCCATTTTTTGGAGTTGTGCCCACACTTCATTAGAACACCTCAAACTCTCTCTTATAAATACTGTAAAAAAAGTCAAAATTGCCAAATTTCCCATATGCGTGATGTGTATACATACATATTATTCAAGCTATTTCTTACTCAAGGTGGCACTGTTGTTACAGTGAGAGTCTACACGGAAGTAAACTATAGCAAGTACAACACATGAACATTGTAATATATGACTATTGTCATTTGGTTGTACTACTGAGATGATGGAAGTTCTGCATCTATTTCTACTCAATAAGTGCCTGAGAAAATACTTATTTGTAGCTTATGTGTAGCTCAATATGTGTTTGACAGCCAGTTGCATCTCATGAAATTTCAGTGTGAAAGTAATGAATCTATCTCTAGATTTGTCCTGATTTGTTGCATTATCTCTTTGATAAATGATTAATTATCAAAATAATTGTTAGTTGCAGCCCTATTCACAAAGTGCTGTTATGACAACACAGGGATATTCTTTTATATTAGTCTTTCAACATTAATCTTCATCAGCTTTCTCTAAGACACTAAATGGTGTCCTTGAAGGAATGCAGGGGCCACAACTTAACAGGCTAAGTGCTCATCAAACTTCATCAGTCAATGTTGGCAGAGAAATGGAGGAACGTGTCTACCTCAATCAGCATTTATGTGATATTTTATTTATGTTAAAACACATTCTTACGGGCGCCTTTGTGAGAGCTTTTGAGCTGTTAAAAAACCATGCCAGGAATGACCGTATGTTATGTCAGTGTTCCTGACAGTGTGAAATGAATTACACACCAGTCACATGCTCACTCTCAGCTGGGGAAATACTTCTTGCATTTTGAAATGTTTGAAAAAGTTAAAACCTTAAAATGCTTTTGAAGGTCTTCTGTACAGGCTGTAAATTTCAAATTTTGCTCAAGTTAATTCTCCAAGCCACACAACCAACTATGTTAACAACAGAATGTGTGCTGTAAAGAGAATACATTTGATCTGTAGCCACTGAATCACTCTTAAAGGAATATTTCAACCAAATATTTTTAGTTTGTGTACTTTCAAACATGGAGCATCCAGACCAAAAACTTTTGACGTCACTGATGTCAAATATGATGTCTTGGCAATCTATAAATGAATATACGCAAACACAAGTGAGATTTTAGAGCTACACTGGAGGGGAAGATTTTTCAGAAAATAACTCTTTACATTTCAATCTGTTTCTGACACAAAGCTATCCTATGGCTTTAGAAGACTTGAAATATAGTGCAGAAGTTGTATGACCGATAGTGGATTTTGCCGATACCGATAACTAAAGTGGTGGGAAAGGCTGATAACAGATTAATCAGCTGTTTTAGTTTTTCACATCGATTCATAGAATATTACAAAATTTTATTAGTTGGCACAAATCCTAGATGTAGTTTATTTTTCAACCAAAATCACAATAAATATCTGAAAAAATGAAGATTGAGTGCATAACGTGGGACTTTTATCACTAAACATGCCTGAAACACACCGGGAACTCTTATTTTGAAATAACGGAGACTTGACTCCATTACAATGCTCCAATTTTAATATTTACCAAATTAAGCTTTTTATAACCTATATATTATTATTATTATTCAGAATCCAATAAGTTGGAGACACGATGTATGTGCTGGCGAGGAACGTTTCATTGTAGTCACATTTTTTTTGTAAGCCGTGGGGAGGAGGGATGCGCTGTCGTGGAGTCTTCACCATTGCCATCTGCCAGGGGAGCAGCCGCGGCCGTCTGCCTGGGGACGGAGGGGTCACTTCCAGCCGCCGAAAGCCGGAGGAACAGTGGCCATCTGCCGAGAAGTGGTTCAATTCACCAGGGGCCAGAGGACTTGCTGCCATCTGCCAGAGGAGGAGTGAGCTGGCGTCCGCCAGAGGGCAGAGGAGCGGTTGAGGACCGAGGGACGGTTGCGTCCGGGAGCCGACGAGCAAGTTCTTCTCTCTCTCTCCACTCTCTCTTTTTCTGCATGTCTCCGCTCGCCCTTCCCCTCTCCCCACGCCTCCCCTCATCCCTCCCCGAGGTTCACAGGAGGCGGGTGGACCACCAGCTGACAGAATGGCCGGAAGGGCAGCATCTCAGTTAGTCAGACCGGTGGTGCCCTTGCCTGAATCGGGCAGGGGAGGAGTGTGACGAGTAGGAAGGTATGGCCGGGCCGTGATTGAGATAAGGGGTGGCCAGAGATGCCGGTTCGAGAGAGCGTCAACATTGCATGTTTGTTATTTTGGTTTTAATTAAACATTACGCTAACTGTTCAGCTGGATCCCGCCTCCTCCTAGCCCATCCTTATACTGTTACACATGCCCTCGCTTCAATTAAAAAAAAATGTATCGATAGAGGAACTCTGAGAAATATATCTTTTTTTAACTATCGGCATAGATTTTTGCCGATTACGATACTTCCAAAAGGCAGCTATCGGCACCGATTAATCGGTAAGACTGATATATCTGTCTACCTCTAATTATGGTGCTTTTGGTAATTTTTGAATCTCGACAGCGCTTATTGCCATTTACTTTCATGTATGAAAAAGAGCAGCGTAAACATTCTGCTAAGCATTTCCTTTTGTGTTCCACAGGAGAAATAAAGTCACATGGGTTTGGAAAGACGTAAGGTTTGGGAATGATGACAGTATTTATATTTTTTGGTCAACTATTTATTTGAAAAAGAACATAAAAGCTTTTGTGGAAGCTACTGAAGTGTGGAAACAGCACAGCCAGCAGAGGTGTTAATGAAACTGTCTCTCGCTGTCCACTGAATAAGACATAGTAGATGTCAACAAGCTGAATCTGTGCTAAGCGTGCAAAGTCAAGCTTATCAAATTGGGCTGAAGGGTGCTAAAGTTATTTTCTCTCTCAAATACAAGAGAAATGGGTGGTATTGGACTCAAAAAAGGATTCAAAGGGTGCCATTGCTTGAAATGAGTAGACATATCATGAAAAATAGGATTTTTCTTGCTATTCTGAAATAAAAATGTTTGATCTAACATGCTCACAATACAAAGCTTCCTCTCTGGTCCACTAAGGCCATTTATGGAAACTAAACTTTTTCCAAAAATAATTTTGAAATTATGGCAATTGTCGGACACCTCAAACTATAAAGTCAATGTAGCTACGTCCCTCCCCAATTTTTAATGCCCAATTCAATTCAACTCAATGCACTCCAAGTCCTCATGGTGGCTCAATCCGGGTGGCAGAGGATGAATCTCAGTTTCCTTCTCGTCTGAGACCATCAATCCATGCATCTTATCGTGTGGCTTGTTGAGCGCATTACCATGGAGACGTAGAGTGTATGGAGGCCCATGCTATTCTCCGCGGCATCCACGCACAACTCACCACGTGCCCCACCGAGAGCGAAAACCACATTATAGGGACCACGAGGAAGTTAACCCAGTGTGACTCTACCCACTCAAGCAACCGGGACAATTGTTTGCTTAGGAAGCCTGTCTGGAGTCACTCAGCACTTGGTGTGGTAGTCAGCATCTTTACTTGCTGAGCTACCCAGGCCCCCTACATATATTAGTCTTAAAGTTACAGTAGGAAAAACTGGCACAAGAAAACTTGACTAACATTACAAGTGGACTTCAGGGGGTAAAAAATAAAATGCAATCAAAGTGCAGAATATGGCCCCTTTAATATAATTGATGTTTTTGGTTTTTATGCTTCTCTATTCTGTTCTGTTTCCAAAAGCGTCACAACGTCATCCTTTATCTCACCCATGTGATAATGTGAGATGCAGCATCTGCCACCGAAATGAGACATTCCTAGTACTAGTTCTGTTGTGGCATCATTATTCTGTGCTGGCGTGCATTTATCATCTTTCCGAACAGCGTCAAGCTGCACATGATGCACACTTTGCTTTATGCCTGCTAACTAATGTATAGCAGATTCACTGAACACTGCCAAAACATTACAGATCCAAATGTTTGATGACTTTCCCAGCACAGTAAAATAGGGACCTTCAAGTCAATATGACGTCAGGCACCATCTGTCTTGCTTTACTCTGGAGAGCAGCACATTTGAAGGTGCCAGGCCATCGCTGGGGTGATTGTGTCACTCTATATTCCCCGGGTTGGCAGGAGAAGGCCAGGTTACAGAGCTTATCACCCCACCAGGCTGCAGTGACTCTGATTTATGGGACACCAGGGAAGAGTCATACCATGAGCAAAATGGGAGGAACTGTTTTCTGACAGATGCAACCATATGTCAAACCAATGGAGAATTGCTTTAAATAAGGCAATGCACTTTTGGAAGAAGTTAAGATTTTGTTCGAGTAAATAGTAGTGAAAACATTAAAACGACTAGGTCTCATAGTCGCCATGCTTCATATGGCAAGCATCACTATTATCATTGCTCAAACTTACAGTTAGGAATTTGAATAAACTGCTAACAAACTGCGAACCTTAAAGCCCAAAGTATACTTTGATTTTAAAGCAATGCTCAGCGTCTGCGTACAGTCGAATGCGAGCCCATCAAAGCATATTCCATATGACTGTGCGCGCTTCAGACAGTTGGTGCCTACACGCTACGACTGCTGAGAGACAGAAGACTATTTCTCTTGAGGAGTCTTTATAGTCCTTCAGACTTGAGTTAAACAAAATGCAGGTATCTCCTGACCTCTCCACACATGCACTCATGCACATCCACTGTTGCTGTTTTTACCTTTATCTCCTTTTGTTTACTGCTGATTACAACTTCTTCTAGAGCTTCTTTGTGACAAAAACAGCTCAAATGTGAGTGTTGCCACCTTGTGGACCCACAAATTAGTGCAAATAATTCCAGGTGGATGAATCTCAGCTGCATCTGTGTCTGAAACCGTCAACCCATGCATCTTATCATGTGGCTCGTTGAGCACGTTACCACGGAGACATAGAACGTGTGGAGGACCACGCCATCTACGCACGACACACCACCGAGAGCGAGAACCACATTATAGTGACCACAAGGAGGTTAAGAATTTTTGCCTATAGCCTCATAGGACAGATAGGATGTTCCCTTGCTCCCTATTTAGTGAATGACTTAATCTTCAGTGTGCTGTCTGTCTGCAATAATCTCAGTTCGAACAGTTCGAAATAAACTTTTTAGTTTCTTTTTAGAGATTTTATATAAAGCCTCTGAAGCAACATTTAATAAATTCTCAATGTGAAAATGTACAGTAAATAAATGATTTCTACTGAAATCCAAGTGCTATTCTCCACATTAGTGTACATTAAGTTTAGCAGCATGGCGTTTCGTTATAAATTGTTAAAATGGCATATCGGAAGAATATAGAGACTTATCATTTTACTCAAACAAAAACATAATTTGGTTTCTTACCAGATGAAAGATTAACCATTTACTGGCAGCCCAGAGTCTTCTGAACGGAGATCATTTGGTTTGAATTAAATTAAACCATGTGTTGCGTATAGCGAAGTCAAAATACAATGACAAGGGGTCGCATGAGGTTAAATGTTCATTTTTATTCATCAAAAACTTCTGGGACTTCCAGTCTGCTTTGTTCTCAAATTTGAAACTATTTGATGACGCAATGTCTAGCGTAGGCCAACACCCTCCCCCTCCATTCCCACTACCCTAAACTGACAAAATAAAAACAATTGTTGCATCCAGCATATTCCTGATTAATCTCAATTTATTTTTACTTCCTCTCACTACATGCCTTCTAGTCTGAATCAAGATGCAAGTGCCGCCCACTCTGAACAACAAAGGGAGAAACATGGGTGCGTCACCTACGAGGCACGTGCTTGGCTTCTCTCTGGTGTCACTTTATTACATGTCCCACTTTCATCCCCCCAATCCAAACAAAAACAGTTCAAACACAGTTGAACTTGGGCCAAAAGAGGCTGTCGGGTATGCAATTATCCAATTCATTGGGGAAAGGGGGCTGTTTAACAACCAGATTTCACAGAGGCACCAGATATTTTTGTTAGACAAACAAATATTACATACAGAGCAGAAGGGTGGTGCCGTTTTGGGACACTTTTTCTTTACGTGCGATACAGTATGTCACAGCACTGTAGTCTTTGTGAATAAGAAGCATGAGAGTGGGGGAGAGTGTTATTATTATGGTGCAGTCTGATGCACTAGACAGGAAATAAACTACAACCTGTGTGGTCCAGTCATGTGTTGGAGTCAAGGGTGTGCTCACACTCTCAAATGTTTAATTTGTCTTGGTTCAAGTTAAATGATTATTATTATCTGGCTCTAAAAAGTGCTTGTGAGCGATTGGCATATATGTACCAAATACGGTATTGATAGTATCAAGCCAAATGTCCCACTTTCTGCTTTTTTCATCATTAACTTTTGTTTAAGTGCATTTATGTTGTCAACGACACAAAAATACCAATGAAAAATTGTCCCAGCACAAAATAAACACAAAACCACATGTTTATCCATGTTCTCTGAAGACAATTGGCATGCTTGCCCATGCAAAATTTGCCACAATGATGCTAGGTTGTTCTGGGTGGTTTGCTAGGCCATTTTTAGGTGGCTAATGGAGTGTTCTTTGTGTTGGCCTAATAGCTGTCCTTAGAGCACACCCCCAAAACCCCAAAATATTTTTGTCCTAGATACCCTCAGCTCTGTAGGTTAATACAATGCAATTGAATGGTGATCAAAACTGTGAAAAAAAGAATTCCTGTATGACCAAGCCCTACATGGATGTGTTTCACTCCATCTCCGTGTTATACCAGCATCTCCCGCTGGACAGGCTTAAATGCACAATCTCCCATGAATGACAGCAGGGGAGAAAAATTTGGCGGATGCCGCAACTAGTCAAAAGTCTTATTGTGTCAGGTGTGTTAATAGTCCTTAGTGAGCAGACAAATCCAAGAATTGCTTTCTATAGGTTTCAGTTGTTATTCTGAAATGGTCATATGACTGCTTCCCTGGATGTAGACAGAGCTATTCCAGGGCACTATAATTGAGTTGTCGCTGTCATTCAGGAACAAAACAGGCTTTGCCCAGTCATGGGCTGTTGCAAAAAGAGCCATTTAAAGCAACATACAATTCGGCTCTCTCCAATCATTTACTATAACACTGAATGGCTTGACCCCAATGTTTTTGCATAACTGTCTATTATTAAAAGTCACATCCAACATCATTCTTGAATTGTTTTATGTGGTTTGCGACACACTTTGTGTGATGAACACATGAATTTTAAAGAGCTATACACAGATGTTACATTTTTAAAAACTTGTACACAGATGAGGGAAAAATAGGGACCCTTATGCTGGGGGCACTTCAAACCAAATCACTTTATTGTCACACGACCATATGCACAAGTGCAACAGTGGGTGAAAGTCTTTTGTGCAGTTCCGAGCAACATAGCAGTCATGACAGTGACAATTTACAATAAACATAACACAATTTACATATCTAAATGTACACAAAATGACACAATACAATAATAATATACAATGTACAGTAAACAATACACACAATGTAGAATACAAATGCACAATTTGTGGGGCTGAATATATACACCATATATTGGTGTGCGATTGTGTGCATTCACACAAGCAGATTGTAGAGAGTAAGCTCCATTAATATGATTGCTATGGCATGTCTCCTACACTCTAATACTCTAAGAATACACCTTGTCTACTCAACCAGCCTGATTGGGATCACAGCAAGTGTCTATTAGCTCAGCCTCTGACACAGCTTGCTTCCATATGCTCACACACAACAGGATTCACAGACTAAGATAAATGCTTTTAATGCCATTTCTTAAAACAGCAGCAGTGTTTTCAATACTCGCGTTAATCTCATTTCAGCCTTAAAGGATGGGTCTGAGCTGATCCTTATCCACCTTCTCACACATTCCCATCAGACAAAGAAGCACATATTCCTCCTCTAGAGCCCTGCAGCCTGATATTTAGAGCTGAGCAATGCTGGGCTTTACAATACTACAGACTAGGCTGGTCTTTAATATAACATTGACTAGGCTGGGCTTTACTTAAATATTTGCTAGGCTGCGCTTTACTATGCTGATTTAGTAGGCTACAGACAAGGCACATTTTGGGCTTTACTAGGGTACAAACTAGGCTGTGCTTTGCTTTACTAGTCTACAGACTAGGCTGGACTTTACTAGAATATTGAATAGGCTGGGCTTTACTTAAATACTCACTAGGCTGGGCTTTAATATGCTGCTTTAGTAGGCTACAGACTAGGCTGTGTTGGGCTTTACTAGGCTACAAACTAGGCTGTGCTTTGCTTTACTAGTCTACAGACTAGGCTGGACTTTACTAGAATATTGAATAGGCTGGGCTTTACTTAAATACTCACTAGGCTGGGCTTTAATATGCTGCTTTAGTAGGCTACAGACTAGGCTGTGTTGGGCTTTACTAGGCTACAAACTAGGCTGTGCTGGTCTTTACTACAATACAGACTAGGCTGGGTTTTACTAGCCACCATACAAGGCTGTGCAGGGCTTTACTTGGCTAAACCTTTATCTTGGCTTTATTAGATTACAGTCTAGGTTGGGCTTAACTAGGATACACATAGACTGAGCTGGGCTTTACTAGACTACAGTCAAGGCTGTAGGCTTCATAAAGATAAATCTTAATCTGGATTTAACTAGACCACAGACAATACTGGTCTTTACTTGCCTACAGACTAGGCTTTACTACACTACAAACTAGGTTGGGGATTTACTAGCCAACAAGCTTGGCTGTTCTGTGCTTCACTAGACTACTGAATAGGCTGTGATGGGCATTACTAGGATACATTTTAATCTGGACTTTACTAGACTACAGACAATACTGAACTTTACTAGCCTACACTTTAGGCTGGGCTTTACTAGTCTATAAACTAAGGCTGTGCTGGTTTTACTACACTTTATCTGGGCTTTCCTTGACTATAGACTAGGTTTGTCTTAACTAGGCTACAGACTAGGCTGTGCTGAGCTTTAATAGGCTGAATCTTTATCTGAGCTTTGCATGACTACAGACAAAACTGGCATTTACTAGGGTGGGCTTTACCAGCCTATAGAAAATGTTGGGCTTTACTAGCCTACAGACAATGTCCGGCTTTACTAGCCAACATGCGAGGCTGGGCTTATAGACAATCAGAATCAGATGGAGCTTTATTGCTAGTATGTTTACACATACAAGGAATTTGTCTTGGTGACAGAAGCTTCCAGTGCAAACAATACAGCAACAAGATAGAGATAATAATAAAAAATAGAATAAAAATAAAAATTTAATATAAAAAAAAATATATATATATACACATACACACACACATACACTCACCTAAAGGATTATTAGGAACACCTGTTCAATTTCTCATGAATGCAATTATCTAATCAACCAATCACATGGCAGTTGCTTCAATGCATTTAGGGGTGTGGTCCTGGTCAAGACAATCTCCTGAACTCCAAACTGAATGTCAGAATGGGAAAGAAAGTGATTTAAGCAATTTTGAGCGTGGCATGGTTGTTGGTGCCAGACGGGCCGGTCTGAGTATTTCACAATCTGCTCAGTTACTGGGATTTTCACGCACAACCATTTCTAGGGTTTACAAAGAATGGTGTGAAAAGGGAAAAACATCCAGTATGCGGCAGTCCTGTTGGCGAAAATGCCTTGTTGATGCTAGAGGTCAGAGGAGAATGGGCCGACTGATTAAAGCTGATAGAAGAGCAAATTTGCCTGAAATAACCACTTATTACAACCGAGGTATGCAGCAAATCATTTGTGAAGCTACAACACGCACAACCTTGAGGCGGATGGGCTACAACAGCAGAAGACCCCACCGGGTACCACTCAACTCCACTACAAATAGGAAAAAGAGGCTACAATTTGCAAGAGCTCACCAAAATTGGACAGTTGAAGACTGGAAAAATGTTGCCTGGTCTGATGAGTCTCGATTTCTGTTGAGACATTCAGATGGTAGAGTCAGAATTTGGCATAAACAGAATGAGAACATGGATCCATCATGCCTTGTTACCACTGTGCAGGCTGGTGGTGGTGGTGTAATGGTGTGGGGGATGTTTTCTTGGCACACTTTAGGCCCCTTAGTGCCAATTGGGCATCGTTTAAATGCCACGGCCTACCTGAGCATTGTTTATGACCATGTCCATCCCTTTATGGCCACCATGTACCCATCCTCTGATGGCTACTTCCAGCAGGATAATGCACTATGTCACAAAGCTCGAATCATTTCAAATTGGTTTCTTGAACATGACAAGGAGTTCACTGTACTAAAATGGCCCCCACAGTCACCAGATCTCAACCCAACAGAGCATCTTTGGGATGTGGTGGAACGGGAGCTTCGTGCCCTGGATGTGCATCCCACAAATCTCCATCAACTGCAAGATGCTATCCTATCAATATGGGCCAACATTTCTAAAGAATGCTTTCAGCACCTTGTTGAATCAATGCCACGTAGAATTAAGGCAGTTCTGAAGGCGAAAGGGGGTCAAACACAGTATTAGTATGGTGTTCCTAATAATCCTTTAGGTAAGTGTATATATACACACACACACACACACACAATAGGACAATATATATGTCTATAGGTATGTACAACATACAAATCTGTTATATACAGAATCAAGGGAATGGAATGTTGGATAAATATAAATAGACTAAGCTGTGTATTACACATTAATTAATGCTCAATGGGGCAGTTTTAACTAAACGAGATGGATAGCCTGAGGGAAAAAACTGTTCCTGTGCCTGACGGTTCTGGTGTTCAGTGCTCTGTAGTGCCTGCCAGAAGGCAACCGTTCTAAAAAGGTAGTGGGCTGGGTGAGTGGGGTCCAAAGTGATTTTTCCAGCGTCAGAAAGCTGGTGATCCACTGAAGATAGAAACATATCTATCATAAAGGATTCTTGTATATGATGTAATCCCACATTGACTGCATCATCCACAGACCTGTTCGCATAATAAGCAAATTGAAGGGGATCTAGAAAGGGTCCAGTGATGTCCTTCAGATGGGACAACACCTGTCTCTCAAATGATTAGATGACCACAGACGTCAGAGCGATGGGTCTGTAGTCATTAAGTCATGTGATTTTGGGTTTCTCTAGGACAAGAATGATGATTGAGCATTTGAAGCAGCATTGGACTTCACACTTCTCCAGTGATCTATTGAAGATCATAGTGAAGATGGGGGCCAAGTGGTTAGCACAGGACTTTAGACAAGTGAATGAAACACCGTATGGGCCCTGTGCTTTCCTTGCCTTTTGTTTTCAGAAGACATGGCACACCACCATTTCACAGATCTTAAGTACAGGTTGAGTAGCAGGAGGGGGGAGGTGGGGGGTTGCAGGAAGTGTTGATGTTTGTGTGAAGTGAAGGTCAGAGTGGGTGTGGGGTGTGAGATTGGGCCTTTCAAATCTACAGTAGTACACATTCAGGTCGTTGGCCAGTTGTTGGTCCACTACAGTGTTGGGGGTAGGAGTCCTGTAGTTAGTAAATTGTTTTAGGCCACTCCACACTGATGCAGGGTCGTTAGCTGAAAACTTGTTTTAATCTTATCAGAATAGCTTCTTTTAGCCACTCTGATTTCCTTATTCAGTGTGTTCCTAGCCTGATTGTACAAGATATTATCCCCACCTCTGTAAGCATCCTATTTTGCCTAACGAACTGCCTGAGTTCACCTGTAAACCACGGTTTGTCATTGTTTTATGTTAACAAAGTCCTTGTAGGAATGCACATATCCTCACAGAAACTGCTATATTATGTTACAGTATCTGTGATCTCATCCAGATTGGTGTCTGCTGCCTCAAAAACACTCCAACCAGTGTAGTCAAGTACTCTGCTTCATTGGTCCATCTTGGACTTTACTAGCCTACAAACTAGACCATGCTGGGCTTAACTATGCTAAACCTTTATCTGGGCTTTATTAGACTACAGGCTAGGCTGGGTTTTACTAGGCAACAGACTACGCTGTGTTGGGCTTTACTGGGCTAAATCTTTATCTGGGCTTTACTAGAATACAGACAACACTCTGTTTAAACAAGCCTACAGACTAGGCAGGGCTTTACTAATTTATAAACTGGGACAAGAAAGAAACTATCTACGTCCAGCTCTACAAATTTATCTGAACCATGATTTCATTTGTTCTTTCAAATAACAAATGTTTCTTTAAAATTAGCATCAGTTTTGTGCAATTAAAAAGCTAAATAACTGACAGCAGAAGACCACGTCTGGCACTTTATTAGGAACACGTTCCTAATGAAGTGCCAGACGTGGTCTTCTGCTGTTGTCGCTCATCCACCTCAAGGTTCGACGTGTTGTGCATTCTGAGATGCTAATCGCTCACTGCAATTGTACAGTGGTGGGTTATCTGAGTTTCCATAGCCTTTCTGTCAGCTTAAACCAGTCTCCGTTGATCTATCTCATCAACAATGCGTTTCCATCTGCAGAACTGCGTCTCACTGGATGTTTTTTATTTTTGGCACCATTCTGAGTAAACTTTAGAGACTGTTGTACGTGCAAATCCCACGAGATCAGCAGTCACCGGAATAATTAAACCAGCCCGTTGGGCACCAATAATCATGCCATGGTCAAAATCACTGATCACATTTTTCCCCAATTTGATGAATGATGTGAACATTACCTGAAGCTCCTGACCCGTATCTGCATGAATTGCTGCCCTACGACTGACTGATTAGATAATTGCATGAATAAGTAGGGGTAGTCCTAATGAAGTGCTCAGAGATTGCATATTGCAGAAACTCTATTACTTTTAAACCACAATGGCCTTTGCTTGGATGATATAGCAAGGCTGAATAATGTGCTTTATTAACTCAAACAGGTTTTATTAAAACTGCTCTCTAGTAGTCTCGCGGGACTGCCCTAAGCAACCAGTGTCAAACAAACACTCTCCCTCAAGACTGCAGTTAAGTGCCCCATAAAAACAAAAGTAACTCTAGAGCAATAGCAGGATTAAAACTCTCCTTTACACACAAACACTGAGGTAAGTGTGTGCCATCCCTGCCTAATTTTCCAGCTTGAAAGCAATACACTGCATCTCTGTGGGCCACACTTATTGGCAGTTAAAGTAAACAAAAACTACATTGTCCACACTGTGTGTGTGTGTGTGTGTGGTGTAAATGAAAGAGAGAGAGACAAAGGAGGAAAAAGCTGAACACGCTACTTTGATCACAAACAACTACGAACTCAACTGGGTCAAAGTCCATTTAAAAAACTATAAACAGGATTCCCACACTTTTTAAGCAACGCATTTCCATGACCCCTCCAGTTGTTTGTGTTACCGTGTTAAAGGTTTTTAAAAATTATAGAAAAATTACTAATGACTAATTTTGACCGGCCTGACCGATTCACTGAAAATAACTGACTCAACAGAATGATCTGCTCATAAATCGAACATCTCTACAGCTTGAGTTTTTCTCTAAACAAGAGCAATATTTCGCTAATTAAATATTTTAGAGCAGAGCTCACGAAAAACATATATTTACTATTAATTTATGTGACTTTTCCAGTCCAGGAAAATCCAATTACACTTTTTCTGATATTTCCATGACCATGGCAACCCTGTATAAGAAGAGACACAACAGAATTGAACAGAGTGTAGAAGTCACATTTCACAAAATATTCAGTTTGAAAATCAAATCACTTTTTAAATCAAACTTATGTGACATCTGTGTTTTAAGTGAGGAGTTGAGGTAACTCCTGTACATTTCCAGTCTCTTAAAAGACTCATCAATAGATGGGTCCATTTGTCTTCAGTGGATGCACTTGTGAACAGGAAGACCTTTTGCCCTACAATGACCACTTAAAAGAAAACCTCTTCTTTTATGTCTCTCAAGGAGCACAGTGGATGACAGTGTTACCAAACATACTGGACTGACCACAACCTGCTCCCCCACCACAAAACTAGCTCCTGAGGTTAGCAGTTAACAGAAAATATATGTAATACCACAGTTACCTATTTGCTTAAAGACTTCAAGAAATAGTTTACCCAAAAATAAAAGTTCCAGATAATCACAATCCTCCACCCAATTTCACAGTGGGTGCGAGACACTGTGGCTTGAAGGCCTCTCCAGGTCTCCGTCTAACCATTGGATGAACAGCTGGAGGATCGGTGATGATCTGGGGGTGCTTCAGCAAGACTGGAAACGGGAAGATTCATCTTTGTGAAGGACGCATGAATCAAGCCACGTACAAGGTTATCCTGGAAGAGAACTTCCTTCTGCTCTGACAGTGTTCCAGAACTCTGTCTATTCGTCAAACTGATTCAAAATGAGAACTTGTGAGCAGGTGAAGCAGTATTTTAAAAGTACCGGCTCATAACAGTCATCTAGTCATGAATCGGACTAAACCGGTCACCCTGTTTGTTGTTGAGTACAGCCAGCAAACAAAACGCAATAGAAAGGACCAATGTTTTGGTGTTATTTCACGGAGCACACTTTTTTATGTCACCACATTCAATTCAATAGCTAACACTAGGGTAAAAATATATATACATCTTTTATTTTTTTTAATTGCCCAGCAGCCACAGTGGATGTGAATGTCCATTTTTTTACCAGCTCCTTTGGTTATTCATAAAGGTATATAAAACACTTCTGAAGCTGTAGTGATTTATGATGACACACATGACAATTCATTAATGTCACTGCATGTCATTTGCTAAGTTTGTATGGTTACGTATTCAATCACAAATGTTTGGAATTAAGCAATGTTGCATTCACAATGTGTGAAAATGCAAACTGCTCTGTGGAAATCAAGCAAATTAAACTTGAAATCATTTGAAGAGTTCTTATGGACGACACTGTTCTTGCAGGTACTAATTATTTTCAGATGACTGAAACAGTAGGAACAGTGAGCACATGAGAAGCGTTGTGCTTATGGGCGAATCCGACATGCATTAACGGCTTTATTCTTCCATCTGCTCTTCAAAATTCAATCAAGTGTTTATCTTCAAATGCGCATCTTTGTGTCTTACAGCATTTCTTGTCACATGTCACTCCAATACTTTTTATATATGTCACCCACCACAGATATAACCCCCCACTGCACATAAAATATCCACATTTGGCAGGTTGGTGGTAGGGCTGTGCGGTTTTTCAGATTAATTTGAATTTGTGTTTTGACACTTTTTTATTTTTTTTATTGAGAAATTGAGATTTTGCATAAAATATTGTAAACGCTGTAGATAGATACATTGTCAATCAACCAAAGACTGAATATGGAAGAGAAAAATAATTCACAGCGCTTGTCTTAGAGCGTTTTCACACTTGATTCGATTGGGGGGGTCTAAGCGCAGTACGCAGGATTTTTGATCAAGGTCTGTTTATTAAAGATTTTCATAGTACAGAACACAAACAGTACACTGTATTCGAACCAATCCTAAATATGCACCCAGCCCACCCACGTAACCATCACCCACCCACCCACCAGACCTGCATCATTAGATTCAAAACAGTTACTCTGTACACTTGCCAAAGAACTACAAGCCATATATAAAAAAATTATTAAAAAAAAAGGACAGACAAACAAACAAACAAATAACTAGAGGAAGAGTTTACACAATATGGGGTTACATTTTCTCCTTCCATTTTTCCACAAATGTCAAGAAGGGCTGCCAAGTTTCATAGAATCTCAGGGTAGACCCCTGAAGAGAGTATCTTATCTTCTCCAACTTAAGACATTGTATAATCTCTTGGATCCAATGAGAATATGTTCGGGGGCTTAAACGATACGAGTCGCCTGGCCAGTAAAGTGCAGAAGGTCAATCCCTAATGATGGCGCATGCTGTGTGGCGTGGCTCCAAATATAGCAATAAGAGGGCATGGAACCATTGGATCATTTCATATTTCAGAGAGAGTATTGAAAATTGATTGCCAATAATTATGTAGACTTGGATAGGTCCAGCACATATGCAACAAGCTTGCAGGGGCTTGCTTACATCTGTCACATGTAGGGTCTAGCTCTGGTCTAATTCTAGACAATCTAACCTTCAACCAGTGAAGTCGGTGTACTATTTTGAATAGCACAACAGCGTGCCATTGACAGATGGATGAAAAGTGGAACCTTCTGATAATTTTTTTGCCAGACTCCATTAGGGATTTGTTCATTTCAGTCCTCCTCCCACTTGTTTTTGAGATGATCTAAGGTTGCCAAACTATGTAGATTGAGAAGATTGTATACCTATAATCTGCTTTAAATATTTTCCTTACTTGAAAACGGAGTCTAGAAGGGACGTGGGGGGATAAGAAGGAAAGCAATTAGAGTGCGAGGTTATAAAATTCTGCAATTGTAAATATCTGAAAAACTGGGTCCTAGGAATACCAAATCTGCTTACTCGTTGCTCAAAAGATGCAAAATTGTTATCTACATTGAGGTCCTGTAATGAAAGGATCCCACTCATAAACCAAATATCAAAGGGTCTGTCTAACATTGAAGGGGTAAACATGTGGGTTTTAACTAAAGGAACAGAGAGGGAGAGACTGCAAAGAGCAAATGCCCTTCTAAACTGATTCAAAATTTTACAGACTGTGCCGCAATGGGGTTGGTGGTATAATGAGAGATAGGCTTACCCAGTGGGAGTTCAGAGCACAATAGAGAGGGTAAGGAGGTAGGACCACAGCAGGGCTGCAACTACTGATAATTTTGATAATCGATTAATCTAATGATTATTAGAATCATTGGCGATTATTGCAACGACTAATCATTAGTTCGTAACTGATTATTCAGCTTGTGCCCTGACGTATAAGGTTGTATTAAATGTGCTTACTAACAATAAAGAGGACAAAATCATCTTATAAAAATACCTCTAAATTACATTTACTGAATTAAAGGGGAATAAATATTTTTAAAGTTTAATTCAGTAAAGAAATTCACTGCAAATATCCTATTGTTATCGATTTAAAATGGTCTAAAAATCCTTTAAACAAGATATATTTACTTGAGAAGCAAGATATAAGATATTTAGACTTGCTTTAATGTATCTTAAATATAGAGATGCACCGATTGCAATTTTCTTGGCCGATTTCGATTTCCGATTTTTTGCAAGTGTGACCTGCCAATACAGATTTTTTCAGATTCCGATTTTCTTTCTAAGAACTATTATTGACCACATATGCAAACAAAATCTACCTTTCTTCAATGCTACATTTTATTTCATAAACTCGTCTAACAAAACAATTCCAAAGATCTGAAAAACTGAAGTGTCCAATACGCTCAACTTACGTTAGATGTCCAAATATCAGTTGTAAAACTGAGCACTGCTTCGGGAACGGCTTGCATACCTGCAACCACTCCCGTTTTTCCCGGGAGTCTCCCGTTTTGTTATTTCTCCCAAAAAAACTCCCGTAATTTGTATGGCCCAAACCACGTTATATGAATAATCACATCAATATATTATTCCAAGGTGGTCCAGTTGCCAGATCTTGAATGAAACGCATCCTACTCACACAATCGACACATCATACAAATGACCTCAATCTGGCAACCTACAACCCATTTGCACTGTTGATATCTGCGCAGGCAGCAGACGCGGGATGTTAAATCAAGCATCACTGGTAGATGGGAGGAGAAGACTCAGCTGGTAATCCGGTGAAAAAAACAAAATACACATGTACATTTAACAACAGCTGGGTGGAAGAATTGAATTTCATATCCCGAAGCCATATCGACAATGCCCATGCCTTTTGCAATGTGTGTCGCACTGATTTTAATATCGGACACGGTGGGAAAAATTACGTTAAATCACAACGGCACAATTTGTATGTATTTAGCCTGCCTCTGCCATCCAGCACCCCACTTCCCCTCTCCCGGATTTGTGTACCCAAATGTTGACAGATAACAGGCTGCGTGTGTGACATGACACGAGATTAAACTCTGGCAACGAGACGTCGGCAAGTACCTCATACTCTGTATCGAGGGAATGTATCAGATTTCTGATCCCTCTGTCCTCAACTATGGAGAACAGCTGGTCATCCAGGGCCATGAATTCCATAATTTTCCTCGTAATTGCTTTGGTCTTTTCGCTGCTCATTCCAAGGAATGATAGGAGGGGCTGCTGACTTGTGGCTGGCTCTGAGCTCTGGCTAGCTTTAGCCGCTTTCCCTTTTTAGCTTCTTTTTTAAAATGGGCATTTTCAGCTGGGTGATGGTGTTTTAAATGTCTAATTAGGTTTGTTGATCCGAAAGTTATTGTGGTGGTTCCCCCACGGTTTAATTTGGCCTTACTATTATTAAACATTTCAAACTTTATGTATTCTTCACTCACACAGTGAAGATCTCCCACGCCAATGACATGTTTACATGCGGCTGTGACGTTATTGCCTGCGCCGCTAGCAACAAAACGGACCGTCTTGGAATCGGTAAGACGTGAGGCTGACTGGCCGGTTACCGGCCCGGGCCGAACATGCGGAAAAATCGGCTAATTCCGGTCCCTGGCCGGTCAATCGATGCAGCTCTACTTAAATATAAGTGTATTTTGTATATAAGTGTATTTTTTACTTGGTTATACTTTTGCGAGTGCAGTAAAGGCAAAATATACTTCATAAATATATAAATTCAAGTTCTATTCTCTAAAAGCAAGTCTAAATATCTAATATGCTGCTTCTCAGGTGAATGCATCTTTTTTAAATGATTTTCAGATATTTTAAAATATTTGTATTTGTAATATTATATTCAACATTCTCAGATAAAAAAAAAATATTCTGTAGTATAGCTGCAAAAGAAAATGTACGTTGTTTTAAAGGAGTTTTCGAAATTTATATTGGAGCCAAAACAAAAACAAATCAAAAACATATATTGTTGCATTGTATAATGGGGCAAAGTCTTACCTCTCTCACATTTATGTTCACTTCAACCCATCTTTAACTCACATTAAAAACAAACTCGCTCTTCTTAATAAATCTGTGTATTGCCAATTTCCTTCACGATAAGAAATGCACAGTGACACATACAGGTGAAACTCGAAAAATTAGAATATCGTGCAAAAGTTCATTAATTTCAGTAATTCAACTTAAAAGGTGAAACTAATATATTATATAGACTCATTACAAGCAAAGTAAGATATTTCAAGCCTTTATTTGATATAATTTTGATGATTATGGCTTACAGCTTATGAAAACCCCAAATTCAGAATCTCAGAAAATTAGAATATTACATGAAATAAATAAAAAATAAGGATTTTAAATACAGAAATGTCGGCCCTCTGAAAAGTATAATCATGCATATGTACTCAGTACTTGGTTTGGGCCCCTTTTGCATTAATTACTGCCTCAATGCGGCGTGGCATGGATGCTATCATCCTGTGGCACTGCTGAGGTGTTATGGAAGACCAAGATGCTTCAATAGCGGCCTTCAGCTCTTCTGCATTGTTTGGTCTCATGTCTCTCATCTTTCTCTTGGCAATGCCAAGGTCATTCAGGTTCAGGTCAAGCGAGTTTGCTGGCCAATCAAGCACAGTAATACCATGGTCAATGAACCAGGTTTTGGTACTTTTGGCAGTGTGGGCAGGTGCCAAGTCCTGCTGGAAAATGAAGTCAGCATCTCCATAAAGCTTGTCTGCTGAAGGAAGCATGAAGTGCTCTAAAATGTCCCGGTAGACGGCTGCGTTGACTCTGGACTTAATAAAGCACAGTGGACCAACACCAGCCGATGACATGGCTCCCCAAACCAACACAGACTGTGGAAACTTCACACTGGACTTCAAGCATCTTGGATTGTGTGCCTCTCCATTCTTCCTCCAGACTCTGGGACCTTGGTTTCCAAATGAGATGCAAAATTTGCTCTCATCAGAAAAGAGGACTTTGGACCACTGAGCAACAGACCAGTTCTTTTTTCTTTAGCCCAGGTAACATTTGAAGCCCATGTCCATGACCCGTCTGTGTGTGGTGGCTCTTGATGCAGTAAATCCAGCCTCAGTCCACTCCTTGTGAAGCTCCCCCACACATTTGAATGGCCTTTTCCTGACAATCCTCTCCAGGCTACGGTCATCCCTGCTGCTTGTGCACCTTTTTCTTCCACACTTTTCCCTTCCACTTAACTTTCTATTAATGTGCTTTGATACAGCACTTTGAGAACATCCAACTTCTTTTGCAATTACCTTTTGAGGCTTTCCCTCCTTGTGGAGGGTGTCAATGATGGTTTTCTGCAAACTGTCAGGTCAGCAGTCTTCCCCATGATTGTGAATTCAACTGAACCAGACTGAGAGACCATTTAAAGGCTCAGGAACCCTTTGCAGGTGTTTAGCTGATTAGAGTGTGACACTTTGAGCCTACAATACTGAACCTTTTCACAATATTCTAATTTTCTGAGATTCTGAATTTGGGGTTTTCATAAGCTGTAAGCCATAATCATCAAAATTATATCAAATAAAGGCTTCAAATATCTTACTTTGCTTGTAATGAGTCTATATAATATATTAGTTTCACCTTTTAAGTTGAATTACTGAAATTAATGAACTTTTGCACGATATTCTAATTTTTCGAGTTTCACCTGTATATTATGATTCAATATCACGTTATAATCTAGCTGCATTAAAGGTGCTATATTATGTAATATTTTTTACTGTACTAAATCATAAAATTACCATAATATGTCATTAGAGAATTAGGAAATGTGCCAAGTTGAAACACTTGCTTCTCCAATGACAATGCTACAGCCAGTATATTCTACTTTGAAGTTTCCATTCCTGGCCGGAATTTCTGTTTTGGCCTGTGTGATCCCACCATCTGCCCACTGACCAATAGTATTTCAACACCGCCGGGTTGCCAGATTTGGAAAAAAAACACTGCGTGCTGCAGCCATGGAAGCCCGCAAACAAACTGGATCAGAGATAACAGATTCCACCCGACCTAAAAAGCCTCGCCATCAATCTAAAAGCCACCATGACCAGAGGTGTAGTAAAACAAGAATAAATATTGCCTTTGAAAGATGGAGACAGCTTAATGACCAGAAATCCTTTAAAACATTCTGGCAAACCGCATGAGCTTCGAGTCTGAGCGGGGCAGACAACTCTCCAATATTTTTAATTTGGACTGAAGTACCCATTTCAAACACTTGTTGTCAATCTTACATATAGTAACTTTAAGCGTGCGCGCTTGAGGGATGAGCATCCCTGCGACAGTGTGTGCCTCAGCTGTTGCAGTTTCAATCTCTCCTCCTTAAATCAAGACATTCGCACAACTCATAGAAGAGACGCTGACTGCACAGAGAAATGCCAGTTTCTGAGTTTATACTTATTTACATGATCTGCTTCAGTATTATTTGAACTTTAATAAAGCTATAACACATTTAATATAACTGCATTTAAGATTTAACTCTGGAGTTATTCCACAATGAGAGCTTTTGCATTTACTTATTAGTTTTTATTTGTATAATTCCCTCATACTTTGTGATCTACATCACCTGAAGCTGTTTGGAAAGTTTGGAGTGCATCTGGACTGCAAGCTCTGTTTTCTTCCTCTCCTCAGTCAAGTACGAACTGCTCATGTTACGTTAAATGAGACCAAATGACTATTCGACAAAAAAAATTGTTTTATATTTTATAACCGGATATCTGCCAAATAACTTCAAGGTGTCTAGTAATCTAAAGATGCTTGGCAGAAGGTTTGCCAGATATAACAGCAAGTCGTCTGCATAAAGCAATACTTGAGTTTACATTCCTGACCTCCTCGGCTAATTCCTTTAATATTAATATCCCGCCTTGTAGCTAGTGCTAACCGTTCAATCACAGTGGCAAACAGGAACGGTGACATCGGGCAACCTTGCCTGGAACTACTTCGCAGATTAAAGTAAGCAGAGACGTTATTGTTGGTATGCACCGCAGCCATTAGGGAGGAATAGATCATTCTAATCCAGGAAACAAACTTCGGGGCAAAGCCAAATTTTCAGAGTGTATAAAAGAGGTAATCCCACCCCACCTGATCAAAGGACTTCTCAGCATCAAGTGATAGTACAATCTCAGGCATGTCAGATGAAGAGGGATTATAATGAATATTTAAAAGCTACCTGATATTAAAGAATGAATACCGGTTCTTCATGAAGCCTGTTTGGTCTGCTGAGATGATTAAAGAGAGGGGTGCCTCAAGACGTCGAGCCAAAAGCTTTGCAAGACGCTTTACGTCTGTGATCAGGAGGGAAATAGGATGGTATGAGCTACACTGAAGGGGATTTTTGTCCTTCTTTAAAATAAGGGAAATGGTCACTTCACGTGTAGTTGGGGAGAGAACTTGAAGAAAGTGCTTCCTTAAAATGGAGAAGAGGGGCAAATGCAACTGAAAATGTATTAAAGAACTCAGATGGATAGCCATCTGGCCCTGGAGATTTTCCGCTTTGCATACTCCTAATCGCCTGCAACCTCTACGACGGAGATATCATCCTCTAGCTCGGCATCCAGCTCTGGGTCTACTCTAGGAATATAAAGATTATGAAAAAACTTGTCTAACGCTGATTCTTCTTCTGGTGGCTCTGAATGCTCAAAGGACCGTGGATGGAGATGACTATGGACTGATATTTGCAAGTGATTTTTTTTTGTCAATAAAAAAATATCTTTCCATGAAGCATCTTGTGAACTGGGGAAAAAAGGAATAGCCCCTAGATGTAGGATTATGGAAACGCCAAACATCCGTTACACCGTATATCTGAAGAAAATGTTTTGACTCAGAGGAAGTTCTAGATGAGCTATGGTCTAACTTTGGAGAAAGTACGCAGTTTATATCCCCATCCAGGATAAGATAATGCGTGTCTATGCTAGGAATTCGGGAAAAGGTATTGATGGGGGAAAAAAATATCATCCCATTGATATCCCATTGATCATTTGGGGCCTAAATGTTGGCTAAAATAACTGGGAGACCATACAATCGACCAACTACAATAACATAACGTCCCATGATATCAGATTCTGTGCTAGACATCACAAATGGTAAATTTTTACAGATTAGGATTGCTGCCCCCCTCGAGTTGAAATTGGATTGAAACGCTTGCCCCATCCATCCACCTCCCAAACTGGATTGATCAGCGATACAGAGATGAGTCTCCTGGAGAAATGCAACATCAGCCTTGAGGTGATCAAGGAGTGAGAGTACCTTCCTGCGTTTCACATGATGATTTAAAGATTTGATGTTCCAATTTACAAAGTTAACAATGCACCCCGTAGCTCCTCCTAAATTATTAGTGTCAGCTAGAGTCATAGTGGACAATACCCTTTGAATACACCCGAGACTCCAAAACAGTGAATTTAAGACGTGTAAGACAGCTAACAAAACAAACAAACAAAATAGGTCTGGTAGGTCCCCAACCCCTGCCACCTAAATGAACATGGTGGCTGCAACATCCTTCACTGACAAAACCACACATTCAGTGGGGATTCAATGGGGAACAACTTAGTGACCACTAGGTCGGCCTTATGTCATAATAACATTCAATAGTGAAAGTGGAGCACTACAAAAAAAAAAAAAACATTTAAACAGATACATTATAACTAAATAATATATATAAATAATAACTAAAACGGTATGTATTTGCTGCTTCAGTATTAGAGCACCTACACATACATGAGATCTGGCATTGCTAACGAAGATGTGCACTTGCCTTATGATGAAGGGGGGGGGTGTCATGATATCTCTCTGAACAATATATGAATGAAGTAAATATGTAGATATCAGACCTTTAAATAGGATTGCCTATCAAACCTTTCACATATCGGCATCTGCCTGAGGGAAAACAGAGCTGGGTTCAAGATAATGAGGAGTCAGAATGTTAACGTCACTTTGCAGCCTACGTAGTTGGAGTAATGTTTTAAACGTAGGCTATTGCCTTCTCCGGGTCCAGAAATTCAATATTATTCCCGTTATAGGAGATGAGAAGTCAAGCTGGGAACACTATCCCATATCCCATACAGACCTTGTTGACAAGCCTTCCTCCATATTGTTGATAGCGGCCTTCATATTGTCCATCTAAGAGCGAATAGCCAATGTGTTGTCTGCAATTTCAGATTTAAAAAGGACTGAGACCAGGTAACCAGTAAAGTGGACCAAAAACAGATCTGGTCCACTTTAAGGGGTCTGAGATTGGTTCTTTTAAAGAGGACTCAAGTGTGAAAACACCCTTAATGCCGCACCCGATCTGATCAGCTGCTTGTGTGTGGCGTGCTCCAAATGAACATGACCGGTGACTGATATAAAAGACAGCTGTAATATTCCCAGTGTGATTGTACACAGTGTGATTGTAGCTCACCTTCATCCATCATGCATGGATACATCAGCTTAAGACCATAACTGGCCTTGATGTGTGCATGTTGATGAACGGTCTCTTTTCTTGGCCCATAAAAAAGTATCAAATAATTTGGAGAGGATATATTTGGGAGAATCAAACATCCACTGCTCCTTTTACCATGATGATTCAGATAGATCACTAATTATTGCTTTGTTCTATGACGTGTTTCAAGTGTACTGCATCTATAGCCAACATTTAGCAAGCGGTAATTTTGACAAACTTTGCTAGTTGAATTGTAATGATATATTTCATATTGCTGCACTGCTCCGTGTGAACCGCTAGAGGCTGCTTATCTATCTGCAGGGGTTTATGAATATACACACAAATTGTTTGACATACAATGAGTACTTCATAGATAAACTTGATAATTTATTATTGATGGATATTGATGTCTAGATAACTTTTAGATAAACTTGTTTAGATAAAATGAATATCTACACAGACAAGAAGTATTTCTTAAGCAGTTTTCTTATTTTATTCTATTATTTCTGAACATCTGGGTTTATTAGGTTTAAATTTATTTTACATTTACACTATGTTGATAACTTTCCCCTGTGGTACACTTTATTGTGCATTTTTATCCCGCAGGCCGGAGATGACTCCTTACAGATGTGGCCCACGGCCCGTATGTTTGACACCCCTGGTTTAAAGTGATTGTTAGGAAGAGTGTGTAAACTCCAGGACACTAATGAAGATGCAATCATTGAAAAATTAAGACCAAATGTGTCTGGCAGAGATGCATACACTGGGTAGCAAAAGCAGTCTCCACATCTCTTGGTATGTTTTATGGATTTTCAAGATTCATCAATCATAATCTACAGGGAGAAACTGCAAAACTGGTTTAAGTAAAAAAAAAAAAAAAAAAAACAGATTGCAGAAAGACACCATAAAGGCACCTGCATACTTCATATGAAATCAAAGAACAAAAAGGTATTACGTCATTTCGAACTAAATCTGGCCAAAACAATGGTGTTTTTGAGATTGTTCCAGTGGTTCATAACAGCTTGTTTAGTCAGTTAAGATCTGTCAACATGAACACACCAGAGTGCAGCGTTATTAGCAAACTGGTGCAAACTTACCTACATCTGCCTGATCGTTCACATAGAGACATTTTCCAAGAATGTCATGCATTTAAAATAAATATATAATTTATTAGGCTTCAAAAGGAATCAAATCTACTCAAATACATTAAAGTGCCTATTCACTCTTTTGTTTGATGCTGATTCATTCATGTGCCACCTTTGGCCGAAAGCCATTCACACACCTGCGCAAAGTAAGATCTGCCTCACTTAACATTATTTTGTCTGTAATCTGTCCATTACCCTCTTTTATACACCCATCTTTGCAGTAGTATCAGTGTCATCATAAATTAAAAGTACAGAGTATAAACTATGCATATTATGGCAGTGTTTAACATGTTAGCACAATAATGCCATTAATGCATAATGTAAACATGGAAATTACTAGAAATGCACCAATGTATTGGCCGCCGATATATACCGGCCTATTACTGTCTCTTCACGGTTTGATGTGAAAAGCAGAGAATAATACGATAATTTCAATCTCAATCTCATGTAAACATAGTTTTCTTGCTTTGCCAGATTTTTTAGGAGTATCAGCGTATTGGTGTTTATTTGAGTGGTTAAAACAGCCTCTATTACTGATCACAGGTGAATTCTATATATAGAATGAGGCATGTAGTAATTGATAATATTTTAATATCACATTAGTTTAGGTTTTACATGTAATATTGTGCGTTCTAATATTTAAATGCTTCTCTAAATGCCTGCCCATGTAGCGTGGCCGGTGTATGGATGTTCGCAAATGGTTTCCTGCTGCTCAGCTGTTTCGAACTTATTTTGGCACTGAACGAAGAACTTTTGTTTATGGTTTTTTTTTTGGAAAAATGAAAAACTGCTGTAGTTCAGCAGGATTTTTATTTGTATTTCAGAGCTGGACAAGCAGAAACTGACCACACATCTGCAAGCTTTTAGCAGCAGTGACAGCATTAAAAATTCAGTTGCTGTAAAAATAGCAGCACGCCAGAGGGTCTGTCGAAATGTGGACATGCAGGTAGCATTTGCACATTTTAGAAAAATCCCCTGAATCTGCATGTCCTTTGGGACTGGATCTTTGACAGCTTCTTTCCCACTATGCAAGATAAAAAGAATCAAATCCTCACAAGCTAGCATTTAATACCCTTCTTAAAAACATGTTTAAAGAAGCCACAATTTTTTTATGGCTTTTAGTCCATGTCTCTAGTTTACCCCTAAAAAGTTTACAAATTAATTTCTTATGATTTTTACATATTTAAAACTGACAGTCTCTCTTTTCACAGAAATTCCAAGGACATACAGTATACAAATTATTGTCCAATAAAATGCTCTCTAGAATGAGAGTTCCACCTTCTCCTAAACTATAAATAAAACCTGCCTTTAATAGATCAAACTAATCTCACTGATAATTTGGCAACAGTAGGTTGAAAGTTCTCCTGCTGAAATCAGTCAGTGGTCGAAGCTGGAGGTGTTGTTAAATGTAGTTGCATATGTGAGCTCCAGTTTCTGGGTGAAATGTCCACAGAGTGGCACCACTATTTGTATTTTTTGTAGTAAATTATGTAATAAAGTTAAAATGAATACCCCTACACTACACTACCCCAAACCCCAATATTAAACCTAATCATTAATAGAGTAATAGTGTAATTTTAGAGCACAAATGCAATCTCTGAATTGTGCCGACCATTGTTTATGTGAATGCGATTAATTCCTGATTCCTACAGGACCAGAAACCTTGCCTCAGAGGCTGCTTGTGCAATCAGAAGCACTAGAGGAAAATGTTATTGTGCTTGAAATGATGCAAAAATGCTGATGCAGAAAATTTACCAAATATTGTAGGGGGCCTGGGTATCTCAGCAAGTATTGATGCTGACAACCACCCCTGGAGTTGGAAGTTCAAATCCAGGGTGTGCTGAGTGACTCCTCGCCAGGTCTCCTAAGCAACCAAATTGGCCCAGTTGCTAGGGGTAACCTCCTTGTGGTCGCGATTAGTGGTTCTCTTTCATTGGGATGCGTGGTAAGTTGTGCGTGGATCACAGAGTTTAGCATGAGCCCCCACATGCGTTGTCTCCGCGGTGTCATGCACAGCGAGCAACGTATTAAGATGTGCGGACTGATGGTCTCAGATGCGGAGGCAACTGATATTCATCCTCCACCACCTGGATTGAGGTGAGTAACCGCACCACCATGAGGACCTAGTAAAGTGGTGAGAATTGTGCATTCCAACATTTGGAGAAAAGAAGAAAGAAATTATTTTTTTGGCCTCGGTGATATATTGGTTGATCACTAATTATAATCAACCACATACAAGTCCATTGCTCACTTCTGTGAATAAATTATAAAAAAACAATCTGGATAACAGTTTTGTTTGTCATGCTTTTAAGGTGCTCAATGTGATGGTTACCATTTAGGCAGTCTTCATTTACTGATAAAACAGCTATAAATATTTCAGTAACAATTCTCAGCTTGTTTTGAATGTGTTGCTTACATAAGAAATATGGCATGCAGTTGATTTACCCAAAATAAGCATTTGAAAATGTTAATTGTTTTGATCGAAATTAATCGCAATTACAACTGAAGGGGAAAAATTCATCATGTTTTTTGTCATTGTGCAGCTCTACTATATAGAATATATATAATACATATAAGGTTTAACGTCTTTGATATATAAAACCACTTTGCCTAATCAAACATGAAATAAACCAAAGAAAATATCTTACAATTAACAATTCAAACTAAATTGGTAATACAGAATTTGTATTTAACACTAATATAATCGCATTTAAAGAAAAACTGCTCTTACTTTAAAAAACTGCTTTCCCAAATTAGATTGGTTTGCTTACACAGAAAGTGACAGTCCCAACACATTTACCAGGCACCTCTGGGAAACAGACCTCCATCCTTGGAGGACACAGCTACAAATCAATGAGTGGACTTCATTACTGAAGAAGTAGGGCTTAACAGTTAACAATCATCCTGAAAAGGGAGTATCCCCTTATAATCTGTGACAAACTCCTTGGATAGAGGGACTGCCTGACCCCATTAACACTCACTAAACAAAGGCCAGTGCACTTCTGAACCCTAGCAGATCAATGCACCCTGCTCCAAACAATTAATGGGATTTCCTCAACCCTATTATTCCAACATGTCACTAGGGACTCCAGATACTTTGGTTTCTACCATATGAGCCATGACATGATAAAGAAATCCAGAATCTATTGGGACAAGACCATGACTTTGGCCCAAACTAAGAATGCACAGAAATCTCAGATGCCGAAAATGTTTGGCCGCAAATGGCATAAAATGCTTTTTTGGTTTTCGGCCAAAGAGAAAAAAAAAAAGCAGAAAATCTTGCACGACAATTAGAACAAAAACTGTTATTTAAAATCCGGTAACAGAAACATTCACATGGAAAAAAAGCATTGTTTATGTTGAACATTCAAGTCCACATCTCTAGAAGTGAACTGATCACTCTCTTGGTCATTAGCATATTAATAAAGAGCATTTTCTAGTGCTTCAGTATTGTGTGTTATTGTGTGTCATGGTCATTACTGACAAGCTCAAATATGACATTAAAGAAGCAAAAAGCAACATTAAAGTTGTAAGAGTGGGTAAAAAAAAATGACGATCCTGTTACAAATCGCAATTCTTAAGACAAACAATTTAAAAATCATCTCACTGGTAAAAATCTATTTTTAATGTAATTTAAAAAAATTACACATTTAGCTTAATATGCTAATCTAACGATAGATAGATTATTTATGTTAAGTCCTTTAATGCACCACTGCTACAGCCATCACAGCACCGCTTGTTCACTGTCAGACATCAAATCTTCTGCTGTGGATAATATTCCTGTAATCATGCATAAACCACAGATTTATTTGTGATGTGGTGTGTAGAGTATTTTTAAGGTTTTGTCCCACTTTGTAAAAAGCTTTTCTTGTTTCTTACTTTTGTTTCATCAATAATAATTGATAAGGCTCTTAGAATTCAGAGAGGACAGGTGGTCATCAGTGTACCAAACTACACACCTCCTTAACTGACTAGGGGACCAATGTTGTTTTTAGCTTTGTGTGTTTTAATCTCATTTCCTAGGGTTGTTAAAATGGCCAAACTCCACCTGTTCCACCAGAGCAGCTGCTGGTTTCATCAGCATTACTTGTCTTGACACCAGTGATCAGGAAGTGATCTATGCTATACCCTGCTGACAAAAACAGACTAGACCAATTAAGGTGGTTCAGCAGGTGACCTTAAATGTCCAGTTAAAACCTCTGCAGTTAACAAGTTTAAGGTATGTTTGGGAACATTCATGCTTGTTTTCTTCAATCACCCTATATGGCTACATTGGTTAAGATTGTCTCCATGCAACAATAACCATCTTAACCAGCTTGTGACTGTAATAGACCAGCATTGCCTACCTGAAATCAGTTTAGACCATCTTGAAATTTAAGATGGTCCAAACTGGTCCAAGTTGTTTTTTCTTCAGGATGGTATTTTTATTTATATTCTATCCCTTTTTTTCCCAATTTGGAATGCCTAATTCCCACAATTTAGTAGGCCCTCGTGGTGGAGCAGTTATTCGCCTCAATCTGGGTGGCGCAGGACAAGTCTCAGTTGTCTCCGCTTCTGAGACAGTCAATCCGCACATCTTATCACATGGCTCATTGTGCATGACACCGCAGAGACTCTGCATGTTGAGACTCATGTTACTCTCCATGATCCAAGCACAATTTACCATGCGCCACATTGAGAGTGAGAACCACTAATCGTGACCACGAGGAGGTTACTCCATGTTACCCCTCCCAAGCAACCGGGCCAATTTGGTTCTAGGAGACCTGGCTGGAGTCACTCAGCACACCCTGGATTCGAACTCATGACTCCAAGGAGGGTAGTTGTTAATTGAATAGGATAATAACAACTACCTTATTGCTCATTCTTAGAATTAGGGATTTCAACAATCCCTTGACAATTTTTGATTAGATAATCAAGTGTTTAACAAACCTTATTATTACTCATTAAACTTTATCTGGTGAAAATATATGCAAAACACTCCATCTTGTAATATATAGGCTATATAAGGTTTAATTTTTTAAATACTAACATATAGATTATTGGAACAGAGCCAAGTCTCAGTCACTGAAGAATAAGAGTCCCTGGTGTGTTTCGGGCTCATTTATAGTTAAAAGTCCTGCATTATACACCAAATCTTCATTTTTTTTGGTTATTATTGGAATTTTGGTTGACTAATAAACTGCATCTGGGATTGTATTTATTTTGTACTCTTGTTGTTTATTATGTTAAACTATTGGCTGATTAATCAGTTATCTGTATTTTCCATCACCTTAGTTATCAGTATCTGGAAAATCCACTATCGGTCAACCTCTACTAAAAACCATAAACATCCCCCAGCATAATGGAGAAGACTTTTGCTATGTGGGCTAAAAATGCAAGAATATCTGCTAGTTATGACCTGATCTATACTTGCTAGTATCAAAAACATCTTTGTTCAGAGTAGCTTAATACAAATGTGTTCATTACATTTGTAAAGGCCCTGGTGTATTAAAAGAACTTAGCTTTCATGGACATCTGCTCCAATAGAGAAGAAGCCAATATCTTTGGGGAGATAGTTCTCAAAAACACATATCTCTGGCTATCTTGTGATTGAGAGAAGATTCAGAGATCATATGAAGCACTTACGTTTATTGATTCTGAAGCCAGCTGACCTCGCAATAAGACAAGGAAATATGCAACCATGAATCGACCTGAAACTCCCACGCCATGAGAGAGAGGGACAATTTAACTATGAACACCAATATGTTGCTGCAGTGAAACAAAAATCTGAATTGGTCTACAAAAAAATGCAATAAAAAAAAAAAAAATTAAAACACACATTTTACTCATAATGTGACAACATTTTCAAAATGCAATTTATATGCTGGAATGCACCAATTATGGTGTTAGTATAGAAATATCACTCAATACATACCTTGATGTTTTGTCAGTGCTGTAACATTAACATCCTGGTGGCTGGGTGTAATTTGGTTAGATAAATTGTGGGCAGAAATCAAAAATCAAATAAAGTAAAGACCAAACACTGTTCACCCTTTCGTTTTCCCGCTATTTAAAATTTGTGGTGTATCATCTAGGAGACACTGGGAACAAAACGTTGTACATAGCTTTTTGATAGACCAAACCGTTTTCAAATACCGCTTCAACGAATCTGATGGCGAGCATGTCCAAAATGGACGTGAGGCTGTACGCTTTGGCATATTGGCACCAAACTTGGTAATATGTCATAGCCATCATGACTTGAGGGTACCTACAGAATTTAGGTTCAGTGCCAACAAGTGGTCAGGAGATGGATATATCGGCCATTTTGAGTTTTGTTGTAAATTGCTGTTTATTACAAACACTTTGGCATATCATTATGAAATTAGGTTGCGCAAAGTCTTTCTAGCAAGTCAGTCCACAGCCGGCCATCTTGGGAACACTCTCGGGAGGCTATTTCCAGTCATGACAGTGCAGCTCCTTGAATGGCGAAAGTCTAGCAATACGGATATCATAAATTGGGATTTTTTACCTCATAATATGCTAAAAAAAAACGCAATTATCCTGGCTTTTATAGATAATGCGCACGCACGTTCTAGAGTTGATTTCCTGGTGATGCCTGTATCTAAAAGTTGATTTACTCTTTGTAAGGCGGGACTTCCTTTCTACATCCTTTGACAGTTGGGCGATCAGAGCTCCTATGTTTAGCGTTCCAATTTCTCCTTTTCATTTTAATAGAAGTGTCCCATCTCTACTAAATAATCTCTGGTATGTGTCATCGCAGCTATGTCCTGAAGGTACTCAAAAAGTTTGGGAACTGCACCACAGTGGTCAATAGATATGATAAAACACTTATAACTTTGGATTACTTTGGCCTAATTTTATTTTGTTAGCTTCCTTGGGTCATGCCAAACACGGTGATACAACATTTGATAAGGTCCACTATACTTCATGTACGCTGTTGTGAATTGGATTTTTTCATTGAATCTTTTTAATGGTTCACTGAAACATTGTTCATTGTTTTACTTATGTGCAGGTCTAAAGCAGATATTATTATTTCAAATTGAGTAACAGTCTATGAGCCTAATATTTTAGCTTGTTTTATTTTCCAAGTGGGTGAAACTTTTACAACTGTAGGCCTCAAATTAGCATAATTTGTTTTCCAGTATAATTGCTTCAGCAAGAAACAAAAGTAATCCATAATTCTCACTATTGGGAACAATTAGGAACTTAGGAAATTAGACATGTGAGAGAGGCAGTGCTTTAAAGTGGAGATAATACTGAGCAGAATCATTCTGCAGTCATAAACACATTTCCTAAATTTAGCACCTATACAGTATATAGCCCAATTACGCTCTTAAGGTAAAAGACTGTTAAAATGCTACAGTAAAAAAACGTAAATTGGTTAACGAGTAGTTACCGTAAAATATGTTAAAATTTGTAATACATTTAAAAAGACAATACATGTAGTTTTATGGTAAAATGTTGTAAAAATTTAATTTTTATATATCTAAAAAGTATTATTTTCCTGTATAATTAACGGTTAAAATTATATTATGTTAAACAAGAGTACATGTACTTTATACGGTAAATTATTGTTAAACTTACGGTAAAAAAAAATTTAATTGGTTGTTCCCAGAATTCCCTGCATGATCCATTACATTTCATTATATTTGAAGGGAATAGTTATTATTCTTATTTTTAATATCGGTTATGTACATTGGGGTGTTCTGTGTTATATTTGATGTAGTTTAGTTAATGTTTATTGTATGATTTTAATTTCACATGTGTTACCCTGATGGTGTTTAGTGTTTTTGTGAGTGCAACATTTTTATTGGATTTTTTAAAAATACTGGTTTATTGGTCATTGCTCCAGGATGGGCCTCTTTTGATGAACTTCATATCATCATGTGCTTACTATGTGATTAACAATACATTATAAAGTGAAAAGCAGATTTGTACAGTTTCAGAAGGTTAATATATTAAGTGTATCATTTAATAATATAAACAATGGTACTGCACTATAAAATATACAGTTTAAAACTGTTAAATGTACAGATTGTTCTGTAAAGTTGTTTGCATTTTTACAGTATTTTATACATAATTAATCTGGCAACCACAGCTGCGCTATTTTTTGTAAAAACAACAGGATTTGTTTTTTTTTTACAGTCTATTTTTATCAAACTGTGCAAGCTCCTCTTCAAAATTAGCTCAACAAATTCAGACAATGACTATGTTGGTGAGAGGTCAGTGCGACACAAAAACAACCAACTTAAAGTGATTTTATAAAACTCCAAATTTGTGGACAGTACTACTTATGTCCCTAAAGCAGTGACCACAAAGCCAAAGAGTGAAAAAACAGCATGCAAGAGGAGGAAGACCAAAAAAACAATCATTTAGCTCCAGACTTCCTGCGTGCCTCAATGGAGCATTCAGCCACAGGATAGAACACATTTACCCCACAAAAAAAATAATATTCTATCTATCTAACACACACACATACATATATATACATATATATATATATATATATATATCACAGCTATAATACACATCAGACACACGCACCACTTGGCTTAAAGGCTCAAATACTTTTGTGGGCCAACTGAATATGAGCTACAGTATATTCACTCTGAACCTGTGAGATTGTACAAGTCCAGCAAAAAATTTTTTTTTTTTTAACATTGGACATGGCAAAGATAAAAAACACACCTTGCTAGCAACATCAGTGAAAGTCATACAGCAACACACCAATTTTGACCCCTTCTGAGATAACCTAAAAAGGTCTCACACTACACCGACACTATCTTTAAACTTAATAAGAAGTATATAAGAAGTATAGTCTGCAGCATCCATCATGACTAATCTGTAGTTGTGGTGATGGAGTTCCCACAGGAAGCTGTCTCCATTCAACGCAACACAAAAGCAGCAGAGCCTATCAGAGCTGGGGAAGGCTATATATATATCTCGTCAGGGCGAGGTTTCAATCATTTACTGGATGTTTTTATACATTGTAGAAACTGTGTCATTACAGGAATGTTCCAGTTCAATACAAGTGAAGCTCACTTGACAGCATTTTTGGCAAATCCAAAAATATAACTCATCCCTCCACTGAAATATCATGGTTAAAGTATGGCATTTACAATGGAAGTGAATGGAGCCAGACCATAAAGGTTAAAATACAAAGATTTACACTAGTATAGTCATAAGACGTAAACATTATACTTGTTAAAGGAATATTCCTGGTTCAATACAAGTTAAGCTCAATCGACACCATTTTTGGTATAATGTTGATTACCACAAATGTATTTCAACTCATCCATCCTTTTCTTAAAAAAAAAAGCACAAATCAGTGGAGGCACTTACAATGGAAGTGAATGGGGCCAGATTTCAGGGTTTCACCAACGCTACATCACCATGACAACTATGTTGTAATATTGGATAGAACTTTAGACAGAAAAGGTAAGTGATTTTATCACACTAACAGTGTATAGCTGTAAGATGTAAACATTACACTTTTGAAACTGTGTATTTTACATTTATGGACTGGCCCCATTTACTTACATTGTAAGTGACTTACTTTAACATAAATAATATGTTATATGCGATATATATATGATGTTGCCAGCAAATCTTTGCCATGTCCAATGTTAAAAAATACATTTTGCTGGACTTGTAGAATTTCACAGGTTCAAAGTGAATATACTGTAGCTCATATTCAGTTGGCCCCCAAAAGTGTACACACACACATATATATATATATATATGTTCCAAAAATACTTTCAATTGAGCCTAACTTTTGACAGCAACACCTGACATACTGATGGACAAAATTTTGAGCTGTGTATATATATATATATATATAAAACAGATGTTGATCAATTGCTACCAAGCATTGAAGTGAAATATGTTCTATTTTGTGTTTGCAGGAAAATATATGTAGCATGATTACACCTATATACAGTATGATTACACCTATTCCACTAAGCCGTGTTGTATTGTAGCTAAATGTGCAATGATCAAACTCTTCAGGAGTTTCCACTGGATAAGACAATCCAATACTGTGTCTAATGGGTGAGGCTCAGAGCATCAACAAAGAGGGGCGAGGATTTGCCTCCTCAATCAACTCATTTAGCTACCCCAAGGGGGGCAATAGCTGACTCCGATGGACTTCTAAGTAAGCAAAACACCCAAGCCTGCTTTAACTAAACCAAACACACAGGTTAAATGAACTTGTGGCGAGTCTCACCTCCTCCAGTGCGGTTACAGTATTCCTGCAGTGAGTCATTCTCGTGGTGAAGTTTGAGGCGGTGGGTGATTTATAATCTTCATTTGTCTCCGCCACAAACTCCGCCACCGTGATTTGGTCCGGCATTGTATATCCTTTTAGAAATCCCACAAATCTCAGTTGAATCCTTTCAATGACTCGCTCTGGTACTTATATGACGACAAATTCAAAAATAATATGACGAAATGAAACTATGACGAGCTTCCTGATGTCTGATCATCGCTGTGTATTGTCCTTGGCGGAATAAGTCAAGTTGGGAATGTATTAAAATTAGTAGGCACCAACAGAGACTGGAATCTATCTCTTCCACGGCGTTAGTTCTCACTTCTTCACGTTTAAGTGCAAATTCAGTGCACTCGTTTGATAATAAACCGATCCGATGATGTAGTCCTCATCCGTTAAGGGACATTTGTGTTTCTTGTCGCGCGCAGCAGCAGGCTGTAGAATAGATCAATGCACGAGCTCTTGCAGAGCGATTCAATGAAAGCGCAGAAATTGACAAAGTAAAGGTGGAGGAGATTCAATGGGAAGCGTTGACCAATCAGGTATAACGACAGTTAGTTCTAAACCAATCGGAATGGAGTAGGGCGTGGTTTGTTTGTGGCTCGCCTTTAGAAGTATATGCGTCTCTTTTAAGGTGGAGTAGGGAGTTTCTAGTGCGTGTGAAGGGGTAGATAACGTTAAATACTTTTTGGGTATGTTATTTGTAATGTTTGTTTTGATATTTTCTTAAATAAAAAAATAAACACTTTTTGGGTATGTTGTTGACATGTCCTGTGTTTTGACATGCTATGCCCCATGTAAAACATTTGTATTATTATTATTATTATTATTATGCCTGCAGCTTTGACCTCATATCAATTGAGAGACTATATGGATAATTTGTACTTTTAAAATTAATTTAGCATCATTGGGCAATAACAAACTAATGAAGGCAAGAATGTTTAAAAACTGACGACTTACAGGACCAAAAATGTGTTATTTCCCTTGTGCATTCATATAAATTAACCTAAAATGTTGATGTGGACAGAAGAGTTAATGGACATGTTATGCGTCACATACCCAAATACAGTCTGAAACTTTCTAATAAATAAATAAAAATACAATTGTAACAACATTTAACCAAATACTGACTAATTTAATGTGGGAAAATAAATCTACATTTATTTTTTAAGGGTTAATTCACCCAAAAATTAAAATTCTCTCATCATTTAAACACCCTCATGCCATCCCAAATATGTATGACTTTTTTTTTCTGCAGAACACAAATTAAGATTTTTAGAAGACTATTTCAGCTCTGTAGGTCCATACAATGCAAGTGAATGGTAGAACTTTGAAGGTCCAAAAAGCATATACAGGCAGGATAAAAGTAATCCATACGACTCCAGAGGTTTATTATATGTATTCTGAGGCAATTTTGTTGCTTTTGGTAAGAAGCAGATCAATATTTAAGTCCTATTTTGCTATAAATCTCAATTTTCACTTTCAGAATGTGAAAGTAAGTGAAAGTGGAGATTTGTAGTAAAAATAAAAGCCTAAATGTCTGTTTCTCAACCACACTTTTCGTGTAGCTTCTAAATACATAGATTTAACAACTGGAGACATTTAGATTACTTTCATGCTGCCTGTATGTGATTTTTGTAGCTTCAATGTTCTGGTCACAATCCACTTGCATTGTATGGACCTACAGAGCTGAGATATTCTTCTAAAAATCTTAATTTGTGTTCTGCAGAAGAACGTCATACACATCTAGGATGGCATGAGGGTGAGTAAATGCAGAGAGAATTTTAATTTCTGGGTGAACTATCCCTTAAAAAGGTATGCCTGTTTGAAAATATTATTTAAGATTCTTTATAGAATATTTTCTTAGTCCTATGCAAATTACTTAGCCTAATTACTTTAAAACTGAAATATTTCTGAATATAATTTTATTAGCCGGTTGACATCATTGTTGTGCCAATAAAAGTTGCACACACAGTTGCCTCCACAACAAAAGACTCATTTAGATGATAATTATGTAATTGCTGAGGGCTGTAATCCCTGGCACAAAAGGTGCCAGTCTTTATTATTTTTATACTCCCATGTATAAATAAAATATTGATCTCAGATTGAAATGAAATGTAATGTCTGAGATTTAAAGGGATAGTTCAACCATAATGAAAACGTTGTCATCATTTACTCACCCTCATGTTATTCCAAACCTGTAAAACTTTCTTTCTTTCCTGGAACATTAACAGAATGTTAGCTCAAGTCACCATTCACAGTAAAAAAAAAAAGTCACAAAGTTTGGAACAATATGAAGGTGAGTAAATGATGACTGAATTCTCATTTTTGCATGAACTATTACTTTAAGGACACATTTAGATCCTGCTAAAACACTTTGTTCCTGTGCTTTGTGATGAAATAAAAATGTGCTGACTTTATCAGCCCATTCAACCTCAGCAGGGCAGCCAGCGTTTTAAATAGTGTAGCAGCGCCAGTCTGAGACTCAGGACCAGCTCTGAATTTCTAACACTGTATGTTTGCCTGCGTACCCATGAGATTGTCTGGAAATACATTCTTAAATCCTAGCAACACTGAGAGTGAAAACAAAACAAAAAAAACAAGTTTGAAGACCTTCAATACTGTTGTGCTTGTGATATTCTCTTTAAAAACATCTGCCATCCAGAACATAATCTTTATTTATAATATATTGTGTATATATTATTGTAAGGAAAATAATGAATCAGACTTTACTATTTAGTTGTGTTCAACACATTTGTTTCCAATGACTCCAATCACATATGACATATGACTCCAAATCCAGAGGTTCTAACATCTTATTATAGGCTCCAATGGGCAGCTTGAGCCAATAGATTTTAAACTGACCAGAACACTAACAACTAAACAACAGCTGCAAAGCTTTGCTTAGGTTTTCTTCCAATAAATGGTCAACATTAATGCCACTTTCTGTATTTAATGTATTATTTACAATTTCCCTCAGCAGTCCTACTGATTCCTAGCTCTTTTAAAAATCTATTTGAACAAGGTCTCAGTTGAGATGGTAAAAAAATATACATTTTTTATACTTGAGACATCTGCCAAGTGAATTATGGTTTAGTTGACATCATTAAAGTTGGGGAAGGTCAGAGTTAGAGGGCATGAAGTACACACACACACACACACACACACACACACACACACACACACACACACTATGGATGGTGTGGCTATCCTTATGAGAAATCTCCATAGACATAATGATATTTATACTGTACAAACTATAGATTCTGTTCCCTAACCCCCACAAAACATTTTATATATTTTAAAATTTTCAAAAAAACATTGTTTAGTATGTTTTTTAAGTGATTTGAGGGGTGAAGTCCGTGACCAGCAAGGCAGCGAAATCCAAGATTGAGCAGATGGAGCAGGTAAATTAGGGAAGTAATCCAATAACGGAGGTGAGCTGCTGGAAGGTCAGTAGATAGATGAAACTGGTAACCAGGAGAGCACTGGAATGATAGGGAGGTAATTTACATTTACATTTATGCATTTGGCAGACGCTTTTATCCAAAGCGACTTACAGCGCACTTATTACAGGGACAATCCCCCCGGAGCAACCTGGAGTTAAGTGCCTTGCTCAACGACACAATGGTGATGGCTGTGGGGATTGACCCAGCGATCTTCTGATTACCAGTTTACCAGTTATGTGGTTTAGACCACTACACCACCACTACTCAGGGTAATGACTGAAAGCAGCACAAAAACAAAACAGAAAAAAGCCCAAACACTAGACAGACAATGTTGAGAGGATACAAGATTATCTGGCATGGGGGCGGATGACAGGTTTATTACAAGAAATGTGTAAAATGGGATGGGCTAAACCCAGGGAGAGAGAAAGTTTAAGCCGCACCACCACCAGAATCAAGACCTTGGCAATAGAAAAGAGCGTCCAAAAAAAACAATGTCAAAGTATGTGGGTAGAGGTCTTGAGAGAGGTTGGAGGAGGCCGGCAGTTGGGCGATTAGAGGTCTTATTTTGAGCACAGACTGAACAAGCCTCCAGAAACCGGTAAACATCTCTTGTCATGGTCGGCCACCAGAATCTCTGACGTACTAACAGCAATATAAATCTGACACCTCGATGACAGGCAATGTTGAATGAGTGGCCCCGCTTGAAGACGGGTGATCTGACCGACTCCGGCACAAAGGTCGGTCCAGACCACAAACAGTTTCTTGGCTCCCTCCATATAGTGACGCCACTCCCCTAAGGGAAGCTTGACCGCTAACAATTTCCAGTTACCGACGTAATAGTTCAGTTCAGCCTGAGAAAGACAATGAGAAAAATGGATGTGTCAAACCATCGAGAGGGTACTGTTGTGAAAGGACTGTGCCAGCACCCACCTCTGACACATCAACCTCCACCAAGAAGGGTCAGTTGGGGTCAGGATAAATACGCGCTGAGGTGAATAGATAAATTAGTTTGTCATAGGCAGCTTGAGTTTTTGCTGACCACACAAACAACTCCTTGGTGGAAGATCTGTCAGAGGGGCAGCTACTTGGCTGTAATTCTTAATAAAACATCAATAAAAGATTGTGAATCCCAAAAACCTTGCGGGAATCAGGGATTGGCCAACTGGCTACAGCCCTCACCTGGCCAGGATCCACACAAATTCTCTCCGTAGAGACTAAAAACCCCAGGAACGGAACTGACTGTGTGTGAAACTGACACTTCTCCACCTTCACAAAGAGCTAAGTCTCTGGAAGACCTGGCAGACATACTGGGTGTGCTCCTGGAGAGACTGGGAGAAGATCAGTATGTCATCCAGGTACACAAAAACAAACCGATTAACCATGTCCCGCAGCACACCTTTCACCAATGTCTGGAAGACGGTCGGGCATTGGTCAAACCAAAGGGCATGACTAAGTATTCAAAATGCACCATAAAGATGTTAAAAGCCATCTTCCATTATTCCCCTCCCTCATGTGCACTACAGGCATTCTGCAGGTCCAACATTGTAAAGACGTTCACACCATGCAACAACTCTAAGGCTGAAGACATTAATGATAAAGAGTACCTGTTCTTGATAGTAATGTCATTCAGCCCCCGATGGTCAATACAGGGGCGAAGTGACCCGTACTTCTTCTCCACAAAGCAGAAATCTGCGCCAACTGACGAAGAGTCTCGTTGCCAGAGACTCCTCTTTGTATTTCTCCATGGCCTCCCTCTCGGGGCACGACAACAAAAATATCAGTCCCTGTGGCAGAAAAGTACCTGAAAACAGGTCCACAGCACAGTCATATGGGCGATGCGGCTGGAGAGACACAGTACCGGACCTGCTGAATACCCCCCCACCCCCCGGTCATGGTAAACTGCCGGAACCGCCGTCAAATCAGGGGCTGGACCTGAAACACAATAGAAGATGAGACAGGAGTATAGGTGCTGCTCTCAGACAATTCTCAAGGCAAAAAGGAAATGGAGCCCCCAGCCCAACAAACCTGAGGATTGTGCTTTAATAACCAGGGATGCCCCATGATGATGGGTGCCAAGGATGACCAGATTAAGTAAAGCAAAATCACCTCCCTATGATTGCCAGAAATAAACAGACTCACCGAAGCAGTAACTTGGGTAATGGTCTCCAAAGCACTACACCTAATATTGCAGGCAATCTGCGAAGAGGTGAGATTGTGGATGGGCAGTCCCCACTGGATGGCCGAGGTGGAATTGATAAAGTTCCCCTCAGTGAATAAAAATGGAGCAAGGACGATGTTTATCCTTCCAACGAAGCATGGCCAGGAGGAGAGTACGATCAACAGGGGCTGACGCTGTAGGGCCGGATTCGGCTGCACTCTGTAACTGCTGCATTTGCTCTGTAAGTTCCGAGACTTGCCCGCCATAACTTTGAGCATTATGTTGGTTGAAGATAACTGCTGCTCGTGGCGGCTGAGGAGAACACATGCTGCGAAACAGCAGCCATGAAATCCGGAATTTCTGAGGGGTCCAAGCTGGCCAGATTGTAATGTCACAACCGATCAAAAAGGGACCCAGGAATAAACGTTTAGTAGCAATGTAGTAGTCAGCGAAACCGGCGTGCACACGGTGCCTGTAAACAAAAGCACACACGAGGAGAAACACAAAACAAAACAGAACAGTCTAGCCACCAGATCAGCCCGAGATCCCACACCGACAGTTGTAATAAATCCACTTATTATTTTTTTTTTTTATTCACGCTACATACATTTTAGTTCTCTTTATGTACTGTTTTTTTGAGGAGGCAAGACATAAAAAGACAATGATTTATTACAGTTCTTTTTTCTTTTTTGTTGTTGTCTGTTATCCCTGTTATTCAGGCTATTTACGTATGTAAAAAGAGGAAATCCACTTATTAACATTTATTTTATTCATGCCACATACATTTTAGTTCTCTTTATGTACTAGCTTTTAGAGGAGGCAAGACATAAAAAGACAATGATTATTACAGAATTTTATTTTCTTTCTTTTTTCTTTTTCCCCTATAATACAATAAGCATATGACCCTGCTGACCTTGAGACCTTAGGTTGTAAAAATAAACAGTTGATTTCAGATATAATAATATAATTATCAGATTCCCATTGTGAAGAACAGGCTCTCTTCTAAATACCATTATTAAACCACTTTCATTGCTCTCAACTCATAATGAATAATAAAAGCAGATGTTGATTCACATGACCTCTACTGGTGTGTCTTTGCATAACCCTGTTTCTTCAGGCTATTGAGGTTCAATTTCTGAAAAGAACATCTGAAGAGACGGTGATGTCAGACAGTTCAGTACTGAATGTACTAGCCCTTTGTGATTTGCTACAGTACAGCTGAATTGTGTGTGTGTTTTTTTAACCACATATGTGTTACACATATCAATATTCAATTATAAAAATGTTGCACTTATGTTTGCAAAAGTTATTGTTAACAACATTAAGGCCATAATAATTAACCATTTTACCACCAAGAGAAACAGGCAACATTTCCCATTTTAAAGGGAGAGTTCACCCCAAAATGAAAATTCTCTCATCATTTAACTCCATCCCAGATATGTATGACTTTCTTTCTTCTGCTGAACACAAATTATGATTTTTAGAAGAATATCTCAGCTCTGTAGGTCCATACAATGCAAGTGAATGGTGACCAAAACTTTGAAGCACCAAAAATCACATCTAGTGGATTGACATATGTCTTCTGAAGCAATATGAGTGTGGGTGTGGGTAAGAAACAGATCAAATATATATATATATATATATATATATATATATATATATATATATATATATATATATATATATATATATATATATATTAGCATAAATCTCCACTTTTACTTTAACTTTAAAAATATGAAGGAATTGAGATTTATTGTATAAAGGGACTTAAATATTGATCTGTTTCTCACCCACACTTATCATTTTTCTTCAGAAGGCACAGATTTAACCACTGGAGTCTTCAATGGTTGTATGGACCTACAGAGCTGAAATATTCTTATAAAAATCTTCTGATTAAAATCTATCTGTCTGTACCTACCTACCTATCTACCTATCTACCTATCTATCTATCTGTCTATCTGTCTGTCTGTCTGTCTGTCTGTCTGTCTGTCTGTCTGTCTGTCTGTCTGTCTGTCTGTCTGATCTATCTATCTATCTATCTATCTGTCTATCTATCTATTAGAGCAGCAACTATTAATTAGGTAATTGACTAAAGGTGCAATATGTAAAAATGTTCATGTAATATTCGGCTTTTTTGCCCATGTGTGAACGGCTTGTAACGCAACTTAAAAAATAGCCCTTCCCGGACTACCTAGGTTGCCTATTACAGCCTGTAGACTGATTTTCATGTGAAGGGAGTGGGTCGATTTGCCGGGAATATCCAAAGGATGTGACGTTGATGCGCACTCCCGACAGCCTTGCCTCAGACAGTAGCTTCTCTTCCGCTGTTCAACAGCGACAACAGACAGTCTGCAACACTAGTCAATGTTATCTTAGAGATGGAATCTAGCAAACATCTGACTCCCAGCACAACACCAAATCCTACACAAACTCAGAGTAAGCCAAAATAACAAAAAAACATTTATCTACTGATTATCGTCTGGCTAAGCGGGAACGTGAAAACTAGAGAGAACATCGGCAGGGCATTTGATTCCAGGAGGGACCTCCGATTGGTTCAAAACCGACCCTGAATTGCCGTTATTCTTATTGGACAGGTTATCTTACATAACTGAAAAGCAAGTGAAATATAGTGCCATAAGGATTTATCTGTGTCATTTTAGCTAAACTACAGAAACACATGAAATGAATGCTAGACAATGTTCAAGATAATCCCATAAAGACCCATTCATTAGTGTAACATAACTTGGTTATGCAGAAAATATATACAATCTATTATTATAAAACAATAGCATATCGATATATCAAAATGACAGTTGTGATGGAATCACATCAATACTGAATTGTGTCAATATATTTATAATGTCATCATCCACCAAATTTAGCTAACAGCTCTTGATAAAGCTGGCTAGCTAGCTAACGCTGACATAGGCTATCGTATAAACGCAGTCAATGTATCATGCAAAGAAAAGTGATTAATTCAATCTACAGTCTTGCATAGTCAGAGCTATATCCACACTTTGTTTTAGCCTTAGAACTTTTGTTCCTGCACTGGAGAGTCAAATATAACATACAGTCTCAATGTTTGTAGTAAAACAATCATAACTGTGTAATTCTATCATGCTACCTCATCTGTCAGCATGATGTCCATGAGTCACATTCAGCCTCTTTGTACGTTACGTCATTGTTTTTGTCGATGCCCGCGTCCCTATGGAGTGTGTGCACTAGCGCGAGCAACAGGTAGCTGGCTGCAGTTCACTTAACGGCCACAGGTGTCATTAATAACAAGGGTTTCTGAATCTTACATACTACACCTTTAATCTAACAATTAGATTAGGTTAGAATAATCTAGAATGATTATTCGACTATTCGTCTTAAAAGGTTGTATTAAGCATGCTTACTAACAATAAAGAGGACAATTTTAAAAATACCTCTAATTGACATTCACTGACATTTTTGTTTATTAATTTTAATTCAGTAAAGAAATTCATTGCAAAAAATCGTATTGTTTTCAAGTGTCTTTGTCTTGTTTTAAGGATTTTAAAATCCTTAAAACAAGATACATTTACTTGAGAAGCAACATATAAGATATTTAGACTTGCTTTAAGAGAATGTAAGTGTATTTTCTATCTGTCTGTCTGCATGCATGTAATATATATATATATATATATATATATATATATATATATATATATATATATATATATATATATATATCTGTCTACTTTATTGCAAGTACTTAATTTAAAAATGTTGAATGCCCATTGTAGTATATAAGTGATTTCTTCTTAACAGCAAGATAATTATGCATTCACAGTATACCACAATCATTAAGTTTTCTCTACCACCCACTCAGCCATGAGGGCTCTTTCAGAAAATGTGCTGAGTCACTGGGGTTACTCCTGCTGTTACTCGCCCCACACAATTTTACCCATATGTCTGCCATAGTGCTTTTGATTTGAACAGGTGTTTAGCAGAGACCCCTAGCAACAGAGCCTTGTACTAACATTATGCGCTGACCAATCCATGTTAGTACTTCATTATGTTTGTGAACATGAATTCCACTGGGTTAAGTAGGAAAAAAACAGAACAAGCATCCACACATATGAAATGTGCTTGGTCATGTGATTAAGAACTAGTTAGTGGACATCCTCAAAACACTCTGTAATGGCCCTGGAGTGGATTATGATATTTGTTTAAGATGGTTAGTGTAACTATTTGTAGTTGATATCATAAATTATTGGTTCCTGCTGATGCACACTTAGTTACAGGAAGTCAATAGTCCACTTATAGTGAATTGAATTATTTTTTTTAATGAAAGAAATATAACAGAAAAAAATACTTTCTACATTGAATAAGTGAATAAGCGTGAACTTGAAAATATTAAGTACATTTTACATTTGTACTCGATTCAAACATGTACAAAGTAATGTTCTAGCTTATAAGTTTATATTATTTATGACTGTTAATTATCTTCACAATGCGTCATCCCGTATCAATCCTAAAGTAGAAACTCTTCACAAGTAAATGAAATAAGTACATTTTACTTAACTTTTCAAAGGTGGCTTGAATAATTAATGAGCGTTTGGTTTCACTGTTTGCAAGTTGATTTACAATGTTTTTGTTTTTCGTTTGGTAACTTCTTGTTTTGTGAAGTCTGAAGTTAATTTTGTACTCAAAATTACTAAAAAATAAATATCTGTTCATTTTGTTTGTGCACCAAGTGTTCAGGTCAGCATGTGCTTCTTTGCATCATGGTTCTGTCGACATTAAAGGAAGATACTGTTTGCCACAATAATGTAAAAAAATGCAGAGAACACAGATGTACAAAACTGAAGAGTTTAGTTAGTGTTAGCTGTGATTTTTGGATTTTCATAATGCCAGAAGGTGGCACTGTCTAACTACATTACACAGGGACAATTCTCCAAAACAAGTCCACTCCAGTGAAAACTTTTATGAAAGGAATGTTCTTTTGTTATTACATTTTTCACTTTGGCTGCTCTTATTTCTCTGCCTGTACTTCATTTTATATCTAAAAAAATGCTTCTCATCAAATAAGGGCATATAAATGATCACTGTGTAGTGCTGTGTAGTGAATGCATATATTATGTGCTGTACTAGGCAACAGTGTTGTATAAAGTACTTTCATAATTAAAAAGTAAAAAGTAAAATTAAAGATAACTTCATGGAAATTGACTCAAGTAAAAGTTAAAGAAGCTCATGAGAAAATGACTTAAGTAAAAGTATAAAAGTAACTGATATTACATTTACTTAAGTATCAAATGTACAAGTAAACTGCATAAATTAAGGAACAGTTCATTAAACCAATGGAAACTTATTTGATTGGTGGTGCTCATATCATCCCAGATGCGTATGCCTTGCTTTCATCTGCACACAAAGATTTTAGAAGAACATTTCATCTCTATAGGGTCAATTCAATGCAAGTGAATGGTGGCCAGACATTTAAAGCTACAAAAGCACATTAAGGGAGCATATTTATTTAGCTGTGTTCAGTCGCAAACGTAACGAAAGGTATCAGCCACTTCTAGCTATTTTAGCGATACAAAAATACTACATTATGCTCTTTATATTACAAGCTGGCAATATATGTCATCATATTATTATCATTAAATATGATTTTCATAAACTCACTGGTTTTGAACGCATATAGTTTTACGGTATATCTCATTTTGCCATCGTTTTATCACACTGTTGCATAGACAGAATGAATGAGAGATCAGGCACTGACAGGACAATCCTTCTCCATCTGACACTCCTCCACAAACTTTACACAACCAGCAGAGAGAAGAAAGATGCAGAAACCAAAACTGCATCTTGTTTCATCTTAACAAATTAAATTATGCATTTTACTCTCCGATCTGGTCAGAGAGCATTCTCTCTTTCTTAGTGGTGTATAGTAAACAGACACGCAGATCAACATTCAGCATGGCTTATGAAACGTCGCCTTTATAAACAAACAAATAAAGCCATCGTTGGAGGTGATGCAGTTACATATAAATGGAGGTTTACATGGAGAATAAACACTGCATCGTCACAATCTCTGTAAAATAAGAAGCAGATTGTATTATCATCTCCTCAATACAACAACACAGCAACAAGTGAATGATTTATTACTCTTTTATTATAAATCCATTCCAAAATCATTCTGCTTTACATCCTGTGGTTGTTTGATAATCAGGGACGGATTACCGATGGATTACAGGATTACTCTCCAATGGGGCCAGTGCCCAGGGGCCTTTGACTAGCAGGGGGCCCTTGACTGCCCGTGGGGGACCTGGGCTTTAAGGTTGCGTGCTCTAGTTTGGTGATCCCCCCGCTCGAAAAACACTTTTGGGCATGAACAACGACCACCCTACCACTTTTGGGCAGGAAAACAAAACCCTGAATACCACAATTGGAGGGGGGCCCTTGGAGATAATTGGCCCCAGGGCCTTTGCAAGTCATAATCCATCCCTGGTTATAGTTTATAAATTTATATCACTATATTCTGGTATTTTGCGGTCAATAACAGCAGAATTTTTACACATTTGACGGAAATGCAGCTACGGTGATGTGACAGCAGATTGCACTTCATAAACCACACTCACACACAACTCTAATATATGATGGAAGTGAAGTTAGGTCAGTTAAGCAGTTTAGAAAAGTTATAGTGAGATTTAACAGCATTATACTTGCAGCTACCTTAAACAGTTTCTCACACAGTTATAGCCTGTGTGTTCATTGTTATTCGTTTGTGAAAATCTTGATGAATCCTTTCTAACAATTCATTCGAATGAAAAAATAATATAAATAAACATACGAGATTTATAGATGAGCCTCTGAAAACAATCTCAAAACATGGTTTTATCAGGTGCAAAAATCACTAAATAATCAAAAAATTGGCATCAGCCTTCAACATGCTCCAAGTTATCAAGGGTTAAAGGTGTTCCAGTTAAATCCATTTCACGTCTTCTGCCAGTAGTGGACACTCGCGCAACGTAAGCCGTGACGTACATCCGAGTCCCTGAGACGGAGTGAAGTTTGCGAGGGAAGGGCATACAAATTTGAAATGCAACGCAGCCCAAGTCAGTCCGCCTACACGGGCTTTGTGTTCAGGCGGCGCAACAGCGCTGACAGTCCGCGACCTGATGAGCACCAGAGAACATTACACACCCGACAGAGAAAAAACAGAGAAAGAAGAAATAGGTCAGACGGTATTTTGGGGTGATTTGACTGTGAGGGAGTGGAGAGCTGGACTAAACCATGGCCAAATCTACATCTTGCACTGGCTCCACACTACTGCAGCCAATCAGCGAGATTATCGATCTACCGCTGGACCAGGTAACTGTCACTTTAACTGTGATTTATGTTGTGATTTTGTCGTGTTGTCTCTTACAAAGATCGCTCTCCCGAAGTCGTTTGCAATAAATCCAGCACATTTGATGCTCACGTATGCCACCTACATCACTGTATTTCAGACATCGATTGCATGTTACAAAGTACGAGCTCTTGAAACATCTCAAAAGAAGCCTGCAATTCATTATCAGACATTTCATAACTGTTTTGAATCCCTCCCTTCCTGTGTTTTTCTCTAAAATATAGGCTGATGACAAGTGAGGCTTGGACTGTGCGTAAAACCTAGCGTGTTGCCTATCTAGACTGCATTACGCTCAGACCGAACGCGTTCTTGCGAGACGCAGCGCAACGCATATAAAAAACGCAGGTGTTGACCTTCTTTTTAACCTGCCGAGACGTTTAAAATATGTTTACATAGAAAAAATAAGATAAAAGACCTCATTCGGACACAAAGACGCGTTCGGCTTGAACGGCCCTTTGTGTTGTCTCGGTAGGGAGCACGCTAGATTTTGAGACGCCGCCATGTGTCACGATTTCGCTTTCGCTGAAGCGATTTCTTGTAAGAAGACAATCGTATTTAAAAATATCTGTCTACACAGAGCTGAGATGCCATTTGAAACTTGAATTATTAATGAATGAAAAAACAAACAAACAACAACTTCAGTTCAGACATAAAATCTTTGTTTCAGTTCCTCATTCCGTTTTAAGCTGCTATTTTGACGAGGGGGCGTTTGCTTGTATACAAAATGTTATCATCATTACACTTAAAGACAATGACATATTACTGTCATTTACTTTATTATCTGACAATCTGATTGCATATAGAGAACCCCAAAAGTCTTTCTTTTTAATCTCCTTTGGTATTACATCCTAGCACAGGTAGCTTCATTGGTCTCTGTTGACATCTCAGAGTCATGTCTCTTGTGTATCTTTAAAAATAGCCAGAGAATTAGTACTATAACGAACTGACACTCAATTATTGCTAGACAAATCTAGAAGCACATTGATGATAATCTCCTCATTGCAACAATGCACCTTTGATCTGATCTTGTGGTTGCTTGAATCATTTCCTTTTAGGGAGAGGATGTAATAATAATGCCTTGGGTTAAGTTAAATGCCCTTTCTTTCAGAACCGTTAAAAACAAGAGTTTTGTTCTGCTCAATGTTCTAGACAATGCTGCGGATTAAAGGGATGACAATTTTCTCATAATTTAGTCATGCCATCCCAGATGTTTATGACTTACTTTCTTCACCAGAGCACAAACAAAGATTTTTAAGAATATCTCCGCTCTGTAGGTCTGCACAACACAAGTGAATGGTGGCCAGACCTTTCAAGCTCCAAAAAGCACTAAAAGGCAAAATAAAAGTAATCCAAAAGTCTCCAGTGGTTTAATATATGGCTTCTGAAGCGATATTATCACTTTAGGTGAGAAACAGTTAATTATGTGGTTTAACAGGTCAGTTAAACATACTCACATCGCTGATCATGCAGCTTATCATTAAATCTGTTTACTGACCATTGGAGGGAGTAATCGTAAACAAACGCACTATAGTAAGACCTTTATCATGGCCAGCTCTGCCAGTCGCGGTTACTGTGATATTACATAATTCTCTGTGCAGATGCCAGAGTGTTTGCAGTCGCTCACATATTGTCCTTTAGAGTTTCCTTGACCCCTTTCGCTGGTGCTTCATATCTTGTTCTGCATGCCCGGGCATCAATGCACCTAGAAATGGAGTTGCTTTGGATTGGAGACATTCTTGCTTTTCTTTTGATATGCTTACCTTTTTAAATTGGTCAACAGTTTTGTTTTACATGTTAAACATATTTTTATGGAAGAATGTTTGGCTATTTATGGTTGGGTGTGGGAGCCAGCAGCTACATTTTGCAGTTTAACATTTTTCAAAACATTAACCTTATGGCAGGGCAGAGGGCGGGGCCGGTCGTGATCCTAAACACCCGGTCCCGTATTAGGCTAATTATGCCTCCGTGAGGGATAAAGGTCGACTGCAGGGGATCGTGCGGGAGTTAGAGATCGTTTACGGACATGTCCGTCATGTGTGTGTTTATGTTGTCTTTTAATTTTATCATTAAACTATTATTTATATCGTAAAGCCGGTTCTCGCCTCTTCCTTTCCATTGATCCCTTTACACTGGTGCCGGACCCGGGAAGGAGGAGGGATATGCCGTAGTAGAGTTCTCGCCACTACCGTCCACCCCAAAGGAGGTGACCGCAAGGGGAGAAGGGGCTCCTAACCGACCGCCTGGAGCGGTCAGGGCCGCTGCCAGGGGCGCAGGAGTCGCCTACTGGCCGCTGAAACGCAGCAGGGTTTAAGACCGCCAACCACGAGCGGGGAGGGGCTCACTGGCGACCGCCTGGAGCGGCAGAACCGCTGCCAGGGGCGAGGGAGACCCCTTCTGTTCCCCGAGAACGCGGCGGGGCATTCCGTCCGCCAGGGGCTGGAGGACTGCCTCTGATCCGCCCGGAGAGGCGTGGCTGTCGTCCGATAGAGGGTGGAGGAGTGGCCGAGGAACAAGCTGCGGCGTATCGGAGAACTGGCGAGATTTTGTTTTTCTTTTCATCTCTCTCTCCTCTCTCTCTCTCACTGCCGCTCTGCGTTGGCCTTTTCCCTCTTTTAAATTTTACAGTGTTTTTTTGGAGGGTACTACACTGTTACAGGAAGTACCCCCCATTTTAATTATTTCTGTTTCCCTCCCCTTGTCCCCTCCCTTGTCCAGGTAGATGGGGATGACCTGCCGGCAGACTAGACTTAAAGCACGCCTTCCCCCAGGGAAGGGGGGGTGGGGGGGTGTACGAGAACGACGGAGGAATGTGGCAGGGCGGAGGGCGGGCCGGTCGTGATCCTACACACCCGGTCCCATATTAGGCTAATTATGCCTCCGTGAGGGATAAAGGTAGACTGCAGGATATCGTGCGGGAGAGAGAGATCGTTTACGGACATGTTGTCTTTTAAGTTTATCATTAAACTATTATTTTTGGGTCTGTTTATGTCCACAGCTATAGTGCCCTTTGCTCTGTCATTGGCATGGTTCTTAACAAGCTTTTTGGAATGAGACTTTGGCAGGTGTAAGCCTACAAACCGTCTCACAATACGATTCCACTACTGAACTCCTGTTAATGTGAAAGAAATCACTAAATCGCACCAAGCAGATCATGAAACGATCTGTCAGTGTTACTACTGTACATCCGGAGCTTTAGCAAACACACAGGAGGAAGCAAAGGAAGAGGGCCTTGTATGTACTGTATGTATGTGATGGCATAAGATGGATGGCTAGACTGGGCCTAATATTTCTTTTTGGACTCTCCTGAGTCTCCATAAGATGACAATGTAATCTGAGACTTTGATGGTTAAAATAGTCTTGTCACTGTGTGCACTTCCCAGTTGGCTGCATAGGCCCTAAAGCCCTTAGATTCCTGGCTTGTGTGTTAGAACTCAGTGGTGATGTTACTTTATAAAAGATATCATACCAAGTTTCCAGGTAGCATGCTTGAGTGTTGTTTTTATATTATAGAACAGTTGCTTGCCAAACTGTGACTGTTTGTGTTAGTTCTGTTCCAAAACTAGTGAGTTGCCTAACTAGACCGAATCATAGGCATGCTTCTGCGCAAAGGCTGTTCAGTTAGTATGCTGCCTGTTTAGGCAGTGGACAGCAAGGCAGCTCACTAGCAAAGAAAAATGCACCATTGCCTTAAAATAATAGAATTTTATTCTTTGGTGTCTGTGATTGCTGTATTTTGTGATTAGGAGGATGTATTTGCAGAATGTAGAAAGTTACATATGTCAGGTTGATTTTCTCTGTACACTTTAGTACTAGCTTTGAGGGAAACTCAGATGTCACACTTTTCATGTTCATTTTTTTTTATTTTTATTTAAAACTATTAGCCTGTTAACTAACTTTAACTAATACGTTGACATGACTCATAGTTCATCTCATGATTTAGCCTAGGCTATGAAGATTGGTTAAAGGTGAAGTGTGTAATTTCTGGACTCCTAGTGTCACCAAACGGAATTACTAAAAGTATGTTTTCAAACAATATTTGCTAACACCCCTTAGATCAGGGGTGCCCAATACGTCGATTGCGATCTACCAGTCGACCGCAAAGGCAATGCTGGTAGATCGCACAAAATTTAAATGTGCTTTCGTTAAATTTGTATACAAATAAATATAATGTCTTTCTGTCTGACTTGAACTTGACGAGTACATTTTGACCAGGCAAGATTTTTCAGTTGCCATGACAACTAGGTTTGCGCCCTCCAAGGGCCTCTGAGAACGGAGTGCGAAATTGCAAAGCTAGCAGTGTTTGAGACTAGCTACCAGCAGCTACTGCCCTGATTATGCAAAACTGTCTGATTCCATTCAGTGCAAGTCATCAGAATAAGGTAAATGCCCTGTCTATTGTAATCTATTGTGCTGTAGGTGTGTTGGGTTTAGTGTTAAAACTGGATGATATCAACATTATTTTATTTTATTTTTATTAATTTGAAGATGAATTCCATATAGGGATACATGCAGCAGTCCTAACAAGCATTTTTTTTTTTTATGAATTTTTTTTTTAGTTGGTAGATCTTATTGAGTTGGTCATTTAAAAGTAGATCATCATGCAAAAAAGTGTGGGCACCCCTGCCTTAGACTCATCATGGCCTTTCCCACTCTCTGATTCCCTATGAACAAATAGGCCATACTAAATGAAAGATGATAAAAGTTTAACATGGTAATGAACTAGCTCACTATAACATATACACACCAGACGGAAAGCATGGCACAGGAATCGGCTCGTTTGAAAACATCGCTGGATTGATCAGCATCTGGGTGGACGGTGCAGGATATCCAGCACATGAGGTAGGATTGTTCTACTTGTAGCTTGTAAGTGTAATGACAGCACCGTTATTGACCATTTTGGAGCCCTAGGGGAGATCGCTGTTGGGAAGGCAGCGGTGTATTAGCTCGTTAGCAATTATCTCGTTATTGGTGCTCCGGTTTGCCAGAACAATCTCAGAATTTGTGGTGTGTGTGCGTGCGTGTGTGCCTCCGTTCTCACTGTCTCAGTAGGTGATGCTAACTTTCTTTGCCTTTGTACACATCTGCCATGGTTTTTCATATTCCCTCGGCTGAAGTAGCCTCAAAATATAAACATAAATGCTTTGATTGTGCCTTAGAGGCTCAGTTTTTGCTCTTTTGGTGAAGTCAAACCTATAAATGGCTTACCTATAGTTGTCAATGTACAATAAACAGGGATAGTAGAACCACTTCACACTTCACCTTTAAGCAAATTGTATTGTTCCTGAGTACAAATCAATGGACAAGGCATTCACCACTGTGGCTCTGTGCTCTATCAAAGCATTTGCTCTGTTTGAGCATCCTGACCAGCCTGGCACAGCAACATTGGCTCAACCAGTGTGGGGTGTGACTATCTGTTTTGCAGACCAATGGAAGATGGGGGAGTGTTCGGGGAGCCTGTTTTAAAATCAGTATAATTCCATTTAGTAATTGTGCAGAAATGACACACTTCACCTTCAAAATATTTATGATAGTTGTTGGAGGTAGGATTCTTGAGTTACATTTACATTTAGTCTTTTAACACATGGTTTTATCCAAAGCGACTTCCAAATGAGGAACATAGCAAGCAATTTGTCGTGCAAAGGTCAAAAATATCTGCAGTATTACACTGACGAGTCTCAAGGTGACTGGAGTAGTGTAGATGCTAGCACAGAAGATTTTTTTTTTCTTTCTTTAAATATTGTTAAATATTAAGCAAGTGCATTTAGGGTGGATTGGTTATGTACTCTCGAAACAGATGTGTTTTCAGCAGATTCTTGATTGTTGATATGGTTTCAGCAGATCGTATGGAGGTTGGAAGCTCATTATGCAACAGATTAACAGAGAAAGTGAATGATCATGAAATAGACTTTGTGCCTCTATGCAACAGGACCACCAGGCATAAATTATTTCATTGACCTTAGAGAGTGAGTTGGTACATAGACCTGGAGGAGTGAATTGAGTGTAAGAGAGTGCTGTTCCACAGAGTCAAAGCCTTGAATTTTATGAAAAGCTGCTACAGGTTACCAGTGGAGCGAAATCAAGAGTGGGGTGACATGAGCACTTTTTGGCTGATTGTCAAACAGATGAGTTGTTGCGTTCTGGACCATCTGCAGTGGCTTAATTGTGCTAGCTGTGAGGCCTGCCAACAGGGCATTACATTAGATCAGTCTTGAGATGACCAGAGCTTGGACCAGGAGCTGTGCAGCATTTTCAGACAGGAAGGTCTGATTTTATCCTGTGGTATGAAACCGCAAGACCGGGCAGTTGATGAGATTTGGGCAGTGAAGTTAAACTGGTTTAAGCTGGTTTATGTTAGTGTAGTTGAATCAAGATGAATAATGAGGTTGTGGTCAACAGACGGGTTGGCTGGATTGAGCTGAAGGTGACATTCCTTTGTCCTGGCTGAGATCTTCGAGAGGTAGGCAGAGATATGTGCGGAGACAGTGCGGTCGTCAGGCTGGAACAACAGGTAGAGCTGCATATCATCTGCGTAGCAGTGATAGGAAAAACAATGGGCCTTTATTATCGGTCTGAGTGATGTAGTGTAGATCTAAATGAGGAGGGGTCCAAGCACTGATCCCTGAGGAACACTAGTGGTCAGCTGTTGTGACTTGGACACCTTTCCTTTCCAGGTGACCTTGAATGATCTGCCTGTGAGGTATGACTCAAACCATCTAATCCATCACACTTCACGTTCCTGTGATGCCCAGGTCAGAGAGAGTGGACAGGAGAATCTGGTGGTTCACTGTGTAAAAAGTAGCAGACAAGTCTAGGATGAGGACAGATGATCAGGATTTAGCTCTCACCAGTCGCAGGGTTTCTGCTACTGACAAAGGGCAGTGTCTGTCTTTTTTTTTTTGTAAGCCAGACTGATGTCTGTCGAGTAAATTGTTCTGTGAATGTAAAGCAGTCAACTGAGTTGTAGTAAACTGAAAAAAGTTGTGGTTATCTGTAAAGGAACACTTACGAGGATATGAATGACCTCAGCTGGTCTTTAAATAGACAAAAGTTGTGACAATACCCCTTCTGAGTGACTAAATATTCTGGATGACCTTTAAAGGTTGATGATTGCCAGTTTAAGGACTTAAGGCATACAATCTATGACCATATACTTCAAACAGACTAGATCACTTTAGTTTTTTTTGTCACAAAGTGTATTGATGGAACTTTTGTGTGAAAATAAATAATAACAGAAGGTTGTTTTTATTAAAAACATTTTTAAACCCAAATACGATCCATTCACTTACCTCAAAATCAAACTTTAGACATAGCACGCAATGATCTCATGGATCAGGAAATGACAAACAGGTGTTAAGGAAAGTACTATGATAATTTTTGTTGCTGTTTAGTGTTTTGGGATAAAATCAAATTAAAAGTGTCTTTTATCCCACAGGGACTTTGTACCCTATATGTCTGCAGGGGCATTTAATAATGAAGCACACAGGTCTCTTGTATTTCACCCAGCCCAGCAGGAGCATGAGTCACAGTCCTAATATCTCAGAAGAGCTAGATACTCTTTTTTTTCTCTCTCTCTCTCTCTCTCTCTCTCTCTCTCTCTCTCTCTCTCTCTCTCTCTCTCTCTCTCAATTTCAATTTAAAAGTACTTTATTGGCATGTTTGTGTTTACATACAATATTGCCAAAGCATTAATACACAAAACAGATAATGACAAGACAAATAATAATAATAAAATTGTAACAAATAGCAATAAAGTTAGAATTAAAATAAGATGTAAAAAACTATAATAACAATATACACTATAAAATATAAAATAAGCATTTAACACAACATTATGAGCATAAGAGAATAAAAGTACTTTGAATGAAGTACATTAAGGCAGTGATTGGTTTCTGAGGAGGTGCAGCTCAAAAATGAATTTTGCTGCAACTGATGCATGATGGTCCTCCCCCAGTAACACCGGCATCTGATCTGATCTCCCCCAGTAACACCGGCATCTGATCTGATCTCCCCCAGTAACACCGGCATCTGATCTGATCTCCTCCAGTAACACCGGCATCTGATCTGATCTCCCCCAGTAACACCGGCATCTGATCTGATCTCCCCAGTAACACCGGCATCTGATCTGATCTCCCCCAGTAACACCGGCATCTGATCTGATCTCCCCCAGTAATACCGGCATCTGATCTGATCTCCCCCAGTAACACCGGCATCTGATCTGATCTCCCCCAGTAACACCGGCATCTGATCTGATCTCCCCCAGTAGTACCGGCATCTGATCTGATCTCCCCCAGTAACACCGGCATCTGATCTGATCTCCCCCAGTAACACCGGCATCTGACCTGATCTCCCCCAGTAACACCTGCATCTGATCTGATCTCCCCCAGTAACACCAGCATCTGATCTGATCTCCCCCAGTAACACCAGCATCTGATCTGTTTCTGCCAAACTGGAAAACTGTTGCATGAGGTGTGAGTTTGTGGAGGTGTCTCTCTCTCAACTCTGTACATTTCTCACAGTGAAGGAGAAAGTGTGTCTCTGTCTTGACCTCACCCGTGTCACAGTGAGCACAGACTTGTTCTTCCTTTGGAAGCCATGTTTGTCTGTGTCAGCCTTTTTCTATGTTCAGACTGTGATCACTGAGTCTGTATTTGGGGAGGATCCGTCTCTGTTTTTGATCTCTTACAGTGTGCAGATATTCTGCCAGATTATATGTTCTATTTAGGGCCCGATAACATTCCAATTTGCTTTGGTTTTTACTTTCATTTTCCCAATGATCCAAATATGAATTTTTGCTTTCTTTTATGATTTGATTTATTCTGATCTGGATTTGTTCAGCAGTGCTGGTCTGAAACTGGTGTTTGTTAGTGGGTTTGTGAGTTTCAGAGCCAGCTGACAAAAGGAACTGGTTTTAGGCTTCAGCTCTTGGGTTTTAAGGGCTTCATGTTGCAGTGTGTTAGGGGAACTTGAATTTAGGTGTGTCCAAAATTCTCTCTCTCTCTCTCTCCCTCTCTCCCTCTCTCTCTCCCTATTTCTCTCTCCCCCTCTTTCTAAATGGGGACTCTCTTGAGGCCACTTGCACCTGATTGAGTTCTGCTAAAGGGAGAATTGAACAGTGTTGTTTTACTTTTTTTTTCATTGGGGTACTGAACTTCATCTCGGTCAAATTTTTTATATGTAATTTGATACTGATTAAAAATTACATGCAGTAAAAAATTATAATTTTTTATAATTTTAAAAAATTATAATTTTTTACTGCATGTTTTTATGAAAATTTAATTTTAAGTATATTATGTAAGGATTTATTGATGACAGACCTTTTGAATTATTAAAAAATAATGCACCCCGAGGTGGTAATGCAGCCATGGCACAAAGCGCAGAATGTTTTTATTTTTTTATTATAATCCAATGGACCAGAGTCAATTATTCCGCTTTTGCCATGGTTACCACACCTGAAGACATCGTTCAGGGTTTTTATCTCAAGCCTTTTTCAGGTTTCAGCAGATTGTGTGTAGGTTAGAAACTCATTCCACAACTGAGTAACAGAGAAAGTGAATGATCGTGAAATAGACTTTGTGCCTCTATGCAACAATGCTAGTTTGAAAGTGTTACTTTAGAACTGTCTATGTGTGTGAGAGCGAAAGAGAGCAAGATAGAGAGGGTGCTTTCCACAGATATTAATATAAAAAGTTATTATAGACATTGTCATTTTTAACCGATTTCCTTGCCAATGTCTATGTTTTATTGGATTCATTTTCTGTGGTAGCCTGTTTGGCTCTTTGAAATAACTGAAATAATTTGCCAAAGTGATATGAAATTATTATGCGGTCTGGAACTACTTCATAGCTGTGCATTTACTGAAAAATCATTGCACACCTTAGAACATACATCAACCAATCAGAATCTAGCATTCAACAGCCTTGTTGTTTAAGTAATAATTTACTATCCTTTCCACACTTTCATTTCATTGTCTAATAACAAGTAATTGATTTTCGCAATCTCATTACGTAATCCAGATCACATGTTGTCTATTACTACCCACCATCAAATCTCAAGTGTAAGAACAATAATCTTGTGGTGCATTCCTTTTAAATATCGGGTTTACCATAATTACAAGATTTCAAATTATCTGATTATTATGAAAGCTCTGACTTGACAGCTGTGACATGATGTACACAAATATGGCAGCAGCCAATAGTTTAATGTAGTGAACACATTTTTCTGTGTGATAGCCATTTTATTATGCCATTGTTAAATGGACTGTTTTATTTGTTCTGTAATATTTTTCAAGAACATGTAGATGTGAACTAATGAATTAATGTAGTAATACATATTTTGTTGTTATCAACAACAGAGCTGTTTTTGCTATATGAGTATTGCATAGAAACAAATAATTTTCAATGTCCGAAGACGTGCTCAGACTAGAATCTCCGAGTTGCTATCTCAAAATTACAGTAATACTGACACGACGTGAGCATAGAGAAAAACAGCTAAACAGTTTTAAATGTATGTATGAAAAATAATTCCATTGTCATGGGACAAGAATATGTACATTTGAAAAATTTTACTTAAATGTTTTTTATAATATTAAATATATACTAGTTTATTGCTCCTGTAAGGTTGTCTAACTGTTCAGAGAAAGGGCAATCAGCTGTCTTGCCTTTCAAGATCCCTTGCTGTTTGTCTCCACAATGAAATGGACTAATGCGTCTCATTAGCTGTCAGTGATCTCCAGCAGTGTCCAGTGTCATTTCTGTAATGCTGGTGAGAATATGAAAATAATACAAACTCAGTAACAAGTCTTGCAAATGTAGGAACTGCTGGTAATCCCCTTGTAGAGTGATGTGAAACTTATCTGCAGCATTAATTGACTGTTAGTGAAATCAGCCATTAAGAGAGGTAGCCATATATTTTACTGTCAAGGCTGATGATTTCATCAAGCACATATGCTGCGTTATGTAAGAGCAAGATAAATATGGCACTTGCACTTTGCTATAACTTGCCACTCTGGATTTATCTCTGTGTTTGATTCTGTGTGGCACAGATCAGCACGTGGAAGTTTGACTGTCCAAAGAGAGCTGATTCAAATCCTTTGAACTTTGAAAAACACAAAAAATAGGTAATTTTAGATTGAGGCATAATATTAAAATATTGCTTTCAGGGCCATACACCACCATAGGCATTTAGGGGGGCACAACCCCATCAATATTCAGTGGGGATTTTAAAGGCAGATTCTTACATTTTTACATTTTACAATAATCACCACTTCCAGAGTATCTACTTCTTTAGGGGGGTGTATACTACTCCCAAAAATAGTACAGAGCAGGTTGTGCAGCTGTAAATACTTAAAGAATTGAGATCTGGGAATCCTAAAATGTTGAACCATATTTTCAAAGTACCTCAACACTCTCATATAGGTCACCGAGCGTATTAACCTCCCTCACACTGTCCAGCAGAAAGGGGACTTATTCATTCATAATTTATGGTTCGACCATATGCTCGAGGCAACATTTAAATAAATGTTCAAATTAAACACTCAGGACACACTTTTATAGATAACGGGGTGTAACTTAACTTCTCCAGTTAGTTTAATAGAAAGGCTTTGTAATGGCAAAATAGGGGCAAGAAATTCCTGTTCAATACAAAAACAGGGAGGGGCTCTTTCAGGTGGAAGTAACCAATGAGCAAAATGTCTGAGTCTGAATGCATAAAAATAAAACAAAATCTTGGGTAGGCCTTTGTCAATTGGCCTATGTAACTTACTGAAATGTAATCTGGAAAGTTTACCATTCCAAATGAAGGACTTTGCTATGCTATCAAATAGCTTGAAATAAGAGAGGGGGACATCTACAGGGAGAGACTGTAGCAGGTGGTTGAATTTTTGGATACAATTAATTTGAATAAGATTAACCTTCCCAATCATAGATAAATGTGATGAAGACCACCTGCCCACATCGCTCGAAAACCTTTATATTAAGGGGTCAAAATTAACTGTAACTAAATCACACAAATTTGCTTGTAATGCCACTGTAAGGCGCCCAGCTGAAAAGCCGTTATTGGGCAGTACGATGTCAGAGCCAAAGCTTTGGATTTAGACCAATTGACTCTGTACCCTGAGAAATTAGAAAAGGAATGAATAATTATGTGGAGGCAAGGCATAGATCTAGTTGGGTCAGAGACTGTACTCTCACAGTACATACAATGTAAAGACAAGAGAATGCTGGTTAAAAGCTAGTCTAAACGAAACAAAGACACAATTAAGTATGTTGTCACCAACTTGGAAAGTTGTGTATCCAGTGCACAACAGTACAGGTTTGGGACAGTACAATTTCGAGGGCTAGCTAGTCTCCAGAGTCTGATATCTCGGCTTGAGTTGCCCTCTTGAATGTGAAATGGGCACAGTGTGTGATGTTGGCACCAGGGCGGCATATTAAGGGCAAGTTTTAGGCCAACGCTGCATGTCTATTGGCTCAATTGTGGGAATGCAGATCATCTTTGGCCTCACAGCCCGAGGTCCTACCTAGACTATTGTCCCTGGCTGACCAGTTGATAGCCCTGGTTCGCACTGGCCCGATAGTGGAAAAGCAGCTACTGAAACAAATTGCCTCAGGGGGGACTGTTTCTGCAATAATTTTGCTATAAATTTCTTAAAAGCTTCAGCTAAATTACAAATTAGTACATTAGTAATGGGTGAGGTTGTATTGGCGCAGTTCAATTATCAATGAATTGTATCAGTTTGTTGTATTTCTAAATCATAACGTAAAGTTTGTGACATTGGGTATGAGTAACACATAAGCTGTGCTTGCATGAATGACTGTCCTAAATATCTTCAGAGTTGCCTATAGAGACGTCATCTGGAGTAGCCAATGACAATGAAACTACATGCTGTTTGAAAATCTGAAATTTGTTGTTTTTACAGTTCCATTTGGTTATGCTAGTCACACAGAAATAACACTCCTCAGCTTAATGAGGGACTTCTTTATGCATAGAGTGTTTCCAAGAGCAACATCAGCCAATCAGCTGCAACTATTGGAAGATGGAAAGAGAACCTATATTATTCTCATAAGTAATTACGACACTTTTGTGTGGTCTGTAGGCTTGCATTCTAAAACACTTATTTATTAATAAAATATTTATTTTAAGCAGTAAATGCCTGTGACATGCTTCCAAAGAATCCAGAATCAATACTGTTTCAAAATTTACAAAAAATGTTTTATTAATTACACCCGTGACTGATTTCAGTTATTGACTAGATGGTTTTTAGAGCACTGACAAAAGAGTTGATTTCTTTCTAACTCTATATAAACCACTGAAAGTAAAAGTGTTCAGCTTTTGGAAGAACCCATTGATTCTCAATGTGATAATGCACAGTAAATATAGGGAACAAATGGGCTGAAGTACACATTAATATACATTTTGTTTAGCAGAGTGGCATTTCACTATGAATCACTCAAATGTAAAAAATGGCATATCAGATGAAACTAGAGACTATAATCGTTTGACTCAAACAGGTTTCAATGTAAAAACGTAAGTTTTATTACTAGCTGAACTGTGTTTTTTGTGGCGTTTCTCCCAAAGACAAAGTCCGCTGTGATCAGTGCCATGTTGCAAAGTTTAACTCTTTACTGACAGTACAGTTTACTATTATTACTAAAATATTTATCAAGGTATTTTTTACAATTCTGGTTGTTTCATGGTATATCACTGTATTTGTTTTTCTTTGCATGACTGGGTCTTTATATAGATTTATAGTGGCTTAATTTACTGTCAGGATAATGTAATATACTTTGTTGGCCATTGAATAAAGCAATTTGTTTCAGCTATGCACCAGTTCTGCGGTATTTGAAAAATACATATCATATGGGAAATTAAAGCACTAATTCATGTGTATATGGGGTCGCACAATGTTAATCATGGCAGGTGCAAATAGCAGTAGGTCTAAATCCAAAACAGCAAGTGTAAAGTAATGCTAACAGACCCTCCTGAAGCAATTTCCTGTCTTTTAAAGGGCACCTATTATACCCCTTTTCACAAGATGTAATTTAAATCTTTAGTGTCCCCAGATTGTGTATGTGAAGTGTCAGCTCAGAATACCCTACAGATAATTTACTATACCATGTTGAAAATGGCAATTTTTGGGTGGGAATAAAAATGTGCTGTTTTTGTGTGTATGTCTTTAAATGCAAACGAGCTGGTGCTCCCTGCCCCGTATCCAGAATAGGACGTTTTGATATCTCTGCTTCAGATAACTAGATATCATAAAAAATATGACTGACAGCTAAAACAGTGGTTTTCAGCCCTGTATGTTTGAACCGGAGTGAGACACTGATGAGGGAGAGACTCAGTCAGAAGTCAGACAGTCAGTCAGAAGTCAGACAGTCAGTCAGAAGTCAGACAGTCAGTCAGTTTTCAGCAGTTTTACAATGATGGATGAGCAACACACACACAAAAACGTTTGCTATGCGCTATAACGAAACAACCAGTGGCGAATTCTCAGGGCCAGCAAAGCCTTATCTGCTGGCCTAAAATGCCAAATAAATCAATATTTTTCATCTTTTCATTTTCAGTCACCTTTTTGTCTATGTATTTTGCCTTAATTAATCTACAAGCAAATAGAGAAAAATGAAAAGTTTATCCAGTCAGAATTTATTTCTTGATGTTTACAAGCAAAGTGTGATAGCTGTTTCACAAATCGCATGCCAGAAGCCGAGCTCGTTAGCTGAAGCAGCGTGTGAGTTTGAGCTCCACACCGTCAGGCCTTCAGAATTTTCGCATTCATTGGCCAACAGTGCAAATTAATGCGCAACTAAAGTGAGATTCATCAGCCAATCAGATTGATTTATTTGTTCTTGGTGGGTGTGATCTTTAGGATATGTCCCGGTCTTTGTTTTTATTGAAATGTATTTTTTTTTATAGAACTATAACACTTACAACAAAATATACTGTACACACAGAGGATCACAATGTACTTACTGTTACAATCATAGTAGCATTAAAGAGTATAAACAGAAAGAGAGAAAGAAAAAACAACAAATAATAATAAACCAAATAAAGCCAGGGGATAACTTAAAATGAAAAGGTTTCAAGTATTCTATACATTCGTTTTGCCTTTTTATTTCTTGCATCTTTTAGAGTCCCAATATAATGCATCAGTTCAGTTTTAAACGGTATGATGTTAGGTTTATTGTTTGCCCATTTTTGTTTGTGTATATGTTTTCTTTTCCATATATAATTAACAGATTAATCACCAAATTTTGTTCTAAACTTTTATTCTTATTCTTATACAAATAAAAATTGGTTGAACACACATTCAAAGAATAAATGTTTTATGGATTCTTCCTCTAAGTTACAAAAGACACATGTAGTCTCCATGTCTCTAAAAAATCTTGAGACTAGTCTCACCGGGTAAATTAAATGAATAACTTTATATGTGACTTCTTTAACTTTATTGATGAGACAGTATTTACTATGTAACCTCCAGACCTCTTTCCATTCAATCTGATTATACAATGAATTCCAATATGTTTTGTATTTAGGTAACAATATATTTCTTCTTTCCATATTGTTTTTATAAAGAATTTTTAAAAAACATCAAACACTATTGCAAACTATTTAGCAGTTACTGGAATCTTATAGTAATTAAGGAATTCACAATAATTAAAAAGTTGTCCATTACTCTTAAATAACTGTCTCACCAGTACAATGCCGTTATCGTACCAGTTTCTAAAGGATATGTCCCGGTCGAGGCCTTCTAGCTGGCCTTGAGTGACGCAATCATGCTTTAAGTGACGCATTTGAAAGCAAAGAGTGCGAGATCGTCATCACTGCTGTTATCGCCGCTGAGAAAGAGATCCTTATGAGAAGTTCTGCATGATCGTGTGATTGCTTAATTTATTAAACAAGAAAGGACGACTGATTTTCACTTCAAGTAAATTGATAAGTGCTTTTTGTATTGTTAGCAACATCAGGAGTTTTCAGTGTCGGATACATTTTTGAAAAGTAGTACAACTTGTAGGCTCGTGTAGAAATTCTCAACTCTGATTTCGCTGAGATGCAGGGGCATGATGTCACACTAACATGTTGACACTCAGGGAGATATACAAAGTAAGTGAAAACATTCACTTTATTAAGTAATATTGATAAATGAGTTCATTTCCATATTACATTATATTAAATCTTGTTTAATAAATGCCTGCTGCAGAAACAGGTGTATAAAACATTATAATCTCTTTTGATAATCATACACCTGAAGCACGTCGGCAGTGTCTGTCAACAGTCACGGGCAGGGCCTGTACAAAGTGCAGAATATGCAAACGGCTTGATTAATGGGGATTAAAAAAAAGGACTGGGTTGATTTTTATAATTATAGTGTGGTTGTGTACACACACTGCCAACACACATTTATTTTCAAACACCATGTAAAAGTGAATTTTGCATAATAGGTCCCCTTTAAAGAGTAGGCAGAATCTTTGGATTCTCACAGATGGTGCCTGTTGACAACAATGCTCAGGTGTGAGGTTATTTTGGACTTTCATGTGTCACGACTCATGAGCTAATATTAAAAGGAAATCGATTACATTTCAACCTCTATTCAACCTCTAATCTTTATTTGTCTCATTTCCAGCCTCTGTGGCTCTATGACAGTGATGTGTCCTAGCAACCAGAATATTTTGTGACTGATTGTGAGTCATTACAGATCGTACGGTTGGATATTCAGCATGCCTTTGCCTCTGGATGCTTGGTTCTTGCAGTTCTGTTGACTATTGCATTAAAAACATTTAGCCTTTTTCCTTTTGCAGGCTTATTTTTTGATTGTAAAGCTTGATTCATGTCTGATACAAGCTTAAAGTTTGATCTACTGAAAAAAGAGAGCGCACACATAGATAATTGTGTTTGAATCAGCATGCCTGTTGGTGATCTCCAACAGATTTGCTCAAGTCCCAGGTGTAGAGTAGAATTGCAGGCATCAAGTGCCGAGATCAGCGTACTGAAAAAATGCAGTAAGTCACAACATCTATGTGATGTTTACTTTTGTGATTAAGCAAAATCAAAGCTATTCCACTGCTCTTTAAAATACACATTCCTGTGTGGCACTCCAAGGATTTGCCTGCTGAAAGAGAAACACTAGAACACTCTCTTTGAATGAATGAACACACGATGAAAGACAGTAAATGGATAGAAGGAAAAAGACTCACCCTCCTGGCTAGCCTCCGGTGTTTTCTTCATGAACTGCTTTATTAAGTAAGGTTTGGTTAAGTTAGCTAGACTGAACAGGAGTGAGAAAGATAATAGCGATGAATTATAAGCTACAGTATATTGCTGTCAGACATGGTCACAAAGCTTGGGTATTAGGTCACACTGTTAAAATGGACATATGGCAACATGCCACATGTAGATAGTGGTGGATTTGTGTTGACTCTGACTTTCATTGACCTTTTTACGCTTAACAGACCTAGTGGTGTAATTGCAATCTGTGACGAGGAGGAGGGCATGGCCAGGCCATGAGGGTGCACGGCCGAAGCTGAGTCACCTAATCAGCCGGGAGGGGGATAAAGAGGAGCCGGGGGCACCAGTTCGAGAGAGAGAGAGACACACCACTGTGTGTGTATGTCTATGTGTTTTATGTTATGTTTCAGTTCTTTTATGTCATTAAAAGTTTTGTTGACTGCTCAGCTGGTTCCCACCTCCTCCCGGTTGATTAGGTGATTCAGCTCCAGCCTTGCACCCTCACAGCCCAGCCACGCCCTCCTCCTCATCATGCAAGCCAACTCGCAATGTTCGGTAAAGTGTTAACAATTTGCTTCTTGTTTGGTAAGGCTAGCAGGCCAATAACTGTTTTTCCACCTCATTTACATAAGTATTCGAAAAACAAATGGAGTTGGTGAGTTGGTGCTAATGTGATAGTGTGCTATTGAACACACTCCTTTAGCTTTTTTTAAAGTTCAGTTTCAATGTAAATATTAAATTAAAAGATATGCATGTTTGTTTTTAAGCAAGGCCCTACAGAAATCTGTTTCCTCAAATCCTTTTTTCCTTTTTTTTAAATTATTTTTCCAGAATCCCATGTATTAAAGTTTAATTTCATTTCATTAACATAATGGTGTCTAATCAAAAATGAACTTTAACTTATAAAAAACTTTTAACAAGTAAAAATGAGAACAATTCATTATCAACATATTGCATTTGTAAACAAACTTTAATTCAGTACTATAGCACACTTGCTTGTGATTATATTGCTTAATTTGTATTATTATTACAATAATTATTCATTATTATTGTTGTTGTTATTATTAAATTATTATTTCTACAGTGAGGATTACATTTTACTATACAGTTATAATATACTACTTTTGCAATTTCTTCCATTTTCAAGCGTTTTTTTTTTTTTATGAATCATGCTTTTATTTTATGTGTTGACGTTTAAATTCTCCAGATTAACAGTTCACTACATGGCCCATTGTGATCGTTAAAGCGCAAAAACTGTGATTTTAATTATATAAAAATAACACCATCGCGGATGGTGCTCTGCTCTGTCATCTCTCATAAATGTGTATGATTCTCAATTTGAGTGGAGTTTCCAGTGTATGAGAATTTCAAGGTTTTATAATCACACTCGGACATCTCGATTTTAATTCGATTAGTTGTGTATTTCAGTGAAAAAGGAGTATTCGGAGCACACGCTCAAATAAGCGTGAGCATTTAAAAGCAGTCGTGTGACAGTCAGAGAGCGCACTGGGACCTAATTAATTTGAGGCTTTGTACTACTGGTACTGCACAAACACTGGTATCGTGACATATTTTTTATTTTAGTACTGACTTGGTACCGAAGTACTGGTACTTTTGACAGCACTAGTATACAGTACTGTATGAGGCAGGGTGAATGCAAGTCATCTGTCATGCAGGGAAGGCTTGAGTGGTGTACTATTTATAGCTGACTGAGGAAGCTGTGAACGTTGGATTATCATAAAGGGACACTGCTGCCTGCGGCAGCAGACTTTTGTGTAGGGTGAAGTGTTTGAAAGCAGGATAATGCTGTATGCTTTTGATGTTCACACAAAACAATCCCACAGCCAAACTCATCCATTCTGCAGCTGTAGGTTTATATACAGTTGGACAATGGACAGTACAGCATGTTTATTTGAGATGCCTCCAGCTGTTTTTTTTAGATTGTTCTTACGATGCAGTGTACTACCCCATACTTGTCTTTATTTTGGTTGTTTTTAATTTGACTTGTTTGGGTTGCTTAAATGTAATTTCATTGTTTGGCTTGCTTTATGAAACCAAAGGTGTATGTGTAATTTAACATTTTATTTGATGGTGCCATGGTTTTGGAGGTCTGTGAAGGTACCTCATGGGGTCTGCAGGGAGGATTCATAAAACATATAAATATATATTGTATTATAGCCTATTATATAAATGTAATAATGCAAGCTAATATTTGTTTTTATTGAAAGTTATTTTTAAGAGTTACCAAGAAAATGTAGCTTTTTTATGTAGAAATAATTACCGTGACATCACACAAGCCACAACTTTACTTCCGGGATCTTTAATTTGTGTGATTGATTGATTGCTATGTAAAAAGTTAAAATCTGCCAACAGCTGCCGCAGGGTCTTATTAAAGACACCATAACAATCCATGAAATATTATAAAGTACAGTATGTCAAATCCTGAGTTTGTCCTGATTCAACCATCATGATGGAAATTTAAAGAAACCCTAATAATCTCCAATAATATTTCCAAAATGGGGTGTTACAAACCCACTAACTGCACTTTTTAACAGGTGCAAAAAAAAAACTGAGGTAACCCAGGGTTAAAAACTTCTGCTCAAGAGGATTAAACCAAAGCCCCTCACGATGCACCCAAGTACATATCAACAGCAAAGTCAGAAAGAGCCATGGGGAGTCATGACTAACTCAAGTGCTCTCTCTCTCTCTCACTCACTTTCTTTCTTTCTTTCTCTGTCTCATCTGAAGCTCAGTCTGGTTGGAAAAGCCATGTTTGATGTTCAACTCGAGTAGACAGGCTATTCCCGCCTCTGCCTCTTTTCTTTTTCTGTTCTCAGTCTCTCTCTCTCTCTCTCTCTCTCTCTCTCTCTCTCTCTCTCTCACTATGAGGTCATCTGAATCAAGAAAGAACCAATGAATCAATTACCCTTAATTTGAAGCACCTCATTTGGATTTCTAGGATTCATATTTACATCAGTTGTTTTGAAGAGTAAAAATAGTGGAACTGTTGATTTCTGTTCACTCAGAGAGGGAGGTGAAGACGTGAATACAAAAAGGAAAAAGGGACATAAGAAATGCATTTGCTCTGCTTAATCCTCCACCATTTTACAGTATATCTTTAAACAGCTTCATATAGGCTTTTTGCTGGCACTTCAGGAGATCCTGAAAGTGGTTTCCTTTTCGAGCAAAAGTTCACCATAATTCATTATTGGTGCTTGCTAAGCAAATATTGTGAGGGAGGAGGCCTTTTGGCTTTGCTCAAACACTGTCCTCTGTGTTTAGCCTGGAGACAGGAAAAACGGACTGAAGCATGAAAGAGTTTTATTGTATGAGGTCATTCATGTTAAATTCATGCCTTATTTATTGTTAAAATGGCACTAAGAGAGCTCATTTATTGGCAGTAGTGTCTGTCTCCTGTGACCTGTATGGCTTTGTTTAGTAAAGCTAACATGACTGACTAAAAAATTGTAAATGACGCAAATCAAAATGAATATAGTCTATATTAAACTACTTTGAAACGGACATGAGCTGAAAATTATGAAAACGCCTATTGGAAAGTAGACAGCATTTCCCTCTGTGTGGCTAGCTAGAGCAAAGCTTCGGAGGAAATGTAGCTTATCTTGAGAATGCTTTTGGTGCAGCAGCGTCTAATCTTTGCCTTCATGTAAAGTTAGATGCCTTGCTGGGGCCTATTTTAGAGATTGATTGCCAAGCGAATCAATAAATATGCAAAGATGTTTTGAGCCGTAGAGAAGAGATGAGGGTGTGTTTGCTGGCAGGCTGTTAGATTAGTAGTGGGGGTGGTGGAGTGTCACACAGGTGTGAACTGAAAAAGCACTTGATTCCCATGGACAACATGCAAGTTCAGCTGGCACGACTTGACAGGCTTGTTCCGTTCTTCCACAAGCACATTTCTGCACAATGCTTACTTTAGATGCAGCTCAAATGAGGAACAATTTTTTTTTCCTCAAACTTTTTTATATTGTTGTTTACCATTTTTATATAATTATACTGTAAAATTTTATATTTCCTTAAAAAGTGTCAAATGGTTCCACACAACAGTTTTGATTAGTTCCAAATAGCCACGGTTCAGTTTTATGGACTAAACATTTTCAAGTAAATTGGACAGGCTTTTTGAGTAAACACAAACCATTTGAATTTGTTAGTGTAACGTATTATTATCATCGTTTTACTTGATAATAAGTGTTCACATTACCCAAGTTCAATTTATTAGGGCAGTTAACAGTAGGGATGTGCACGAGTAGTCGAATATTTGAATATTCATTCTGCAATAATTATTCGAATAGTAAAAATACTATTCGAATTTTGCTAAATATTGCTTTGCTGGCCATGTATACAGTGAGATGCATGTTAAATCCTGAACACACAAACTAAAACTGGCAGTTATAACAGAATGCACTTGGTGGTGATGTTGAGCGTGGACAAGTTGATCACATTTGTTGAGCAAATGGTTCTGTCACTCAGTAAGTACAGATGGACACCAGAAAAGCGGGTTATTGTGAAAATGTGGCTTACTGTGAGAAAGCTGGGTACTGGATAAGCGGTGTACACTTTACTCTTGTATATGTGCAGCTCGTCAGAAAGCAGCGTCCCCGTAGCAAAGTAATCCCCTCGACGCTTCTGTAAACAACAAATATGACAGCCGAGAAAGACTTTGCTAGCTGAGGAAAGGGACATTCCATCATTTAGACTGGTGTGTATAAGTGAGTATAGTTTTCTGAGCATGTGGATGTGCTTGTTTTTCTTAACAAAACATGACATGAGATACAATATAAACATGATGATTACTTTACAGTATGGCGGGTGTTTATACTTGTCCTGTATGTAAACTGCGTCAGTCTACTTCATTAGCGGTTTCTTTTTCTTCGCTTGAGCTTAAATGCTTTCATTCTATTCTTTTTTTTATTTTTTTAATTTTTTTTTTAGCATTGCTTGTTTAAATAATAATAATTTAAAAAAAAAAAACACAGGACATGATATAAGCATGTTTTGTTTATAATTAGAAGCTTGTTTTTTGTGTTTTTTATGGTGAAGAAACCTTTATGACTAAAGTTTTTTTACAACGCCTCTTTCTCATTAATTACCTTCATTTAAATAGAATATTCAAATGTTAGTTTTTTATTAGCTTAAATTTTTGAATACCAAATTATTGATGACTGCCCATCCCTAGTTGACATGGTAAATGTATTGGCATGTATTGCAACAGAGTAGATTCTTACCACTCTGCTGCGAGTGACACAAAAAATAGCTCATTGGACAAAGCAATATAAAAATGTTAAGTATTTGTCCTTCTCAAACGGTGCTCAAACCCAAAAACTCCCAACATTAGAGAAACTCTTCGAAATTTCAACATAACAAACAGTAACTACTAACTATTCTCAAGATTTACTCCGTCCAGTTTTGTGCAAACCATGCTGGGAACAACAGATCTCTGTGGTTTCAGTTAATGCCAACAAACATATTTATGTTGGCAAAAAAAAAAAACACTTACTCGCCAGTTCTCCTATATGCCGTAGCTTGGTTTTCGGCAACTCCTCCACCCTCTAACGGATGTCAGCCATGCTTCCCCAGGCGGATCGAAGGCAGTCCTCCTGCCCCTGGTGGACTAAATGCCCTGCCGCGTTCTCGGGGGAACAGAAGGGTCTCCCCCGCTCCTGGTAGTGGTTCTCCCACTCCAGGCGGCCGGCAGCGAGCCCCTCACCGCTCTCAGTCGGCGGTCTCAGAGCCGCCGCATTTCAGCGGCTGGTAGGGGACTTCTCCGCCCCTGGCAGCAGCCCTGACCGCTCCAGGCGGTCGTTTAGGAGCCCCTTCTCCCCCAGCGGCTGCTCCGTTGGGGTGGACGGTAGTGGCGAGAACTCTAATACGGCGTATCCCTCCTCCTTCCCGAGTCTTCGGCACCAGGGTAAAGGGATTTAGATGGGCAAGGAAGAGGCGAGAACCATCTTGATAATATAAATAATACTTTAATGGAAAACTTAAACAAAAGACACAAACTCAAATGACGGTCAGCTGGACGTAAATGATCTCTCTCTCTCTCTCTCGTCGCACCACCTTCCACAGTCGGCCTTTATCCCTCTCGGAGGCTTAAATAGCCTGATAAGGGACGGGGTGTGTATAATCACGCACCGGCCCCACCCTCCGCCCTGTCACAAATAGTTAATTAAAATATGTAATTTTGTAATAACAATGTTTTCCTAAGTTATTCATCCTCATGTTGTTCCAAACCAGTATGACTTTCTTTTTTCCTTGAATCACAAAGGATAAACTCTTCTCTTTTTCTTGCAATGGAAACATACAGTCACCAGGGGCTGTGAAACTCTAAAAAGGACAAAAAAAGCACAAGAAAGGTACCTTTTAAAGAGTCCATATGACTTGTTCGCTAAATTGCTTTAAAAATCTGTGGAGCAGCTGCCAAATCCTATTCACACCTGCACTTATTCAAACTTTCTGAATGCAGTTTCGCTGCACTAGGTTTGACGTCAGTGATGCCAATGCCATTGGTTCTTTCATGTCTAGAAGTCAATATATGCAAGGGCAAGTTAAATTTGAGAGCTTATGTTTGGAAGGGTATGAAAGTGAGTGAATGGTGGCAGAATTGAAATATTTGGAACTATTATTACTCAGACTGATAACTTTATTTGATCAAATAAAGGGCATAAACAACAGCTCTGTGCTTTAGTTATGTGGTCTGGTTTTCAGGTCTGAATTTAACTATAGATTAAGATGAACAATAAAAATTATGAATTTAAATAAAAGCATGTAACTATATACAACATTTTAATCTCTATTTGATTTTCAAATTGGAATCGAATCGAGAGCTTTTGAAATGGTAACAAAATATCAACAGCTCCTGTATAGAGGTGTTTGTCAACCCTGTTATCCACTGTCTGAAAAGAACAACCTTCCAAAGAGCCACAGGGGCTGTCCAAAGACTTTAATATCCCTTCTGAGCTTGTTAAGTAGACAGGTCTCAGTACAAAGATGATCTGCCTCCCTCTGGCGAAGTTTTGCTCTTTTGAGCAGTCGGTTGCTTGGATACCAAATGTGAGGCCCTTGGTTTCCTCACAAGCGAGGTGATGATGTGCAGTCAGTGGAACGTGTCTTGTTTACACCCTGCTTTGTTTATAGATAAGCTCCAATATTATAAAACCTAGTCAAACTTGAGGCCATATTTAGCAGCATCATTTAGAATACATAACATCAGCAAATAAAACGCATATGTTTCACGATGTGGTCATACTGGAAGACATTAGAAGATTTGTTTGCTTTGTCATCCTGAAATGCGAGGCAAATGTTTGGCAAGGTTAGATTACTGCAACTTATTGTATACGGACTGCTTCAAACTGCTTTGTCCCATTTACAGTTAGTTCAGAATTCGGCCACTAGGCTCCTTACAGGGTCTAGAAAGTTTGACCACATTACTCCAGTATTAGCATCCCTATACTGGCTCCCCATAATATGGAGGATAGATTTTAATATTCTGCTCTATGTATATAAAGTTCTATCTGGTCTTGCACCTCAATATCTCTGTTACCTTCTTGTCACTTACTCTCCTACTAGAGCACTTAGGTCAGCTGACCAACTTCTGCTGAAAGTTCCTCGTTGTCGCTACAAATTGAAGGGTGATCGTGCATTTGCTATTTTAGGCGCCAAACTCTGGAACAAGCTTCCACTTCTTATCAGGACTGCTCAGACGCTCTTCCCTTTTCAATCTGCTTTAACAACACATTTTTACTCATTTGCTTTTGAATACATTTTAATTAGGGATATAGATTTTAGGCTCAGGTATTTATTAGTATTTATATAAGGGTATATTATGCATATTATGTTGTGACTGAATTATGTATTGTAAAGCACTTTGGGTCAACCCCTGTTGTTATAAATGTGCTCTATAAATAAAGGTTGAGTTGAGAAATGTTGGATCACCATATTTAGGAACCACAGTTTCAACATATCCCTTCATTCGATTGGGATGTGCTATTCTGGACAGCAAGGGCAGTAACTGTAACATTGAGCATATTTTGTAGTATTAAACACATATTTTGTAGTATTAAACACGTATAAACCATTTTCATCAGGTTCCGGAAATTCTTCGGAAAGAACGCAAAGAATGGCCTTCTCAGCTGCTGTAGTTGCAACGCTTGTGTAACACAACAGGGTGTTCAACGCACCACCGTTTCAGTATAAATAAACGCTTCGGTACATTCGGTACAACATGCCCCTGGGCTTTAATATACTTTTATGAGAAGGATTACATGTGACAGCGTCTGGTTAGGACACAGTGTGACAGTGGGAATGCCTTTTCTTTCATTGTTTCTTTTCATCAGGATGTGGTATTTGCAATAGGATTATAGTAACGAAAGGTAAAACTAAAACCATGATAACGTGGATAAACCATAACCATAAAACAAATTATGCAATTTTTCATAAGAAAAACACATCCTGAAATAAAATTGTATTCCTCACTACCCCGATATATTTATATAAGTTCATTGTAAATAATTTTATATCTGTGATGTGTGGTTTGAAATCCTTAGTTTCAATATCTGTTTCTTCATGGTACAGATTTCTCCTTTTATTCCTTTTCAATGCTGTTTAGAATGTTGGGGCCATTTAATATGATTTTGAGTGATTTATGAACTAGTTTAATCATTGACACATTATGGGTTTGCATAGAGGTTTTAAGCAAATAATCAAGGCCGAATCCACGACCCAGCCCATGCTTCTCGCAGTGCTGTTTATGATGATCTGCATGGCTGAGCGCTTGAGACTAGCCCATGAGTAAATGCACGTCTCTACGCTGATCTGTCTATTGAGCCTTGAGCTGACTGATACGAGTAGAGCTGTTTCCTTTCACGTTTTGAACGTTTGCTGTCTGATGTTTCTCATACGCAAGAAAAACCGACCAGAGTGTCGGCCAACTTTGTATTCGCACTAGAGCGACCTCTTGCAAAGTATAATCGCACTGTTAGGAAAAATGGTCCCAAATATGACCATTTAGTCAAAGTCTGGAGATCTGCAATACAGTTTACCTTGAGCCATTTTTCCTTCATAACTCTATCATGACTGATGTTTTAAGAAGGTAACCTTCTGTCATGTCAACCTAGATTTGTTTACTGTAGACAATCAGGTAGTAAGTGTAACTGTCAGTGTGCCAAATGTGAAGTAGATGATGGTCATCTTGAGCTGGTTGTTGGTAATGCACAATCTCTTATTCTGAAGTTCTGATCCCAGGGGGCCATAGAAGAAGAATTAGTGTCTCCAATTTTTCTTGTCTTTACCCAACATGATCACACATGAAGTTGGCATGATGTTTCCAAGAGTTTCAGCCACATAATGCCAATTCACTGACAAGCGGCATTTACCATCAGGCATTTTTGCATCGGCTCCAGCATGTTTACCTTCCTTTGTGGTGCGTCCGGAAGCACGTTGCCCTAGCAACGTGGAAGACCTGGATTCGTATTCTGCATTAAAACCAGGAAGTAATCGCATTCGCATAATCGGTGACGAACATGATTCAAGGTTGCATTTCCCCCCTAACATTATATTTTTACTCCACTGATGGTAAGGTTTAGGCTTGGGGTTTGGGTTTGGGTTGAGGGGTACAGTTTATAAAATATGCTTTCCTCTTCACCTCGCTACCCTACATAAGACAAGCGGCTATAGAAGAGCGATGGATGGGTTTTCCTCTTCACTGTATTGCAGTCCTGTACAGTGAAAACAACTCCCTTTACAATTCACTTTTGGTGCCCCTCCATGGACATTACACCTAGAAATGATGCTCACTTGTGCCCATAGGCCCAACAACACTTAACGCTTTAGACACTGGGGGCAGTGTTTCAAATTTCAGTATAAGAAACTGTAAACCCAAGGTTACATCTGAATTATCATGCAGCATGTTTAATTTGATGTGACCCTTGCCAGAACTCACTTGTGCAGATTTATTTTTACATCACTCCTGCCCTGTGTATTTTAAGATATTATTAATAAAGCTTGTTATCTAACTGCTATGATGAAGAAATGTATGATTCAACTTAGGTGTATGTTTCCAGCAAGCTAAAAATGTCGTCACATTTAACTGAGGCTCTAGGGGGATCTGGCTTTCAGTACAGTGGACAGCCACATGTAGGAATGGTGCTGTTTCACCCATATTTATTATCTATGTTAATCTTACAGTTTCAGTTCCAGTGTTTCCCTCAGGATTTTGTGAGACTGTGGTGGGTGGACCTTGGACACTCTATGGGGGTCCATGGTCATGCTCCCCCGTAAGATAATGTTTTACATTTTAAAGTTAAATGCATCAGTCTGGTGCAATTTGAGAGCAAACTTAAGAGGCTCTACCTATGAAGAACTTTTTGCTGTAGTTGTAATTTAATCAAACACATTGGTTGTATAGATATGAATGGTGATGACATGGCAAAAAAGTCACATCCAGAAAGCATGGTAAACGATACGGAGCTAAAACAGTAGATTTACTTTAACATGATTAGTTAACATTACAAACAACCTAACGTTACATGATGAGCCAACTTGCTCCTCAGATGCTGAAAATTGCTACGTTGTCAGAGCTGCTGGTAATAACATTAGCCAATTGAAACATGCCTACAGAAGAACTGTGGCGAATTCTCCAAGAAGCTTGTGACATCATATCTGGCAACAACCAAGAAAAACTGTGTCCAGGTGTATCTAGGAGAATTAGTGCTGTTTTAAAGGCAAGTAAGGAGGTAGAAAATAAACTACTCTCTGTTAAGGTGTGCAGTTTTTAATGACAAAGCAAAGATTTGGGATTCCAGAGCTTGAGAGATGAAATTGTGACCCTGAAGAGAAAAATTTGAATGAAATGGAAATGGTTAATATGCTCACGATTACACGTTCACCGTGGGCAGAGCGTCAAATGCCATCTGCCAATAAATTGGTGTGATTTTAAAGGGCTTTAGGGATGGTCACTCTTGGGAGGAGTTCCCATAGCATCAGCTAATCATGCAGTGTCAAAGTGACTGACTTGATAGAGAACCAAGTCATACCATCTTAAGGTGGTCAAACTGGTTTTAGGTACCAGTGTGCTTGTTTGGTACTGATTCAAGAATGTTTAGGTGTTTAACACGCTGTAATATGAGATGGTAAGGTCCTGGCTGGGCTAATAGATCATCTTTGTCAAGGGCTTTGCTGTAAAACCAAAATGGTTTGACTTGGGTGGCAACATTAACATAGACGTTTGAAAAGTCATGTATTTTAGGATTCAGGGGCGGAACATCCTTGTGTATCAATGTTTGTGTGCATTTTTTGCCTGTATTTTCCTGTGTACTGTATGTTTAGAATGCATGCTTACGTTTTTTGCTTAACACTCCTCAACCACTAATTGCATGCCACTTTTAGAAACCTGTGTTTGATATTTGTTTTCTTTCAGTTTAATCGTAGTACTTGGTCTCCACTAAAGAACACTTGTTTCTCATCAAATTCAAATTCAAATACATTTCAGAGATATTTGCAAAGCACACAGTGGCCAGACTCTCTAATATTGAACTTTAATAAGTCATTCCCTCTTTCTGTTTGTCCCCATATGTCGGCTCGCCTCATTTATTTCTCTTTCAGCTGAAAAGGCAAGGAAAGGGGAGAGAGAGCCAGATGGCTGGCTGCACAGATGCTTTAGTGCCACAGGGGGACAAATTGTGTCATTTTTCTCTCTCTTTATGACGCTGTGCCCTTACTTCTGAGACTCATGCTATTCAGACTAGTCATTATAAGTGCTTTCCAAATCGTGGCATTTGCATGACCTAATATAAGGGTTGTTTAAAGAGATGCTGGTAGTGCATTTAATAAATTTGCCTGAATATGCATTTCAAAAGCAATTAAGATATTGTCAGCAGATGAAACACAAAAGGTCTTCATACATTTCTTGAATCTATGCTTAATATGCAGAGAGAACTATAAGAAAGCCAGGAAGCAGTGTTGTAGTACTCGAGACTCGGACTCGTCTCGGACTCTGTCTCGAGACCATATTTTAATGGTCTTGGTCTTGTCATGGACTCGTGTGCATTTTGACTCGGTATTGACTCGTACTCGAACATTTTAGGACTCGGACTTATTCCCGAGTCCACTCGAGTCCAATTCAAAATATTTTTCATGATTATTAATGTATGTATATAATATTTCTTTAAATTGATTGACACGCCCAGTGATTGGTGATTTTCTAGTGCGTAACTGCGCATGACTTGAGACTAGTTAGCACAAAGGCAGCAAGATTCGGTCAGGTAGGGAGGATGTGAGCCTCTAGCAATGTGTGAAAATGTCTGCTAAATCGACCATTATTCAGTTTGCCTTTAAAGGACACAAAGAATTCATATGCAGTAAGACTTTTAAAAGGAAACACTCTGCAACATGTACATTCTATGGGACTTCAATTACAGAAGCAAAGGTTATTAGTTACATTTAGAGAGTGGACTGATATTTCACCAGCTTAGAAGAACTGATAATATTTTTTGAAACCAATATCACTAAGTAAATAAAAGTAAATTAGGTAATCAACCCTCTCTGGTCTCGGTCTCGACTCGGACTCGACCTCCTCTCTGGTCTCGGTCTCGACTCGGACTCGACTCTCTCTGGTCTCGGTCTCGACTCGGACTCGAGTGAGTTGGTCTCGACTACAACTCTGCCAGGAAGGTTGATTTTCCCCTAAAAGTTTAACAGCGTAAACGTGCATGTCAATGAACTGATAGTGGTCTGGGAAGTGGTATTCAGCCATCTTAAGTGAGATTCCAATCTGAAAAGAGTGGTACATGACCAATGGGTTTCTTCTTTTACTGAAGAACTGACAAGACATCATGCTGATCTGAACATTTTCTGAACACGATCGCACTCGGCTGCATATTATCACAAATGCAGATTGTAATCCATAGTGACTCTCTCACCAAGCATTTTTGCTGGGGTTCTTCTACACTAAAATGACAAAAAATCAGAATGTGGAGGCACTGTAGTCTGTTTTTACAGAAAGGAATCTCTTTATTAACTGTAAGTTGCATTTAGACATAACGTTCTACGGCAAGCCTCGAGGGGATAAATACACAATCACACACATTCACAAGATAAAGTTACTCCATGAATCGCACCCTAAATCACTCTGTTTAATTTTTTATGTTCACACGGTACTACTGTTGTCATTTCAGCAAGCTTTATGAGACCGGGAATCATTATGTCTGTCAAAAATGTAATATAGTAATTTAATTATCTGTTTTAATGTCAAAACGTATACAGGCATGCATACAAGGGATGGGCATTATCAAGTAATATTATGGTCGAGTACTCTAACCCACAAAAAATTAGTAATCAATTAAAATGCAACTTAAAAATAACAAATATGACACATGTGAAAAAATGTTTTTTTTTGTTTTATTCACAAACCTTACCAAGAACCGTTTCAATATAAGCTAACTTCAGCTAAATATTATTATTATTTTTTTTTTAAAAGAAAGAAATTAAATTTAACAATATTCATTATTTAAAATGTATAAAATTATCATCTCACCCGGAGCTTACATAGAAACCAATACTGATGTCATTAGGGTAATGCACATATAGTTTAAATAAAGCTATTACATTTTTATTTTTTTTATAATTTCACATTAAAAAAGAACAAAGAAAATAAAATGTGGTAAAGGTTTGCTTTTTATAAAATGCACTCTGTGGTGACATACTGGTTTCGTCTGATAAACGTCAGAGTTTCCTTTACCGCTTCAAAAACAATTTCCACCACAAAAGCAGTTCCTCTTCCATTGGTATGCATGACCAACAAGAACCAAATACCAATTGAGGAGAATTCAATAAAGATCAAAATATTACAAGTATTGCCACATTTGGCTTTACTTAAAAGCCCACAATAAAGACACCATCATAGTTCCTTCTCTCAACCAACACCTCGGCAACACACATCCACACGCATGGACTCGATTGCAACTGGGAAATTAGCGAGGGATTCGGAGGGAAAGTACAGTCTAATTCTGTATGGCAGGCAAATGTGCAAAGAAATACATTTGCAATATTCAAGTAGTGTATTTAAAAGTCAGCTCAGCTGGTGCAAAATGAGTACTCGATTACTTGTGTACATCCTTAATTCACACAACACTTGCTCACATTGGATAAGACATTGTTGTATGGTCAAATTTAATCCAAGAGTGAAAGTGTCCAACAACAGGCTGATTACTGATATTAAGTGAGTAATATTTGACTGGTCATGTGATCTCAATATGATAGCCCCCATTAGGTAACCCTCTCCATGTAGAATAAAGCATTTTTTCTAAGGTTACTGATATGACTGGACTCTTCATGTGAGTATTCATGATATTGCATACATATTAAAAAAAAAATGCTATTAATTTATTTTAGAGTAAAACTTTTTTTAATGAGGAAAATATGACTAAGTACATCTTTTAAAGGAGATGCATTGGGTTTCTTGATGTAGCCAAAGTGAAGAGGGGCACGTTTTTTGCCAATAGAAAGATGCAGACTGGGAGATTCAGAGAGAAAGTGACAACTACCAGAAGGGGGATAGAGGATATGAATGGTGTCTTCAGGGAGTGACCAAAATAGACCTGTGAAAACAAACCAAGCACCTATTGGAATTTCAATAGCATTCTCTGAATTGTGTGATGCTTGACAGAAAACTGTTGTTAGGCCATTCCTTTTATGCAGTGCATTTTCACATCCCCATCATATACAATTTTTTAAGATGGAAATTATTTTAGTTTGTTTTTGTATCACACTTAATTGAATATGAGGGGACTATTGACAGGTTATTCCTACAATGCAGTGCATTTTCATATAATAATTAAGGCTGTTGATTAAAAGCAATAATTAATGCATAATCAAGTTACTGAGTTGCACAACAGGAATAACCTTCATAACAGCACGTTTTCTGGGGGTTTTAGGCAGCGAGAGAACAGGCCGCACTTAATAATGGACGTGCTTTGTCCCTGTCATATAGAATCTACTGAGTGAACTAAACTGGAGAAAAATGAATTGAGAGTGAGACATAAATAAAGCAGGACTGGAAAGTGGAGTTATACTGGGCTTATGACTGATTGTTGCTTTGTTTGTTTGCTTGCATGGCAGCCGGCACATGAGGATGCCATGCACACACACACACACACACACACACACACACACACACACACACACACACACACACACACACACACACACACACACACACACACACACACATACACACAGTAGAATCAGACAGAAGGCCATTGAGAAGCAGGGATAATTTAAATGTGTCAGTGTGGTTCCTCAGCAAATTACAGATGGTATTTTATGGCATATTACCATTCTACTCATTCTATTTTTACAGTATATATACTATATGCATATACAGTACATTTTCTGTATGCAAGGAAAACTAAAATGGCCTAAAACTTTCACCACAAGACACATACTCTTTAGTTTCTTATAGGGGTTATGAGAAAGAGTTTCTCACCCAATCTTCTTATCATTTATCATAAATTGGGTCTGTTTTGAGTACTGTATGTGGGTCACATGACTTGGTTAAAATTTTCTGTGATCGTTAAGTCAGCCTGACTTAAAACCAACATGGCCGCCCATGGTGCAGGACATGCTTACTTTGTCAAAATCAAATCAAAATCAAATCACTTTATTGTCACACTACCATGTACACAAGTGCAACAGTATGTGAAATTCTTGTGTGCAGTTCCGAGCAACATAGCAGTCATGACAGTGATGAGACATATACCAATTACAATAAACAACATACTTACACAACACAATTTACGTATCAAATGTACACATACTTACACAACACGATAATTATATACAATACACACAATATAGAATATACAATACAGTAAGTAAGGAGTATATGAAATATATATATATATATATATATATATATATATATATATATATATATATATATATATATATATATATATATATATATATATATATGAAGTAGTATATTGAGGAGAATATGTTGACAGTCCAGTGTGAGATATAAGATGAATAAAGTGCAGTGCTAATTATTGATCCTGATAGATCAAGTGTTCAACTGTCTGATTGCTTGGGGGAAAAAGCTATCATGTAGTCGGCTGGTGCGGGTCCTGATGCTGCGATACCACCTGCCTGATGGTAGCAGTGAGAACAGACCATGACTCGGGTGGCTGGAGTCTCTGATGATCCTCCGAGCTTTTTTCACACACCACCTGGTATATATGTCCTGGAGGGAGGGAAGCTCACCTCCGATGATGTTCCTGGCAGTTCGCACCACCCTTTGCAGGGCTTTGCAGTTGTGTGCGGTGCTATTGCCGTACCAGGCGGTGATGCAGCCAGTCAGGATGCTCTCTACAGTGCTGGTGTAGAACCGTGTGAGGATGTGGTGGTTCATTCCAAACTTCCTCAGCCGTCTCAGGAAGAAGAGGCGCTGGTGAGCCTTCTTCACAACGACCTCAGTGTGGGCCGGACCATGTGAGTTCCTCAGTAATGTGGACACCGAGGAACTTGAAGCTGCTGACTCTCTCCACCGGTGCTCCATTGATGGTGATGGGGCTGTGTTCTCCGTCTTTCTTCCTGAAGTCCACAACAAGCTCCTTGGTTTTACTGACGTTGAGGGAGAGGTTGTGCTCTTGACACCAGCGTGTCAGAGTGTGCACCTCCTCTCTGTAGGCTCTTTCATCATTGTCAGTGATCAGACCTACCACTGTCGTATCGTCAGCAAACTTAATGATGGTATTAGAGCTTTGTGTTGCCACACAGTCATGTGTGTACAGGGAATACAGGAGTGGGCTGAGAACACAACCCTGCGGGGCTCCAGTGTTGAGGGTCAGTCATGAGGAGATGTTGCTGCCCATTCTAACCACCTGATGTCTGCCTGACAGGAAATCCAGGATCCTGCTGCACAGCGAGCTGTTTAAGCCCAGAGCCTGGAGTTTCTCATCAAGCTTGGAGGGCACTATGGTGTTGAATGCTGAGCTGTAGTCTACAAACAGCATTCTCACATATGTGTTCCTTTTTTCCAGATGGGAGAGAGCAGTGTGTAGTGTAGATGCAATGGCATCATCAGTGGAGCGGTTGTTGCGGTAGGCAAACTGCAATGGGTCCAAAGACGTGGGCAGCACAGAGCAGATGTGGTCTCTGATTAGCCTCTCAAAGCATTTGCAGATGATGGGGGTCAGAGCAACAGGACGCCAGTCATTTAAGCAAGTGATTATAGCTTGCTTCGGAACAGGCACAATGGTTGATGTTTTGAAGTATGTGGGGACTACAGACAGGGAGAGGGACAGATTGAAAATGTCCGTAAAAACACCAGCCAGTTGATTTGCGCACGCTCTGATGACGCGGCCCGGAATGCCGTCTGGACCCACGGCTTTACTGATGTTCACCCGTCGGAATGATCGGGTTACATCCACAACAGAGACGGAGAGTGAATCAACCTCTGTAGCGTCAGCCGGGAGTGCTCTCTCCGCGAGGGTGGTGGTGTTGTCCTCGAAACGAGCATAAAATGTATTAAGTTTGTCCGGGAGATATGCAGCGTTGTTCATGGTGGAGACTTTATTCCGTTTGTAGTCCGTGATTTTGTTAATTCCCTGCCACATACTTCTGGAGTCAGTGGTGTTGAACTGACCTTCAAGTTTGTGCCTGTACTGGCGTTTGGCTGTACTGATAGTGTTACGGAGGGCATAACTGGCTTGTTTACGCTCCTCCGTGTTAGAAGAATTAAAAGCGGAGGTCCGCGCAGTGAGTGCCGCGCGAACATCGCCGTTAACCCATGGTTTCTGGTTGGGGTATATCCGTATAGTTTTGGTCGGAACAACGTCCTCTACGCACTTCCTGATGAAACACGTTACGCTGTCAGCGTAAACCTCGATGTCGTCATCAGAGGTGGACTGGAACATCTTCCAGTCCGCGTGATCAAAACAGTCTTGTAGCGCAGAGTCTGATTGGTCCGACCAGCACTGGATCGTTCTGAGGGTGGGTGCTTCCCGTTTCAGTTTCTGCCTGTAAGCAGGTAGAAGTAGAACGGAAGAATGGTCTGATTTGCCAAATGGGGGGCGGGGGAGGGATTTGTAGCCTTCCCGGAAAGGAGAGTAACAATGATCTAAATCCCGGTCCCCTCATGTGTTGAACTTTATGTGTTGGTGGTATTTTGGAGCGATTGTTTTGAAGTTGGCTTTGTTAAAGTCCCCGGCAACAATGAACGCAGCCTCAGGGTGCGCGGTTTCCTGCTCACTTATACACCCATACAGTTCCCTGAGTGCCCGGTCTGTGTCGGCTTGTGGGGGGATGTACACAGCAGTGATGATGACCGCTGTGAATTCCCTCAGTAGCCAGAATGGTCGACACCGAAGCATGAGATATTCCAGATCAGGAGAGCACTCTGATCACACCATGATTTGTTGATCATAAAACATACACCACCACCTCTGCTTTTACCTGAGAGGTCTTTCTCTCTGTCCGCTCGGTGCACGGAGAAGCCCGTGATTTCGATGGCCAAGTCTGGAATCTCCGCAGCCAGCCAGGTTTCTGTAAGGCAGATAACACAGCAATCTCTCCTCTCTCGTTGGAAAGAGATCCGCGCTCTCAGCTCGCAGAGCTTGTTGTCCAGAGACGGAACATTTGCCAGTAGTATACTGGGTAGCGGGTCGATTTGCACGACGTCTTACTCTGATGAGAGCGCCGGCTCGTTTTCCTCTTTCCTTCTGCGTTTCCGCGGCCGAGCAGCCCAGACAAAGGGCTCCGCCGGCGTGTTTGTAAACAGCGGGTCGGCAATAAGGAATTTGAAGTCCGGTTTTCGATGTGTAATTGTAGAACTAATGTCCAAAAGCGTTTGTCTGTCGTAAACAATAAGGCAGACAACATCCAAGACAAAAAAACAAAGAACTGTAAACAAAACAAACAATAAACCGCAGTGTTGTAACGGAGCTCGCAACGCAGCAGCCATACTTGGCGCCATCTTGAGCCCATCTTGAGCCTTGTGATAACTCATTAGAAATGATATCTTTTCTTAAGTAAAAAACAAAACAATAAAACTACTAATATTAATTGTGAACATTGTCTTAAGATGCAGAAGAAGAAAATTAAGTCATAAGTTGTTTATGACTTAATTTTTTTATTTAGCACATTTTGAAGTGTGCGTATCCCCTGAGATACGGTTAAGCCACAATATTACTTTTACACATTTATTACATTTACATATGTCACACATGCAACCTTAAAGCAAAACTTTTCACATTTTTGTACACACACACACACACACACACACACACTCTCTCTTGCGCACGCACACACACACACACACACCTGTTTTAACAGAAATTTTATTGACTTAGACTTTTTTTGTACCTTAATAGGGCAATGTATCCTGGGAGATACAACTTTATATACCAAATATATCAAAAAGTCCTTTTTGGATATGTTTTACTAAGTTATTAAGTCCAAATGATATAAAAAGTGACATTACATGTTTTTTTTGCTAATCATTTTCCACTCTTGTCTGTTAAAGGGCTAGGAAAAAAGAAGCAATATTTCTTGAATCCTTATTTGACCTGACTGCTAGAGATTGTGAGATTTATTTTTTTATTTTTATTTTTTATTTTTTTTTACATAAATTGCCAAACAACTGTAATTATTTCTGAGATGATAACTGGAAAGCACTCGCCGAATTGCAACATATTGAGGTCATGAGAAACGACATACTAGTCAGTGTACAGTAAACTGTGCAGTAAGCAGTACATTAGCATTCCATTATGGCAGAAAAGAAGCTTTAGCACTGATATAAGCCCCCATAAGGTAACAGAAAGGAGGCATACCTTACTTTGATACCATTATTACTGCTCATTATCAGTGACAACTCCTGGTTAGTACAGGCCATTGTTTTTGAAGTGTCTTAATTAAAAATTACTATTTGTTTGGCTTGATTACCTCATTAATCATAAAGATCCTGGGCTTTTGCCTGAACTGTGTGTAACCTGGCACCACACTGGCACTGTTGTTGTGTTGATTGCACTGAGAAAGTTATGAGTTGTTCAAAGAGTTCTGTTGCTATTATAGTGACATGTAAAGTTGAAACATTTAATTTTACACACATGTAAATTACATTATATGGAAGGCAAAGAAAGGGTGAGTGACTGGTTCTACACAAAAGCCTACTGTAGGTTGTTGATGAGTAAGTTAAGCTGTGAAATGCACAGGAGTCATTAAATGCCAGGTCCAGACCTGACTATATATAGTATACAGTATAGCTCTGTGGATTCAGATCAGCATGTCTGAACTATATGCATACACAAGGGGTTATTTTAAGGCCTATTTGGTTTCCTTTACCATGCAAAGGCGCGTTATTGACAACATCGACAAAAAAAAAAAACTGTTGACAAAAATGTTCATTGTCGAATAGTCGTTTGATGTAATTTAACGTAACTTGAGATCATACAAAACTCTAATGATGACACTTGAGAGCAGCACTGGAGTGAGGAGAGGAAGAATTACACCGATCACAGTCCAGATGCACTCCAAACTTTCCAAACAGCTTCAGGTGATGTAGATCACAAAGTATATTGCAAAAATACAAAAGTAAATACAGAAGCACTCTCACTGTGGAATAAGTTGAGCTGGAGCAAAACTTGCAACCAAATTGGCCCGGTTGCTAGGGAGGGTAGAGTTAGTTGTTAGTAAGCATGTTTAATACAACCTTTTAAGTCTGGACACAAGCTGAATAATCAGTTAAGAGCTAACGATTAATCGTTTCAATAATTGCTGAATTGTCGAATTATCGTTCTAATAATCATTAGATTAATCGATTATCGTTACTTGCAGCCCTAATTTAAAGAAAGGAAAGTGTCAAAGGGGTGTCCGCTGAAATAAAAACCGTCCTCTTTCATGGGGTTTTTGAGCATGTGTTCTCACTTTGAGGCTGTTGGGCATGAGAGAACAGCTGAATGATGTAAATTCTTGTAATTTCTTTTTATTATTTTTTTTTTTTGCATGACATTGTTTCAATTTAAAAATATAAATTATTATATTATTATATATAATATTAATAGGAACATGGAGAAGACTCTGGAAGGATCAGATTTTATGATGATAGTGCAACATTTTGTTACACAAGACTAATGTACAGAGAATTTAACCTTCAATGTCTCTCGCTCTTTAGGTGAACTTTGTGGTGTGCCAGATCTTTGCCCTGGTAATGGCTTTCTGGTTCAGACTCTACCTGCACCCAAGTAAGACCAGTCCCTTCATCCGACATGTAGTCGCCACCCTACTGGGCTTCTATCTGGCTCTGTTCTGCTTTGGCTGGTAAGTGTCTTTCATCCCTCATACAGTATATATTGATGCAATGCAGGGTCATTGACAGCCGGTTAGCGAGCCATTCAATTTATAACAAGGATGCGGTGTGTTGGCAGAAGACCAGAGTCTAATCAGCAGTCTGCTCTATGTTTGGAATTGTTTTGGAACCTGAGATGCTCTGAAAGAGCTGTTTGCAGACCTCTTTATTGATTTGTACATGTTTACAACAACAGAATATAAGTTTTGTCACTTTTCTGTCCAGAGGACATATTTTACACATCTCTACACGATTCATATTACATTTTGATTGGGCATTTGGGATTTTTGTTGTTGTTATTTTAGAAATAAAATGATGTTTCACGCCTTTGACACCTCTGAGTGAGAATTACGGTTACTGTTATGAAATGTTAAAAAAGAAATGGCAGTTATTCATTGTTTTTGTACAACATTTTCAAATGAAGATTTGATGTCCAGTAGCTTATAATACTACAGTGTCTTTATTATACACATTGCATGTCAACACAATTACACTTTAGGACTAACGATAACAAGTGTAAACTGGTCCCCCCAGAAATACAGTTATTACATATTGAATACATGTTATTTACTTACTCGTGTATTGCAATATTATAATGTAACGGAAAATTATTTTCAATGTGTGTTATTAATAATTTGATATATTGATCTATCTAAATTGATCAATTTAGTTAATATGTATACATTAGTTGTTTAACCTGTTTACATGCAGCGAGTACACATAGGAAATGTGCTGTTCTTGCTTTTTCCAATCTACCAATAGTGGTGAAAAAATAAACCTTTTAAGATATCATAAAAAGATTAGATTTCAGCTGTCAGTTTGTCCAGATACTCGGGTGACATTTCACACCACACTTACTGTAGCACTTGACATAGATGTGGCTGTCTTGTTGGGCACTTCTCACGCACCTTACAGTCTGTAGCTGATCCCACAAAATCTCAATCGGGTTAAGATCCACAACACTCTTTTCCAATGTCTGTGTTTCTTTGCCCACTCTAACCTTTTTCTTTTTGTTTTTCTGTTTCAAAAGTGGCTTTTTCTTTGCAATTTTTCCCATAAGGTCTAAACCCTTGAGTCTTCTCTTTACTGTTGTACATGAAACTGGTGTTGAGCGAGTAGAATTCAATGAAGCTGTCAGCTGAGGACATGTGAGGCATCTATTTCTCAAACTAGAGACTCTGATGTACTTATCCTCTTGTTTAGTTGACCATCTGGTCTTCCACATCTCTTTCTGTCATTGTTAGAGCCAGTTGTCCTTTGTCTTTGAAGACCGTAGTGTACACCTGTATGAAATCTTCAGTTTTTTTGGCAATTTCAAGCATTGTATAAGCCTTCGTTCCTCAAAACAATGATTGACTGATGAGTTTCTAGAGAAAGCGAGTTTCTTTTTTGCCATTTTTGACCTAATATTGACCCTAAGACATGCCGGTCTATTGCATACTGTGGCAACTCAAAAACAAACACAAAGACAATGTTAAGCTTCATTTAATGAACCAAATATCTTTCAACTGTGTTTTATTTAATGGCAAGTGATTTTCTAGTACCAAAATACCAACTTATCATGATTACTCATCATGATAAGTTGTTGGAGTGATGGCTGCTGGAAATGGAGCCTGCCTAGATTTGATCTTTTCAAATAGCGATGGTGCTGTTTTTTTTACACCAGTAATGTCCTGACCATACTTCATAAGTTTAATCAGCTTAATGCCACTTTGGTGAATTAAAGTACCAATTTCCTTCCGAAACAGCAAAACTTGTACATTATTCCAAACATTTGGCCACCAGTGTATATAAAATTATATCTAAAAAGATACAAAATTATGTTCAGAGATAAATTAATTACCATGGACTGGGTTTTATGACATCTATATATAAATATTTGACCTCTTTCCACCAAAACCGCACCAACCTGAGAAAATGGCATTCTGAGAAATTAGTCCACAGTATGTGTAAATTGTGAGCTTTTGAATTTGTGTTTAAAAATGGCAGGCGGCAGTCCAAAAATGCCCCAGAGTTGATCAATAACCACACCAGTTGTTTTGTTAATAACCACACCAAGTTGTTTTCCTAAAAAGGTTGTCACACTGTGATTGCAAGTGTATGAATGAATATATTGTCAGTTGGAGTCATAGGTAATCTGACACTCAAACACATCTAATGATTTGGAGCAGTCTCCATGCATTTCTCTGTGCATAGGTCAACACACCCATTTCTAACCCACACAGGAAGTCATGTGTCATTCAGTGAACATAATGTAAAGAGAGAAGGCCTAAGATCAAATGTGTCACATATGTCCTTATTAAATAATGGTAATAATCCTCACTGTAACAATTGCAGGTTGCCTCAATTTACAGTATATAATGTTGAAACGTATAAGATAAAAGTGATTGGGCTTTCTTTTAAACAGTAACATGACATTTTATATCAACAGCCCAGAGTCAGTTTGTGTTGCAAAAAGATATGACATTAGACTATTCCTCACTGGTATCCTCTTCTCCCCTGTGCTTCATTTTAGGTATGCCTTACACTTTCTTGTTCAGAGTGGTCTTGCCTACGGCATAATGCTTTTCACAGGAGTGGAACACATGCACAAGTGAGTACAAACCTCTGTAAACACCTACATCAGTTGTAACATCAAATAAGTCCTGCTACCAACAACAGGAACAACAACATGTCAAATCAAACCTCAAATGCACAATGACACAGTGACATGTTTCAGTGTTCTTTGCAGTGTCAAGCTACTGCCATCCAGTTTCATGAGGTTTTAATATAGGTGGCAATATGCAGAGTTATTCTGCCCTACACTGAAACTGAGAAAAATTGCTTCAAAATTACTAAGTATAAGTGTGGATGTTGTAGCTACTATTGAGCTATATAGTAGAACCAAATCCATCTGTCACAGGATAATCATAGTCAAACAGACCCAATTTCTGTTCAAACTCAATTTTGACAAAATGTCAATATGTTTTGACTGTGCATGGCAGAATTTATTTAAACACCTATGATTGGCTTGTGGAAGATTAATCCATACTACTCGCACCAATCCATGTAATTCGTATGAGTAAAAAGTGCAGTGGGAACAAGTGAGCGCCCATTATGTTGCTGGATGAGTGACTGGACTGGACCAAGTGGTGTTCTATCCTGCTCTGGGCTGCTATAAAATAATCAGTGTTGCCCAATACTGATTACTATTGAAACCACACTAATGCAAACTGAGGCCTAGTTCATGTCAACAGCAAAGGATACTATTAGAAACGGAGTGACTATTTGCACTGGTTTTAAATAGCACTGGCCACACAGCATGGCTATTTGCAACCCAGTAGTCTAGTGCAAACAGACAAATCTTTGAAAAAATGCAAATTGGATGTCAGAGAGCATTCAGTGACCTGAAGGTAGAGGACATATATTGGTATTGTTGCATGGATGGCCGGGGTTCGAATGCAACTTTTTATATTTTCCTTCTTGAATACCACTTAAATTCCCAAATCAATTTAAGGCAATTTTACACTCTGTCTTTGCTAAGATGTGGACGTATGGCATCACACGAACATGGCGGCACCCAGGAAGATGTACACAGTTAATTGCAAAACCTTTTAAGCACCTAAAATGCATAAAATGCTTTAAAAGTTCTTACATTTACATGGTAATAAAACAGCAGTAAAGACAAGTGTGTAAAATATGGTAAATTCTTTCTGTTAATAAATATACACCTAATTTGTTTCTTTATGCGTCATCTGGTGAGTAATGGTCAACAGAGTGGTATAAAGTCGGAAGCTGGATATTTCAAGTAGGAATATCTTTAAATGGAAAATGTTATCGCACTGATTGCAGCATTTTCTTTTGAGAGATTTAGATTGCTGAAGAGTCATCAGTCCTATGTCACCAGACCTTGGCACGTACACCAGAATATCTTGCCAGAAGTCCTGTCAGAAAGATTTATGACCTTCTACTGATCGAACATATCATGATGACAAGTTGACTGTTGATCCCCAGATGTTTGCATAACTGATAATTATCATACAAGATATTTTATCTGCATGTGTTAAGAATGCAGAACATGTATAGTGCATAAAGGAATGTTCTGTAAGTTGAACAAACTTCTTGCTTTCAATTTAAGAAATTAAATATTTATATAAATATTTCTATTAAAATTAAAATATTTTGATTATTATATTATAATATAAATATAATTAATTAATATAATTAATCTATTATATTACATTTACATTTTACATTTATGCATTTGGCAGATGCTTTTATCCAAAGCGACTTACAGAGCCCTTATTACAAGGACGATCCTCCCAGAGCTACCTGGAGTTAAGTGCCTTGTCAAGGACACAATGGTGGCAGCTGTGGGGATTGAACCAGTGACCTTCTGATTAACAGTTATGTGCTTTAGCCCACTACGCCACCACCAGTCCAGCAAATTTGCTTCCTTTTAAACGTTTTAAGTAATTATATATTAAGACAAGTGAACAGCAGGCCTAATAAAATGAATAAATAAACAAATTATCAGCAATAGGTTCAAATTAAGTAAACAGTGCTTTACATTTTCTGTAATTACATGTAAAATAAAACTACTTCTGTGCTGTAGTTGGTAACACATAACCAAAAATTCCTCCATCTAGAACAGTAGTCACTACGGAACAGAGGACAGGGCAGTAGTGTTTTTCCTGAAATAGTTTTGCGTTCCTTTGCAATAAGTTTTGCATGCTCTGACAATATTTTTGCATTCCCCCGCAATAAATTTACCATGGTTTTAATACAGTAACCATATTTTAACCTTGTAAAACCATAGTAATAATAATATAGTACAATGAAAACTATGATGATAAAAATAATAATTTTGTTGTTATGATGGTTTTACTACAAATACCATGGTAAAACCATAAGATTACCAGGGCTAATCCATTGTAAAACCACGGTTATTATATGGATACAGTATACTTTATTAAAACCACGGTTTCTGCAACAAAAAAATAAATAAAAAACTTTTCATAGGAAAATAGTATATAGTATGTAAAGCCATGATATTATTACAGTAACTATAATTAAACTATGGTATTTCTATAGTAAAACCATAATAGCCACAAAATTATGATTTTTATTACCATAGTTTTTGTTTTGCTGTATTATCACAATGGTTTCACCATGAATATAATGGTTAAAATATGGTCACTGTAGTAAAACCATGGTAAATTTATTGCAAGGACACGCAAAACTTATTGTGAGGAAAAACTTATTGCAAAAGAATGCAAACTGTTGTGAAGGAAACGAAAAACATATTGCGAGTGCAAGCAATCTATTGAGAGGGAACACAAAACGTATTGCGAGGGAATGCAAACTATTCCTAACGAATGCAAAACATATTGCGAGGGAATGCTAACTATTCTGAATGAATGCAAACTACTGCGAGGGGACACAAAATGTCTTGCAAGGGAATGCAAACTATTCCAAACGAATGCAAAACGGATTGCGAGGAAAGGCAAACTACTGCGAGGGAACACAAAACGTCTTGTAAGGGAATGCAAACTATTCCGAACGAATGCAAAACGGATTGCGAGGAAATGCAAACTACTGCGAGGGAACACATAACGTCTTGCGAGGGAATGCAAACTATTCAGAACAAATGCAAAACGTATTGCGAGATAATTCAAACTACTGCGAGGGAACACGAAACATCTTGCGAGGGAATGCAAACTACTACAAGGGAACATAAAATTCCTTCCGAGGGAACACAAATCGTCTTGCGAGGGAACAAAACTTATTGTGAGAGAATGCAAACTGTTGTGAGGCAACATAAAATGTATTGCTAGGGAAAGCAAAAATTATTGCTAGAGAACACAAACAATTGCAAGGGAACACAAAATGTATTGTTAGGGAACACAAAACTTATTGCGAAGGAATGCAAAACTTATTGCGAGAGAACGCAAACTTATTGCGAGGGAACGCAAACTTTTGCGAGGGAATTCAAAATGAATTGCGAGGGAATGCAAACTATTGCGAGGGAACACAAAACTTCTTGCGAGTGAACACAAACTATTGGGAGGGAACGCAAAACTTATTGGGAGGGAACGCAAAACTTATATCGAGGGAACGCAAAACTTATATCGAGGGAACGCAAAACTTATATCGAGGGAACGCAAAACTTATATCGAGGGAACGCAAAACTTATTGTGAGGGAACACAAACTATTGCAAGGGAATGACAAACGAATTGTGAGGGAATGCAAAGTATTCCGAACGAATGCAAAACTTGTTTTGAAAGAACACAAACTACTGCCAGGGAATGCCAAAATTCTTGCGAGGGAACGCAAACTATTGTGAGGGAATGCCAAAATTCTTTCAAGGGAATGCAAACTATTGGAACACAAAATGTATTGTGAGGGAACGCAAAAATGATTGCAAGGGAATGCAAACTATTCTGAACAAACGCAAAATTTATTGCGAGGAAATGCAAAGTAATGGAACACAATATGTATTGCGAGGGAACGCAAACTATTGGAACACAAAATGTATTGCGAGGGAACGCAAAAATGATTGCAAGGGAATGCAAACTATTCCGAACAAACGCAAAATTTATTGCGAGGAAATGCAAAGTAATGGAACACAATATGTATTGCGAGGGAACGCAAACTATTGTAACACAAAAGGTATTGTGAGGGAACGCAAAGTATTGTAACGCAAAATGTATTCCGAACGAACGCAAAACTTATTGCGAGGAAATGCAAACTTCTTGCGAGAGAATGCAGGAATGCAGTGTTGGTGGTGTAGTGGGCTAAAGCACATAACCGTTAATCAGAAGGTCGCTGGTTCGATCCCCCCAGCCACCACCATTGTGTCCTTGAGCAAGGCCCTTAACTCCAGGTTGCTCTGGGGGGATTGTCCCTGTAATAAGGGCTCTGTAAGTCCCTTTGGATAAAAGCGTCTGCCAAATGCATACATGTAGTTAAATGAAGGAATGGGTCTTCACATATATGGTGATGAGACACTGGAAAATAGGGAATGAGATAACATGCCAGATCACACAGTTATCTACACTTGCAGTCATTATGAAACAGATTGATTGAGCTCTTATCCAATGGATCAAGGCTGTTTCTTGTTTTTTAATTTAGTCTAAGAAAAGGGAAAAGCACCTCATTTTAATGTGGAACTGTGGAAGACATTTGATGAAAAGAACTTGTGCAGGAGTCCTGTAGGGATGATAAGAGATGTAGTCTGTTCCTGTCCCAGCAGTGAGCAGAGAGACTGCATTAAGGATGCAGTGTGAAGAAACAGCCCTTTTGAAACTCCAGGAGATGTCTCTGTAATAGAGTGATGACATGCTCCACTACTCAAAGGAGATGAAAGAGAGACCAAAGGATGAAGGGAAATTTAAATTAGTCTAAAAAAGTTACATAAATATGACAATCTCCCTTTAGGGACGTCCAGGACATCCTCAATTGGAATTATTTTTATTTGTGTTAGGAGCAGTCTATACTCTAAATGTAACAATAGTTGTCTATGTATGTCCTAGGTGTCACTTTGTTTTAACAATTATTAAGACTATTTTTTTATTATTTTTGTATATTAACATGTACTGGACAGATGTCTTTGACCGTTTTATATGTATATATATATATTTAAGCAATATCACACAAGCAAAAGTGTGATATGGCCCTACATCAGCACCGCAGGTTTGAGGCCGCAGAACTGCTGGTTCAAAACAAATGATGCGTCTAAGCCTCCGTTAGTAATTCAATGTCACTTCAGAAATATTATCATGGCTTGTGCTGTTTCGAACAAGTTATTGGATAAACAAGGATGTGTGTGCGTGTGAGAGGGCTGTTACCACACCCAAGCAGAGAGGAGGTCCGCTTTCTCAGTGGTAAAATAGCCATCCAAGCGGGGGTATTTCTCCCTATTTCGCGATAGCCGGTGCGCAAGAGCCTATCACTATAGAAACCGTACTGTCCTCTGCCATTTTAAACAGTATGTATCCAATGTGGAAACTCCGGTAAGAGGTAAGCGCCTTGAGTTTGTGTAATTAATCTGTCTGTTGTGTCTCTCAGCTGCAATGAGCCGTAATGCTGAAGTTGTTCGTTTAAAGCCATTTAAAATATTTCATAGCTTCAGTAGTGTAGTAGTAATACGAGCGATCACAGAGCGCTGTTCTATGTAAACAATGACTAACGGATTTACTTTGCGTAACCAGCTGGCTCATATTACACACAAAAATGATCTTATACCACCACCTGCTGGCTATGTAATGTAATATGTCATGTAAAAAAAAAAATTTATGTAAAAAGAGACACATAGCCTACATTAGCTCTTAACACATCTGCACTGCTCTTACACTTTAGTTTAGAACAGCACGAACACAAGCGGAGTGATACACACAGTGAAGCATCTGAGTGCTGATGGTGTCAGACCATCAGTGTTCATGGAACGTCTCTTGTCCAAACAGATTCGAGGACCGGAACTAACTGGTGTGTGTGTGTGGGGGTGTGTATGTGTGAGCGTGTATTTATCACTTTGTGGGGACCAAATGTCCCCATAAGGATAGTAAAACCCGAAATTTTTGACCTTGTGGGGACATTTTGTCAGTCCCCATGAGGAAAACAGCTTATAAATCATACTAAATTATGTTTTTTGAAAATGTAAAAATGCAGAAGGTTTTCTGTGAGGGTTAGGTTTAGGGGTAGGGTTAGGTTTAGGGGATAGAATATAAAGTTTGTACAGTATAAAAACCATTATGTCTATAGAAAGTCCCCATAAAACATGGAAACACAACGTGTGTGTGTGTGTGTGTGTGTGTGTGTGTGTGTGTGTGTGTGTGTGTGTGTGTGTGTGTGTGTGTGTGTGTGTGTGTGTGTGTGTATATATATACACACACAAGTTAACATTATTATAGTAAGACTGTTGGAATGATAGTTAATGGGATAGTTCACCTAAAAATGAAAATTCTTTCATAATTTACTTACCCTCATGCCATCCCAGATGTGCATAACTTTATATTTTCTGCTAAAGACAAATTATTATTATTTTGAAAAAATATCTCCACTCAGTGGATGAATATACAAATATACAGATCAATATTTAAGTCCTTGGATTTTTTTTTACTATAAATCTTCACTTTCAGATGTGAAAACTAAACATGTGAATGAAAAATTGTGTTTTATAGTAAAAATCTGTTGATAAATATTAAAACCGTAAATATTGATCCATTTCTCACACACACCTATCATGTCGCTTCTGAAGATATGGAGTTGTGTGGATTACTTTTGATTCCTTTATGTGATTTTTGGAGCTTCAAAGTTTTGGTCACCATTCACTTGCATTGTATGGTCCTATAGAGCTGAATTATTCTTTTCATTTGTGTTCAGAAGAAGAAAAAGTCATACACATCTGAAATTATGGGTGAATTTTCATTTTTGGGTGAACTATCACTTTTAGTAATTATTTTAAACATAAGAGTATAACAGTTTTTCTCCCCAATTTGGAATGCCCAATGAAAGTCATACATATGTAGTCCTCTAAGTCCTCATGGTAGTGTAGTGACTTGCCTCAATCCGTGTGGCGGAGGACGAATCTCCGTTGCCTGCACATCTGAGACAGTCAATCCACGCATCTTATCACATAGTTGAGCGTGTTTCCGCAGAGACATAGCGCTTGTGGAGGCCCACGCTATTATCTGCGTCATCCATGCACAACTTACCACGTGCCCCACCGAGAGCGAGAACCACATTATGGTGACCATGATGAGATTACCCCATGTGACTCTACCATCACTAGCAACCGGGCCACTTTAGTTGCCTAGGAGACCAGGCTGGAGTCACACAGCACGCCCTGGATTCGAACTTTGACTCCAGGTTTGGTAGTCAGCGTCTTTACTCATTGAGCTACCCAGGCCCCACGAGCATGCATGTTTGATTGACAGACTGCGCAAGAGCGCACACGTACTGTGTATAAACGTGCACGCAGAATGAGTGCCGCTCTCATAATATCAGCCATCCTCCAATATTATTAGTTGTTTATTGCACTCTGATGTTATTGTCCCTCGTTTCATTAAAAATGACACTTTTATCACATGATATATTGCTTTTAATATGTTTCCACTCAGGCATGTGAGAAAAGGGTTTTATGGCGCAGACTGAGACCCCATCTACTGAGCGCTGATAACGACTCGCCTCTGTGTCTCACCTTTATAAATTATCAGCTTGATACTGTGTGCGGTGGTTATTGCCATGTTAAAATAGAACCTATCAGGAGAAGGTTTAAAAAAGAGCTGCCTCATTATAGGTCACTGCCGTAATTCTCTGTCATATTGGAGGTGAACAGTGCAAATGTGTATTTATAGGACACTGTATGCCACTTGAAAGGCAAGATATCAGAGTTTATGCATTCCAGTGACATTTGAATTTTCACATGCCTATTTTTGCAGTCATAAATCTAACATATTCCCCCCCGATGTCCTGATTTGTGGTCAGTGAAATGTTTTTTTTTCCATTTTAGCGATTCAAACACTTTCATATTTGGTCCCCCACAATCTACATCTTTATTATTGCTCATACTTGGGGTTAGGCATTTTAACAAATCCGAGCCTGATCTCATGCAACAAATTAGACTGTGGCGAACAAGTTTTAAATCAATTAAACTGACCTCCCTACCCTAAATCATAAACCTAAACCTAACCGATAGTGTCATAAAAAGCAAATGTGACATAAAATATAATTGCTAAAGCAACCACGCCATTTTGTGTTGTCATGACACTTTTGGCTCACGTGTCAACTCGCATGCTCTTTGGGACTTGTACCCCGGTCTTTTGCATTGTGAGTGCAGCTGAACTATACTGTGCGATGTGATTATGCGCAAACAAGCTTATAAATGTAGTTGGTTACGTAATGCTAACATTGAAATGTATCGTCTTACATGTCATTCACTATAGTAAGTGTTTTGATGTGATAAGATAGCATGGTGTGAGGAACGGGATGAAAAGTAACTGTCTATGAACTGATAATCTGCAGTTTAACTTGTGATTTATGTGAAAGGGAATAAGTCATTGTTGTAGCACTGTGCTTTCAATGCAGTGACTGGGGACTGCTCCCTTTTTTTTGTTTCTGGTTTGTTGCTGTGGTTGTCTTGTTTCCGTGATTATCTCACTAAGGAAGCTCAGCGGGATTATATGTTATTCTCACCTTGCTTTTTGTCATATAACACATCTCTGGTGTTAACATCCTGGCTAATGTACTGCAGGTTTTAGGTTTTTAATAAAGGGCCGGTATCCTAGTATTACATTTTTTCCTCTATCCACTTATCTTATTAAAGGTTTCTTGCACCAAAAACAGTCATAATTATGTTATACGTGACCATTTTGTACAGGAAAATTAAACCGGCTGCTTTTGCTTCTGTACCTTTTAAGACATCTAGGAGTAAATGGACTCTGATTTGATTGACCAGCCTCCATGTACCGGTGTAGTTCACAACCTAAGGGAAAAAGCATGCATGTATATTCAATTTGAAAATTCACTCATGATGGTGGATCCAGGCAGGAGGCACCTATTATTTTCTACACAATTTCAATACACTATTGTGTTTTATTGCCTTTGGTGGACTGGGAAGAATGTTTTGCATTGTGTAAAACAAGGGTTCAAACTTGTCTATGTCTAGGGCCCCCAAATATGATGATCCCCTTGTAATTAAAAAATAAATAAAAAAATACTCCAAAATATGTATTACAGTGTTTTTTCCTTAACATTAGTTTTTCACTATTAATGTTTGTAAATGAACCTTAACCCTATTTTTGCGTTCCCATCAAAACTGACTAATTCACTTTTATTAATTATTTTTTCTCTGAAATCTGTAGTTTATTTAATCTAGTTGGAATAAAATTCCATGGATTAATTCACACAGGGCATCTGAACACACAAATTTGTTTTAGATCCTTTTCATAAAAGTGTAGTGGTTTTATTTCACTTTGTTACACCTGTGGTGTTCCTGGTCTAAACTGACCAGCCATTGTAGACTACAAAGTACAGAAATATTAAGTATTCAGGAGCATTCCAATCCTTTAGATGAGCACAAATGTGTGTGTGTGTTAGCACACACAAAGTCCTCGGACATGTGTAGACACACACACACACACAATTTATGTTGAGCGCCCTTTTGTGCATCGTCTTTCCATGTACTTTGAGGAATATTTCAAGATCTACTAATCATATGTTGTGTTTGGGCTCATTTGAATCGAGATAGTCTTCTGTAAGTTACAATGTGTCATTGTCATCATGTTATATGTATGTTTCAGGAAGTAATGAGGAAAAGCATGACAAAAAGACACTCCGTTTCTTACATTTATGTGTGTCTGTAGGAATTTCATACACTAATACTCACTGCAGTTTGGCCTCCTGAGTAAAGCAAATTTACTCATTGCATTTTACTAATTGGGACCTATCCAACAATATATACCATGTGGCTATCTAATCGTTTGTAATTAAATTGTAATAATTTTTTGTATTGATTCCTACAAAACATATATACAAGAGCAAAACAGAACATATATATGGAATCAACATTTAATCCCCACAACCACCCCGCCCTGACCCTCAACAAACATCTCTGTGGTCTCATATGAGTATATGCAGATGAGCATAGACACACACAAAAATAAAAAGATAAAAAATAATAATAATTACTCTTCCAGCAACGTCAGGTATCCGCCCCATTTCTCCATAAACGTTTATGTACTTTTATGTAAAAGTACATTTCCCTAGTCTTCTAAAAGCCCCATCACCTAAAATACAGAGTCTGGGGCAAAATAGAAGCCGAGAAAACAATATATCACACACAAGACTATGAACCATCAACCAAATATCTTTGATCTTAACGCACCCCCAAAAGACATGGGCTATGTCTCCATTATCTGATTGGCAGGTGGGTGTGTCTTTTAAGACCAAGCCTATACAATCTAGAGGGGGTCCAATAAAATCAATGTAAAATCTTTAATTGCATCAGATGCACCCTTGCATCCCTAGATGTAAACTTGATGTTTTTTAGAATCCTTGTCCACACTCCCTCCTTCAATACCAAGTTTAAATCTTTCTCCCATAATCTCTTGAGAGAAGTTGATGCCCCATCCCCCAGACACTGAAATAGCAGGGAGTAATACACTGATGCCTCATGACCTTTTCCAAAAGCAGTAATCAGTTTTAGGCGGGTGTATGCTACTCCCAAAATAGTACAGAGCAGGTGGTCCAGCTGTAAATATCTAAAGAACTGAGATCTAGGAGAACCAAAAGGTTGAACTAGATTTTCAAAGGATCTAAACGCTCCACTCTCATAAAGGTCACAGAGTCTAGTAAACCCCTCACAATCCACTTGGAGCAGCAGAAAGGGGACTTATTAATACATCATTTGGGGTTAAGCCATAAACTTGAGGCAACGGTTAAATAACTGTCCGAATTAAACACTCAGTGTAAATGTGATACTGTTCAATACAAAACCAGGGAGGGGCTCTTTCAGGTGGAAGCGACCAATAAGCCAAATGTCTGAGACTGAATGCATAATAATAAAACAAAATCTTGAGTAGGCTTACCCCACCTTTATCAATCAGTCTATGCAGCATTGATCTAGAAGGGTCAGAGATGAATAATAAAATATAATCTGCGTAAAGTAGAAGCTTATGAGCCATACCACCCGCCACCACCCCTAGAAAATCATCCTCCTTTCTTATCGCGGCTGCTAATGGTTCCATGGCAAGACAGAACAATAATGGGGAAAAAGGGCAACCCTGCCGGGTGCCCCAATCCAGGGTAAAATAATCTGAAATTAATCAATTTGTTTGTTCCGCCTCTACCAGATGTCTATAAAGTAACTTAATCCATCCAATAAAAGTATTCCAGAACCTGTATATTTTCAAAATCAAAAAAATAATAATCCCATTGTACTTTATCCTTTTTGGCATCAAGTGAGATGGCAGCGATCAGAGTCTGATCATACGCCACTGCCCACATGATAATGATGATATGCCTTATGTTATCAAAAGAGCTACGGCCCCGAATAAAACCAACTGGATCTATATGTATAAGAGATGTCAAGAGATGAGTGGTGGTGGGCATAGTGGGCTAAAGCACATAACTGTTAATCAGAAGGTTGCTGGTTCGATCCCCCCAGCCACCACCATTGTGTCCTTGAGCAAGGCACTTAACTCCAGGTTGCTCCGGGGGGATTGTCCCTGTAATAAGTGCACTGTAAGTCGCTTTGGATAAAAGCGTCTGCCAAATGCATAAATGTAAATGTAAGATGTCATAACTTTATTTAATTGGTTAGCCAGAATTATTGACAATATTTTTACGTCTAGCTGGATCAGGGAATTTGGACGGTAACTCTTACACTCACTTGGATAATTGTCTTTTTTAAGAATCAGACTGATCCGGGCTTTTGTCATGGTTGGCGGAAGCTTTCCATTCTTTAATGATTCTGTTTAAACTTCTAATAAAATTGGAGCCAGTTCTGTAGCATAAGATCTGAAAAATTCAGCGTCAAAACCTTCTGGCCCCATGCCTGTACCGGCCAGCACTTTGCACATCCCTCAACAATTCACTTTCTCACAGGACCTATCCACACACAATCCTTTTAATAATGATCGAAAAGCCAGCCAATTAGTTCCCAAAATTAGCGGATGGGTGAGGCGAGGACTATCCACCACCTCAATAATATGCTGGTGTCCCTGGAAAATTACTGTGACCATCACTACAGAATAATCATGAATATCCCTGTGTACACACATCACTCAATTATTCACCTCCAATGCCCCAGTTTGAACCAAGCATTGATGAATGGAGGTTTGATTACAACCTGAATCCACCAAGGCTTTGTATGTTCCCCCCTTATTACTCGCGTGTATCAGTTACATCCCTACTTGGTTGTAGGCAGTCTGTGGGGTGTCGGGGATCTGGATCAAGGCCTGTATTGTTCGGCAACCGGGAGAAAAATTGCTTCAGCACCACCAAGTTGATTACATCATCGGTGTCGCTGTCTTCCTTAACCGGCAAACACTGCTGGCAGGCATCACGGAGAAGCTGGGCAAAGGCAAACAGGTAGCCAACCTCACTCAGCATCAGGGAGCGGAAGCGCTGGCGGTGTTCTTCTGGGCTGCGGCCGACCTATTACAAGATGGATTTTTTCAGCACCGAGTAGTCCAGGAGATTGGCGAATGGAAGCTGTTGTGCTGTGATCTATGCTCTTCCCAGTCAGCAGTGGCAAAAGGTGCACCACTCACTGTTCTACTGTTCCCGAAGAGCTCAAGGTATGCCTCCGGATCATCTTGAGGCCCCATTCTAGTGAGCAACACGTGGGGATGCGCTGCTGCTGGGGCTGCCCCTCCTGGGGTACTAAGTTCTGCAGCACCTGCCAGTCCTCTTTCTGGAGCTGAAGGAGTACCTCCAAATGCTGTTGCTGCTCTCTCTAAAGATTCATGAGGGCCTGGTGTTGTCCCTGGTGGATGCTGTCTAGGGAACGGAAGACTTCCTCCAGCAATTCATCTCCAGTGAAAACACTTACCAATTCCTCTCTCCCCAGACGAAAGAAAATTTTTTCTTTTGTATTTCATGTAAGAAAGAAAGTCATGTGAGATTTGAGCAACATGAGTGAGTAAATGTTTACAGAATTTTCATTTTGGTTAAACTATTTCTTTAAGTGAAATGATTGACATGCCACAATCCAGCCCTGTAACTGTACCATCATATTGTGTTCTCTGTGCAACCAGGCAACAACCTCTGCACAATCTTCCTGCAGAAACCACTTATCAGAAGAAGGTCTTTGATAGTACACACAGTGCTGCTCAGAGCTTTGATAAAGGACCTTAGTGTTAAAGCTGAGCTGGCACGGCCTATAAATATTGTGAGTGTGACTATAAGGATGTAAAACCAGCTTTGTCAGAGGCAAAGACAGAGACTTGAATGCCAAGAATTTGCCCACTGATGCCTAGTAAGGAATCTAGGTCTTAATTTACTTACCCTAATGTTTTTCCAGAACTGTATGTCTTCCTTTCTTCGATGGAACACAAAAGCCTTAGTCACGGTTCACTTTCGTTGTATGGAAAAAAAGATCCATTCAACGAAAATCTTCAGAATTTCGAAATACTGAAGCCATAGATTTGAATTTCAACTAGTTTTCTCTTTGCTTTCATTTAATTCCACTTGAAAGTTCATTTAAATTGTATGAAAGTGGATGTTTGGTTATTTTGATGTAGTGAATTTGCTGCTTTGCCAGTGGTTATGTTGAGAATGGAATGCCAGCGTACTGTTTACTGTACAGTGTATTCTGTATATTGCTTACTATTTTGTGAAAATGACAGAATTTTGGTAGTCCAAAGTAATAACTATTTGAGAAGGAGATGTTACAATAGAAAACAAGAGTCGAATTCCAGAAGTAAAAATCCCATTCATTTACTCAGATTTGATTAAAGGGATAGTTCCCCCCCCCAAAAAAAATTCTCTCATAATTTACTCACCCTTATGCTATCCCAGATGTGTATGACTTAATTTAGAAGGTTTCTAGAAGAAAATCTCAGCTCTGTAGGCCCTCACAACGCAAGTGAATGGTGGCTAGAATTTTGAAGGTCCAAAAAGCATATAAAGGCACCATAAAAGTAATACACACATCTCCAGTGTTTTAATCAATGTCTTCTGAAGTGATGTGATTGTGTGGGTAAGAAACTAAGTCCTTTGTTGCTATAAATATTCACTTTCACTTTCAAATTCTTCTTTTATTTTTGGCGATTCGCATTCTTCATGCATATCGCCACCTACTGGTCAAGGAGGAGAATTTAGGGTAAAAAAGGGACTTAAATTTGTATCTGTTTCTCACCCAAACCTATAATATTGCTTCTGAAGATATGGATTTAACCACTAGAGCCTTATGTATTACTTCTATGCTGCTTTTGTGCTTTATGGACCTTCAAAGTTCTGGCAACCATTCACTTGCATTGTATAGACCTACAGAGCTGAAATATTCTTCTAAAAATGTTAATTTGTGTTCTGCAGAATAAAGAAAGTCTTACACATCTGGGATGGCATGAGGGTGAGTAAATTATTAGAGAATTAATTTTTTTGCGTGAACTATCCCTTTAAATAGATTAAAAATAATTTATGTTAATGATAACTTAGAAATCATTAGAGACAGACAAATTCTTGGCAAATACTTCAATTTTAATAACCTCGGCCCTCAATCCATGTTATTTCAACTTTATTTTGGTTAAAAAAGTGTTTAATATTGTAATTATGGTGAAGAACTACAACACCAGTTCTGAAAAAGTTGGGACAGAAACAAATAAGGAGTGATTTGTAAATTATATTCACTCCTTACTATATTGATAGCACTACAACTACACATCATATGATGAATTTCCTTTTGAATTTCCTTGTTTTTTGTTTTTTATGATTATTTTAATGTACAGTCATTTCAAATCAGATAATTGCAGCACACTACAAAAAAGTTGGGATAGTCGAATGTTTTCCACTGTGAAACATCACCATTTGTTCTAATAATGCTTAAGCATTTAGGCACTGAAGACACAAGTTTGTTAAGATTAAAAAGTGGAATATCCCCCCATTCATTATGCAGCTACACAATTGTACGGGGTCTTTGTTGCCATATTATACGCTTCATAATGCACCACACATTCTCAACTGGAGATGGTCTCCAATCTAGCACCCGCACTCTCTGCTCACACAGCCATGCACTTGTAATCCGGGCAGTATGTGGTTTGAAGATGTCCTGCTGAAACTTCTAGGATGTCCCAGGAAAAGATGGTCCTGGATGGCAGTATATACTGCTCCAAAATTTGTACATGTCTGTCTGCATTAATTGTGTTCTCACAGATGTGCGAGATACCATGCCATGGGCTCTGACTAGAGGTCTGCAAGCCCGTCGGGTCCCGAGCCAATTTATTTTTTAATAGATAGGGCTCGGGTCGGACTCTGGCTCCTTTAACTTCTCTCCTTTCATTGTGCCCATAATCGTGCACTAAAATAATACAAGTAATATATAGCCTATAATTATAAATAATATAATATATTATAATACTATAATTAATATTATAAATATTATACATAGCCTATATGCATGTAGGCTACATATGCGTTTTCAGCACAGCAGGGAGGACGCTGGAGGAGAGGAGAACAGCTCTGAAGCCTTCAACATTGGATGCGATTCTTTTTCTTCACAACACCGCCAATAAACAGTGACAGTTCAGCCTTTGCACAGTTCAGCAATTTATTATTTATTTTTCACGTTAGACAGTTGGCGAAGAGTTCTTTGAAACATTGTTCTCCAGTTTCTGTAAAGTTTCTTCACATCAAAGAAAGGTAGGCCGCACTTCTTTATTTACGTATTTGCTGCTGGATCACATAGCTTGGCTATTATCTACTGCATGCTTATACTTTTCTGTAATGGATAGTCGGTAACAATATTTGTGGGCATGATTGCCGGTGGCACTGTAACTTTATATTTGAGGCCTATAATAACTTTACCTATTAGTATGTGTGTCTGCGTGTATTAGAGAGAGCGTGCATTAAGATTTACACACACACACACACACACACACACACACACACACACACACACAAACACCACTGAAAGTAGGCCTATATACACTGTTAATTATTTTATTTTATTTATTTATAAAAAAAAAAATGACACACTTGTTCAATACAGAATTTGTTCTACTCTGTTATTTTTCATGCTCATATAAATGCTTTGGCAATACAATGTATTGTGTATGTGTCATGCATGTGTCAATAAAGCTCATTTGAATTGAATTGAATTGTATTAGAGAGAGCACGCGTCAGAGAGCTTAAATATTGGCGTCAGAGAGAGCGCGCGTCAGAGAGCTTAAATATTGGCGTCAGAGAGAGCGCGCGTCAGAGAGCTTAAATATTGGCGTCAGAGAGAGCGCGCATCAGAGAGTTTAATATTGGCGTCGGGCTCGGGCTGAATAATTGCATTTGTTTTCGGGCTGGGGTCGGGCTAGGGCTTCAACACTACGGGCCAGGGCCGGGCTAGGGCTGGAGTTTTTGGCCCATGCAGGGCTCTAGCTCTGACACACCCCTAGCCCATACAGACACTTTCTTTTGGACCTGAGGCTGATAACAGCTTGGATGGCCCTTTTAGAGAACATGACGGCTGTGTTTTTCAAGAACTATTTGAAATGTGGATTCATCAGACCAAAAAACACGGTTACGCTGTTCTACTTTCCATCTGAGATGAGAACAAGCCCAGAGAAGTCAGCAGTGCTTCTGGACAGTGTTGATGTCTGGCTTCTGCTTTGCATAGTAAAGACTTCACTTGCATCTGTGGATGCAGTGGCGAGTGGTGTTGACAAACAAAGGTTTACTAAAGTTATCTCACGCCCATGTTCATGATATCCATTACAGAGGAATTATGTTTTTTAAGACAGTGATGTCTGAGGGATTCAGAAATGGTTTTCGTCTTGCCTTTTATGATCCGAGATTTGTCCAGATTCCTTGAATCTTTTAATCATTTTGTGCACTGTAGAGGGTGAAATGGCCGAAATCCTTCCAATTTGTCTTTGGGGAACATTGTTCTCAAAGTGCTGGATTATTTGCTGAATCATCTTTTGGCAAAAGTCTCGAATGATCCTTGCTCTTGAAGGATTAGTGGGTTTTTGGAGGCTTCTTATAAACTATGACATGATTGCCTCACCTGTTTAACATCTCCTGTTTCACATCGCCTTGTTACTTCAACTTATCAAATTGTTATTATTCTTCAATTTCCCTGTCTACATTTTTTTTGAAGCGTGTTGCAATCATCTGATTTGAAATTGCTGTTCATAAAAAAGACAATGAAATTCACAAGGTAAAACATCATATGATGTGTAGTTGTGGTGCTTTCAATATAGCAAAGAGTGAATATAATTTACAAATCACTCCTTTTTGTTTTTATTAACATTTTTCATACTGTCTCAACTTTTTTGCAATTGGGGTTGTTCACAACACTACCCATGAGATTCAAAGAGGGATTCATCAATCAGAGAATAGCAGCAAACGGCAAAAGAGCTATGTAGTGACCATCCACTTCCATAATGCTCTATGAATGACGTAATCTCCCTACACTCTCAAACTATAAACTGTATATTAATATTTTTCACTAAATTTGAAATACATTAGAACTGAAATAAATGTACTTTATTTTATCAATATAACTTATAATGAATGGTTTATTTTTCCACAATGCTTTATAGGATTGTTGATTTTTCCCCCGTGAATTGTCGTTAAAGTCTTGTACTTTTGTCTTTTTTTTCCATGATTTTTAAATACTTTTTAATGCTGCAAAGTGTATAGCATTATGATTCACCTCGCCGCTAGCTGGCATGATTCATGACTTAGAATCCCTCTGGAATCTTACTTTGGGTATGTTGTTTACTCTAGAACCATGATACTCAAGTTTGGCACTCTTTTTTTCCTTCCTCTTCATAGATACTGCTTTGTGGTTACACTGGGATACCTCAGTTTCTGCCAAATCACCAGAGTCTATGTGTTTGACTATGGCATGTACTCAGCTGACTTCACTGGGTAAGTTGTTGTTCATTGGAGTAAGTTGCCATTTCTTTCATTATGTCATAAGATGTCTCATAAAGCCCTATATATAAGTGTCCGTTAATACCTCACCACCCATAAATTAAGCAGAAAGAGATATACATGTTCAGTTTTTTAGTAACTTTTTTCAGGTCTACATATGCTTACCATTCAGCTTTATGCTGCAGTCCAGCGAATCTCCAGTTCCCCACCAATAAAAGATACATGTTAACCGAAGCCTTGAGCAAGAATACTATATCTGTGTCAGTTTTATCCCCAAGATCAAAGCTTATCAGATTAGCAGCTCAACCTTCAAGCAGTTTTGATGATGGAGAAAAGAGCTGCACCATGAGCTCAACCCTAGGGATGCTCTGTGGAGATGGTCAGTGCAGCTGTATTAATAATAAATGATGGAGAAGAAGGGCTGATAAGATCTGGAGGCTATTTTCTTGACTTACCTGTAGATTCTATAGATTCAATGTGAGACTCAAGAGATATATTGTCTTTATATATGAAGTACAGGAGAATAAAAGGCTTTCACTGGTTCTCAGCGCTAACAGTGTACTCATGTGAATACACACTCGTACTCTAGAATTCATTTATTGATATGGTCCATTCTTTTTTCATTACATTTTGGGAATTACAAAGTATCCAGGCTGATATTTAGCCATTACAAAATAATCGGTATCCTCGTTTGGCCCGATTCAAGCCCCATTTACACCACAAGCAACTTTGTTGCTTGATGCCGCTATTTTCTATACTGTATGGTGCTAGTGGGCGTTATTGCTGCTGTTGCACTAATGTTAATGGTGGATGCCACAACTGGCCATAGCTATTGAAATCTGATCACAAATAAGATATATCGGGTTAAACTAAGATATCAGTCTAATTTGACAAGGAATCAGTTTTCATGGAGGGTAAAGTGTTTTTATGTAAACTTCAGCAGTGCTTAATGCATCATATCATGAACAATATGAACAATCTGACAATGTATGAAGCAAACTCGCTCAAAATGCTGACAATTACTTGTGTGGTTTTTCATGCATAATTTGTTTTTTTATATTATATGTATGTGGTTTCAGACAAATCATATTGAACTGTGAAGTTGTGTGGTGTGGTTTCAAAATCTAACAATAGTCTAATAATAAATGTTAATATTTAATAATTTTTGGTATATAATTTTGAGTAAATATTGTATGAAACCTAATTTTGGCCAAATTCTTAGGGAAAGCAAATCAAGAATGCACTGTGATGAGCTCGATGAAAGATAAATCCAATATGGCAGACGAAGAGGAAGAAAATTGTATTATAAATATACTTATTATCTATTTATTCAATAATAAAAAGTATCAATAAAATATATTAAAATAATATAAAGCTATCTATTTTCCCCAAAAACGTGCGTGCTATGTATATTTATGTTTATGCTCATTTATGGTCATTTAATTATGTTTTTGCTCCGAGTATAGTGTTAAAACCATTGCGAATTGAATCTCCCGTGTGCTGCTTTTGAGAAATGTTATTTGAATGGCACATGCAGTTGCTGTCTGTGTGTAGAATTTCAAATAGTCTTGTCTGTGGATTAAAGTTTTGAATAGCAATTAATCGCATAATCGTTCAGTTAATTGCGATTAATCACAACTTTTAAAAGTGCCGAAATTTGACTCGTGTGTGTGTGTGTGTGTGTGTGTGTGTGTGTGTGTGTGTATATATATATATATATATATATATATATATGTGTGTATGTATATATATATATATATATATATACACACACATATATATATATATATATATACATATACACACACACACACATACATATATATATATATATATATATATATATATATATATATATATATATATATATATATCTTTTCTTGTCAAAATGCATTTATTTCCTTATTTAGGAAAGAAAACAAAATAATGTGACAAAAAACAATAACAAAAAATGCTTTATTAACATTTTCCAAACAAAGCCTTCCACAGTATAAAGATAGAAATGCACTAAAATAGCACCAATTTAAGTCATATAATTTCTCAAAGTCTAAGTGAAAGTTTAACTAATTGAAAGAGCTAGCCCACACATAGGTTGCATTTTCATTGCAATGGGCATTAAATCTCTTAAACTCTCATCCTCCACAATATTAATCACCCGGCAGACTGTGCCTACCCGCTTTGCTACGGCAATTGTGATGCTGCGTTCATGATTCGCGTCAAACACTGCTTTGAACTCCACATGAGAAGCGGTGCAGACAACGTCTCATTCTGCATTTTGGTGTTAGGCTTTTCCCTTTGCTGTTGTGTTTTTGGTGTGTCCATCAGTGTAATGACTCCGGGTTCCACCAGTGTTTATGCTGGTTTATACTTTATTAACGATAAGAAAAACTAATGAGTTTAAAAAAAAGTAATAATTCTTAATCACATGTGTTAACACATTTTAGCAGCTCTAGTTTCAATTCAATCTCTTTTGAAGCCTCATTTCAGTTAGTATGTTGCCATAGATGGCAGCTGCCTATTTAGGCAGGAGGCATTGAAGCAGCTAACTAAGATATATTCAAACAATATTTAATAAATATTCTAATAATGAACATTTTCTGTTTTCAATGTTTTTGTTGTAATTGTCAGTAAATATTTCGTGAAATAAGTGTTTAATTTCAGCAATTTTACGTGTGTGTCTTCTGCTACCATTAAATTGAATTGTTATTAATATATCAGCATTATTATCCATTGGCCACCCTCCACTGAAGATATCAATATTTGATGTATGAAACACAAGTCTATATCTCTCTCGCAAACATTTCCTCTTTCTTTCTCTCTCAAGGCCCATGATGGTTATCACACAGAAGATCACAAGCTTGGCATTTGAAATTCATGATGGTATGGAAACATTTCAAAGAATTTTTAAAGGGATGATTCACCCAAAAATAAAAATTCTCTCATCATTTACTCTGCTGAACACAAACAAATATGTTTAGTATAATATCTCAGCTCTGTTTGTCCTTTCAGTGCAAATGAATGGTGACCATAACTTTGAAGGTCCAAAAAGCGTATAAAGGCATCATAAATGTAATCCATATGACTCCTGTGGTTAAATCTATATCCTCAGAAGCGACATGATAGGAGTGATAAATATTTACTAAGCTCAAAAATGAAACCCATTTTGCTTTGGTACATGAAAAGTGCATGGGTGCCAGCACTTTGATGGTCCAAAAGTCACATTGGATGGAAGCCCAGATTTAAAGTTAAAAACGTTTTAATGATCGATTGTTTCTTACATAAACCTATCGATTCACTTCAGAATACATTCATTGATTGACTGGAATCGCATGGATTACTTTATTGCTGTCTAAATTTGACTTTATGACCATCAAAGTGATTGCACCCATGCACATCCATTATAAGGACCTGACAGAGCTCTATCTTCTAAAAATCTTCAAATGTGTTCTGCTGAAGAAAGACAGTCATACACATCTGGGATCGAATCAAGGTAAGTGAATAATGAGAAAATAATTTTTTTTGGGTGAACTATCCTTTAATAAATACTTTTCAATCCACAAATTGCATTTACCTTTGTTTATTTATGATATGTTTAGTTATTTTAGAAATGAAGGCATTTTCTCTCAATATACTACTAGCACTTAGCACTTATACTCGCAGGACGATGCAGACAAACCAACGCTGAACTATAATGGCAAGCCACCGCGTCCGCTACTATGCGTAGCCTATATCCATGCAGAAGTATAAATAGGACTTTACTCCACTTTTTAAATGTGATTTGCTGTTTCTCGTCATCTTGTAGTGCATCTTTCATTGTGGAAATGCTTTAATAGTTAGTCATCAGTTACAAAACCAGCATAATTGCTACAGGATATCCTTATAGATCTCCACACGTTCCTTCCATACTCATATTAAAAGCTCAGAGAATTAAATAAGAGCAATTGAACCCTCCAGCCCCAGTGCCCTCATATGCCATTAATTCATATAACTGCTGTTTCTGCACTCCAGTGTGTGGGACAAAGGTGTTTGTGTTGCCAGCTGGATGAACTTCATTGACCCCACTTAACTCATTCAACTCACGACACATCGACTTATGCAACTTAGTGAGATCTGTATACTTGGATGCCAGTTGTGCCGCATCTCCACATTATTCTGGAAGATCGTGCTTGTTGATAAATAAGACTGACGACTGGTTGTAATCAGGATAAACAGATTTTCCGTGAGTCTGTAATGCGTAAAGCAGTGACCCGCAAGGGGAAGGGTCGGTGGCAGGAACCCAAGAGGAACTGCTCTAGTTTTATCAGTGATTTGGCAGAGTGCCCATGTAAACAAGGCAACTGATATGCTAACTAGATTGCAATCCAACCTAACAGAGTTTTTAGAATGTTTAATCGACCACAGAGCTCATCTTTTCACTGCGTGTTGTTTAGAGTAAAATTTTGGTTGCACTCTTTCCGTGTAATGTGTGTCCAAAGACGAGATCCACACAACCCATTTGTTATTGAATAATGTTTTTTAAAATACCCTTTCTGTTCTTTATAGAGCTGTTCAGATTGTAGTCCAAAAACCCAGAAGAGAATTCACCATGGGATCCCTTGTGAGTTTTTATAATGGGGTTTTTGAAGTTAAGTGAATTAAGGTCTGTGTTGAACATAACTTGACGAAACATGGACATTTTGTAAACGTAAATTACAAAATAAATTTTTGAGGTCTGAAAGTGTATAACTTATGTTGTAGAACAAAACGTCCACATATCGTCAAGTTATGTTTACCACAGACCTTATTTTAGTTGAAATAAGAAAAATCCTGAGAGAACCCATTGTGAATTAGACTTCCGGGATCGCCTACAAATAGACATCACGATTGAACAGCTCTATAGTCAGTTGTTGATCAAAAACAAAAATAAATTATACATTTAATTCTAATCACACATATCACAGAAACGGTAAAGAAACCATGCAAATACTCATAAATAATGTATGCTCATCCAAAAAACACTTCTTGATGCTCACTGAACTGCTTGCATTCTTAAAGAGACAGTACTGTTTCAGCACTTGATCTACAAGTCAACGTAAAGACTTGCAAATTGTGCAAGTAGAACGGTCATTAAGACACTAACAGCTTACAGACGGTAGGCAATTAAGGTCAATAAGTAGGCAATTAAGGTCACAGTTACAAAAACTAATGACACTAAGAGACCTTTCTAAAACTCCAAAAGAAAGATGCTCAGGGTCCCTGCTCATCTGCGTGAACGTGCCTTAGGCATGCTGCATGGAGGCATGAGGACTGCAGATGTGGCCAGGGCAATAAATTGCAGTGTCCGTACTGTGAGATGCCTAAGACGTCGCTAGAGGGAGTACAGCTGATCGTCCTTGCAGTGGCAGATGACGTGTAACAACACCTGCACAGGACCGGTACATCAGAATATCGCACCTCCGGAACAGGCACAGGATGGCCACGTTACACCAGGAACGCACAATCCCTCCATCAGTGCTCAGACTGTCCGCAATCGTCTGAGAGAGGCTTGACTGAGGGCTTGTAGGCCTGTTGTAAGGCAGGTCCTTACCAGACATCACCGGCAGCAACATCGCCTATGCAGTAAACATTTGGAGGTGGAGGGTGCGTCATGGTCTGGGCCAGTAAGTCACATTATCATCGGACTGAGCTTGTTGTCATTGCAGGCAAACTCAACGCTGTGCGTTACAGGGAAGACATCCTCCTCCCTCATGTGGTACATTTTCCTGCAGGCACATCCTGACATGACCATCCAGCATGATAATGCCACCAGCCATATTGCTCGTTCTGTGTGTGATTTCCTGCAAGACAGGAATGTCAGTGTTCTGTCATGGTCAGCGAAGAGCAGTTGAAAGTGAGAGGAAGTTTCTTTTTTGCTGAGTTATAGCAAATACTGAAATTTCAATTACTGCCCTCTTTAGTAAACAGGTGGTACTACAAGCTTGCATTTCTCAGGAATCTTCCTTATTACGGTCCGGGGGCATTACGCTTAATTGCGTGAATTTTTTTAACGCGTTATTTTTAATAAAATTATCGCACTGAATTAACACGTTAAATCGACAGCCCTAATATATATAGATAGATAGTTAGATAGTTTTATTATCTTCGCATTAATAAGTAATATATGATCATTTTCCACCCTGTCTCTGGCCCTCTCTATCTGAAACGCTCAGTTTTGGCATAAGCACCTCCTTAAAACTTCAGTGTAAACGCCCACTGTTATGATTGGCTAACATCATGCAACTCAATCCGAAAAGAATGAATATGCTCCACAACATTATAAAACTAAATTTCATGTGTTACAGATAATGTATATCCAACACATTGTATCAGAATTTAAAAAAAAGTCTAGTAAACTGTTCATCGCATCAAAAGCAATAGAACCCATTATAATCAATGATGATGTCTACCATGGAAGCGTCCATTGCACCTCGTGTCTCGTTGCGCCGACAATAAACAGATGTCTTGTTCAATTTTGCGCTGCACGCGCTGGCAGTACTACTGCCAACAATAATAATAATAATAATAATACATTTTATTTAAAGCGCCTTATCAGGACACCCAAGGACACTGTACAAAACAGATAAAAACCATTAAAACAGTAAACAATAAAATTGGCAAAACAACATTGAGGTGATATGGGTCAGGCGGAATATGATTGTCTAAACAAGTGAGTTTTGAGTTTGGATTTGAAAAGATTAAATGAGTTGATGGTACGAAGATCTGGAGGGAGGGAATTCCAAAGATGGGGAGCAGAGCGACTAAACGCCCTGTTCCCCATTGTGACAAGACGAGCAGGGGGAACAGAAAGATGGCAGGTGTGAGATGACCGGAGTGAACGAGTAGGGATGTTTAAATGGAGAAGATCTGAGATATATAGAGGAGCCATGTTATGAACTGCTTTGTAAGTAATGAGAAGTATTTTAAAGATGATCCTCTGTTTGACAGGAAGCCAGTGAAGTTGTTGCAAGACGGGAGTGATATGATGAAAAATAGGGGTCTGAGTAATCAGGCGTGCAGCAGAGTTCTGTAGGAGCTGCAGCTTCTGGAGCGACTTATTAGGGAGGCCAAACAGGAGTGAGTTGCAGTAATCTAACCGAGATGTGATAAGACTGTGAACCAGGATGGCGGTGGTTTTTGGAGTAAGAGAGGGACGGAGGCAGGAAATGTTACGCAGGTGGAAATAGGCTGACCGGGTGATGCTGTTAATGTGAGAGTGGAAGGATAAAGTGCTGTCAAGGACGACACCCAGACTCTTAACCTGAGGGGAGGGAAGGATAGTTGAGTTATCAATGGTAATGGAAACTTTATTAGCTTTAGAGAGGGTATGAGGTGTGCCCACCAGGAGGACTTCGGTTTTTGAACTGTTCAGTTTGAGAAAGTTGGATGAAAACCAAGAGTGAATTTCTTGGAGACAGAGGGTAAGAGAGGTTGGCGGGAGTAAAGAAGATGGTTTAGTAGAGAGGTAGAGCTGGGTGTCGTCCGCGTAGCAATGAAATTTAATGTTATGTCTACGGAGGATGTGACCAAGAGGGAGGATGTATATGATAAAAATACATCCTCCCTCCCTGCTTTAGAAATTTCATGTCAACACGCTCTGTGTAGACAGCCTCAAACCATTGCGTCGCATGCCAGCACCATAAATTATCACACAGTCATGACATATAAAATATTCATGAATGAAATGGGTCTAAGTGTTTTTAATTGCCCCATTCTTCAATAATAGTTCCTTTGCAAAGCTTGAATCATTTGTTCACATGCAATCCACTTTGATATGAGCCGAAAACATGCAATCCACTTTGAAATATGCTGAACACACATCCAGTTTCCAGTATCATCCTGCACAGAAATGCACATTGCCCGAAACACGTCTAAATTGTCAAAGACATCCATCCAGCGCTTGTTTTCATACACCAATGTGTAGCTGAATGACAGAGAATGGAAACTTGTCTTTAGAGATGTAACTTCACACCACGTCTTTTAAAAGTGGCCTGAGATATGTATCAAGCGATCAAAGACTTCTGTCTGTGCATGTTTAAATGCAAATATAATTTAAATTGGTCAAGATGGGTCCCCATTTGGTGTTCAGGAATATTGAGGCCACAGTAGCCTTGTTTGTCCTTCTCTCTTAACGAACTGTTTACGAATTGAAGCACTTTTGGACTGGGCCAAGGGTGCGACGATTTAAGTAGCCGATAAGGTTTTTGGCTGTAGAGGTGGTAATGAATTAATGAACCCCAAATAGCGTAGGGTTGTCGCGGAAGTAGAGATCCTTTTAGTTCTGAAATTTACAGTATGTTTTTATAGTAGAAAGACCTCTTATATGTCAAAATATCAAGGAAAGTTTTACTCCTCATGACATGACCTCTTTAATAGCCTGACCTGTGTTTGCTGACAGAACAGCTAATATAAACTGCAGCCCAGCAATTCTGAGCTGCCGCTGTATGACTCGCCATTAGCTCTGCATGCCCCGCTGTACTGCAGGCAAGACATGTGACAGTTATGCAATGGACTCCTCTCTCAAAGAGTTTATGGAAAACTGCACAGAGAGCAGTGGAGCATGGTTCTGCAGCTCTGTAGACTATGACCTTTGACCAATGCCAGGTACATTTTTACTTTGAAGATCATGATGAAAGTAATAGCATTGCGGTGTGAAATTACAGTAATTATAGAAAACACTGCAAACCAATGAATGTCATTAGATAATTACATTACATTAGATAACAATTATCTAACAAAAAATAGCATTGACACAAGTTGGTTAAAAGTATTTGCAAAAATGGCTCAGAAAAGTGATTTGTTTGCAAGCGTCACTTGGTTTAATATTTTGTATTTAATGCAATGGCATTCAGACATTTTTAAGTGTGACTTGAGTGTCCAAATACTTTTGGGGACACTGTATGTCGGTTGTGCTTTTACAAACAGAGATTCAGTGGGCCCATGTAGTAATTGAGAGGTCTGCCTAGTAAACAAATATTATTAGTTGACATTTGATGCTGTCACATTTGCTAAAAGAGTGAAAGAGAGGTATTGTGTGTGTTTGTGTTTGTACATGCTGCTATGAGTTGTGCACAATTTCCCAGCAACCATTAAGGCTGCAGGAAATGATAGGGGGACTAATCTAATTGTCAGTACACTGTGATGAATGAAGAATGGCTTGACCCATTTTCCTCACTAACCCCACACAATTCAGGCAGCTGGAGACTGGAGCAGAACAGCTCAGTGTTAAAGAACACAACATCACGGTGTATGTGTGTACAGTGTATGTAATAGTGGTTGACTGATATATCATTGAGGTCGCTAATTTGGACGATATTTGATTTTTTTTAATTATCTGCATCATTATCGGCCATTAATAAACCCAATTCGGTAGACCACTAGTATGTAGGTGTGTTTGTATGCTTTTCCATTTCTTTAATCAGATGGTTTTCTTTAAAGCTGTACATACAGTTGTTGTCAAATATTAAAACACTTATTTTGGTGCAGTGATTACATATTTTGAGAATGGATGGTTCCTTGATGTTGACCAGAATGCATTAGTACGCATTAGCGTATACACAACAAATAAGATGTGGTCAAATGTGTCCATGTTAGTCTTGCGTTGCCAGACATTGGACTATCAGGATGAAGTCTGCTCCTCATTGCAGCTTATTCAAACATGGACTAAAAGTGACTGTATGATCGAAATGTCATGCGATCAAACACAGTTTGTTTTGTTAGGCTGGGGTTATCTGAAATAGATCAATTCAAATAAGGACGCATCAGCAAATGGTTTTACTGACTAGACGTCGACCGATTGTGGATTTTACTGATATTGATAGCTAAGGTGCTGGGAAAGTCAGATTATTGATTAATCGAATAGCTCACTTCATCCAAACAGATCAAAGTTGTTTTTTAAAAACTAAATATTTCTTTAACATGAGAGGTAAAGACATGGAGGCTGCAAGATTATAAAATGAATAAAATCCCAGATATTGTTTATTTTGCTACCAAAATTCCAATAATAACCACAAAAAAAGATTTGGTGCTTAATGCGAGACTTTTAACTATAAGCAAGCTCGAAGCACAGGGACTCTTATTTTACATTTACATTTTACATTTATGCATTTGGCAGACGCTTTTATCCAAAGCGACTTACAGTGCATTTATTACAGGGACAATCCCCCCCGGAGCAACCTGGAGTTAAGTGCCTTGCTCAAGGACACAATGGTGGTGGCCATGGGGATCGAACCAGCGACCTTCTGATTAACAGTTATGTGCTTTAGCCCACTACGCCACCACCACTCCCATTTTGAGACTTGGCCCCGTAACAATGCCCTTTATTAAGTAAACCAAATTATTGAATATATATTTTTATAGCCTATACAGTATTCACAAGATGAATAATAACTGCCAACCATTATAATTCTGAATCTATGTACTGATGATCATTGTCCCATGTCTGCCAAACATGTTGAGTGATCCAAACATCATCTGCAGCCTGAAACTGAACTTTTAGTTGGATTTTAGAAGTGAATGCACTTGGCTGCATAACAAAGCTATAGGATGCTCCCTTGCTCCCAATTTAGTAAATGACTTAACCTGCAGTGCGCTGTCTGTCTGCACTGGTCTCAGAACAGTTCGAAATTCACCTTATTTTCATCCTAACTGCTTTATTTTAATGTTAATGCATAGAACCGTATTGTACAGTTATAACAACATAAAATATAACAAAATTGATATTAAAATGAAGCGAAATAACCCACAAATGTGTCAATGTTGGAAGTTATTTAAAATAGCTAACATGTTTTGGGAATAATGTCGCAAAATCCACGTATGTTTATCAGCGCTCTGATGCAGCATATAAAACAAAACTAGAACGCTACTCTTTGCACTGAAAGGTTACAATATAAAAACTTAGAGGTTTCTTACCAGAGGTACATTCGTTGGCTTTGCCCCAGTAGAAGCACTACACGGAAATAAATGGTCATGCTGTTGTGACACATTTAACCCTTAAATGACAGTCTATAGTCTTGTGAACAGTATTCTGTTAGTTTAAATAAATGTAAATTATGCGTTGCGTATTGCGATGCAAAATACAATGTCCACGACAAGGGGTCGCACAAGATTAAACCTTAAAAAAGCCCAAAGACATCATAAAAGTAGTCCATGTGTCATATTTTGAAGGTGTACAATAGGGCTCCATTCACACATATCTATGTCTTACAGTGAAGCTGCTGTTTCGGCAGATAAGTGTGAACCAGAGGAGACAACTGACCTCAGAACACCCTCACAATACTCTTGCAGTACTGTTACTGCTTCAATTTAAAACAGAATATTATGTAATCTGTGTATCTCAGCTACTCAGACAATGCATTACGGGTGTGTTGGATGTGTGTGTGTTTTCCCACAGGTCTGATGAAGAGGGAGGAGCATCTGAAACCCAGTCAAAAGTATCTTGCTGTCAGGTATGTGTGAAAGGTATGTTTGTGTCTGGGATGAGATCACACATTTACTCTGTCTTATTTAAAGATACAAAACACATTTTGTACCCACTGCAAAAACAGTCCATGTGAATCGTATTGCATGCATATATTAAATTACTTGTGGCATGTATTGTATATATCCAACTGTATGCGCAGTGATTTTTGAGGTAACTATAATAGGAGAAATTATTTATCATCCCAGCAATTATACACTGTCTCTTCGAACAGAGGCAGAGAAATTGAGAAAAATACAGTCCTTTTCACTGATCAAATGTGTGTTAGTCCCGTAAAGAAAGTGCTAAGCATTCTTTAATAACAACAGTTTTGAACACAGTAATACATTACTGCACGCAAAACTAGAAAAAACCTCTTGCCGGCTCAAAAGTAGCAAATCATTCACAATCAGGTTCACAAAATCTGTTGCCAAGCAACTGAACATTCCTGTCGCAACATGTGAGCCAGCATCAACGCAGGAAGTTGTCAGGATTCTGAGTGAGGACGTTTGGAAGCTACACCCTACTAATGTGTAAAGTTTTGAACAATATTAGGACCAAGGCCTTTATTTCCCTGCGACACAAAATATGTGAAACTCCTGTGGTCACAGAGTGTTAGGTGACATACCAAAATGTACACACTGACTGACATTCTTGTTAAAACATGCCACACTGTCATGTTTGTTTAGTGCCTGATTCAGCCATTACACACTCTACTGGTCACATACTTTATGCTACAACTAGCTAAATTCTAGCTAATCTAACTCTCATGCTAATTAGCTAAATTGTTTTCTGTATATGAAATACATAAGTTCAGCTGGTTTCAAAATAGTGCTACTTTTCCTACAAACACATTGTAGCATACAAAAATGACTCGCTGTTGTTAATGACAAATTGTATTGCATGTGATTCCAAAGCATTTCAGCAAATTTGTTTATAAACATTGCCACAATCATTGTAAACACATATATATATGCTATATAAATATAATTTCTTTCCATTTTTGTTTGTTTCAAAGAGAGTCCAATGTTCAGGGTTGGGGAGTAGCGGAATACGTGTAACGGGATTATGTATTTAAAATACAAAATATTAGTTACTGTATTCCACTACAGTTACAATTTAAATAATTGGTAATCAAAATACAGTTACATTCAAAAAGTATTTTCTTTGATTTGCATTTTATTGTCATTCTATTCAATAGAAAACATTTATACATGATGCGATCCGAGGAGCTTTTGAACAGCGGTGAAACTCTTTCTTAAAATGTGTTACATTCATATGAGTAGAAGTAAGTTTGAAGTAAGTTTGGAGTGGCAGAAATGGAAATAAACCTTGTGTAAATTGTAATGTAAACATTTCGTTTTATGCTAAGCTAAAATGCTAATTCTAGCCATTTTGCATGCACCTGTTACCAGGCACAATCCTATTTTTAATTATTTTTATCAAGAAAATACACATTAGATCACAATTCTTTTCTCTAATAAGACCTTTTGATATTATTGATGAGAATGTATGTATTGTTTTTCTGTAAAAATAGCTAAAAACCCTTAAACCCTTGTTTTAGATGCAACACTGCATTAGATATATAAGGAATATTTCTACCATCGGAGCAATTCAAGCTTGAAGTACCACCTGTTTTAGCAGGGGGCAGTAAGCAAAACTCCAGCTGTAAAGGCCCTTGACACAAGCGACAGCACGAGATGAGAACGTGTTCTTGCATTCAAACAGCTGGACAGAGTGCAATTCCAAATGCAGAGGTCTCAAGGCATGTCTTTTCAAAATAGGTTTAACTTAACAGAGACATAAAAACGCTATGTTTATGATGCAACACAACCAAAGCTAGACACTCCAAAGCCATACGTCTGATGCATGTGTACATGGACGCGGCCTTAGAAAAGCTCTTATAAAATATTGGACAGCTTGACGAATTTGATTACAAAATGGACCGCTGTGGACTGTAGGCCAATAATGGGCTTTTGTTCATATGGAAATAAATTATATATAGAATTTTAAAGTCACTTTTTGTTTTGTCTTATCAGTGCTTTACTCGTGTGCCACAATAATTTAATTTTAATTACATGAATAATTGTATTATATTATAATTTATAATTATGTAATGGTTACTGATCATGATACAGTATTGCTATAAGGGCCTTTCTCAGCAAATATTTAGGTATGTGATTAATTATATTAAAAATAAACATTAAAATGTAGTCATGAATATATTTACATTGTACTTTGTTTTTTGTGGATAGTTAATTTTTACATGTATAAATCTTTGATACAAGTATGTTTATGCCTGCCATAAAATGAGTGGACATGCTGTAATTAAAAATGGAGCAAAATATTCAAGCGTTTTCCAGCGCTGAAGTTTTGAATCTCAAAACTATTATTTTCTCTGGCTGCCGTTCAGTCTCTTTTGCGCACATGCTGAGTCTCTCTCACACGGTTTTGTATTTGACACTGGTTCAGATGACAATGAATGAGCGTATCTCTCCCACACCTGGCTCACCACTTGCGAATTAAGTCTCCATACTCCATACAGTAAATCCATACCCGTGAGTATTATGCCCGGGACACAAGTAAATAAGTATGCACTGCTCCACACAATCAATTTCTGTGCTAGGATGTTGCAATCGAGTGAGGCGTGTACATTTCGTAAATGGATATATGCCACATGAAGGGGAAAAAACATTACTGAACTTTCAGGAAGTGAATTAAACAAAACAGATACTGCATTAAGTGCGTTTTTTTTACGTGTTAAACAGTCAACTATTAATCGCAGAAATGAACGTGTTATATTTCCCAGCCCTAATTTAAACACTTATGTTTTTCCATCTTTTATCATTATTTCCCCTAAATCATATTTTGAAAATTAACATTGTATGTGCTTTATGACTTAAATCTGCTTATTTGATGAGTTGACATTGCTCTCTCCTTTTGATTGCTGTGCAGAAAGATGCCCAGTCTTCTGGAATATCTGAGTTATAACTGTAACTTCATGGGGATCCTAGCAGGCCCGACCTGTTCTTACAATGATTACATAGCCTTTATAGAGGGCAGATGCTACGAGCCCAAACATGTGGAGTCAAACGGCAAAGAGAACTGCAAATTCAAGCAGAGTGACCCTTCACCTAAGGTAGTGTGAGTTCTCTGCTCTCTTGCTCCCACTGGTGACAAAATTAAGTTAATATCAGAGCTGAGTCTGGCTCAGATTCGGCTTTGCTTCATTTGTCCTTCAGCAGTAAATGGTTTGCACGGGCATTATGTGGAAGCCTGAACCCGATCCATAAATGAGACACCGTGACCGACATGACCAAAACCCAAAAATGCTCTCTGTATTTTTTATTTGCACTCAGAGATTGAAAATAACACAAGGATTTTGCAAGACAGATGCAGCAAGCCAATAACTCACTGACTCAATATTAGAATTAAATGGATGAATGAGTATATTTACTGTACATATACATGTATATGTATAGTGTATACATACATAAATACAGAGTATTTTTTTTAACTGAAATTTGTTTACACTCCTGAGTGCAAGATGATTCATCCATAGTTTGGTCGCTTTTCTTGAAAGAGATATTCCTTGACGTTTAAATGTGTACTGTATATGCTATACGTTTATTTTGTCAACTTTTACGAGTACACTAGCATAGATGGCCTCAAAGCTAACAGACACAGACTTATAGCTACAAAACTCCAGTTTTGATTTCATCAGGTCTTTCAAACATAAAATAAATGGATTTAAATTGAAATGTTATATTTGTATTTTATTAATTACAAACCCAATCCTGATGCACACCCTAAGGAAAATCGGGAAAAACTGACTTGAACCCGGTCTGAAACCTGAAGGTTTGTTTGGGTCTCATCAAGCTTGGGTCAGTACATGAAGTACATGAAGACAGCCAACATTAATTAAAACAAATTACATATGAATGTTAATGAACGGGAATTTAACAACACCTTTAGGACAGGTTTTGCCAGACGGATAGAAAATGGTGACAGAACCAGTTTTATAATCCTTTCTTGGAAGCGTTGTGAGTGGGGAAATTAGGTTTCTTTTGTGTAGGATGGTGTGGCACTGAAGCCAAAAAGCAACTACATAAAAACCTTTTTCACACCTCTTTTGAACCACTTGATGGACATTTTTGAAAATTATATCCAGTTGCTTTTGACTAAAAACACTTTAACATGACCTGAAATAATAAAAACATTTGTAGACCAGGGGCCAGTTGCATAAACATAGCCATTAACTTAAGACTGCATCTAACAATTAGTTTGACTAGCTAAAGACACCATAGAAAGCCTGTTGCATAAAACAAGCTCACAGTTGTCTTTAGTAAGACAGTCTAATTTGCATTGCATTGTGGGAAAAATAAGACACTGAACAGCTTTAAAAAAAATGGCCGACAGTGGACTCAATACATTTTTTATTCGCTGAGAATATTTGCTTATTAGAGGACTACAATGCTTCAAAATTTATTTTAATGAACACATTTAGTGATTTAACCCAAATAATTAAATACACAACATTTTGTTACCATTTTTGAAGTCAAAGTCTTCAACCAAGTCTCAACTCAAGCCCCTTTCAGCCCCCACTGGCTCAGCTGACAGTTATTTTCAATGGCAAAATGGAATGTAAACAAAAGTTAGCCTGAGGTGTGCTGTCTTACATTTTGGTCTATAATTAGACTGATCTAAGTTTTTATGCAACTGACTGAAAAAATTAAGACCAACATTTTAGACGACTAACTAGTAAGACTAGTTTTATGCAATCGGCCCCAGACGAGCTTGCTGCATTGTTTTGAGTATAGCCATTGTGATAAACAGTCATTTCCTCCTCAAGGGCTTCACAATGGTCCTCTCAATTTAATGGACTCCAGGAACAGATTTAGATGTCTCTTAGCTTGCCCCAGACCTCATTAAATATTGTCAGTGATTCATGGATTTCATCCTCAACAGACAAACAAAAAAAAAAAGATTTGTTGAATCAGCTCAGTAGGAAGATGCATTTTAAAATTAATTTCCTGTTGCATAATGAAAGACTTCACCACCCAGATGGGCACTCACTGATACCAAAATAAAATAAGCTTTTATTATACACCGTGAAAAATAATTTATTAATAGATTAAAGGATTAGTTCACCCAAAAATGAAAATTCTCTCATCATTTACTCAACCTTATGCCATTCATTATGGTCAACAGCCATATCACCCTGCAGCTCTCGCCTGATTGCCCACTAAAGCTAAGCAGGGTTGAGCCTGGTCAGTAGCACCTGGATGGGAGACCTCCTGGGGAAAACTTAGTTTGCTGCTGGAAGTGGTATCGGGGAGGTCAGCAGGGGTCACCCTGCGGTCTGTGTTGGTCCTAATGACCCAGTATAGTGACAGGGACACTATTCTGTAAAAAGGCACCATCTTTCAGATGGGATGTTAAACTGAGGACCTGACTCTCTGTGGTCATTAAAAATCCCAGGGCACTTCTTGTAAAGACTAGGGGTATAACCCTGATGTCCTGGCCAAAATTCCCCCCATTGTCCCTTATCTCTCATGGCCTCCTTATAATCTCCATCCCTGAATTGGCTACATCACTCTACTCTCTCCACCAATAGCTAGGGTGTGGTGGGCGTTCTGGCCCACCATGGCTGCCGTCACATCATCCAGGTGGATGCTGCACACTGGTGATGGTTGAGGAGAATCCCCCTATACTATGTAAAGTGCTTTGAGTGCCTAGAGAAGTACTATATAAAAGTAAGGAATTATTATTATCACGAATGTGTATGACTTTCTTCTGCTGAACACAAACTAAGGTTTTTAGAAGAGTATCTCAGCTCTGTGGGTCCATACAATGCAAGTGAATGTGGCCAACATTTTGAAGCTCAAAAAGCATGTAAAGGCAGCATATAAGTAATCCATAAGACACCAATGTTTTAATCCATGTCTTCTGAAGTGATTTGATGGGTGTTTGTGAGAAACTGATCAACAATTAAGCCGTTTTTGCTATCAATCTCAACTTTCACATTCTTCTTCTTTTGTTTTTGGCGAATCGCATTCTTTGTGCATATCAAAATTTATAATAAAAGGAACTTCAGTGTTGATCAGTTTTTCACCCACACCTACTATATCGCTTCTGAAGAAATGGATTTAACCACTGGAGTCATATAGCTCAATTTTATGCTGCCTTTATTTGCTTTTTGGAGCTTCAAAGTTTTAGTAGCCATTCACTTGCATTGTGAGGGCAGCATAACTGAGACATATTTCTAAAAATTGTTGTTTGTGTTCAGAAGAAGGAAAAAGTCATACACATATGGAATGGCATGAGGGTGTGTAAATGAGAGGATTTTCATTTTTGGGTGAACTACCCCTTTAAAAGAATATTTCACCCAAAAATGAAATTTCAGTCATATTCTCCCTTATGTCATTCCAAACCTTTATAACTATCTTTCTCATGCAGAATAAAAAAATAAAAATGACTGTCAATGGTTGAAAATGTAATTCATTTCACATCTTTTTTCAAGATAGTTGATATAAAAAAAGTTATTCAAGATACTGATTGCAAAATGTAAAATACTGATTTCTACTACTATTACTACTATTTATGGACTTTTTGATCACATTTGTTAAGGATATTATTACAAATTAGTAGTCTGACTGTCTCAAATGTTTGCATTGTTGTTATAGAGGGATGTGATCCAGAAATTCTGCACATGTGCTCTGTCCCTGCTGGTGTATTTGGTGATCTACACTGCGTACCCCACTGACCGTGTCATCGAAGACTCCTTCATGGCCTCTAACCCCTTTTACATCCAGGTTCTGTACCTCTACATCTCCATGCTGGCCTTACGCCCAAAGTACTACTTTGTATGGACGTTAGGTAAGTAGACCAGATGGGCAAAATGCTTTGCTTGAATGAAATTACACAAATAGCTGAGATGTATTTGGGATGTAAATGAGCCATTTTTACTAGCAGCATGATTACTGGACAGTATTCTGAATTAAACATGCAACGTTAATGAGAAAAAAATTTAGTATACTAACATTTGAAATAATAAGTGTTACATAATTTGTACTGTTTCACATATTGTTTTAAAAAAAGAGAAGACAATATACATTGTATACTGTGCAATAGGCACATGCTGGTATGCCATTCCAAACATGGCCTATGTTCAAGTTATGTATTATACTGCCCTCTCGTGTTCAAAAGAGGCATTGGGTGTTGCTGCACTCTGCTGGTTTGTGTGCAAATGAATAATCTTAAACATAGTCTGACTCTTTGCATCAATGTTGTCAAAAAATCATTTTCCCCTCTTTTTACAGCTGATGCCATCAACAATGCAGCTGGTTTCGGCTTTAATGGCTACAACACAGATGGCACACCAAAATGGGACAGAATATCAAACTTAAGAATACTGGATATAGAGGTACTGTGAATATGAGCAAAATAAGCTACTTTCAGCAGGTTGTCTTTTCCAAATAGATCCAAACCTCAAATATATCATGTTTCCTAATGTTCTTCACAGTTTGCCACCAGCTTTAAGATGTTCCTTGATAACTGGAACATTCAGACAGCCCTGTGGTTAAAAAGGTGAGCACTGAAGAATAGAGCACAGAATACTCTTAACTGAGCATTTGTCTTCTTTCTGAAGAAAGCAATATGAGCTTTGATGTTGCTGTTACCCACAGGGTGTGTTACGAGCGCTGCCCATATAACCCAACAGCAGCCACTTTCCTCCTCTCTGCCATGTGGCACGGAGTGTACCCGGGATATTACCTGACTTTCGTCACAGGCATTGTCATGACAATGGCAGCACGGGCAGTGAGTATTCTTTATGTGAGATTGGCTTCCACACCAAGTAAAAGGATAGTTCCCCTTTAAGGAATAGTTTATCCAAAAAGGATCTCTCATCATTTTCTCACCCTCATGCTGACTCGTGTGACATACTTTCTTCTGCAGAACACAAAGGTTTTTAAGGGATATTATGATGTCTTTTTGTCCGTACATTCAATTCAAGTCAATGGGGTCCAAAATCTTTTAAGCTCCAAAAAGAACATAAAGGCAGCTTAAAGGTAATCCATACGATACGAGTGGTTTAATCCATGTCTTCTGAAGTGATACAATTGGTTTTGGTTGAGAAGCAATGCAAAATGTAACTCCTTTTTCACTATAAATATTGACATCTGCAGTCTCCTTGGTGCGATCATGAGACAAGCTCGAATGCACTTCCGCGCACTTGATGCATATTCACAGCGCGTGAACTATTCTTTTAAAATGTAATTTCAGTCATCATTTACTCACCCTCATGTTGTTCCAAACCCATATGACTTTATTTAGTCTGTGGAGCACTAAAGGGGAATTTTGGAGTGAAAGTGAATGTGGACTGGGGTTGTCAAGCTGCAAAATAACAATCTAATCGAAGTTGAGTTTCTGAAAATCTTGCCCCTCTTCATAGCTTTTAAAGCAAATATGATACTGTCTGCAGCCAACTGTCATATGGCTTCAGAAGACTTGGAATATATTGCATATGGATTGCTTTTATGATTTTTTTGTCATTGTAAAGGGATTTAGATGGGCAAGGAGGAGGCAAGAACCGGCTTGACAATATAAATAATAGTTTAATGAAGAAATAAACCAAAAAACACAAACACACACACAGGATGGACAGCTGCCATAAACAGTCTCTTTCTGTCGCACCACCATCCGCAGTCGGCCTTTATCCCTCTCGGAGGCTTGATTAGCCTGATAAGGGACCGGGTGTGTAAAATCACGACCCGGCCCTGCCCTCCGCCCTGTGACTGTACTGGACCTTCGAAAATGTACCTTTTGTTATCCATAGAACAAAGAATGTCATAAGGGTTTAAAGTGACAGGAGAGTAAACGATGACAGGATTTAAATTTTTGGTTGAACTATGCCTTTGCAAGTGAATAGGGGTTTAGCTAAGATAAAAATGTTGTTAGGCCTACAATAGAATCAATTTGGATATTGCTTTTCTTTAAGAGTACACTTGCAGCAGGAAGGGATATAATAAAAGAGATGTGCTCAGTTATGGTTATTATTTACTCTTGTAATGTGCTGTATATTATAGCATATTCCTCTGTCGCATGGTAATGATCAAAGTTTCTCCAACTAAAGCAAATAGTAGGTCAGTAAGTTGCAGTCTATCTCAAAATGCCACACTGAATCCATAGCTTTTTCACTTCTTCATACTGCTGTTACAATGTTTAGGTGTTTCTTCGACAATGGCACTTTTATGTTGCTTATTAACATATTGCAACTTTTGTTTTTGTAAAAGTCACACTATAACTGTTTTGAAAAGTTTTTTAATATGCCTTCATTTATATTTGCTCAAATGCACTTAATGTGTAGATAAAAAAAATTCACCCACCCACATTGACTTTCAATCTTAAAAATGAACAGGGTCCCCACGGTCATGGAAAGGCCAGAAATAGCAGGAAATGTGTAATTTCCAGGACTGGAAATTCATGAAATCTTAAAAGTCATGTAAATTCCTATAGTTAATATATATATTTTCTAGTTATGGCCTAACTGTAAAATATTTTGTTGGCTATAAATTGGTCCTCCTGAGTGTAATCTTTATAAAATGATTATTAAAATACTTATTCAGGAATCATGAACGACTGATAAAGTCATGGAAAAATCATAGATACTGTATTTATTGGTAACACTACAATAATGTTTCATTGGTTAACATTAGTTAATGCATTAGGTGTCATTAACTAACAATGCACAAAATATATATTTTTTACAGCTTTATTAATCTTTGTTAATGTTAGTTTTTTCAAATTTTCATTGTTATTTCAGGTTTGTTCATATCGCATTATCTTATGTCAACAAATACAACTTTAAATTTTTATAAATGTTTTACTATATGTTGAAATTAGCATTAACCAAGATTAATAAATGATATAAACATATATTGTTAATTGTTTGTTCATGATACTTAATGCATTAACCAATGATAACGAATGGAACCTTATTGGAAAGTGTTAAGGAAAAATCATACTGTATGAATAGAATATTGAACAACATTTTTATTGCATGCCATTTTCATTAAAGCTGGAATTTTGTTAGATTATGCATAACGTGGACAAATGAAAATATTGAGCATCTGAAAAGTGTTTTAAGGGAGTAAAAAGGGTTCATAGTTGTAGAAACACCCATTTATGTTTAAAATATTTGTAAAGCTCATTGTGATTTCCCCTTATAATCTTGCATATGTTTTGAATATTTTTAAGTTATACCATTTCTCTTTTTCAGGTCAGACACAATGTGAGGCAATACTTCCTTGGCTCAGCCACACTCAAGGTCTTCTACGATGTGATCACGTGGGCCTGCACACAGATCGCCATATGCTACACTGTTGTGCCATTTGTACTGCTGACAGTAGGGCCATCTCTAAAGTTTTATAGGTCAGTAAGCATTTGCAACAATATGTGATATTCCCTGTTTAAATAACATTCCAGGGCAGGCCTGTGACCCAAGCTATTCCACATTTCACCTCGCGAAGAATCAGTATACATCAGGCTCTTACAGTTTGTATATGAGTGAGCTGAGGTGCTAAACCATCAATAAAGTTAATGCTTTAGGAAGCAGTTTAGCAAGACATCGTAAACCCACCTGTACCACTGAGCTATTGCTGAAAGTTATTAGCAAGGGATATGAAGCAGACAGTTAAAAATGGTCATTGATTTTAGCAGTCGTGCTCCATTCATTAAATGGTTTTACTGGCTGGAATCTTGTGATACTTTATTAGCTGGGTGAGGGCTGTTTATTTCACAGCCTCTACTGAGGTAAAATAAATCTATGATAGTAATTTGTTTGAGCAGTGCTGTTAAATTAGTCCAGCTGAGCAACACATAAAGCATTTTCATTAACTAGGGAGAATTACATTCACTGAGAACTTTGAGGAACACTATGTACCTAATAAAGTGTCAGAAGTGTTCTTCTGCTTTTGTAGCCCATCTGCCTCAAGGTTCGATATGTTGTGTATTCTGAGATGCTATTCTGCTCACTACAATTGTACAGAGTGGTTATCTGAGTTACCAAAGCCTTTCTGTCAGCTCGAACCAGTCTGGACATTCTCTGTTGACCTTGCTCATTTACAAGATATTTCCGTCCACAGATTTTTTCCCCCCATTTTGATGGTTGATGTGAACATTAATTTCTCCTGACCCATATCTGCTTGATTTTATGCACCGCAATGCTGCTACATGATTGGCTGATTAGAATATCACATGAATAAGTATGTGTAATAATGTTCCTAATAAGTTTAGTACAGTCAAATGCCTGAGAATGAGAGCTTTCGTATTATATATTTAGGTGCTATGTGAAAGAGTTTTAATGTCTTTTATGTAATATAAATGCAGAAGTTATCTCTGAAAATTTCAGATTCTAAGCTTTCAAATGATACCTCATGCTGGATTTATGTATATGGGGACTTTATCGTTGTAAGTTTGAACTCTTTTCAGGATATAGCACCCCCCCCCCTTTTTGGACCCACTGGCAGGTCCATAGAATTTAAGGGTTATAGTCATCTCCTGATGCCTAAAAAATAAATTGCACTAGACTCTGGGACAAGGGCTGGATGTCTTGTTGAATTTTCAACAATCATTGAGCTACATGCATGGAAGAAAAACCAGGTAAATTCAAAAGAAATGTTCCACCTGGAGGATTAATGAAATGTGCTTGAGTCAATGGTAAAAAACAGGGCTTAGACCTATGTGGAGGCCGGGAACCAGGGGTAACCAGGGCAGGATCAGACTTGGAGGACTTTGGTTCATGAGAGGCCAAGATGAAGTTAAAGTTAGTTAAAATGTTCATTCATTGTTTATAGCTAGCTAACTAAATAATAATCAAACTGTTGGTTTAATGGCACAGACATTTGGTGGCATCTCCATTGCCCCTTTGAAGTTTGCATCACAACACGCAAGAACTCACGCCAAGTATTTAACAGAATAAAGTCATAACGGAACAATTACAGTTAAGTTTATCTTTTTCTCTCTGCAATCCCTCTTCAGCTCATGGTATTGCGGCATTCACCTGATCTGCTTGCTGCTGGTGCTGGTGTTACCCGTGAAGTCCAGACGCTCACACGTGAAACAACAGGAGCAGCAGAGCAGTATTCAGACCAGCGAACACAACTGCCTCTCCTCTCAAGACAACAACTGTAATGAGAAGCAGATAGCCACATGAGGGCGGCAGGGAGGGCCGCTCGCTCTCACACGCTGCTGTGAGAAACACTGATATCAATACTGAGAGACACAGAGTGGCCATTTCCACCCTCCGATCCAACAGTGACATTAACAAGGCACAAGCTGCAGCAACCAAACAGAAAAAAGAGACGACAAACCCATAATTGCCCGATGGAGTTGGATTTGCTTTGGTTTTATATAGGAAAAAACCTTCATTGTATCTTATGAAATTGCGGGTATTCTTGATTATAGGATGCAGAATAAATGACAAAAATGTCAGTAAATCTGAAGTTGCCTTAAACCCTTGATATTTTTAGGGCCTATAGCCTTGTATTTGGATCATGTTACGTAGGAATGGGCAGTCATTGTCGGCTTATAGCATCACTGCATTAGTGCAGGAAGTCTAGCACTGGAATCAGCTTCCAATTTACCAAGATGATTCTGCCATTGTCGTTTTAAACAAAGTAACCTCTGTTCAAGTTCTTCTCAAAAGTACATTTTTGTGTTGCCAAACTCATAGGCCTTAGGTTCCTATCTCTTATCATGGGTTGATCTTTATTGTATGATAATAGAGCTGTTCAGTTATGACGTCAGTTTGTAGACCAACATGGAAGGCTAGTTCGCCATGGGTTCCCTCTGGAATTTCTAATGGGTTTTTAGAATGGTGGTTTTCAGTTTACGAGTAAAATAAGGTCTGTAGTTAACATTACTAGTAGAAAATTTGTCGTTTTGTTCAGCAACTTAAATTAAACAAGTTATAAACATGCTTGATACAGTAATTGACGTATAATTCACCAGACAACCGTCGCAGTCCTTATGTAGCATCACATTAATTTAAGTTTAAGGTATGATGGTGTAATTTATGTTGTATAACAAAATGTGAAAGTCTCTAAGTAATTTTAACCACAGACTTTATTTTACTCATAAATACAATCCTATTAGAAATTCCTGAGGGAACTCATGGCTCAAAAATGCAAATTCTTGGGTTTTAGAACTACAAACTTAACAGCTCTATTTCTGTGGTTTTCTAGTAGGTTCAATCTGCTGCTTTCTATGGCTTGTCAACCTTTGTTGGGAACATGGGTTGACATTAAAGGGTAGGTGTCTTCATTTAATATAATTGTTCTTCTTTCTATGATTTCAGTGATTTTTATGTTGATTTTTATGAAAGGTTTTCTATTTCATTATGGGTTGTATTTGTGACATTGTTTATGGTTTGTAGGTTTCCTCAGGGCTCGCAGGTCTTATTTTAGACTTATTTGCTCTATGATCTGTGTTTCTCAGCAGCATAGAAGCCATTAAGAGAAAACGCCATTCAGTGGCTCTCATTCACTAATATGTGAATACAACAGGTGCGTACGCAAATTAATTTGTTCTTACCTTTGTTCTGATGTTGATGAATCCAGATTATTCTAAATTAGGGAGTCCTCTAAGTAATTTGCATAATACACACCTAGACTATCTCCAAATAATGGCTTTTTGGACACTGCTCTCATCTGAGAGCACATGAAGCAAGATCTTCTAGTAAAGTGAAGCTTGCCATTCTCAAAACCAGTTGAAATGCAATAAAATGATTTTATATAGGCATAAACTATACATCATTGGCAGTTTTTATGTAGAACTTATCCCTGATCGTGCTATAAAGGTCTTATAAGGTTGCGAGAGATCCTGGGTCCAGATCCCGGACGAGCCCCCAATTTATTGCTTCCCTAGGAGCAGTGGTTCTAAACCCTGTTCCTGGAGGCCCTTCAACACTACACATTTTGTATATCTCCAGTTTTTGACACACAGTTCAGGTTATAGGAGATGACCCACCCCCCCATCCCCCCCACTCACACACACACACAAACAGGGAACTTAACAACAATACACCTGCACAAAACAACAATAAACCTAACACGAAATAATATAAACTTAACACAGTAGCATTGGATAGGAGCCTAGCTTAAGATGTGATGCCTTTATTGAATCGATTTGAAATAATTTTTGTTGTTTGTTGGATCTCTATTGAAATAAACAGAACTTTTTTGCAAAAGCCAAGTAAGCCAAGATATAATATATTGTATGATTTCGCCATCTCACACAAATTATAATGAGTTGTTGTAGAACTATGTTGCATCAACTCCTGTTGGCCTTATAAACACTGAATGTGTTAAACCACAATGTTTATATGAATATCTAAGGGCGGTTCAGACCGAACACATGACCTAAAAAAGCTAAATGCTGTGCAACGAATAGAACAGAAAGTGTGTCAAGACACGTTTGTAAAAGTTGACGTTCTTTTTAACCTTATTCCTGCACTTGGTGTGGACATTCCCTAAGTGACCCTACAAGAAGCTTTAGGGTTTGAGTAAGAGGTTAGACTTTATGGTAAGGTTTTGAGTTTGAGTTGAGTTTGGGTTGGGTTGGGATTAAACTTAAATTGAAACAACCTAAAAATTGTAAGAAGGCTCATTCAAAACCCTGATTGTTTCTCTTTCTTTCGTGGAACACAACAGCCATTTCCCCCAAAAAATCATGGTTAGGTTTGGGTTAGTAGTTACTTATAGGAAAAATCGTAAAAACTTTTCTTATTGGTTAATTTTTCTTTATGGGAGTAAAAGTCACAAGTTTTTGTAAGAGCCAACTCATATGATTTTCGTCATTGGACCGGGTTGGTTTCTGCTTACGTGTGGTTTCAGTTGGTTCAACATTTTATTATAAATTTAGAAGTAGTGCAAGCACAAAGTTGTTGATGAAAGTGTCTGCACACAGGTTTTATATATGGTTAGAGAATGAGACCCAGTATTTCTCAATATCACAATTGGTTTATTCAAATGAATTTTTATGTTACAGATATACACAAGTGCAATAACTGTATTTCATCCTTTTTTTATTTGGTGCATGTTGAGTGAAAATATGGCATTTATTTTTGCAAACAATGCAAGTGCTCTTATCAAATTACAACAATAGTCATAATTTGGTAGTTGTTCAGTACACGTATACTCCGTAATTGGACACATGCAATACTACATAGAATAGCTGGATAAATGCATAATTTATTCAAAGATGGAGTATTTTTCTATCATCCATCTGTTTTCTTGAGCCCTAAAGAAACCTGCAACAATTTTGATTAGAAAAGTTGAATTATTTTTGTCACATCATTGTATTTCTTCATATGTTATCCTCAAAACAATGTCCGAAAGCCTTGCTCATGCCACTTCATCTTAGTCCTCCAAAATAAGAGCAAATATGTGTTTTCTACCACAAGTTTTACACCGTGTGAAAAGTGACTTATCTTCACATGAATTGAGAAAAGATCTTAATATGGTAATGATGGGCCTAAGAGACTAAAGCATTTACCAATGTGAGTTTTACTGCATATTTGTTAACTTTTTGATCAAGACTTCAGAAGTATTCGTTAGAATATCTGAGTTGAGTGAAAACATGAGCTGGACCATATACATAGCAAGTTTAGTAACAAGAAAATGTTCTTCATGGGGGTAAAGTCGACAACCTTCCAACCCTCTGGTTTTGTAAGCACACGTCTCTAAAGTCATATTGTATTTTGATTCACAGAACACCAGGCACATAAAATCAGATTACAAACAATTTTAGCAACTGCAAAACCGGTAAGAAGATTATTGACAAATCTGCAACTCTTGTTGGTATTATATGGTTTTGCAAGTGCCGAAAACCTTTTTAGTGCTAAACGAAGAGTCTTGCTCACCAGTCTTTTAATATATATATTTGTAATATTTTTTTACTTTTGTCCTTAAAGAGATAGTTCACCCGAAAATGAAAATTATGTCCTCTTTTATTCACCATCATGTTCTTCCAAAACCTGTATGACTTTCTGTCCTCCATGGAACAAAAAAGTACATGTTAGGCAGAATGTTAGCCTCAGTCACCATTCACTTTCATTGGATCTTTTTTCCTATACAATGAAAGTGAATGGTGTCTGAGGCTATCATTCTGCTTAACGTTTCCTTTTGTGTTCCACAGAAGAAAGCAGTAGTCAAAAGGGTTTGGAACAATGTGAAGGTGAGTAAAAGATGACCAAATCTTCATTTTGGGGGGAACTATTCCTTTAATGAATTAATTGTGGGTTACCTACCCAAAGGGAATATTTTCTTTAGTAACTAGTGAACTAACCACATAACCAGCACCTCAACACTAACTTGCTTCAAACGTCCAAAGTGCCAAATCACTCGAGGTGCACAAGCTGTACATCTGCAACAAAAACATCACTTTATTTGTAAAGGTTTACAACAGGGTGAGAGGCTTGTACTAAAAAAGAGTGATTAATTTGGGCTTAAAAGAACATTATTTTTCCTACTGACAATCAGAGAGGTATTATTTTTCACTCTCTCCCTTTTTGCACTTTTGGTTGGAATGAGTCATGGTTGTGCTAAAGTAGAAAAACTGCCAGAACAATGCAAGATACTTCTGATATACTCAATGGATTGACTATATGGTTACTAGAAATTAAATGTTTGAATTACCCCACAACATTATATATACAGTGTAGCGTCTTTTTATTGTTAAAAGAAAATCAGGATGGCGTTCCATTGTTATTAGCTTATTATGTAAACATGCTCCATCCATAGACTGTATTCATTGTTGTTTATGTATAAACATTGTCCCTTTGTTCAATTGCTGTTCAGCTGCATACAAAATGTGTTTTGTTTGTCAAGGCCCAAGTAATGAATTTTGAAGGCATAGATCAGCGTTATTTATCTGGTAAATTTCAGTTACTGTACATGTGGTTAGGTAATTCGTTGATTTCCGTACTATTCCTAACTACTGATTCTGCAATGAATGACCCAAATCTATGTGAAACTGCGGTGACTACTGTCATTTCTTTATAGTACCCCACTTGTACACTAACAACTTAAACTGTTCTGTCCTTTTATATTGTCTTGTTGATCTGTTTGGTAATCATTCAAATGTTATTGATTGGTGACCTTTTGTGAACATGCAAACCTCTAACTGATTGCTGAGCTTTCCAGTTATTGCCCAGAATCCTTTTACTTTGCCTATATGATTCCACGGATCGGCCATGGCATTGGATTAACTGGCAGTATACTGGAACACTGAGGATATTTATCAGATGTAATGTGGTTGTGGAGATATACAGGAAAAGTAATACCGAATGTATTAAACAGTCTTTTTTTTGTGCAAAACAACTTTTTTACTGTCATTCAACATGGATTGAGAACTGTTTGGAGGGGAACCAGCACTGTTTTTTACTGTTTTTTGTTTTGTTTTGTTTTTTTTCTCTTCTAAAATCTGTGTAATAACCATAAATTGAGATGTGATACCCAACATTTGAATGGTTTAATGAATTGAGTGCTCTGAAACCAAACAGTCCTCCTTTAAATACAGGACTTGACACAATCATTTAACTCCACTACCATGATGATAGTCACACACACACGCAAAAGCAAAAACAAACATATTTCCATTCTCTGGATTTTTCTTGGTCTTGTCACTTTTCTTATAGTTAATCTAATAGGTTTACCACAGAGATATGACCCTGGTTGCAAAAAAAAAATTATATTAAAACATTCTAAACAACTACTTCACAAACTAAACAAAGCAATATTGCTCCAATCTAAAAATGTCATGATTTGAATTTGAAGGCCAACAGAAAAACATGTACCATAGTAAAGCAGTCTCTGTTAAAACTGTACCATAGTAGCTAGAGTAAGTGAAACCAGTGTGAAATCAAATAAATGTGGTATAATAACAATACACACAAACCCAGGGTCCCTTCACAATGCTAAATATATATATTTATATTAATATTTATATTAATCTAACTGGTGGCAAAAAGTTTGGAATAATGTACAGATTTTGCTCTAATGTAAAGAAATTGGTACTTTAATTTACCAAAGTGGCATTTAACTGATCACAATGTATAGACAGGACATTAATAATGTGAAAAATTACTATTACAATTTGAAAGAAATTTTCAGAACTTCTTAAACTAAGAAAATTTCTCATAAAAAAAGCCTCCACATGCATTAATGTCAGCTTTGCAGATCTTTGTTATTCTAGCTGCCAGTTTGTCCAGATACTCAGGTGACATTTCACACCACACTTCCTGTAGCCCTTCCATAGGTATCTTGTCGGGCACTTCTCACGCACCTTACAGTCTAGCTGATCCCACAAAAGCTCAATGAGGTTAAGATCCATAACACTCTTTTCCAGTTATCTGTTGTCCAATGTCTGTGTTTCTTTGCCCACTCTAACCTTTTGTTTTTTGTTTTTAAGTTTCAAAAGTGTCTTTTTCTTTATAATTCTTCCCATAAGGTCTAAACCCCTGAATCGTCTCTTCACTGTTGTACATGAAACTGGTGTTGAGCGGGTAGAATTCAATGAAGCTGTCAGCTGAGGACATGTGAGGCGTCTATTTCTTAAACTAGAGACTCTGATGTACTTATCCTCTTGTTTAGTTGAACATCTGGTCTTCCACATCTCTTTCTGTCCTTGTTAGAGCCAGTTGTCCTTTGTCTTTGAAGACTGTAGTGTACCTCTGTATGAAATTTCAAGCATTGTATATCCTTCATTCCTCAAAACAATGATTGACTGACGAGTTTCCAGAGAAAGCTGTTTCTTTTTTGCCATTTTTGACCTAATATTAACCCTAAAACATGCCAGTCTATTGTATTCAGATGCAACACTAAAACAAACACAAAGACAATGTTAAGCTTCATTTAATGAAACAAATATCTTTCAACTGTGTTTGATTTAATGGCAAGTGATTTTCTAGTAACAGATTAGCAATTTAGCATGATTACTCAAGCATAAGGTGTTGGGAGTGATGGCTGCTGGAAATGGAGCCTGTCTAGATTTAATTAAAAATTTCTTTTTTAAAATAGTGATGGTGCTGTTTTATTACATCAGTACTGTCCTGACAATACTTTGTGATCAGATAAATGCCACTTTGGTGAATTAAAGTACCAATTTCCTTCAGAAACATAAAAATCTGTACATTATTTCAAACTTTTGTCTGTGTGTGTGTGTGTGTGTGTGTGTGTGTGTGTGTGTGTGTGTGTGTGTGTGTGTGTGTGTGTGGTGGGTGTGTGTGGGTGGGTGGGTGGGTGGTGTGTGTGTGTGGGTGGGTGTGGGTGTGTGTATGTTTATACGTATATATAAATACAGTGCATCTGGAAAGTATTCACACGCTTCACTTTTTCCACATTTTGTTGTTACAGCCTTATTACAAAATGTATTAAATTCATTATTTTCCTCAAAATTCTACAAACAATATCCCATAATGACAAAGTGAAAGAAGTTTATTAGAAATCTTTGCAAATTTATTAAAAGTAAAAAAATCACACGTACATAAGTATTCACAGCCTTTGCCATGACACTCAAAATTGAGCTCAGGTGCATCCTGTTTCCACTGATCATCCTTCAGCTGTTTCTACAATTTGATTGGAGTCCACCTGTGGTAAATTCAGTTGATTGGACATGATTTGGAAAGGCACACATCTGTCTATATAAGGTCCCACAGTTAAAAGTGCATGCCAGAGCACAAACCAAGCCATGAAGTCCAAGGAATTGTCGGTAGACCTCTGAGACAGGATCGAGGCACAGATCTGGGGAAGGGTACAGAAAAATGTCTGCAGCATTGAAGGTCCCAATGAGTACAGTGGCCTCCATCATCTGTAAATGGAAGAAGTTTGGAACCACCAGGACTCTTCCTAGAGCTGGCCGCCCGGCCAAGCTGAGCGATCGAGGGAGAAGGGCCTTTGTCAGAGAGGTGACCAAGAACCCGATGGTCACTCTGACAGAGCTCCAGCGTTTCTCTGTGGAGAGAGAAGAACCTTCCAGAAGAACAACCATCTCTGCAGCACTCCACCATTTAGGCCTGTATGGTAGAGTGGCCAGACGGAAGCCACTCCTCAGTAAAAGACACATGACAGCCTGCCTGGAGTTTGCCAAAAGACACATGAAGGACTCTCAGACATGAGACATGAGTCTGATGAAACAAAGATTGAACTCTTTGGCCTGAATGGCAAGCGTCATGTCTGGAGGAAAACAGGTACTGCTCATCACCTGGCCAATACCATCCCTACAGTGAAGCATGTGGTGGAAGCATCATGCCATGGGGATGTTTTTCAGCGGCAGTAACTGGGAGACTAGTCAGGATCGAGGGAAAGATGAATGCAGCAATGTACAGAGACATCCTTGATGAAAACCTGCTCCAGAGCACTCTGGACCTCAGACTGGAGAGAAGGTTCATCTTCCAACAGGACAACGACCCCAAGCACACAGCCAAGATAACAAAGGAGTGGCTACGGGACAACTCTGTGAATGTTCTTGAGTGGCCCAACCAGAGCCCAGATTTGAACCCGATTGAACATCTCTGGAGAGATCTGAAAATGGCTGTGCACCGACGCTCCCCATCCAACCTGATGGAGCTTGAGAGGTCCTGCAAAGATGAATGGGAGAAACTGCCCAAAAATAGGTTTGCCAAGCTTGAAGCATCATACTCAAAAAGACTTGAGGCTGTAATTGGTGCCAAAGGTGCTTCAACAAAGTATTGAGCAAAACTGTGAATACTTATGTACATGTGATTTATTTAGTTTTGTATTTTTAATACATTTGCAAAGATTTCAAACAAGCTTCTTTCACGTTGTCCTTATGGGGTATTGTTTGTAGAATTTTGAGGAAAATAATGAATTTAATCAGTTTTGGAATAAGGCTATAACATAACAAAATGTGGAAAAAGTGAAGCGCTGTGAATACTTTCCGGATGCACTGTATATACATATATGTGTATATATAAACAAAAAAAAAAACAGGTATATTTTGAGTAGAAATAACAGTAAAGAGGCAAAAGTTATAAACATTTCAATAACACTGAGTAAACTAATTGGTTTTCATTTGGGCCTTGAAATAATCTCCTTCAAAACAGTGGAAAGAGAAATGTGAAAAAACAAATATTAGCTACTTGTTTTGAAAATTTTAAATAGTATTTAAAGCTATGTAGGCTATAAATAAAACAAGTTAAATTTTAAAAAGGACAAAGAAAGAAAACGGGTACATAGAACAGCTGTTAGTCATAAATACAATCTGTCAAAATCTACATGGGCGTCCCGATGACCGGATGGTAGGCGTGGTCTCTTACAGTGGGCGTGGCTACGCGAAGGCAATTTTAATAACATCCACACTCCTGTTGTTCACACAAAGATGGCTGTGCTGTAGGCAACCACTAAACTGCCTTTCCTCAGGAGGGTTATGAAAGCAAAACTGTGTTGTGTGTATTATATAGGATTACTTTGGACCTAAAAAAGAAGATGTGCATTACCGGTTATACATTGGAATTATGTAAACTAACTGACAAGTGTGTTAACGTGTTTCATGTAAACAAATTTCACGTAAGTCAAGTTTGTATTCGGCTTATAAAAGTAGCTTTCTAATGTTACTTTTCTAGACAAACTGGTCTACAGTAGTAGAGGGCAAAACAGTGCACTTACAGTTTCTCTGCAGCTGTCAAGCAACATGTGCTTTTCCCTTACTTCAATAACAGTGTCGGTACATTTGCATGCATATATGTTGGCTATTTTTATGAACTCTCTTAGATACATTTTAACGTTTGTCTGTTCACACTCGGGAATGAATAGTCCTTTAATTCCCAATAATTGTCAGTTGTACTGTAGATACATTCGTGCTTTACACCTATACTATTCTGATGTTGAGGAAATGTGTTTGAGCTGCATTCAGAAGTTATTATTTTTCCTCATACATGATTCACGATTATTTAAATGGTGTGAAACCTGTTTACCTCTGTGCCGTTGTCACACACCATGGAAACAGATCATCAGAGGATCATGCCTATTACAAATGCTCAGTTTTATTTATAGGCTACAAGTGCTCAGTTTTATTTAGGGATCGGCGTGGTGCTATTTGTTTCACTATGTCTGATGTGAAATCCATGTGTGCGCTCAGCCAAGTGACTTACACATTTCCACCACTCAAAGAAAGAGTATGTCAATTGGTGTGGCTCATTAATATTAATTACCTACAGTCTCTGGACACTTCATCATTACCAAGCAGCGTCAGATATTTTCTCACCGAACACGTTTTTCCTGTGTCTGTGCTGTTTTTACAGTTATGTTTATGTGGAAAAGCGCGCTGGACGGACGTCTTTGACCATTGAGGCGAGTCTCGCTGTTTTTTCAGCGTCTCACGCAGGAGCGACGCGTTTTTAAATGTCGTGCCAAGTTAACTTTAAAAAACGCGTCTCAAAGACCCCTGCGTTTTGTTTAATTCCTTGCAGCTTTTGGTGTGAACGGCCCCTTAAATGAATATTTGTGTGGATAATGGTATTGGGCGTGCCTCTACTCGTCCTCATGTATTATTCATGAAAGCTTGGTGTGACAGACAGATCCTCGGCTTGTTACCGCGTGATTGGTGTATCAAGTGCATAAGGAAAGACGGGCTTTAAACCCCAACTGACAAGGAACTCCAGGTGAGTCAGCGTATTCTGATATGTTTGAGTCTGAGAAAGTTATTGTAAACAAAGACACATGTTTATTTGTTGCCATGGGTTGGGCTGGGTAGAGGGGGTGAACCTTGCTCGGTCCATTTTTGACAGAGGGGCTCTTGTGATGCTCTTTCTTTGTGATTGGCTCTCTTCAGTCATTGCAGATGGGATGCTTTCAAGGGTGTGTCCGCTGTTCAGAAATGAACAAAGGCTGTTAATGTCTTTGATCCTGGATCTGTCACCTTTATCTCTGCCTATTTAAGTCTGTTGGTAGAGCCTGGATATTCTGTGGTTTATCTTAACGGAGTGGATTTTGAGCACTGAGGCCCTTCAGGTTGTTTTAACCCATTGTGATGCTCTACATGTTGTCAGCCTTTGCTCTGGTGACCGTCTTTCATCTGGGATGGGTTATTCCAGCACACTGAGCTGATCTGTTGGGCTGCTGAGTTGGAAAAATTACCATAGAAACATTGTATTTGGACACCCAAGCAGCACTTAAAAATCTACGAATGTCATTAGATATGAACATATCAAACCAAGTGGTATTTATTTTAAAGAAAGCATAAGCCCCCTTTTCAAACAATACAATTTCACAAAAAGAAGTTTGTTAGGTTAATTTAAATGATAAAATGAAAAATGTTGACTCTTTCTGGTTTTTTTTTTATCATAATACATTTAGATCTGAAATGACTGTAATATCCTAAAGTACACGCTCAAACAATTGAATGTAAAAATGGAATGAATGTAAACACTAAAGTAACACAATTTTTTAAAGCAACACAATTCTAGAACATTTTGTCACAACTTGATTTTATTGCGTTCTATCCATTTAAATTTGTAAAATGGAAGTTTACTTAATCCATTTGTGTTGGGACTACATTAATACTTTTTGTGTTGTTAATGTAGCATTGATTAAACTGGGCAGGGGATTTCCAGGGCATCAGAAAATGGTTTGAGTTTCAGGGCTGGTAAAGTATGTAATAACACTGTTCTACATTACAGAGAAATACTAAACCATAATAATGAGCCTTTAAAATATACATTTTACAAGCGCACGCATGAAGCGAGCCGCAGTGACACCGGCAAAAGCGGTTATGATTCTGAATGTGTCAGAAAAACCAGCAAGAGACTGTCTGAACATTTAGTTAATTTATAGAGATAAATGCACAGTAGGGTTGTGCAGACAGATGATGAACTCGGGAATCGACGATGGTCATAGTGATCGCCAATAGCTGATGCCTTTGATTATGTCAAGACTATATTTGGCTCGTTTTCCCATTAATGCATTAAATTATTATTATGATTATTATTAGACTATTATTATTGTCAAATTAATATTACAAATAATTTGCCCGTAGGCCCAGATACCTGCTTGAAGAAACGCTCTTTATTATATTATTAAGAACAGATGACAGAGAAGCCATAAGCAATGACACGCTGTTTGTTCGGAGGTGTGCAGTCTCATGAAACACTCGTATGTAAAAGGTTCTCACTCTTTCTTCATTTCTGTCTTCTGAATATTTTTTTGCTAGAACAGTGTCATCTATGAGTGCTGCAAATAACCTCAGACATCTCATCTCAGGAGCTGCTTTGAGTTCAGTTCACTTTATTTCCACAGAACAGTTAATTGTGAACGCAACTCTGCAGCCTGTAAAATAAAACAAACTATATAAAATAATAAAAAAAATTGTTCACCTTGAACATATATTTCAGTGATTATTATCATCATTATAATTATTAGTTTTACATTTATAATTGTTTTTATGTGTTCATTTGTTTAAGTAATTTTCCGCATTCATGTTTAGACAGATTCTTGCTTGACGGTAAATGGAAAGTTGGTTACTTATAATAGCAAAATCTCTAAATCAAGAACACTGATCCCTCAGCCCGGTGTTGGATATTTGGATATTATATGATATATATATATATATATATATATATATATATATATATATATATATATATATATATACATACATACATACATACATACATACATACATACATACATATACATATTGTGAAGGAGGGAACAAAATTTATTTATTCATTATTGTATTTTTCCAGACAATGAAATACCCGACGGGTAGTAAATGCACAGATGAAGTAGGTTCTTTGCCAGAGAGATGTTGTCAACTGTTGTAAAACCATCTTTCAAAAAGTTGAACAACACACATTTTAATTGCACTTAATTTTTTTTCCAGTTTCATTTGAATTTTTGAGTAAAATAAATGCAAATTGGTGAACCGGTGTTCATCGGTTTCTTGTGGAGTTTTGTTTCCTGCTACCAACCGACCAATGAAAACTTGGTCGACCAAGACTCTTCTCATCGACTAACATTTGATCTACTATTAGGGGCAGCCCTACTCACTTTGTTGAGCAAATGCTGTGCTTACCATTACTAAACTACAGTCTGTAATGCTTTAAGCCAGCATGTATTTAGCATGCTAACATTCACTTACTAGTTAGTAAATAAAGAAATAAAAGTGATTTATTTGAGTTACATTGACACATTTAATTTCAGTGAGTTTGCCCAATTCAACTATGTAGGTTCTTTCTACACAAAGTGTTTGTGTTAAGATTAGATAGTAATTGTAATTTAAGAACTCATTTTAAACACGTGGAACCACTGTCCATGATTGAATCAAGTTCAGCCAGGGAGCTGTTATTGGCTAAAAAAGCAGTTGGGCAATTTATTTTTAATTATCTTAATGTATGTCATTGCATTAGATGACTTGGTATCAAACCAGGTGCCATTTATTTTAAGAAAGTTAGCACAAGCACACATTATAAGCAAAACGTTTAAATATCAGAAGACGTGTTAGGTTTTAACCAATAAACGATATATATACTGTTCAAATGAAAAGTATTTATTTGATATACTTTCTGGTTGTTAACATTAGTGGAACATGTCAGTGTTTAATGTGATGAACGACACCTGTGGTTACTGTGCTTGGACACCTGTATGATCTTGACTGGAACTGACATCCAAAAACTCGCTAGGAATAGTGAAGCTGGTTCTGAAGAAAGGTCTAGCCTACGTTATTTGCAGGTGCCACTCAATTTGATTATTTTGTTATCTGAGTGGTTTTTCCTTATGGTGACCCTTGCATTGCCTGTCTGGTTGGAGAACAACAAAGATTCCTCCATAGACAGTACAGGATATGTGCTGTTTTGTATGGACTTAGACTACAGCAACTACAGAGTTGCACCTTGTCTGTTTGCTCAAACTATTTTCCATTCTAAAGCATATTAAGAAGATTAAACTACTGTGTTTCAGAACAACTACTGCTATGGAAGATCATTTAGAGAAATGGCATTTTTCTAGGTAGCATGCAGTACATCAATGTAGCCCCCATTTATTGCACAGACAGCATTAGAGGCTTTTAACTCCAAATCATGCAGCCATTATCATAATCAACATTGATAAGGTGGTCGCCTACTGGCTGTTCAGTTTACATACGATTTATCATTAACTTGACTGATTTGTGCAATCCAGCAAGACAGGGCTTGTTACTGCCTGTCTTGTTGTTCCACATCTGTGTGGAAAGTAGGTCTGCTTCAGGAGTAGAGCACAATTTAAGGAGTTCCTGAGAGTTTGTAAGGTTTTATAATGAATGAACAGAGGAGAGTTTCATTTCATGATATAACTCTAATGTTTTCTTCAACGTTCTCCAGTGGAGTTTCTAATACAGCCATGGAGATGTCCACATCCCTCAAGATGAGCTCCGTGATCACCCAGAGTCTCTTCAGCTACGTGGAGGAGGAAAACCTATCGGCTATCAAAGCTCATCTGGACAAATACAGAGAAGTGGACACCAGAAGTGATGTGAGTTGGCAAAAATCCATGGTTATCCCTTTTCATTCTAGCTTAAAGTAATATTCAGGGTTGTTTTCAATGAAATGTCTTCTGTATGCACTGTACATGCTGTTGATTTCCATAGACAATAATATTAAATTGTCCCTCACTTTGTAAGGGCAAACTGGAAACAGTTTTGTGAAGCTTAATAGGCAAGTGGGCCAGAGCACTTCATGATGTATTCAGTAACATGTTTGCTACTTTAGCTGTAAAGTTGTCTTAAATCATTCTTTTGAGGTGGGACTACTTTTCCAGATGGGAAAGTGTCTGTTTATGCATTACCAAATGTATTCCTATGGGTTTATTTAGCTCCATGTGAAATTTATGGGTGCAGTAGTTACATTATTTAGTTAGTCCCCTCCATGCACCTTCCAATATCAGTCCCTTTCTGGTATTCTCCTATGTACACCAATTGGAATTTACCACTGGTTTTACCTTTTTAGCTGGTCATGGCATTATTTGAGAGATTGCATATAAATTTGCACAGGGTTGGTAAGCGATTTTATTAAAATAAACAATTTCAACTTTATTTTGTATTTTTGTGTTATATTAAAGCTACATAATGTAACTTTTGTCTCTCAAGCGGTTGAAACATAAAACAAAAGTTACAGTACTTGCGGAGGAACACTTTACGTCTGTTGTAATAGGTGGATGATCCTCATGGTTTGAGGACTCGGCGATTACTTACAGATCCATGATGAGCTATTTTCATGTTTATATTATGTTATTCATTAAAAAAATTATAACTGATGTATTACTTCCTTTGAGGAAGATAAACAACACTATTAATTATATTTTAATATGATTATTAAAGTGTACACAATGTTTGTATTGTACTTCACATATCATATTAAGAGGTAAAAAATGCCTGATTTGAGTCCATTTGAAGACAGTTTATTTTTATATTACAATCTACAGCCTCAGTGGGCAATGCAAGTGAAACGTAATACTACAATAGTATGTCTATGCACTACAAACAATAACACTGTAAAATAATAATGCAAAATTAGGATTTAATAATGATGAAATTCTTTATTGAACATGAAAATATTATGCACAAATATGCAATACAGCAATTACAATTATGCATTTTATTTGGACGTTATGTTACAACAGAGATGGTTACACACTAAACAAATTAAGAAACATTGGGCTACTGTGCTATGAAATCAGTACATTATAGACAACTTGAGATGAGCATAAATTCATGGGGAACCACTTTGTACCTATAGTGGCTTTTTAGATCCATTTAATTATCTGCTTAAAGGATAAAATGGCAAGTGCTGTACATGGATTTATTGCTCCAAAAATACTTTATTGGCTTACACACAAAACAAAACTCATAAACACATGAGTATTGTTTGATTTATTAAAGCATGACAAACATTATAAGCTTCAACAACCCTACCAGAAAACATATCCAAGCAGTATAGCAGGTTAAAAACTTCGAAAAGCAGTAAAAAAACAACAAAAAACTGTTAGATTAAATAGGAGAGTGATTTCACTCCGCTGTTGTCCTGACACCTGAAACCACGACTGGACCGATTGAACAGTTGTTGCTCTTGCTTCCCGCGTCTCGCGACACCGCTGGACTTTCTTTCTCAGCTTACGGATATAACATAAACACACAAGGATGAATGATAAATGCCTGCTGTTTCACCCAAAATCCAAGCCGATAACTGAAATTCTCTCAAAATAAAAATGATTATATTAGGCTTACTGTAGTGAATCAGGCTAAGACAAGGGCATGGTTTTGAAAATATATATTTTTTAATGTATTTACACATTCATTTTCATTCATTTTAACCAAAAAAATCTTACATAGTGCAGCTTTAAGATAACATTATTAGTATTAAGGTAACTTGTCAACTTTTTACAATGCCTTCATTATTATTTTTCTGGTACTTCTCAAATGCCTTTTATGTACAGATTTCATTGTTGCTTTATCCCAAACTCAGACTTACAATAAAAAAAATTGAAAATACATTATAAAAAATATATATATTTTACATGTTTAAAACTCTGATAATCTAAACAAAGAGAGAAATTAATATAAACCTTTTCAACATAAAATTAGAATAAAATAGTTACTATACATTTTTTTAATATTATGACCATCCCGCAGTTATGGCGTCATTTTCACCATACTAAACAATTTTGCCCCTGTGGCTGAACAACCCACACCTCCCTCTCACTTTATGAGCCTTGTTTGGGCTGCAGATGATGAGTTACACCTGATGTGAGTGGAGCCTCATCAATGCTGCCATAAAAATGCAGAGCGTGCCTCTCCTCTGAAGTCGGCTTCTATCTCCTTTTGTGTACACACTGGCATCCTCACATGTCAAGGAGCTTAGCGTGTAGGGTACCGGCCAAAATAGATGTGACGCCAGGGGATTGGAGCACGTGTCGTGGCTTCTCCACACACTCACCACAGACCCTGGGAAGACCGGTCCGCACAGATGCCGCCGTCTCTCATGCTGTGGACCATGGAGGGGAGCGCCTACGGCCATTGGACACCGCCACCGTCCTGGACCAGTCCTGTCGACACTCCCCCTTCCTACATAGAGCCCAGTCTCACTGCAAGGATGCCAGATTCCCCTTTATTTTGGCCACTTTTCACCTTGGACACTATTTCCCTTTTTGGACATTTTATGTTTATTATTATTTCCAATAAATGCCTCTCCAAGGGCTGATGCCAGACCCAATGTGTCTCTTGCTCACCAAGCCACACTGCTAATAACAGCAGATCCTTATCGGCATTGTGCCATTAAATTTGTTGATGCTTTATATGAGAATGATTTGGTCTATAAAAAAGCTTTTCATAACTTTTTGTCATGAGTGTGTCCAGATGATAAACACAAGATTTCGTGCAAATCGGACCTACAGCCTAGAAAAATAAAAATACATTTTCAATGAAATTTTAAATGGTAAACGTACACAGCATGACCCAAGGAAGCTTACGACACAAATCTCATGACAATAGGCCAAATGAATCAAAAGTTATATAAGTTTTTCATTATATCCTTTGACCACTAAGTGGCGCTGTCCCAAAAGTTGAGTTCTTTCAAGACATGGCCCTAATGAAACACACCAAATTTCGTAATATGCCAATCCTTTCATGTCATTGGCTGTTTCTCGTTTGGAAGGCTGCGTCCTCTGGGAGTCGCATTTGTCGGCCGCATACGTCATATTTTTTTTTATTATTATATTCTATCTATTGGCAATGCCTTTTATGTATATGCATTTACATTTATACAATTGTTAACCTTTTTTACATTCCCAATAAAGAAATAAAATGTATTTAGCCTCTGATGTATTTGGCCGACAAATGCGACCCCCAGGGGACGCATCCTTCCAAACGAGACCCAGCAATTGTTATGTTTTCCCCAAGGACTCTTATTTTGAAAAGACTTTTAGTTTTAAGTTTTGTATATTCCTTCCTTACTTATGTCTGTCTTCCTGTTCTTTGCCCTAATTGTATCACAGGTGTTCCTCATTGTCTTGTTAGCCCTTGTGTGAATATATAGCCTCTTGTTCCTTGGTCGTTTCTTGTTTGTATGTTGTATTGTTTGTAAGTGCATTGTAAGCCAGCATATTGCTGTAGTTTTTCTGTTTACTTCTTCCTTGAATGTCTGCCTTCATAGTTGTATTGTTTGTTTATCATTAAAGATTCTGCATCTGGATCATCGCTCTCTCTCCTCATCACTACTCAAAACCTGACAAATCAGTTTGTAAAATACAGAAATTTAAGCCAAAATTTTTATATATGACCAATCTAGGAAAATTGGGTAAGATTCAACTCATTATGCCGCATGGAATCTAAAGAGACCTGTCTTACCGGTCTCTAAGGCCATACTATTCAGAAGTTATAAGCAAAAATAGTAATTTTTCATATTTCTTGACCAGTAGGTGGTGCTGTGCCGAAAGTTTGTGTCAATACGCTAAAGCGTTGCGAAGATACAGCCTTCTATTTTGGTGTGCTCGCCGAAAATAGCTACCAAATCAAATTCCTTGATGCGGTTTGGGAACGATTTGGCTTATCATCATGAATCTCATAACTTTTTGTAATGAATATCTCTAGGTAATACGTTCAAAAGTTAGAGGACATACAACTAGGGGGAGTTAGAAATATATATTTTTTTTCTGAAAAATCTAAATGGCGGAAAATCCAGTAGGCGTAGCTAAAGATTAATGCAAACAATGCAGATTTGGCATGACCCAAGGAATCAGAGGAAAAAAAGAATTTTGTTTTTTAGGATTTACAGTTCAAAAGTTATAGGCCAAAATGTAATTGAAACTTTGAACTGTTGGTGGCGCTAGAGGATTTGAGTTAGAGACCCCACATTTTATGTGGGAGGTGCTCATAACTGCCCATACCAATGTGCCAAATTTCAGCATTTACCTACATACAGTTCAATGGGCTGCCAGAAACGTCTGCACCTTTGGTGCTTGGTCCCTAATTTAAGATAAATATTACTTGTGAGCAGAATATTTTTATTGGGTATAATTTCCAATCAAATTGTAATTTTGCCAAATTATGCAAAAAGTGTGAAAATATTATTTAATTGTGTGTTTTTATGATACATTGTTGTTAGCTATAATATTGGCCAACGATTAGGACATTTTATTCCAAAAACTTAAAAAATGTCCTTCCCAACCCAATAATTTAACACCATGGAATTCTTTTAAACAATACAGAATTTGAGATGTGGTGGAAACAACAATGTGGTGAAGCTTTTCATCTGTGATGCATGTACAGTACATACACTGTTAGACATCATTAGTAGTCAAATGTAATAAACTAGTGAGAGTGTGACATTTTTTTTAACAAAGCTTTACTTTCTAAAAGTCCACAGAGTTAAAAGTGCCCGAATTGAAGAAGCACCCTTAAGTTTTATGGCTGTGTTGTCAAAACAGTGTATTAACTGTTCTGTAATACTTAATGTTCATTTACACAAACTGAGGGGTGAGTTGAAGCTCTTGTTGTGGTAATCGACAGCATGATACACATGCAGTATTAATGGACACATTAAGTTGAAACAAATCCAGAATATTCCTTGAAAATGTCTTCCCCATCTTTTATGTGTACTAAAGCATTTCATCTGTTGTAGAATGGTCAGACTCCTCTGATGGTGGCGTCAGAGCAGGGCAGTCTAGAGATCGTGCAGGAGCTCATCAAGAGAGGAGCAAACATCAACTTGGATGATATTGTGAGTAGTTTTAAACATTTAACCTGAAAAACACACAGTAGAAAGATATATCATTGGCTGAAACATTATGTGTTAATGTCATGTGGTAAAACAAACTAGCTACATCCTAGTTACAAACACTGTGGCTCGCTGATATTTGCAGGAGGTTAGTGTGATTTGAAATGTTTGTTTTCTATTTGCTATGAAGTGTGGTCCATTTTCACATCTTATTCTGGCTGGATTCTATGTCTGATTTCACCAAGCAGTGATTGTGCAAAGATATTTTATTTTAATATTTAGCTTACATCTTTGTGATTCTGGGAGGTATCAGTGTTTGTTTTGGTAGACTGATGTGCAGTTCTTCAATTATCAGTATGATTTCAAGGGTGTGGGTGGATCGCAGAATCGGTATAATTGGCACACTGTACTGCCATTATGTAAATTACTAGATGATGATGTTTACATACACATAGACACACCTTGAGCTTCTCACACCAATAGACAGGGCACAGTTTACTATATTACCTTTCTGGTGACGGCCAGTTGAAGAATCTGCATTATGTCTACCTGGTATGATCAGCTGGTATGTTTTAAAACTAAACAAAAATCTTCTAAACACAAGACAGACGCTCTTAAAGCTCTTTTGGGGATGATACCTGTGTAATATGCAAACAAATGGTGTTGTCACTTTTTTCAGGACTGCTGGACTGCACTGATTTCAGCTGCTAAGGAGGGACATGCTGGGGTGGTGAAGGAACTGTTAGAGAACAATGCTAATGTCGAGCACAGAGATATGGTAAGATGCAACAGCAGGTTATTATACTTGAAACAACACTTATTTAAATCTCAAGTGATTTATAGTTCTCACCTTTTTATTGTTTACCTACAGTTCTTGGAAATATGCTATGGTGAATTGAACCAGTTTTACTTTTATGATTATTTGTCAGTATAGTGTAAAATTATCTCCCTGTCTTTTGAAACTGTTTCTTCAGATGTTGCGTCTGGAGTATGCTAATTTAATTTCCATTTTACTGGAATATGTGAATGTGATGGACTGTATTTAAGATCTGCTTACTGGCAGTTATGTGTGTAGTTCCTGATTAAATTGAAATAATAATAATTATAATGTTTATTTTATATAGCACGTTTCTACAAACTCAAGGTCACTTTACAAGTCGCAAGCAAATATAAAAAAAAAAAGCAGATAATTTAAGAGACAGAATGACATGGGGCAAAGGATCGATGCCTTTTCATGCATTGATAATCGGAAAATTTTACTGATGATTATTGATATATCTATCTATATATATATATATATATGCATATATGTATTTTTCAGATATAAATAGGGCTACCATTCATTGCACAGTATTATGTCTTTTCAAACATTACTGAACACAACTTTGTTAAAGCATGAGTGAAGGGCTAAATTAAATTGGGTCGTACTCCGGATGTTGCACATTCTAAAATTAAAAACCTAACTTTCATAATTTTCCTTTAAATTCGCCCCAAATCATTATAAGGATATATATTATTTACTCTAGCCATCAGTGGATGATATATTGTGAACATGTATCTTTCATAGAGCCTACACAATTAATTTTCAATTACAAGTATGTCTTTTTGTCAAGGCTACATACAGAGAAATGGCATAATAAATTCTAGTCATTCAGTTTATGCAGTTACGCCAGTTTCATACACTAACCTGCAAACTCATCAACAGCACTTTCATTCTTGAAGTACAAAAACCTTATAAAATTTTGTGTGTATATGTCAAATACCCATCCTGTGTTGTGATATCTCTGCCTTGTGACCTGCTTCAGTAAATGTTATATCATCCCCTAGTGGTCTCCCAATGCTATTATGCCAGACATTCAACAGAAGCCCAACTGAGTAAATTGGAAAGCATGCAAAATAGTTCTAATTTAAATGTCAGCTAATGTTAATATATCGATGCCTCAAAAATATATCGATAAAACAACGTGACGATCATTAATAGATAAATCAATATTTTATGTCATGTCTTGATTTGGTGTATACACAGGACTTTTGAATATAAACAAGCCCGAAATGGACCCGGGACTCATTATTTTAAAATGTCTGATATAATAATAATGAATTATTCCATAAACAGTAAATCTGTTACAATGCTCTTTAAGTAAAAACAATAACCAAATTAAGCTCTTTGTAGCCTATATATTCACCAGATGAAGGGTTTCGGACACAGAGGACCACAGAGGAATACAAATAAATTAAAATAATACAACTATCATAGCCGATTTGTGCCAATTACCGAAAAGCAACTATCAGCACCGATTAATCTGTAAAACCGATAGATCATTTGACCTCTAGTATTTACTGTATAAGATGTCATGTGGTCTTTAGTCCATATCTCAAATTAGATCTCTCAAAACCGTTCTAGACAGCATTTTTTGTCAAAGGCGCATTCAAACACATCAATGAGACCAGAACTGCTGTCTAGGTAGGCAGCTCACTAGATTTTAGACACCGCTAATGTATATTAAATGTCTGCACTTGTGTTTTTTTTATAGACTACATTTATGGAAAAGTTTTGGCTTCCCTGGTGTCGGTATCACAGAGATTTTAATAACATATGAGGAAGCTTCCAGACAGCCGACACTTTGAGTCACTCACTGACTTGGGGAAAATGTGTTTGTCAGCACAATCCTGTGTCTGTGAGATTTTTAAGGCCTATCACATGGGAATATAATGACCTTGTAATGTTTGTGTTTAGGGGGGCTGGAGCGCTCTCATGTGGGCCGCTTATAAGGGTCGTGAGGAAGTGGCACGTCTACTGCTGCAGAAAGGAGCAAACCCAAACATCACTGGACAGGTCCGTATAACTTTTCCTGTTCTGTCAACACCTTCATGCTTCAAACATTTATTGTTCATTAAAGACTGTTAAAGGTAAAGTGTGTAATTTCTGTTCATCCAATGGTACCAAACGTAATCGAAAAATTATGTTTTTTTGCAAAAAGTTTTCCCAAACACATTGGTCAGCAAAGCAATAAATCCTGCCCCAAATTCTTACAATTGGTTGAGCCAATAGTACTGCGATTTGCTAGTCAGGATACTTAAACAGAGTTTGGATAGTGACACTGAGCCACATTGTTTAAATTCTTCTGGATTACTTATACTTATCTATCCACATTAAGCTGGGACTGAAAATATAATTTTGACATTTGAAAGAATTACACATTTCACCTTTACAAATGGTCAGATATAATGTTTGCCATGCGACCAATAACAGTCCATTAAGAGGTGTGGGTTAAAATGTGGCACTGTATGATATTTCAGTTGGCATGTCTCGTTTTTCTTTTTTGTTTAATTGATTTGCTTGTGTCCCAACAGTACAGTGTTTACCCAATCATCTGGGCAGCAGGAAGAGGTCATGCAGAGATAGTCCAGCTGCTGCTTCAGCATGGAGCCAAAGTCAACTGCTCTGACAAGGTGCCTTATCATTCCCATTTCCACAAACGCTGACTTGAGCTTTCATCAGATTCGTAACACTGATGGTTAACTAAAAAGCCTGAGTCAGCATTTTCCACACACTTTGAACTTCTGCATACATACTTCCAAAAATACTTTGAACAATCACAGTTTACAAAAGTTTTAAAAATGAGTTCCTCACTTCGCCATACTTGAAAGCACAATAAATTAAGCAGAATCTTTACTGTGATGAGATTTATTAAGTTTTATCAAAAGTGTAATTGATTCTATGAAGCCATTACTTTTTCCCCTTTGTCAGTATGGCACCACACCCCTGATCTGGGCTGCCAGGAAAGGCTATTATGACTGTGTGATGCACCTTCTGGAGAACGGGGCCAATGTGGACCAGGAAGGAGCGGTATGCACTTGGTGTTTTGAAGTGAAATTGTAAATATGGTTGTTAACAGATATGTGCACTTTTCCTTAGTCTCACAGAGCCAGAGGTGATTATTGACATTTGAGTGCTTTGCCACACTCTTTAAATATCAAGGTTCCTGAAGGTTCCTTCCAATTAGAGTCAAAAAAAGTTTTTCAATCCTGTTGCCATAAGAGAACACCTTTCCACAAAAGTTTAACAAATACATTTTAGTTTCCTAGTTTTTTTTAGAGAACTATGAACTGCTGCTTTAAAAATCCTAAATCCAATACATTGATCTGAAGAAGCTGTAATGCCAAGAACCCAGAGGAAATGATTGTAGTTAATAGCACATTTATTTAAATAATATTGCTAACACTTCACAATAAGGTTACAATAAGTTTAACATTAATGCATTGGGTATCATGAACTAACAATCATTTGTTGCAGCATTTTTTTCAAGTCTTGGTTAATGTTCATTTATCAGAATACTATTGTTCGTTGTTCATCTTAGTTTATAAAACATTAACCAATGTTAACTGAATGTGTGCTTTTTATGTAAATAAATGCATGTGTTTATGTAGAAATGAACATTTACGATTAATACATTCTATAAAATTGTTGTTCATTGTTAGTTCATGTTAAAAATCTTATTAATTGATGTTAACATAATACAACCACATTGTAAAGTGTTATGAATATTAATAACATTCATATATTATTTTTTTTAAGCAAATACACTTTTTACATTACCTAGTTGATTTATTTTTTCTGTCAATGTGTCAATAATCTGGAATTCTTCAGTGCTATGAGCGAGTGGGATAACTAAATAGAAAGAAAGACCTCATTTATAAAGATGTTCATAAAATGATCTTAAATGTGAACATACAACATTTTCATTAATGTACACACGAAAAAAAAAATCCCAAATGCATCCCACTTTATAAATCACAAATAACCTTAAAATATGCACACTTGAACAAGCGCATTGACTCCGCCTACAGAACGCCAACAAATATCCTAATATGGTGACACAAAATACATTAAAAGCATATTCATTCATTCATTCTTTCATTCATGCATATCTAATGTTTTTGTGTGGTTGGCAAGGTTTTCTAAACACGTGAGTACACTTACTGGTGTCTGCCCATATAGTGCAACCTATTTAACAACTCATCATCATATCATTATCAATATTAAATACATTCATTGACTATGTTTAAAGTAAATCCACACCTTTCTTTAACCAATGTCCATATTCTTGCTAAACCTTAATTCCAGTAAGAGGGGCTATAAAAAACACATTTGGGGCTAAGTTGCTGTAGCCAAGGCCTAGTCATACCCCTGGGCTACATTCTATAATGCTTCTCTTTTGTGCTAAAATTTGTATTTTAGTGTGTGTGGTTAGAAATGCAACGTTTCCATCTGCTCATGTACAGTACAAATAGGTGGAGTTCAATAGTTCTCTAGCTAGCGTTAGCATTGCTCTTCTTCGTGTACTTTAAGTACCGATACGACAGCGGTGTTAGACTATGTACTGCCATCTATCGATGTGGATAAGCATGATCGTCACCCCTGCCCCCGCCAGCCCTGGAATATCATTTGCATCTTGAAAATGTCAGAGTTTGAGATAATTTCTAAAATTATTTATCACTACTATAATATAATTGCTTTGCCTAAAAACAAACGGCAGAATTCAAGCAAACAGACTTCTACAGTTAAGGACAGATTATTATTTTCCCTCATAAAAATTATCTTTGGAGACTGTCAACATTTCATGTTATTTCTAAAGACAGTTATTACCTTTATTGGAGAACTGCTTGGCATCTTTGAATACATTCATGACTTGGCCTCAATTCTCTAGCGATACAGAATGTTATGGTAAAGGAAAGATTATAATTGTTTTTATGATCAAATTTAGCATGTCCATGAATACTGTATTTGAAGACTCGTTTGGTTTTCAAGAAAAACCAATGTCATGGATTACTCTAAATCCACAACAATCGCTGTGCCAAGCTACTAAATGAATGAAGACATATGCCATTTCATAGAGGTGGAAGAATATGGGCCCCCCTTCATATCTTTCCACCTTGTGTATGCCGTACCCATGTTTACTCTAGTTTTTTGCCTTTGCCGGGCTTTCTGTCTTATCGATTCGGACCTTTTTCGCTTCTTCGGCAGTACAGTTACTGAATCTCCTGTTGTTTCCACTTCTAAAGTCTAAAGTAAAGGAATAAGTATTTTATATTGTATTATTTTTGCTCTTTGCATCATCAAACAACAATGCACTAAGCATAGCCAAGCGTATCTCCATAGGCGGCAGACAATTAACGCAAGGATTTTCTTCTTTGACGTTTAGTGAAACACAGGGTCATATCCCGCACCATGTATAATAAAAACACTTTTTATATCAAACTATTATGAGTACATTCTACAGTCAATTCATTTCTTAATATGTAAAAATTTTAATTTAGCCCCAAATTACCGAATGCACCTTTAAAGTTTGCATGTAACTGTTAGCTTTTACACCTCTTGCCTTTTTAAGGGCTTGTTAAAACAGAAATTTTACTATTACGTGAAGTGTGCTGATTATTTTGTAGTAAAATGAAATGTAGAATGAATACAGAACTGTGTCCTAATATGATCTCCCTGTCTCAGAACTCAATGACTGCTCTGATAGTGGCTGTACGTGGTGGTTTCACTGAGGTGGTGAAAGAGCTACTGAAGAGAAATCCCAACATGAATATGACTGATAAAGACGGCAACACAGCACTGATGATCGCTACCATAGAAGGCTGGACTGAGATCGTGCAGGACTTACTGGACGCTGGCACATATGTCAACATCCCTGATCGGGTAAAGCTGAAACTTAACTAAGTAATAGTTTGTGGTACAATACATATAATATATTTGTAAATAAAAAATGAAAACAATAAAATACAAAATAATATATATATATATATATATATATATATATATATATATATATATATATATATATACATACACACCGATGAGCCAAAACATTAGGACCACCTGCCTAATATGCTGTTGGTCTTCCGCGTGCCGCCAAAACAGCACCGACCCGCTGAGGCATGGACTGTTCAAGACCCCTGAAGTTGTCCTGTAGTATCTGGCACCATATTAGCAGTTTATCCTTCAAGTTCTGTAAGTTGCGAGTTGGAGCCATCACGGACCAGACTTGTTGATCCAGCACATTCCACAGATGCTCAATCGGGTTGACAGGGCAACACCTTGATCTCTTCATTATGTTCCTCAAACCATTCCCGAACAATGTGTTCCATGAGGGAGGGCACATTATCCTACTGAAAGAGGCCACTGCCATCAGGGAATACCATTGCCACGAAGGAGTGTACCTGGTCTGCATGGGTAGGTGACACGTGTCAAATTGACATCCACATGAATGGCCGGACCCAGGGTTTCCCAGCAGAATATTGCCCAGAGCATCACACTCCCTCCACCAGCTTGTCATCATCCCACAGTGCATCCTGGTGCCATAACTTATGAAATGGCACAGACATACATGGCACAGACATACATGGCACAGACATACATGGCTGTCCACGTGATGTAAAAAAAAAATGGGACTCACCGGACCAGGCAAACTTCTTCCACTGCTTGATGAGCCTTGGGCGCCCAACAACCTGTCTCTGGTTTGTGGTATGTCCCTCCTCGGACCACTGTCGGTAGGTACTCACGATTGCTGACCGGGAGCACACCACAAGCCTTGCCATTTTAGAGATGCTCTGACCCAATCATTTGGCCAAAACAATTTGGCACTTGCCAAAGTCGCTCAAGTCTTCACTCCTGCCCATTTCTCCTGCATTCAACACATTGACTTCGAGAACTGATTGTTCGCTTACCATCTAATCTGTTCAGATCTTGACATGTGGCCTTGTCAGGAAATGATCAATGTTATTCGCTTCACCTATGAGTGGTCATAATGTTGATACACTATGTACTGTATATAAAAATGCATAAAGTACCATAAACTTTATATACAGTAAATATATCACAGTATATAAATATACAGTATTTTTGAATAGCTTCGTAAACGTGTGTGTATTTTGACTGTTTTAGAGTGGTGACACTGTACTTATCGGTGCTGTCAGAGGAGGCCAGGTGGAGATTGTCCGAGCTTTGCTTAATAAATATGCTGATATTGATGTCACAGGCCAGGTAACTGCCCCACACAATCACCACCTTCACCACACTTCCTCTCTATCTCTCAGTCTGTCTCCATCAGCACACTTTTCTAGGAACTAATCTAGCAATAAAATACTCTTTTAATTTGATGCCATTGTCACCTCTTATAAGAAAATGTTTTTGATTTATATTATGAATCCTTATATGATTGAGGAAGAAGATGTTGCCATAAACCCATGAACCCAAGTCATTTGATTCTCTGTGTCTCTTTAATATAGGATGGTAAGACTGCCCTGTACTGGGCTGTAGAGAAAGGAAATGCAACCATGGTACGAGACATTCTGCAATGCAACCCTGATACTGAGGCCTACACTAAGGTAAACATAAAAAACATGACCTTCACTGGATAATGCAGAGTAACTCTCGGTTCATGTATACATTTTATATTAATACTAACTTTATAGTAATTAAAGCCATAAACCCTCCAGTTCTTTTATGTTCATGTGCTACTGAATGTCTTTACATGTCAGGATGCAGAAACCCCTCTCATAAAAGCTACTAAGATGAGAAACATTGAGATTGTGGAGCTGCTTCTGGACAAAGGTGCCAAGGTATCAGCAGTGGACAAGGTATATTTTTCTTACACTATTTTGAATCCTAAAACACTTACCCCGCTTTATCAGATTTGTGCATGAAATTCTTTAGAGAATTTTTAAAGACATATTCTGTCTAAAATTTGAATATTGTCTTCTCAGAAAGGAGATACAGCTTTGCATATTGCCATTCGCGGAAGAAGTCGTAAACTTGCTGAGCTTCTCTTAAGGAACCCTAAAGATGGCCGCCTGCTCTATCGACCTAACAAAGAGGGCGAGACTCCTTACAACATTGACTGCACTCACCAGAAAAGCATCCTCACCCAGATATTTGGAGCCAGTGAGTGTTTCATCTTTGAAAAAAATCAATGACACACCCAGGGCTTAAAGGGATAGTTCATCCAACAATCGATTAGAACTTTAGTAGTGACCGCCATTTTTTCACAACAACATTCACTCCCCTCAAAATCCCCACACACTTCCGGTTACTTCACAATAAGAGCTTCCTTTTTGCCCTTCAGTAAATGGTCATGTGCAATCTTACAGAGTCACTTGTTCAACTGATATCCAGCACAGAGGTATACATATGCATGAATACATTTTTAATGTCTGAAACTAATACAATGCAAGTTAATGGGGTACAACATTTTGAAGTTCTGAAAAGCATATCAAGGCAGCATAAAAGTAATCCATAGGACTCCAGTGGTTTAATCCATGTCTTCTGAAGCAATCCAATTTGTTTTGGGTGAGACAAACAAAATATATGACCTTTTTCACTATTAATCTTGACATAAGCAGTGTTCTTGGCGAACAGCATGCATTAGAAAGTGTAGTCGAGCTTGAAATGATGATCGCCAAGGAGACTGTAGGTGTCAATGTGTAAACTGAAGAATTTGTTACATTTTGGTCTTATGAAGTTATTGTTTGGTGAAAAAGTCCTTTTTTTACAATAAATATCCTCTTTCACGTTCATATTCTTCTTCTTTTTTTGGGGCGATTCACATTCTTTGTGCATATCATCACCTACTGGGCAGAAAGGAGAATTTATAGTGATAAAGGACTTAAATATGCATCTGTTCCTCACCCACATCTAGACCTAGGCAAAAAGTGGTGGGGACATGTCCCACCCATCCCCACCATAAATGACACCTAAGCGCACCCCCCCTATATTCAGATTATTGGTCAAAATAGTTTTTTAAATGACCATTTCTTAAACTTTTACCTTCGGTTCCCATGCAATGTTGAATATTTGTTTACATTATTGGACCGTATTTACACATTTTATGGATACTCGCTAAATATTCCTGTAAATTTTGTCTGAAAAATTAAAACATACATTGGGACTTAAATTGGGGCTTATTTCTGTCTGTCTACTTCCCTAGAGCACCTGTCTCCCTCTGAGTGTGATGGTGACATGCTTGGTTATGACCTGTACAGCAGTGCTCTGGCTGACATCCTCAGCGAGCCCACCATGCAGCCGCCCATCTGTGTGGGGCTCTATGCCCAGTGGGGCAGTGGCAAGTCCTTCCTGCTGAAGAAACTGGAGGGTACGAGCCAGAAATGACTATTCTAAGGGTGCTTCTCATTTCTGAAAATGTGCATCCTTGTTTCCTTTCCTTGCTGCCTTCCATTTCGTCCTTGCTCCTCCCTCTTAGGAAACGAGGAAAGGACATGAGGATGGAGGAACCGAAGCAAGATGTATTTGAAAAATGTAATGTCCTGCTCAAGCGTCACTTCAGAGCACCGTCTCTGCGCAGCTCCATTACCTTGGAGCACTTACCGTTATGTTGTTGAAATGTGATAAATTTATATTTTCATAAGAAATCCTAATAATTCAAGATGCACTGTTGAAGTATGTGAGAATTATGGTTTATTTAAACTGCAAAGTTGAAACATTAATTAAAATGTTGTGCCAGATGTGAAGGGGGAGGAGAGTTTATGTGTGCGTCAGGTGCTTTGACAATCCACCAGTTCTAACTTTGCATCCTTGCTCAAGCACCCTCGGTAAGCTTCCTCCGTCCTTGCCTCCTTCATTATGATGGACTTTGATTAGTTTCCAGGTCACTGGCTGGAGGACGGAGGAGCGAGGAAATGAAAGGTCATTAAGAGACCTAAGATCTGGAGGTCAATCATAACCATGAATTTGATCTGTTTGTGTTTCATTCTCTTCATCAGATGAGATGAAGACATTTGCAGGGCAGCAGGTGGAGCCGTTGTTCCAGTTCTCGTGGTTGGTAGTGGTTTTGACTTTGCTGCTGTGTGGATCTGTGGCTCTGGTCCTGGGCTTCACTGTTGACCCGAAGCTGGCCATCGCTGTGGCCCTCAGCCTGCTCGCCCTGATGTACATCTTCTTTGGTGAGACGGAGACTTCATTCAGGACATTTTAAGAGAAATTACATATTTACTCCTCCACTTTTAAACAAAGTACTGATGGGAATACATTGATAGAGACAAAGATTCTGAATGATTACCATAATCATGTGCCATGGTATTTACGTTGTACACAAAGGAACTTTACATTTGCATTTAATCATTTAGCAACATGCAAATGAGGAAATACTCAAGCAATGTACAATACATTAGCCAACTATGTTATTAGTGCCTCAATACTTCAAGGAATATCAATCAATGGGAATCAATCAATAAGAGTACCATTGCGCTTTTTGGTACTTTTTTGTTTTTCGTATCTATAATGTTTATTATAAACCCTTTGCAGATCACATGTAAAAACCATGTTGGAACCACTGTACAACCCACAGCAAATAATTGCAATCGTAGTTGGATCTAGTGTGTTGTATACATATAGGGGATTGTTTACTAAAGAATGCAGCTAATGGATAAATGTAAGGTATTACAGGAGGGTCAAGTGCCTATATAGTAAATAATTGTGTTGAGGTAGAGGAAAAAAAAAGAGTATAGTCAGGGGTTTGGGTAGCAAAAGTGTCTGACAGTTATTGAGTAATCGGACAAGTTGCTGAAATAAACAGTTTTTTGGCCACATCCACCCTGATCCGTGTTCAGTTTCCTAACGTCAACGTTTTCCAAAGTATGCAGTTATGGAGAGTATTTTCGAATCTCTTTTTTTTTGCAATATAAGAAAACAGCATTCTAGTGTATGAGAGGCATATTAGCGTGGATGTGGCCTTAAAGGGATAGTTCACACAAATATGAAAATTATCTTATCATTTACTCACCCTCATGCCATCCAAGATGTATATTACTTTCTGTCCTCTGCTGAACACAAACAAAAGATTTTTTGAAGAATATCTCAGCTATGTAGATCCTTACAATGCAAGTGAATGGTGACCAGAAATTCAAAGGTCCAAAGAGCACATAAAGGCAGCATAAAAGTAATCCATTATACTCCAGTGGTTTAATCTAATCTTCAAAAGAAATATGTTACGTGTGGGTGAGAAACAGATCAATCTATATGTTCACATTCTTCTTCATTTGTGTTTGGCAATTTCACATTCTTTGTGCATTTCACCACCTACTGGGCAGGGAGGAGAATTTATTGTAAAAAGAAGACTTAAATATTGATCTGTTTCTCACCTACACCTATCACACCATGGAGTGGTGGTGGTGGTGTAGTGGGCTAAAGCACACAACTAGTAATCAGAAGGTCACTGGTTCGATCCCCACAGCCACCACCATTGTGTCCTTGAGCAAGCACTTAACTCCAGGTTGCTCCGGGGGGATTGTCCCTGTAATAAGGGCTCTGTAAGTCACTTTGGATAAAAGCGTCTGCCAAATGCATAAATGTAAATGTAATCATATCGCTTCTGGAGGTATAGATTTAACCATAGGAGTCGTATGGATTACGTTTAAGCTTCCTTTATGTGATTTTTGGACCTTCAGTGTTCTGGTCACCATTCAATTGGACATGTACAATGGCTCCAGCCTCATTGTAAGCAAAGACCGCGTTGTGATTTGTGAGTTTGTTGGCTGGTTATATAGTAACGTGGTCAGTTAGGTCATCGTTCAGTCCTAAAGTCAGTGTGAAAGCAGTCAGACTTGGTATTGAGATCACTTCTATGTTTCCCTGGTTGAACTCCCACTCTGGCAGGATTGCTGGTCTGAAATGTAAACTAAAGCCAAATGGCCATTTTATAGCAAATGGACATTTCCCACCTCAAGTTTATGTTGTAGTATGTCAACAGGCCAAAAAAAACCAGCGCTTATCAAGGCAGTTCACAGGGACTTTATTCTGGTGTTTTTTTAACTGGAATATCTCATAAAATTTTCATAAACAAATGATATGTGTATAAAAAAAACGATGGGAAATGTGAGAGGAATTCTTTTCAGTCCTGTAAAAAAATCTAAATTAATCTCCCTGTGGATGCTTCCTATACATAGATTATGTTAAATGATACATGGGTTATGTTAAATGAACACTTTTAAATGTGAGCAATTATATTACAGTAGTAATAAATAACTTTAGAAAGTACAATGCAATGATGCAAATGATATTCCAAAGCTGGCGGTGGCATTAGAGACGATCATGCTTATCCACATCGATAGATGGCAGAACAGCGTCTATCACCACTTTCGTATCGGTACGAAAAGTACACAAAGAAGAGCAATGTTAAAGCTAGCTAGAGAACTACTTAATGCCCCATTAACGTTAACATGGTATATAATATATTTGATTACTTGACAAAATATATATATTTTTTTTTTCGATAACAACTTGATGCCTTTACTATAGATTAGATTTCACTAATTGTTTATATACCGACACTCAGAGGCGGCGGCAGCCGATTTTGCCGGGGCTTCAGCCCCGAATGTTTTGAGTGTAGCCCCGAATGTATTTTGAAAAGTTGACTGACAAATATGAAACTGGACAATAGCCTATGTAAACCCCCGAAATCACAAGTTGCCTTATTTCATTGTGCTTTGGCTTTGCACATACTGCATACAGCCTGTAAAAATAGACATAGGCATAATCTAGCCTATAGAATAAGTTCCTTTGCTGTCGGTAGCCTATGGGCGACTCCGTTTCTTCCTCTCTGTTGAATATGCAGCAGGTAGGGGAGGAGCTGACATCAACTTACGTTACTTAGTGGCGAGTTAACAGCAGTTAGCAGGAAAGACAGCAAAAATGAAGCAAATGAGGCTTCTAAAATTTCCGAAAGAAGTCAGTGGGTAAGAATTCACATTTGTATTTGTCCCTAAATAGCTTCTAGCTTTGTGGTTAGCGCATCTGTATCTCACGCTGGAGACCGCGGTTCGAGTCCCGCTCGGAGCATAATTTTCTTGTTTATCAGGTGTTGTTTTCTCTAAGGATAACCAATAAGCATTAGCATAAAATGTATGTGTGACTTGTTTTGTGATATTAGTTTGTTGTAAATATACACTTTGAGGGTAGCAAAGATGTGCCAGAATCAGGCATGGAAACTGGTAACAATTAATCAGTCACTTTACTTTAGAGAAAGTTAAAAGTGAAACATTGTTTATCCCAATGATCCTAATGAAAGGATTTTGACAGATGAACTTGGAGAATTATATACAGTTCGATGCCATGGTGTGTCAATGAACTTAGACTAAAGTCATTCATGTATTTCTTTAACTTAGGATCTTATATATCATTTTGACTATTTATGTCAAAAAATATAAATTATTTATATAAAAAATTTTTTTTTTACTTCACTTTACTCACTATAATATAACTCTTTATGTTAATGTACATGACTTCAAGAATCATGATAGATCTAAGGGCAATCCCACTGATCTGCTCTTCCCAATACATTTTCTTCAGTGGTATTGGTCCACAATTTGACATATGTGGCACTTGATGAATTAGTTGTTTGAAGCTGATTTGCAATAAGTTATGTGCTGTATCTGTTCTTTTGCATCACAGATGATTCAGGGAGGAGAGAGGATGTTGAGGATAGTACTAGAGTGGAAGATTTAGGAACTGTAGAAACAGGCTCAGCAAGAGCAAAACTCAAAGAATACCCTCTCACCAGCTTTGGACTACAGAGAAGTGGTTGCTAGTGTGAAAATAAAATGGTCTGGGCTAAGCCCCGGATGTCCTTCAATGCTGGAAACGCCTCTGCCGACACTGTCTATTCTATTGTCCAGAAAACTTGTATTTTACTTAAAATTTTGTTCCTTGTGTATTTAATGTGTAATTTGTATAATTTCATGTGTAACTATTTGTATGTCTTGCACCTTCACTTTATCTTGGCCAGGTGAGCACGTAGAGAACCTACGTGCTCACCTGGTTAAATAAAGGTAAAAAAAAAAAAGGAAACAAAAAAAATCTATCATTTTAAAACAAGCGTATTACCAGTGTTAAATGCATTGAACACCATAGTAAAAACATACTGTATAGATTTGATATGTAGTAATGCAAATTCCCTATTAAAATAATAATTAAAAAAAATTTCAACTAAATTAGTTGATATTTTTAGAAAAAAAAGCCACATTGTCAAAGACACCTTAATGGAGAAATACCTAGAGGGACAAAAAGTAGATGGCCGTGCAATTTTTGACCACATGCATTCTAAGTTTTTCATTGGTGATTCATACATTATTAAGTTTTACCCCCCTGAATATATCTTGAATATGTGGTTACATTCTTGATTACCAAAATGCACTGGACTGTTTTTATTTTTCCACCAGAGTGCAGCATTGTACTTCAGAATCCCATGTATTGATTGAGCAAGGTCTTTTCTGTTCTTCTTTCATCATATTTTACACTCAAACACTTTTTTGACATCAAAAAAGTGACCTTGTCTCATCTCAATCTTGTTTGTGTTTGTGTGTGTTTATAGTTTTGGTGTACTTTGGTGGAAGGAAAGGAGGGGAGGGTTGGAGCTGGGCCTGGGTCCTCAGTACTAGACTGGCCCGTCACATCGGCTACCTGGAGCTGCTGCTCAAACTCATGTTCGTCAATCCCCCTGAGCTTCCAGAACAAACCACCAAAGCCTTGCCCGTCAGGTAGAGCTCTCTGTATAGAGCTAAATTCAACTGCTAACCAAAGTCCTCCATCTATTGCAACAGTTTCCTTGTGTTGGATTCATATCCTAGTTTAAAGAAAATGTTTAATCTCAATACATTTATGAGTAACATAGACATCTGTTTGTGTCCCACACATATGCTTTACAGTATTCAGGCATTCAAGATGTTCTTTGCAAAGTCAGTAATTGGGAAATTCTGTTAATTTGCTCTGTGTAAAGATTCAGTTTATCCATATAAAATAGACAAACTTTGCTTAATGATTTAGAGGTAGGATAAAGAGACGTTGTGAATGTTCTTTTCACATCTTAGATTACCTATGCATTCTGTTAAAACACGCTCATGTGTGATGATCACTTTCAGTCAGTCTTTTTTTGTTCTCCATCTGTCCAGGTTTCTGTTCACAGACTATAACCGTCTGTCAAGTGTGGGAGGGGAGACGTCCATGGCGGAAATGATAGCCACACTGTCCGATGCTTGTGAGAGAGAATTCGGCTTCTTAGCCACCAGACTCTTCAGAGTCTTCAAAAATGATGAAAATCAAGGTATGTCTCTAGAATGTACAAAAAGAATATTGAAACTGTAAAGGATTTTTTTTTTTTATGTTTATGTTCTGAAATGTATAAGCAACAGACCTTTTTTTTTTTAATAATTGTGAGTGCAGACAGTTTTGCTTTTCCAAACTGTTTTGTAAAGCAACAAACCAATGGCATTCATTTAACACAGTTCAATGGAGTTGTTAAATGGATATTTCACCCAAAAATGAAAATTCAATCATTGTTTACTCACCCCTGTGTTGTTATAACCCTAAATTACTTTCTTTTTTTAACACAAAGGGAGATATTGGAAAAAAATGTAACGATCCATTTTATGACATCACTGAGCACAACACTTCTATCAGCTTCCAACGCTTAAAAAACATAATTCTGCATCGCTGCATCCACAGATGCAAGTTAATCTTTACTATGCAAAGCAGAAGCCAGACATCAACACTGTCCAGAAGCACTGCTGATTCTCTGGGCTTGTTCTCATCTCAGATGGAAAGTAGAACAGTGTAACCGTGTTTTTTGGTCTGATGAATCCACATTTCAAATAGTTCTTGAAAAACACAGCCGTCATGTTCTCTAAAAGGGCCATCCAAGCTGTTATCAGCCTCAGGTCCAAAAGAAAGTGTCTGTATGGGCTAGGGGTGTGTCAGAGCCCATGGTATAGGTAAAACACACATCTGTGAGAACACCATTAATGCAGACAGATGTATAAAAATTTTGGAGCAGAATATACTGCCATCCAGCACTGTCTTTTCCAGGGACGTCCCTGAATTTTCCAGCAGGACAACTTCAATTCACATACTGCCCAGATTTCAAGTGCATGGCTGTGTGAGCAGAGAGTGCGGGTGCTAGATTGGAGACCATCTCCAGTTGAGAATGTGTGGTGCATTATGAAGCGTATAATATGGCAACAATGTGCAGCTGAAGGCCTTCAAAATCGATGAATTGGGGAAAATTCCACTTTCTGAACTTAAACTTGTGTCTTCAGTGCCTAAATACTTAAGTGTTATTAGAACAAATGGTGATGTTTCACAGTGGAAAACACTTGACTGTCCGAACTTTTTTGTCGTGTGTTGCAATTATCTGATTTGAAATTGCTGTTCATAAAAAAGACAATGAAATTCACAAGGTAAAACATCATATGATGTGTAGTTGTGGTGCTTTCAATATAGCAAAGAGTGAATATAATTTACAAATCACTCCTCTTTTGTTTTTATTAGCATTTTTCATACTATCCCAACGTTTTTGGAATTGGGGTTGTACAATATTGAGGTTCTGTTGCTCTTCAAAATTCTTTCACAGGAAAAAAGTGGAAGAAGACGTGCTGTGTGCCTTCCTTTGTGCTCTTTGTGTTGACGACTGGTTGTCTTATCACTGGCATAACCCTGCTGGCCATCTTTAAGGTGGATGCAGAGAATTTCACCATAAACGCTGTTCTGATCGCTATGGCCAGTGTGGTGGGTCTGGCTTTGCTGCTGAACTGTCGAACCTGGTGGCAGGTGGCTGACTCTGTGCTGCACTCGCAGAGGAGGAGATTGCTCAATGCTGCCAACAGCATGCACAAGCTCAAGAGTGAGGGATTCATGAAGGTGAGTCAGTGATAGTAATATAATATGTAGCGCACTTAAATTGTGTGGTTTAGTCAATAGTAATTGGTTTATTACTTATGGTTTACTGATATGGGTTTTATTCAGCGGCCCATGTTGATGTTAAACAGCAGGATGGCAATATAATGTCAATATATATATATATATATATATATATATATATATATATATATACTGTACATTGAATACAGTATAATACAATTTAATGATAGCCAATGAGAAATACACAGAAATACAATATTTACTCAATGTCCTAAAAATATTTGAAAACAGCAAATCAATTTGGCAGAAATTCTTTCAATACTGGACAGTGGTACAATGTGTTTGAAATTTGTTTTCTTAACTTAAAATTACTGTGTAATCTCAACACATACACTTTGTGTTCCTAGTTGAATTGGGCAACCCCAACATAATTAGACGTGTCAGTGTAACTCAAATAAATCTCTTTTATTTCTTTATGTACTAATTAGTGAAAGGGAATGTTAGCATGCTTAATACACGCTGGTTGGAAGCTCTACAGAGTATAGATTAGGATGGTTAGCACAGTATTTTACTCAATGAAGCAAGCAATTAATTTAATGTGTGACTTCTACCTGTCCCCATCGTTAGCTCAAGCTCCACTTTTCACCATTATGGTAACCCCAATACTCCAACATAACAGTAGCTCTACTAAATCTCAGCATAAAACATTAAACACTAAAAAGTATCCCCCTTAAGTCATCTTGCACATAAACACCTAAAATAATGCTTAATTTTAACATTTACTCTCCCTACCGAGTCTCATGCTGGGAAATGGTAATCCCCTTCCCATTTTATCAACGTTACATAAACACCATAAAAAGTATTCATGTCATCCCAACTGGATTAATTAAACTTCCATTTTAAAATCTGAAATGGATAAAATACAAACAAATCAAGTTGTGACTAAATGTTCTTGAATTGTGTTGCTTTAGTACATTTTAATAATGTAAACCGAACAAGCAGCAAAAATATATTTATTTGAGTGTTCATTGTTAATTTTCATCTTGCACATATTGATAATTTTATACCCAACTTTAACAGCTGCCTGTATAATGCTGCTTGCTATTTGCTATTTTGTTTAGCTGATCTGTTTCCTTCCTTCTCTTTCAGGTTCTGAAGTGTGAAGTGGAGCTCATGGCAAAAATGGCCAAAACAATTGATGGTTTCACTCAGAATCAGACCCGACTGGCTGTCATCATTGATGGCCTTGATTCCTGTGAACAGGACAAAGTACTGCAGATGCTCGATACGGTGTGTATGTGTGTAATTGGCTACAATTTGAGAAAAAATTTAAAATAAAATTATGGTTAGACTAGGTGTTAATTTATAGTAATTACAATAAACTTTTAACAATAAAAGTCAATGGTATGTCCTCATTTAGATTTCATTTGTGCATGTGATTAGGTCATCATGCACACCATTACAATAATTCCATCCTGAACTCATGAAATTTACATGACAATGTAACATTTTTGCAAACCAAAATTACATATGTCAAATGGGGGGTGGGCCAAAAAAACATAAAATTAAATGTGAAAAAAAAAAAAAAGTACGTGAAAGCAAATGAATGATGAAATCAGATGAGGGTTTTAAGGTGAATACTACATTTTAATAGGTAAAACGTATTTTCCTAACCTAAAACATTAGCCTAAACCTAACCAATAGTGTCCTAAAAGATAAATGAGAGGTGAACAAAACACATATAGAGTTTTAAAAGCAAATATGACATGAAAAGCACATTTACTGAAGCGACCACATCATATCATATGACACTTCTATGCACTTTCACTTTACTTTCATTCTGAGTGTCCTTGGATGGGCTCAAGGCTCGTTCTCAAGTCCAACAATCAGTGGTGGAAAAAGTACTCAATTTCCATACTTAAGTAAAAGTACAGATACCACACAAATGTATTGCATAAGTAAAAGTCATCCATTAAAATGCTACTTAAGTAAAAGTAAAAATGCTAATTCAAATCCGTTCATCTTATAAAAATGTGACCCCTTCATGTTGTTATTTTTAAAGCCATATATTTTAATCCCATTTAGGTAATACTGGATACAATAAATATAAAATGTTATAGTTAACGTTTTCTCTTCAATATTCAAATGCTTTTTTAATTTTTAATTTTTCTATTGATAAAAGCCTATCTAGGGACCTGATATGCAAATTAGCATGTGCTATAATCTCTATATACAATGCATCTCTCGCTCTCTGAATTTCTCTCTGAAATGATGTTCTTGCACTGTCCTTAAACTAATAATAAATAATAAAAAGATAAGTCCATAGTTCAGTATACAATAAGGAAAACTGAGTTGCAGGTGGATAAGGACCAAGTAATTGTATACAGAAAATAAGCTGTAGTTCATGGAAATGAACATGAACAGAATATAATTAATTTAAACAATAATGTAAATCATTTTATTATGTGTAAATTCAACATATGTACTGTATTTATTCTGTCCCGGAGCAATGTTGAATTGAAGTTACCCTTTAAAAAAATACTGTATTTACGTAGCTACACAACAAGCTATTAACAATAAGGCTTTACTACATGGAAGTATTATCTTGATTACAAAATATAATTATCAGTAATAAACAGCATTTGAACAGATACACCAGTGTGTAAATAAATGTAAACAAAGTCATGTCAATAAATTAATTCAAAAACAGTGTTGAACAACAGCGTTTAACGAAATATTCAGCAACAAAAAATGAGAAGTGAAATAATGCGTAATGTATTGTGCATGAAATCGTCCTTTAATACGGTTCATGTACATTAATCCTCTGAACAAACCGATTCACTAAAATGAATCAAACTTTCCAATGCTTCATACGAAAGGGAGAGGGAGGTTTAGGTAAGCTTCATATAAATGAATCGTCCAAACGAACCAATTTGCTAAAATGAATCAGACTTTCTAAAGACTCATGTGAAAGAGCGGTTTACGAGACCACATTTGATCAGTCTTCTTGAGTATTATAGTTTACACATAAACAAGTGCTCATATAGGTGAAAGTGTCAGGAAAATGTTCAAATTCGGGGACGTTTTCCAGGACAAGTTGACCAAAAACCGGGACAATCCCGGGAAAACATGGATTGGTGTCAATTCGACATGAGTGCACTTTGCAGCACATGTAGACATATGCACACATGTGAGAATTTGAAAGCAGCTGACAAACAGTGAGTGGAAAACAAACCAATAGTCAATACGGCACCCAGTTTTCCATTCATCACGATTGATGAATAAAGCAAAATAATGTGGTGGAAAACGTGTACAGTAATCATCCACAGCCTCTTAGAAGAGTCCTCAATTGTTCCTCGTGTTCTGTGCCGTATTTACAGTGAAAAATAAATTTACACAGCTGGGGTAAATTGCATCATATTTGTGCGTTTGGGAGCGTTTTTAATTCTGCGCGCTTCGCTGGTCTGACACAGATCCATGAGTACGTGCACCTGTGTGTCTGTGCTGGTGCTGGCTGCTGTCAATTACACACACTGCGCTCTGTTTATCAGCTGCTCTCTGCTTGCAAATAATGAAACTTGTTTTTTTTTATCCAGGTAATGAGTAACGAGAGGGTCTGTACCAGAATAAAAATTATTTGTTTTGCAAAGTAAAAGTTGCAACATATTTAAATACTCAAGAAAGTAATTATTTTGCAAAAAAGCTACTTAAGTACAGTAACCAATTATTTGTACTTCGTACATTTCACCACTGCAAAGACTCTAACTTTCACAATCACATTGGAATAAGTGTGTAAATGTAGGTGGGTCTGTAATACAAGCGTTAAAATGTATAGTTTTTCAAATGATGCATTAGAGTAAAAGTGTTTCAATATCGTAGCTTAGCAGTGTGTGAGTAATACAACAAAAAAATAAGTGTTTATAAAGTCATAATCAGCTGTTGTAGTTGTGATTTGTGTGAAAGTGAATAAAACGCACAGTTGTAGCTCATCTTCTCTTAATTTTACCAGGAAAATGCAGCATTAGTAGAAAGCAGAACGTTAAAAAAGTTATAGTACTGTTCATTCAATGAGTCTATAGGTTGAATCATTTTGAAGTGTTAAACCTTACTAAACGTCTCCCATGAAACTGAATAAAAGTATTCAAATCTTATTTACTGTCAGGATCCCATTTGGCCATGTGTATTCAACCAATGCCAAGAACCTGTTGATGCAAAAGCCATCCATCTCTGCTACAAATATGAAAGACTTATTCTGTTTCAACTCACAAATCCTTTCCTTTACTTCCTACTTTTGACTAAATGGACAAATATGGTGTCTCATGTCCACTCTGTGGGAAGAACAAGCTCATTCACCTCTCAAGCATCTCATAGACGTCCAGCAGTATCCAGAGTTCAGGCTTGTTAGCTCGGAAAGTTCAGATTCCTCTCTCGCAGCTGGACTAATGGAATTTCCTTCAGCTAAATATCATTATTTGGGTATAATCCTCTTGTGTTGGCAGCTTGTTCATGGCTAATGAAATCTGCCATTTACCAGAGAGCCGGCAAAATCCCACAAAGATTCCTTTCTGGCCCAATCTGCCACATCTCTTTTAAATTCTGATCTTTTGTCTCTGATTTTGATAGGAATTACCAAATTGAATTTTTCCTTTAAGATAAATATTGTTCCAAGGCTGATGTTCCATAAGATAAATAACGGATGCTGATGGATGCTGGTGGCGTATTTTGTGCCAACAAGAGACAATTGAGTTAGTGTGGAGAACTGCAATGTAAGCAAACATTTCACAGCGATCATTAAACGAAGGATGTGTGCCATCCTAAACTTTTAAACGGTCCACAAATCAGAGTCCTGTGACACTTGGACATGTTATAATGTCCTTCATTAATCTGGAAAGTCCCCATTACTTTCACATTAGTTGTGTGTGTGTGTGTGTGTGTGTGTGTTTACAGAGTGACTTGTTTATATATAGAGATTCACATGACTGTATACAGTATGGAGAAACACATGATACATAACATATAATTTGGACTATATGATGAAGCCTGAGTAATATAGCTTAGTCTAATAGAATTACAGCTACCCACTTTTGCCTTATTTATTTATTTATTTATTTATTTGACAGAAACAACAGAAAGGAAACTAGATTTTAACATTTTCCGATGAAAATACGAGTGATGATTGCCAATGCAAAACTGTCCACCACGATGCCAGGGTGTTGTTGGTGGTTGCGAAGGGTATTGCTGGAGTCTTGATTCGTTGTTGCTAGGGTGTTCTGGGTGGTTGCTTACTGGCTCAAACCAGTCAAAGGAGCCTATCCCAAAGTCCCTAATACTCTTGTCCCTAAATATGGCTGGGATCATGAATCTTTGCAGACTTGAAGTTAAATACTTTAGTGTTCATTCAAATCCCTGACCCTAAGTATGAGCAATGGTGATGCTTAATTTGATAGGAGAATGGGATCAAATGTACTCTAGATTCAAATCTGTGTTTCCAATCTAAGCACCTCGACTTGCTTTTAGCATGTGTACTAACTGCCACTGTGTACTAACGGAAAGGCCACAGCTTCAACCATTAATAAAGACAAAACATTCCAATGTCTCTTCTGTTTGCAGGTTCGAGTGCTCTTCTCTAAAGGCCCCTTCATCTCCATCTTTGCCAGTGACCCTCATATCATTATCAAAGCCGTAAACCAGAACCTCAACAGTGTTCTACGCGACTCAAACATTAACGGCCACGACTACATGCGAAACATCATCCACCTGCCGGTGTTCCTCAACAGCCGTGACCTCAGCACTGCCAAGAGACTCTGCATCACCTCACCGGCCAATGCAGACCAACTTAACACTGACGGTTGGTCAAGACATTATTCAACAAAACTGTCAATACTGCAAATGCCCAATGTTGCTACACTTTTAATGTAGACAGCCTTCTTGATTATAATGGGAGTGATCTAGTTTTGATATGTTGCAATGTGCCATTCTCTTCTGGTGTAGATTGGGTGTAAGGCAGAATCCCAGTTTGTGTACTTTTGCTAAATATGAAAAGTATGGGCTTTGCTAGTGATGGGAAAGTACCTTCTACCTACTTTGTAGTATGACAGTAATAAGTAGGCCAACATGCAATCTTTGTGCAGAAAACTCAGATTTCCACAGGGCTGGAATAGTGTTGCATATACCAATACTAACTAAATATCGCAATACCAAAAAATGTAAACCGGTATGATATCATCTTGTTGCTAATTCCAGTACAAAATTAAAGTATGCTACCATTAGCAACGTGTAATGTAATGCAAGATTTTTGAGATGAAATCAAAGACCATTTCAAAATAATAAAAAAAAGTCTCGATATGGCCAAGTGTGATTATTAAACAGCAGAAGGATTTCATTTAATGAAAAAATATACAGTCTCATGCGTGCAACAGAATGAATGAGAGGTGCCATCCTGCTCTGTCATCTCCTTCTCACACACACATACAGACACACACACACACACACACACACGCTCAAAAGCAGGCACGCACACAAATGTAACACACACTACTAATGCTTGATTTTCATGCAGTGTGTCCAATAGTATCCATCTGCAGAGCAGTGTGTTTAGTTTATAATCGGCTGTGAACTCTCAAATTACCTTTTTCACCATTACAGCTCAGAGATTTCAGCTTGCGAGTCGCGGGATGCTTGATATTATGAAAACTTCACAAACAGGAAGAACTTCAAAGGTCTTTCAAAATAAAAGTCCAGCTAAAATAAGAGCTCTATTCAACCAGATGCATGAAATTCTACTACTGTATAAAAGTGTAATATTCAAATCAGTCGCAATAATACTCATAATAACAATAATATAATATTAAATGGTTATATTATTAATATTGTTTTCATTTAATGTTGTCATTAATACTGTAAAGCTCTGTTGTGCATCTCATGTTTTTTTTTTTTTTAACCAGAAATAATATATATATTATATTGTTGAAATATTATAATTGGCTCTATATTGTTGAAAATTATTGTATTTTCATTTGATTAAATGTTATGATCAAACTGTGATTAATCAAATACATACTGAATAGCTTTAATTAAAACATTTAACATTGAATCCAGAAAAATGAAAAAAGAAAATGCATATTTTGTATCTAGAGTTTTTTTTTTCTTCTTTTTTTAAATTTCAAATTTGTATAATTAGTATCGATACAGAGTTATCAGGGCTGGTATATCGTACCGAAGCCAAAATATTGGTATTGGAGCAACCCTAGACTGGAATGCCAGTGCTTCTTAAAAGTGACACATCTCCAACACTTTACGTGATTCTTTATTTGATTTTTTGACTGATTTGATCATGCTCCCAGTTACCAATGAGTAAAGTTATCTCTATCACATGTTTATTGTGTATGACTTTCTTTCTTCTGGTGAACACAAATGAAGATTTGTAGAACAACATTCAGTTCTGTAGGTCCATACAATGCTAGTGAATAGTTATCAGAACTTTCAAGCTCCAAAAATCATATAAAGGCAGCATAAAAGTAATTCATAATACTCCAGTGGTTAAATTCATATCTTCTTATGATATATAATATGTGTGGATGAGAAACAGATGAATATTTAAGTCCTTTTTTACTATAAACTTTCACTTTCACATTCTGAAAGTGAAAGTGGAGATTTATAGTAAAAAAAAAAAGGATTGAATGTTGACCTGTTTCTCACCAAATGTGTTTGCATCACTTCAGAAGACATATATTTAACCACTGGAGGACTTTTGATTTTTGGATATGATTTTTGGAGCTTGAAAGGTCTGGTCACCATTCACTTTGATTGGATTGACCTAAATAACTTATTATTCTTCTAAAAATATTTGTGTTCAGCTGAAAAAAGTCATGAGGGTAAGTAATGATGAGAGAATTTCATTTCTGGTTGAACTATCCCTTTAAATACAGGCTTTACTTTTAGCAAGATGCTGAAAACAGTTTGTGCTTTGTATCTGATTTTTTTTGGTTTCTCATGCAGATATTTTCTGTAATTGACTAACAGCACAGCTTTTCCTCTCTGATACCTCCTGAATGTCTGACTCTCTCCATCTGTAGCATGGCAAGACGACATGGACAGGATGTTGCCTCAAAACAATCTTGGAGAGCAGGGCAGTAAAACGGCACTGAACCGCAGGGTAAGTAAGACTCAGCCCTTAGCACTCCCACCACTTCCCTTCAACATGTTTTGAGATGGGCGGCTCAACAAAGGACAAATGGCTGTTATGAACTCACTAGTAACTCATTCATAACTCATTTATAGACAAGATTTCAGGGAAGGTTCACCCAAAAATGAAAATTACTCATTACTTTTTCTTCTTCTCTGGAACACAACAGCAGAAGCTTTGACACATTTTATACACTGAAAGAGAATAGTGTGAAGGGCTCTCTGCCTTCAGAAAACACCATAAAAGCATAATAAAAGTAGTTCATATGACACTATATTCCAAGCTTCTGAAGACATATGAAGCATGAGGAACAGAATAAAATGTAAGTTGTTGCTTGAAGGACAAGAGCATGATTAAATGATGATAGAATTTTCACTTTGGGGTGAAATATACCTTAAATGTCAGGGATATAAATCCCACTGGATCTCCATATTCACAGATTACACTATTGGAGACTATATCAAGGTGAGTTTTTGTTATTGTGTTTTTTTTTTTTGAGGGGGTGGGGTTATTGTCAGAGACCCTGGATGTTGCGGAGGAGTGTCTGAAATTGATTTAATGTCTGTTTACTCTTCTTGCTGAGATGCCATTGCCTAATGAGGGGGTGCAGCAGCAGTGGGTCTCGGTGACAAAGCACTGGCATGGCGGCACAGAGGCAGGAGGCTAAGTGGCTCCTCTGCTCGCCCTGTGAGGGCTGTTTGTTTGCTTAGTTGATTTATCTGCTTCTTTTATTTGGCCTCTCTTTATTTCAGGGGCACGCACCTCTTGTTTTGCCTCTGCCGTTTCTTGGCTGAGGATCTGGCTCACTGTACCCCTGATCTGCACGTTTTGTTGTGAAAAGTTTTTTTTACGGGTTTTACGACCAGCTCACAGAGGACTCCAATCATTAAAGAAGGAAAAGGAGGCTGACTCTGTTAGTGTTATGCCCTCTTCCTGGTAATTGTGAAATTGCATCCCATTAAATTGAGGTCAAACCGAGGTTCCTTCGAGGTCTCTTTTGGAACACAAGAGAATAGAGGATCTCTGATATAGGGGACTGAGTTTCATCAGAGATTTTGTGCATCCTTTATAATTACAAACTTGAAATATGTTTTATGTAGAAATTGCATGATAAAGGAATAGTTCAACAATAAAGATTCTGTCATAATTTTCTCACCCTCATGTTGTTCCAAAACTGTATGACTTGGGAACAGTAAAGGAGATGTTTTAAATGAAGATCCCCTGTGTGAATACAGTGCTGGATGATAGTATGAGAACTTGTTTTGAGCACTAAACAATGCAAGTTCTCACGTAAAGAAAGTGTCCCTTAAAGAGCTCATGAATGCACAAAGGACATTAAGAAAAAATTCAGAAAAAACTTTTTTCTCATCTTTAATATTTTTTCAAAAGATTTTCAATATGACGTACAAGCTGCATGTACTTTTATGATACATTTGGGTCCTTTTAAAGCTTAAAGGTGAGGCACTATTTCCTTTAACCCTCAGAAAAAAATTCTCAAAATATGAATAACTACAGTCTTGACCAACACTAAATAGGTATTGTTTTAAAGCTTAGATACTGTACTTTACAATGCATGTAGGCATTATGACCAAAACTGAACAAAGTGCTTTGAAATTTGCTGACAAATCAGAAGTGTTCTGTTTTGATCATTTATTAATAACTTTGCACTGCACATATTATTGTAATTAGTAAAAACAATACAATATCAAATAGCCATGCCAAATGTCATTGTAAAGCTTGCATAGAGTAGAATACAATCAACTTGTTTGTTTTACTCGCAGACAAAAAAGCAGTTTTTTTTGCATGCCTGTTACATGTAAACTGATGTTGTTTATATGACGTTTTCACTTTTAACTTAAAAACTTATAACTAAAAATAAATAGACATTAAATGTCACATACCATTACTTAGAGGTGGCGATATCTTTAAAAGCTATAACTTTTGATTGCTTTGTCATATCAACACGATTTTCCTGATTATTATGAACAAAACAAATGTTTTTCAGAGCTACCTTATTTACACCCTGAGATATATAATGTCAAATCAGAAAAATAAGAAAAAAAATGTAATTATTGGCTCAAGTTTATTTAGTGATTTCTTTTTTTTTCCTGCAGTTTTTTAGGCAGAGACTCTCAGCATTTATCATAATCTGTATAATTACAAAATTTGAAAAATTGTATTTAAAATTATACCTTGACCATCTTTTTAAGCCTTTAATATTAGGCATGCTACTGAAACAGGAATTCTTTAAAAACACTCTCCGAGCCTAAAGGTTTAAAGGTGCACTTAATAATGTTTCCTTCATTAATTTTTTTTACCCTTAATGAAATAGATATTACTGTTGAAAAAATATGTTAAAAAGTATGTTTAAAATGATGTACACTCTCATGAAAGTCCTAAAGAATTAAAAGCTGCTTTATTTTTTCATGGAGCAAGGTCACCTCATGAGGGCTGACATGTTGAGCCAAGCACTACTCAGTAACCTGCCAAATATTGGACACTTGGAGATTAAATGAAGCATGGGCATGCCTGACTGTGAAAAGTGCATTTCTACAATTGCATTGAAACTGAATTCCACCAGGTGAATGTAAAACAAAGTACTGCGTGCACCTTGTATAATTTTTGCACTGCTACCATCACCAAATGCAATTGGAAAAATTGGTTTTTAAACATGTTTCCTAAAAACTTAATATAGTTGTCTCTTCATATTAAGCTAGGATAGGATAACTTATTTTCACAAACCATTACACACTTCACTGTTAAATACAGTACAGGTTTAGGCTTTCTAAGCCCCTTCTGTTGCCTTGAATCAAGTAGGGGCCACCTTATTGGTGGCCATGTGTTCCAAGAAGCAGTAAAGTCACAAGCTATGTATTAAAAACATCAAAGTGGGCTTAAGGCTGTAGCCCACCAGAGCTCGTGACAAGACCCCCTCTGCATTTAGCTTGAACTGGGACAATTAACTCTCGCAGAGACAAACAGGCGTCTCAGTCAGACAGATATCAGGATGTCAGCATGAACAACAATCAAACAGTCATGCACAACGAATTGTCCAGTCTGAACAGTGAAACAGCACAGGAGCACAGCTCCTGATGCAATGCACTGCAACTGCCATTTCACAGAATTTATTAGCCTTTATTTTAGAATTTAATTTAGAAGTAACTACTAGAGTTTATACAGTAGCCCACAAAAAAGACACTTTGCATTAAATAACAAAATATCAAACCAAGTGGCATTTATTTTATAGACATATAGCAAAAGCACACTGATCAAGCAAACCCTTTCACAAAAAAGTAATTTGTTAGGTTTCAAATAGGTAAAACGATAGATATTCTGTACAAAATAAAGACAAAGTATTTGGACACTTTCTGGTTGTTAGATGTTAGTGGAACATGTCCATGGTCAATGTGATGAACTTTACCTGTGGTTATTCTTTTAGGACACATGTGTGAACTTGAGAGGAACTGACTTCATGGATCCACCATTTATAATTTCTTTTTATGTGTGGCAAGAGTCCAAATACTTTTTTTTGACCACTCTATTTCTTATACTGTAAGATACTGTACATATTGCCAACATACACACTACATAGCTTTGAGAGTGACAAACGCATTTCAGTGCAGGACTGAATCCTCAGGGGTTACTCCCACAATTGCAATGATTGACAATTGATAATCATAGCAAACCTGCAGCGTCTCGCATCTATGAACAAGAACCATGAATGCCACCAGTTTAACCCACTTTGTGTTGGCTATTTTTGAGCAAAGAGATTATCCACCAGAGACCTGTTATCATCGGGCACTGTTTAGTTAGATGTCCTGTGTTTTGTTAATATGCATCTAAGTGGCTGCTGTGTAATCAGAGTACAAAGTAATTAGTTACTGCAATCTAATTACTTTTAGGCACTAAGTAGTGTATCACATTACATTTTGAATTCTTGTAATCAGATTTCAGTTACTGACTCTCAAAGAAAGTAGTTACTTTTAAGTACAATACTTGGTTTATGAATATTTCTTAAAAATATTATTTATGTGTAATACAGTTCAAATGTCAATTCATATGTTCATATGTACATCTGTTTGCATTTCTGTGACAGCTGAAAAGTGTATGACAATAAAGAAATTAGTAAAGTGATTACCTTTTCAGTTAAGTAATCAGAAAATTAATCTGATTATAATTTTAGAAAAGTATTTACATTATTTTGTGTATTACAATAGTAACTTACCCAACACTGGTTGTCACTATCTGACTTTTTCGGGAGTTATTTCGGTTGAAGAATGTGGTTATCACTCCCGTAAATAAAAAATAACGTATGTACAGAACAGGACTTAGCTCTTAAAGGTGAACTGAAAACTGTATTTAGCTGCTGAGCATGTGGATATTGATTGGAATGGTAGCACAGTGATTTTGGAGAGGGCTGAATGTTCCCTTTGTACACCATTAATTAGCTTTGAAGAAAAGGATAAAATCTTGTGGAAACAGAATGTTCTTTTTGTAAAACAGGACATAATGTCCCTTTGCAGTTACATCCATTAAACTTGGGGGAAAAATCACATAATCAAAGGGATCACATAGACTCTTATGGGTCTTCTGAAATTTGAGCATATGTTCTCTGCATGTTGGTTTGTAGGAAACGTACCGTAGAAGACAGATGCAGCGTACCGTCACACGGCAGATGTCCTTTGACCTGACCAAGATGCTGGTCACCGAGGACTGGTTCAGTGACATCAGCCCTCAGACTATGAGGAGACTACTCAACATTGTCTCCGTCACAGGTCAGTGGGACCTAATTATAGCTTCACATATGCATTGATGTTTGCAGTAAATGTTTATATGGCAGGTTAAAGATATGTGTGATGCATTAACATATAATTCATAGGAATCAAATATCTTTTAACAGGTCGTCTCCTCCGAGCCAATCAGATCATATTTAACTGGGATCGGCTGGCATCATGGATCAACCTGACGGAGGAGTGGCCATACCGCACATCCTGGATCATCCTCTTCCTAGAGGAGACTGATGGAGTCTCAGATCAGGTCACACTGAGGATCATCTATGAGAGGTTAGCTTCTATATCCAAACTACAGATTTTAGAATTTAGCATGATTAACCAGTTACAGCAATTTAAACCTTTTTATATTTATACACCGATCAGCCACAACATTAAAACCACCTGCTTAATATTGTGTAGGTCCCCCTCGTGCCGCCAAAACAGCGTCAACCAACATCTCAAAATAGCATTACCATATTACCTTCAGTTGCATCTGCTGCATTCTCACAGGATGGAAGAGGGGGTGTGCCAGTTTATGTGGATGTATTGATCTGTGTGTGGTAAAGGGGGGTAGCCTAGGCCGTGAAGTTGCTGATGCTCAGTCTTTGGCCTTTAAAGGTATCTCTCTGTCACACTGCACTAACATGTTGTGCCTCCTGGGGCTGTAGAAGTGTCAGAGCATCTCAGTGTCAGCATCTGCTCCCTATTTCGTTCTCTCTCGCGTCCTTGCTATCGCTATCTCTCTCTATCACCCTCTCTTTTCCAGCCCCCATGATGGCCTTTAGCGCTTGTCTCACCCATTTATCTTCTCTTTCATTATCTGAGATTGTCCCTTCATCTTCTTGTCTCCACAATTGTGGATAATCTATAGATCATTCTTGTCTTGCTTTAGACTGAAATAATTTTTTCAGATTTTAGAAGAGAGTTTTAGAAGTTTTGCATGAGGAAATGTTTAGTATAGAATATTTATGTTTGGCTTAAAGTATTTTGTTTCAGAGAAAGCAAATTTCTAGTCAATTTTGTTGTGGGTGAAGCAAAATTGGCAATATTTGAAAAAATGAAGCTAAAATGAGAATGCTTAGTGAATGCTAAACTGGAATTTAAAGGAATATTCCGAGTTCAATACAAGTTAACCTCAATTGACAGCATTTGTGGCATAATATGTACAGTGTATATATAAATAAAGCAAAACTCTGGATTCCAGTAAGGCGCTTACAATGAAAGTGGATAGGGACCATTTTTTAGTTATTTTATTCTCTCCCATTTTCTCCCCAATTTGGAAGAGAAAATTGGCCCAATTCCCAATGCGCTCTAGGTCCTCATGGTGGCGATGTCACTCACCTCAATCTGGGTGGTGTAGGATGAATCTCAGTTGCCTTCACATCTGAGACATCAATCTACGCATCTTATCACGTGGCTTGTTAAGCGCATTACCACGGAGACATAGCGCATGTGGAGGCTTCACCCTATTCTCCACGGCATCCACACACAACTCGCCACGCGCCCCACCGAGAGCAAGAACCACATTATAGTGACCATGAGGAGGTTGCCCAATGTGACTCTACCCTCCCTAGCAACCGTCCCAATTTGGTTGCTTAGGAGACCACTCAGTGTCACTCAGCATGCCCTGGATTCGAACTTGCGACTCCAGGGGTGGTAGAAAATACTCACTTTTTATAATAGTATAGCCACAAGACGTAAACAGTATGTGAGTTAACATGATTTTAGTGTGATAAAATCGCTCACTAACCTTTTTCTACTTTTTTTTTTGTATCTTTTTTCTTCTGATATTAACATTATTAAAAAAACAGTATTGATGAAACAGAACATACACACACAGAATCAAAATATATCTAATTATATGTCCCTCCCCCTGACATCCCCCTCGCCCCCCCTCACACTACAAACGTCCAGTGGTCCAACACAAAATTAAAATATACACATACAGTACAAATACAAAAAAATAATCGTAATATATATATAAACAGACAAGAGGAAACACAAGAATATATATATAAAATTATGTATTTAATATCATACATTTAAAACTACAAATCTCTCTCCACTGCCCCTCCACAAATGCCTTCTAAAAAGGCTAAATAGCTGCCCCATTTTTTATTAAATAAATCTATGTTGCCTAGCCTTCTGTATGACATTGCTTCAAATGCCGCTACTCTGCCCATCTCTGTGTGCCACTCTTGTAACGAGGGCACTCCAGACAATTTCCATCCCCTAAGTATGATCTGTCTGCCGGTCATAACACTGGCTAGGACCCAATTTTTTATGTATTTATCTCCTATATTTATGACCGCCCCATCACGTAAAATACAGAGTCTGGGGCAAAATTAAATTTGAGTGCCCAATATGTCACACATAGAACTCTAAACCCTCAACCAAAATTCTTGGACCTTAACACACAACCAAAAAACATATGTTGTGTCTCCATCTTCTGATTGGCATCACCAGCAGGTGGGTGTGTCTTTAAGACCAAGACTATACAATCAAGAGGGGGTCCAATAGAATCAATGTAAAATCTTAAATTGCATAAGGTGCACCCTTGCATCTCTAGATGTGGACTTTTTTAGAATCCTAGCCCACTTCTCCCATAATCTCTTGAAAGAAGTTGAAGCTATGTCCCCTAGACTCTGAATTAGCAGGGAGTAATACTCTGATGCCTCATGACCTTTTCCAAAAGCAGTAATCACCACTTCCAAAGTATCTGCTGCTTTAGGGAGGTGTATGCTACTATCAAAAATAGTACAGAGCAGGTGGCGCAGCTGTAAATACTTAAAGAATTGAGATCTGGGAATCCCAAAATGTTGAAACATATTTTCAAAGTACCACTCTCCACTCTCATATAGGTCACCGAGTGTATTAACCTCCCTCACAATCCACTTTGACCAGCAGATGCCAAATGTGGGTCCAGCCATATGCTCAAAGCAATATTTAAATAAATGTCCAAATTAAACACTCTGGACACACTTTTATAGATAACGGGGTGTAACTTATCTTCTCCGGTTAGTTTAATAGAAAGACTTTGTAATGGCAAAATAGGGGCAAGAACTTCCTGTTTGATATAAAACCAGGGAGGGGCTCTCTCGGGTGGAAACGACCAGTGAGCCAAATGTCTGAGACTGAACGCATAATAATAAAACAAAATCTTGGGTAGGCCTACCCCACATTTATCAATCAGTCTATGTCTGGAGTGTAACCTGGGATGCTTACCATTCCAAATGAAGGACTTAGCTAAGCTAAGCAAATTGCTTCAAAGTGCAATCAACAACAGATGAAATTATATAAATGATATAAAATGTTTTTTTTAGATATATATAAAAATAACTATTCTAAAATAAATCTTATGGACTGATGAAAAAAATGTATAGTCCCTGCCTCATGGGTTCAAAAGTCTCCAAATATCTGTAAGACCAAGATTTTTACACTTTGAAGCGTCAGTGTTGCTCTGGGGGGCTTACACACTTTTGCTTCACTATGTATGTAGATGCTAGATTTAGAGACTAATTTGCTTTATATAAAATGGCAAATAATTTGATTTAAATAAAATCAGAGGTCTAGTCTTTTGTACAGTTGATTAGGAGGAAAAAATTGTTTTAATTTGGAAACATAAATGTTTTTTATATGGTTAATTTGAACAGGAATGTATTCTTTTTTCACATAAATTTAAAGTCTTTTCAGTTTTGAAATAAGGTTATTATGAATATGTAATTGTACGAATAAAGGCATTTCTCTCTCCTTTGCTCTTTCCCAGCACTCACGATGCCCTTTAGCGTTTTGTTTAGCACGTTTTTTCTCCTCTTTACTACCCTATATATCGTCCCTTCATTTCCTCGTCTCTATAATAGCTCTACTGCCATTTTAGTGCAGTCAGGCCTCTAATGTTGCTCTGTTATCTGTGACAGATCTTGCACAGATAAGAAACTGTCAAGTCTACTGTTGCTCTTTTTCTTCCTTCAGTTGCATCTTGAGGTCACGTTGCTGTGCATTAGATTTTTATAGAAATAAGGATTAGTCACAACGGCCAGCACAAACCTAGACCTCCAGTGTCCTTTCAGATGACTGTTTTAGCAGGCTTTTGTATCTTAGTACACGATCAAGCATTTGTTTTATGGTGTTGAGCTACGAAACCATGTGCTGGTTTACTCTAGGTTCATTATAGTTCTATAATTTTTTTAGTATTTACATTTTTTCAATTTGTCCTTTAAATTTAGCTTCATTTTTATTATTTTTCACTCTATGACTTGATTTTGGTTTATTGTAAGTTTTCTCGTTTCAGTTTTGTATATTTAGATTTAATTGTATTTTTGGTGTTTTAAGGTTTATGAAGTTAATGTGCTAACATACTCATTTAAACTTCAATATGTGTATTTCAATATTAAATGTGTTTATTTTCATTCTTAATATAAACTGGTTGTGATGGTTTCATATTTAATATACTTCATATCGAAATTCTTGGTCATTTTATTTTGAAATTCCTAAAATGATTGAGTTGTGAAAATGTATTGGAGTTTTTTATTTGAAAATGTTTAAATTTAGTTTTCTTTTAGCTTTTGTGACCGATAATTACACTAATTGTGAAGGGATTTTAGTTCAGTGTGGCCCATTTGTCTTATGACAGGACTCATCTGGACATGTATAACACAGATCAGTCAGTATGTGGCCTGCAATGATGTTGTAAGTGGCCAATCAGGGAGCGCTGTACTGCTTGTGTGGCAGAGGAGCGAGTCGGTTTCATAGGTCAGCTGTCGTTCTCAATCGCAGTCACAAGGCCTAGGCTTGTTTTCTCTCTTCTGTCATTGTGTGTGAGGGCCAATGAACTGAAATAATGTGCGGGGAAAAGGACGTTGTGTGTGTGTTTGAGAGAGAATGTGTGGGTGTTTTGCCAGCTTTAGCTTGGTTTTCTACATCCTTCTTTCTTTCTCTTGCACACACAAATTCCTAGAAGAGAGAAGTGGCGAAATCCCCTCTTTGTAACGTTGCTCCATGGCAGGTCATTATGAGGCTGAGCTCTCACAGCGCTTCTGTCTGCGTGTGTGTGTGTGTGTGTTTATTTGTTTCACATTTCGTTCAAGTAGTTTGCACAACATAACCCTTACAACCCATGAGAGAACTGCTCAATAGATAGAAATGTTTTACCTTTTTGTCATTGTAACACCACTAAAAAAGGGCAAGCATCTAGTAAGGGTAGTGGTCTCTCACCAGTGAGGCCCGAAACACACTCTTCGCAAGTACGAGATTGTAAATACTTTTGGCTGCACAAGCTAAATTTTACACACCCAATACTTTTACAATATTTTTTTTGGTATATGTCATATTACGATTCATATCTCAATGCAAGTACACGTTGGATTCTTAGCCTTGCGTTCTCAGTAAACTCAAATTCACTTTTTGTCGCATTCCAAAATGAATCCGAAGGCAATTCACAATGCAAGTGCTGGTATGTGTTGTATTCACATTGTTTCTGCAAACTCGATTTCACACATTGTTGTGGGAAAAAACTTGTCCAAACACAATTCATAATGTAACACAAGTACACGTTGCATTCTCAGTGTTGCCTCAACCTAGATTTCACACATAGTTTTTCCGATATGTGTCAGAACACTATTTATAATGCAGCACAATTACACATTGCATTCTCAGTTTGTCTGCAAGGGGTGCAATATGGGTCAGCTTGCCTTTCTTGGTGATGCAATTTTAAGAGAATCTTGCTGAGCAAATTAGTTGAAGTTAATTAAACTGTTGATGTGTTTATAGCTAGTTACATGATTAATTATTTGATAAAATTAGGGATGGGACAATATGGTTATCTCACCAATTTTTTTTTTTATCAAAATGCACATTATAACTTCTCATCAAAATAATGTTTTTTAATATACAATATAAATGCTCAAAGTTTAAATAATAAGAGTTACTCATATAACATTCTCTATAAGAAAGAAATCACAAACAAATAAGCTTTCAAAAATAGTGGGGTACATTCAGGCTGATCGGGTGCAGAACAAACAATAGAACTGAACAGAACCTGTCCTGAAAAAAGTATGTGAAAATGTATTTTGATACAGTATTTATATTTGTTGTCATCATTATTATAATAAAAATTCAACTTTGTAATAATACAAAAAAATCTACATTATATTAATATTAAATAATGAAATTGTATATATAATAATATTAGCTGTCACTGTTTGAAATAATGTGTACAATTTACAAGTAATAACATCAAATTTCATTTGTAAAAGAAACACTAAAAAGTCACTTTCACTTTAAGAGTTCAACGAGAGCATCACAGTGTTCCGGTTCAGTGAATATTAACACAAATCTCTCGGTTTCTTTAGCACATCCATACTGCATGAGATTCAAAGTAATATCTCTTAACTTTTTTATTTGACTGTAAAGAACAGAAAGGATATTAAGACACATTATTCAATGAAAGTAGAGTGCATGATATCATTTTTGATGGACACACATTACACGGAGGTTAACAATTTTTTTTAAATCTTTTTATCAAAACAAGGTAATTTTTTTTTCCAGGTATTCCAATACTTACATTTCTAAAAACTAAACTCAAGCACATTAATCATGTCAAGGAACTTATGTGAACCCTGTAAACAGTGTAGAAAAAAGCACAGTAGAGGTAAAATCAAGCGACAGAGAGATTATGATGTTTGACAGGTCATTTATGGCTGCACGCAAAAACAAATATGCCATGCAACCAGTGTAGTCTGATTTAGGAACTAATTACTCTGAGCTGTCAGCCTTAAAACAATTTAAGGCTCAATCAAGAGCATTTGTGGCATAATATTGATTACCACAAAAAATATTTAGACTCACCTCTCCTTTTCTTTAAAAAAAGGAAAAATCTGGGTTCCAGATTCTGGGTAAAGTGGACAGATATGAGGCCAATCCATAAACTTTTAAATACTCACTATTTCAAAAATCATAGCCACAAGACATAAATAATATGCTTGTTCACATGATTTTAGTGTGATAAAATCACTTACTAACCTTATCTGTGGAAATGTATTGCCAATATTACAACTCTGTTGCCATGACGATGTAATGTCAACAAACCATAAAATGACAAAAAATGTTTTAACAGATTAATTAATGTGTTTTTATAAAATGATTAACTTAACATTTCTGCCTTTTAAACCCTCCAAAAATTGGCCCCATTCACTTTCATTGTAATTACCGCACTGTAACCTCGATTTTTTTTTATTTATTTTAAGAAAATGAGGGACGCGCCAAAATTATTTTATGTGGTAATTATCATTATGACACAAATGCTGTCGATTGAGCTTAAATTGTATTAAACAGAACATGTACCTGTATATTCCTTTAGGAGACAAAAACAGAATTCTGTTTGAAATAGTGGTGTGTACCCTTCTTTATAGACAACTACAAATTACTCTTAGTCGACTGAGCCCACTCGCACACGCAACAGCCCAATGCTCTTAGACAGTGTTGGGAAAGTTCACTTTATACATGAACTAGTTCAAAGTTCAGTTCACACATTCTAAAATGAACTAGTTCAGTTCATAGTTCATACTTCCAAAAATGAACTAGTTCATAGTTCTTTTTTTTTTTTCCATATGTTGCTGCGAGCTATTATTTTTCAAAATGATTGACACAGCCCATACAGAACTACAGACAGCAATTATTTCATCAGTTTTAACACTGCACTATGTGTCAGATTTCATCTTCATATCAAATTTTGAATCCTTATTCAATCAGGTTTTACATTAACATTGAGGAGAGTGGGACAGCATTTCCCCATTATTGCTTTAACACTTTGTTGCTTTCCATTCAGTCCACACTAGTAGCAGCTGCAGCTTTCACCCCTACTACTACAGTATATTCTCAAAAACATGAAGAAAAACGTGCTGCTTGAATGGTCTTTTTAAATGAGGAATTGGTAAAAGAAAAACAGGACAGTAGTAAGGGTGCAATTTTGTTTTACTGGAATCCTGGAAAAATATACCAGGCAGGTTCAACAAACAAGTTACATGAATAGTAAAACCCTGAACATCGTTCTACTAACACAAACTGAGGTAGGAACCAGGCTGAGGTAGGAAATTAAGGTTGAACTTGAAAGTGCTAGTGCAATATTCAAAGTGCAAAACATTAAAAACATTATTAAGTCACTTTTCTATTGCTTTTGGCTTGTTTGCCCAATGAATAAGTAAGTAATAAGTGGTCATAAAACTCTTTTATATTATCATACGACCCCTCCTTGCTGCTTCGTTGCCTATATGCTGCTGTCGCCTCCATGCTAGTTTTTGTTTTGATGACGCATGCGGCTGTGCGACACTGGTGGCTGGTGTTGCCAGATTGTGTTTTTTCCGCTAGATATTAAGGCCTGTTTACGGTGTGTTTTAGCCGGGGTTTCGCCTGGAAGACTCTAGAAATCTGGCACCCTATTGAACGAAGTTAAACTGAGAGAGCGTGCGTTCACAGACTCCAGAATGAACGCGTTCACAGTAACGTTCATCAGGCAGTAATACAGTACGTTCAGTTCACGTTCGCCCACAACACTGCTCTTAGACAAATTGAATGGATTAAATACCTTGCTGCCCAACTTGAGCTGTTTTGCTCTCTGTTACTCTGTTTCTTTGTCCTTCTTGCTCTCTCTCCAGATGTCCTTCTCTTTGGCCTTTCAGTCCGGACTTAATGGTCTCACCTCAGTATGTCTGCAGAACCAAGAGTCATAGTTGTTTTTTGGCCTTGAAGACCATTATTTCAGGCTAAGTATGTCTGTATTGTAGTGAGATTTGTTTGGGCCTTTCTACTCTAAAAAGTAAACGGGCAGAAGTCCATACTGTATGGGGAGAGAGCGAGAGGTTCTTGTGGCCAATGGCCATGATCTTTAGTCGACTTTTTGAGCAGGGTCGGGTCCACTGGAAGTTTATTTATGACACTTTGCTCCGGTTTTTGCTTGTTAGGAGGTGTGGCCCTCTGAGTCGATTCTGCTCCGACATCTGTTGTCCAGCATGTGCCAGGACGGTATGACAGAACTTGTGTGGGCCGGTTACCATGCCCAGTTTCACCTTATCAGCCTGCTCTGGACCGGTAACATATGTCCAATCCCTCCTCAATCTGAATGGGGCCATTGTTAATTAACCCACCAGGAGAGTTGTCATGGCACTGTCCAACTCATCCAATCAGTGGAGAGATGAATGCAAAAGCACAGGAAAGAGGACACGCCCTCTCACCTTTCCTCCACAATTCCCTCACCTCTCCCTGCGTGTCCTTTTCTCTCACCATCGTCTTCATCACCGCAATGCCATGCCAACTCAGTGTGACATTCACCAGTGAAAGAGAAAGAAAAAGAACACAGAAGCCCTTCCACTTTCAAAAGACTTGTCCCTCTCACAATTCTTTCTGTAACAATTCATTGTTGGAACAATTGCCTCTCACTGCCAGGCTCCAAATACAGGATTTAATGCGATTTTTTTCGAAACGTTCTAACTAATGACACTCAAAGAGAATATGTGGAAGTTTATTGGAGCTAATTAGGCAGACTCTTCTACCAATTACTGAAACATAATGTTCATTCAGGATTACTTTATTTGGTTCAATTATTGTAATTTTCATCGCAATTACTTTCAGAGATAAAAGCGCCTTCTTATGCACATTTATGTCATTTCTTTTATGTGAAAAGCCTAATAAGCCTTAAACAATTCTTCTCAAAAGCAGAAGGATTTCTTTCTTCTGCTCTTTTGAACCCCTTTCCCTTTGAGATCGGACTTCTCACTTTCCTATTTAGAAATTTTTTATTTTCGTCACGCATCAGTCTCATCTCTAGCATCTTGATGTGCTCCTAACAACCCAGAGATGTTTTCTCTTCTGCCTTTGGAGAGAGGCTATTGTCCATGAACCTGATCCTCCAAGAACTCTTTAGTGGTAGAGGTAAACTTAGTAATTTAAATGTGCAGCCATTATTTGCCCAGATGCCCAGAGGCCCTATAAATGATTAGGCTGTTGAAAACCCCATCTATTTTCCAAAGGATTGGAGCCCTATCTAAGATAGAGAGTGCATTTATTGGGTTCACAGAGTGACCTTCAGATGGAGGAGATGAGTTTGAAACTGGAGGAGAGTGCAGGGAAGACGTTGTGGCCTGTATAAAGTTGCTCTAATGCTTTATTGTTGTACCGCTGTAAAGGTCTGTGTAGGCCATTTTCATGCTCGTTTTTGAGAATAAGGGAAGCCATCATGCCCAACTCACAAATGTCACAGTTCATTATTTTTCCCTTAATCACTCCAAGGGATTGAAAGTATTGACACTGGGAACTCAAAGGTGTTATGTCAGAAAATCCAAAGTGCTGAGCTTGGCTGGAGACCACTTTGGTGCAAAAACAAAAGAACCGCTCAATAACTTGTCAGACACATGGTTAAGAATGAAAGTTGCAAATGAATGGTGGAGGTACAATAAAGAACTTTATGTAAAAGTTCAACAATGGCCTGTTTAAGAAGGATAAAAGGCTTCAAGATCATGTACTCCTTCCTGGCAAGTAAGATCTCTTGGATGATCAATGGAGAGGAGGAGAAGGAAAGCAAGACATGGAAGATAAATAGTATTGCCAATAAGCTCAGGGGCAATGGTTGATGAGCTGCCAAATTAGCTTTGTGTAGATTGGGATTTGATGACTAATGTGAAAGTGATTGTTTATACTAGTCATTATGTACTCAATTGAGACTGATATTTGCTTTAAACAAGAACAGTAGGTTCTAGATGATTTTATGCTGTGTGAACATCAATTCAGTTCAGATTTAGGACCCTACTTGTAAATCCAGACACAGATTTGAATTGATTTGGGGCGAATTTAACTGGCTTCTTTGTCTAATTTAAACTAACCTCACCTTTGGTAAGAAAACCAGATCATTCAATAGATTAATTTAAAAAATAAAATATATCATATTTATTGTTAGCTGCTACTCTTTAATGGCTCTCTGCTTTCATGAATGAAAACCAAATTTAGGCTTCTGGGAAAGATACTTTTGTTTACTGATGGCTTTACTTATTTCTGAAAAACCTGGTGTTTGGCTGCTAGTTTGGAGTTCTTGGTTTACTGTGCTCCATTCATTTCAGTCTGTATGCACAGTATTTGTGATCACAACAGCTCAGACCTGTCAGGAATAAAGTGGACCAAAAACTTGAACTTAATGTCTATTTTCAGCACAGTCAGTGTTTAGGATTGCAAAACATATTTACTAACAGGTGAGACTTGTCCTGTTCTTACAACAGCCTACAGGAGTCTTTAATACATCAGAAGTCTTATCCCAATCCCACATGTCCAGTTGAGGTGTGGGTTAATGGGTAGGGATGGGAAAGGAGGCAGCAATGGGAAGTGGCTGAGCAGTCAACATAAACTTTTAATGTTATAAATCATCTCTCTCTCTCGAACTGGTGCCTCTGGCTCATCTTTATACCCCTCCCGGTTGATTAGAACTATTCACGGCCGGGCTTGCGTCCTTAGAGAGAGAGAGAGAGAGACAGAGAGAGAAAAACTTGCTTGCCGGTCCCCGGACATGCCGTTGCCTGGTCCTCAGCCACTCATCCATCCTCTGGTAGACGACAGCCGCTCGTTCCCTGGTGGATGGCAGCGAGTCCTCTGACCCTTGGCAGGTGGAACAGCTCGTCCCCTTCCTGGTGGACAGCAACAATTTCTCTGACTCCTGGCGGCTGGCAACGACTTCTCCCTTCCCTTGCGGACGGCAGCGATGAGGACTCCATGACAGCGCATCCCTCCTTCTTCCTAGATTTCTGCACCAGTGTAACAAAGTTCTTAGGATAGGGTGCAAGGTGGAAGTTGGAGCAGCAAAATTAAACTCAGGAGTAATTCTTTTTTATAACAAATTCACACAGTTTGCTTTACAGTGCAACTCAACACATGCTTCTTCAGTGTGTGTCTGTGGGTGGCTCTCTCCCAATATCTGGCATCTGGCTCGCTCTCAAAAGCATGTCTACTCTTACTGCAATGACACACAGCTGTTAGAGACAATCATTGCCAGGTGATGATCCTTACTGTTCTCATCTCCTGACCTTGCTCTCTATTAACAAACCGGTACTTAACTGTGCCCTCCCCTCCACATACCTCCATTGCCAAACTTAGGCCATCTGACCTAACCACTGCAGTCTTATCAATTTGGGGGCGCACCTGCCTGTCGCCCAAGTGGAACCCCAGATACCGTACCTCCACCCTTCCAATTGCGCACTTCTTTGGGTTTGCCGTGAGTGCCTTCCCATCACAGCGACCTCAGAATGTGCAGTTTGTCAATACGAGGCATTGGATACACATTAAATTTAGACACCGCATTGACCTTTCTATAATCCACACAGAACCGGACCGAGATGTCATTCTTCGGAACCAGTACCACCGGGCTGGCCCAGTCACTGTGGGATTAATCAGTAGAGATGACTGCGTACCACTACTTCTGGGGTTGTACAACTGAGAAGGTGCGAGAACACATCAGAGAATTCTCTTTGCAACTGGGCCATGTCCGTGATTTGTGATGGTGATAGGTGGTCTCCGCAAGTGACCGGGGTGCTGCGATTGGCTTTTAAGTTCACCTCCATCCCGAGCTCCTCCCTCTCCAGTGCTGTCATTGCCAAAGATACAGGGACCACCTCGCGCCATGGTTTTAAGAGGTTGAGGTGGTAAATTTGCTGTGCTCCATCCCATCCCTCAATTTAACCTCATAATCGACTCGCCGTGTGACCTCAAACGGCCCTTGCCAGTTTGCCATTAATTTAGAGCTTGATGTGGGTAGTAATACAAGGACTTTATCTCCCAGTGTAAATTACTGTAGCTGAGCTCACCTGTTATACAGTTGGGACTGGTGTTCTTGAGCCTTTAGCAAATTCTCCTGTGATAGTTGCCCCAATGTTTGGAGTTTTTCTGTCAGGTCAAGAACTTATTAAATTTCGTTTTTGCTGTTTGAAGGTCCCTCCTCTCAGTTTTGCCACACAACATCTAAGACACTGCAAGGCTTATGCCCATACAATAATTCAAATAGGGAGAACCCCGTGGAGGCGTGCAGGACCTCTCATACTGTGAATGACAGGGGTTTAAGCCACTTATCCCAATTCCGAGCATCTTCGTGCACAAACTTACGAATCATGTTTTACAGGGTTTTATTAAACCGTTCGACCAAGCTGTCCATTTACGGGTGGTACGCACTTGTCCGAATCAATTTAATGCCCAATAATTTGTACAGCTTGCATAGCGTACATGACAGAAAAGTAGTGCCTTGATTAGTGAGGATTTCTTTTGGAATCTATTTTTAAGTGTGCCTCCGCAAGACTACGTGCTGCAGTGTTGTGCAAAGGCACTGCTTCCGGATATTGTGTTGCGTAGTCCACCAGAACCAACACAAAGTGATGCCTTGCATGCCGTCCACTCTAATGGCCTGACAAGGTCCATACCATTTCTATCGAAAGAGACCTCAATCAAAGGAAGCAGGCTCAAAGGTGCTCTCGGGGTTGCCGGTTGTCTCACCAGCTGACATTCACGTCATGCCGCACACCATCTGCAAACATCTCCACGAATGCCCGGCCAATAGAAATGGGTCTTTTCCTGCCCTAAGTGACAAGCCATTGGGTTATAATGAGCCGTCTGGAATAAAATTTTCCGACGGTTCTTCGGTATCAATAACTGGGTCATATTTTCCTTTGTCTGAGCACCCTGCGTCACTTGATACAACCGGTCATTTAGAAAAGTATGGATATCGAAACGCTGGCCAATTTGTGCCCAAAATTAGCGGATCACACCACGGCCTAATTCACTGAGATCACATTTGTTCCACATTTTGATGGTTGTTGTGAAAATTAACTGAAGCTCCTGCATGATGCATGATTTTATGCATTGCACTGCTGCCACACGACTGTCTGAGGTAATCGCATGAATAAGTAGGTGTACAGGTGTTCCTAATAAAGTGCTTAGTGAGTGTATGACTTGTGTCCTCCATTGTAAATCTATGGGATTTTTGCTCATGTTTTAAATCCTAATTCCAATCCCATCCAGTAGTTGGTGTACACATGTTTTTATCAGTGTATCTTGAGGATTTGTGAACAGGAACTTATTTTGTGAGAGGGACAACTTATTTTGCCTAATAACACAAGGTTCTTTTAGGTATTTAGAGTTTTGTTTGATGCATTTAGTAGCAAAAAACTAGATATCCACGGGTAGAACAGTAGATCCTGCTTTGGGTTTCTGTCTGTGAAATAATCAGTACTTGTTACAAGACAGTAATTCTGATTGCATTTCTGCTGATGTTTTTAGTGATTTTCTTTTTAAACATTCACGGACATAAAAAAATGCCTATTTCATGTATTCTGTTTGACATTATTGTGGTATCACCTTTTTCAGACAGACCCGTCAGCACATTTAAAACTGTTTTGAAATTATGTGTGTTGTGAAAAGGGCTATACAAATGAAAATTACTTGACTTGACGTTATGTCAGTCAGACTATGTTCTTGTCTGGATAGTTCTTGTCCTGAATAAGCTGCAATATTGGCCAGACTTTATGCTGAAAGTCAAAAGTCTGGTAACCGGTCATTTATAATAGAAAAGTAAGGATAGGCGAGACTCCCCAGCCAGCGCATCACCAAATGCTCAGGACCCATCTGCACAAATTTCCCTTAATAACATGGAAAATGCTGGCCAATTCGTGCCCAAAATTAGTGGATGGGTGAGGCATGAAATAACCGTCGCCTTGACACTATGGTTTTGTCCCCGAAATGTAATCGTTACGGTAACTACAGGGTAATCCCCATGCATACGCCTTACCTTCACCTTGTGACTAGCACCCAAAGCCTCAACTTGAACCAGGAATTGATGGATGGAGGCTTGACTGCAACCCAAATCCACCAAGGCCTGGTATGTACCCCCTAAATACTCGCAGGTATGCAGTACGTCCCAGCTCGATCGAGGGCTGCCTGCAGTGCGTCAGAGACCCGAACCAATGTCCCCACCTCCATCACCAGGCATTGGTACTGGAAATGCCCGGGCTCACCACAGCTCCAACAGACCAGCCCAGGCTTCATGCCTGTGCCCGTGACAGAGGGTACACCACCCTGGGAGTGAGAGCGTAGAGGGGCAGGGGAAACTGGCGGATAGTGCAATCCCCAGAGTTGAGGAGCCAGTATGGGAGGGGCTCCTCCCTGTTTCTGGGGAGGAGGAACAGGATGGAAAGCAGAGGGAGGAGGGAAGACAGGAGGACGAGAGAGAGAGAGAGAGAATGATCCCAGGGCTCGCTGGCTCCCCAGTATGCCACCTTGAGGTCTTCTGCCACCTGGATGGCCGTTTAGCACACTGAAACAGGGCTAACAACCATTATCTGCTAAGTGTACATCTACCAAGGTCACATTTGTACAGCTGAGAAGAATCCCCAATTAGATGCCACCATATAGAAGCACATCTGTGAATTTCAGATGTAAGATGGCACAGCAGATGCAAACATGTTTTCTTTGACTGCTTGATTGAGCGCCTGGCAGCTTTTTGCTCAGGGTATGCTGACGGATACCATCCCTCCAGATTTCAAACCCACCAGTCCTGCCTCTCTTAGCCCCTCACCGGCCGTCACCACCCACCCATCATATGGAACTTGTCAGCTTGGGCTGGTGATGACAACTGTTTTTCTTTTCATGGTCGCAACATTTACTTTTTTATGGAGCTCAGAAAATAAAAGTGTGTTGGCATTTCGCATCTCTGGGCCCCTTATGGCAGGGAGAAAAAAATTCCCCTGCAGGCCTTCAGATGTGTCTCCTTCCTCCTCGTTTGGTTAGTCTTGTTTTAGCTAGTCATTGGACATCGTCATGATGCTGTGTTTATGGACGCCAGGGATGTTTAGTCTGGCTGTTGTGTTTGGACGAGACCTTAGTCAGGGTATTGGCACTGTCTCGCTACACGCCAGATTAAATACAGCACTTTTCTCATCTACAGCTCCCGAGCATGTGTGTGTTTATTTTTGTATTACATAAACAGTTCAATGACAAACATCTTCATTTAGAGTTACATAATGACAAACCCTTCATTATGGACCTCAAATTCAAAATTGCTAGTATTAAGTAAAGTTGTAGTGGATGCTTGTGCTGTCATCACAGCTTTGAAAATGGCTTCAAGTAGACATAAGCTCAACATTTTGACTATTAATTTGTTAAAATGATGTCTTGTGCTATTATTCTATCCTATGTTTATATTTTAAGGTGTTTAGAGTATTTTTTATTGCATTGCTGTGCAGTTGCTTGGGTGTACTCTGTGGTACTTACCGGCCCTAGTCAAAAGATCCCACCCCATAATATCTATGATATTAATTTGCAAATATACACTGTGGCCCTAACTGGTCTTCTACTGTTGTAGCCCATCCGCCTCAAGGTTCGATGTGTTGTGCATTCTGAGATGCTATTCTGCTCATTACAGAGTGGTTATCTGAGTTACCGTAGCCTTTCTGTCAGCCTTTCGAACCAGTCTGGCCATTCTCTGTTGACCTCTCTCATCAACAAGGAATTTCCATCAGCAGAGCTGCCACTCATTGGAAGTTTTTTTGTTTATGACACCATTCAGAGTAAATTCTAGAGACTGTTGTGCATGGAAATCCCAGGAGATCAGCAGATACAGAAATACTCAAACCAGCCTGTCTGGCACCAACAATTATGCCACAGTCTAAATCACTGAGATCACATTTGTTCCCCATTTTGTTGGTTGATGTGAAAATTAACTGAAGCTCCTGACCCATATCTGCATGATGTTATGCATTGCACTGCTGACACATGACTGTCTGAGGTAATCGCATAAATAAGTATGTGTACAGGTGTTCCTAATAAAGTGCTTAGTGAGTGTATGACTTGTGTCCGTTGTAAATCTATGGGATTTTTGCTCATGTTTTATGGTCCACCAGACAAAAATCCTAATTTCAGTCACTTCCAGTAGTTGGTTTACAAGTCAAGTGTCAAGTAAAGTCAAGTGGTTTTTACTGTCGTTCAAACATATACAGTTAGTACAGTACACCGCTAAATGAGACAACGTTCCTCCAGGACCATGGTGCTACATAAAACAACATAGGACAAACACAGAACCACATGAGACTACACGGACTAAATAAAATGTCTACATTAAGTGCATGTGCAAAGGTGTGCAAAAAGTTTGGGACAGTGCAATAAATTACTAAAAGGTACACATGTTTTTATTAGTGTGTCTGGTTGATAGGATTTGTGAACAGGAACCAATCACTTATTTTGCCTAATAACACAAGGTTCTTTTATTTAGAGTTTTGTTTGATGAATTTAGTAGCAAAAACTAGATATCCACGAGTAGAACAGTATATTCCGCTTTGGTTTCTGTCTGTGAAATCAGTACTTGTTACTTTCGGTGGGACTGTAATTCTGATCAGATTTCCGCTGATGTTTTGGGTGATTTTCTTTTTAAACATTCACGGATATTAAAAAAATAAAAGCCTATGTCGGGTATTCTGTTTGACTTTATTGTGGTATCACCTTTTTCAGATGGACCCGCCCCCAAAAGGCACAATACAGTGATTGGTTACCATTCTAAATTATGACTCTAAGACACAACAGATATTACAGCTTCTTTTTCTATTGAAGCATAATTGTCTGTAAAACTGGTTTGAAATTATGTGTGTTGTGAAAAGGGCTATACAAATTAAAATTACTTGACGTTACATCAGTCAGACTATTCTAGTTCTTGTCTGGATAGTTCATGTCCTGAATAAGCTGCAATATGGACCAGACTTCATGCTGGAAGTCAAAAGTCTGACTAAGCGAGACAATGTTTACCTTGGCAATCACCACAAATTAAGGGATTTTTATTCAAATCATTATCCATTTATCTCTCACAGAAAGATACCTGGCTGTGAAGAATTCTTTAATATTTTTGTATCATACTTAAATGCTCTTTCTGAGTATGTCATGCTCCCTCAAAGTAGATTACTGAGCAGTGGAAAGTAGTATTGTGTGTGTGTGTGTGTGTGTGTGTGTGTGTGTGTGTGTGTGTGTGTGTGTGTGTGTCACAGTCTTGTGATAGAGGAAGTTCTGTTCAGTTCTCTAGAGAGGCCCTTGTCACTGGCTCCTGTTTGTCTGTGAGCATGCTCATGCACACACACAAATAAACAAACCCAGCTGGATTTCGGAAGAGACACAATCTGCCCAGTTCTGCTTAATCCAGTGCGTGGGAAATGAACCAAACTCCTCTGACCAACACATCTCTTCTGTTTAGCTTTTCTCTTTTGTTTTTTTTGCTTTTCGCTTTTGCATGTTTGTGTAAGCATGCACATTTGTGTGATTTATATTTGCGAGTGTGATCTTTGTTTGCCTTGTCCTTGAGCTCCACCCTAAGTATGAGACCTCTACCTAATGTCCATCATGTAGAAGGTCAGCTGACTGTGAGCACAGCATCCTGCTCTGACCCGCTGACACCCGGGCCTGCTGTAGCACAGTGTGGGCCTTTGTCCAATGACTTCAACATCTGCTCTCACACCCAGCCATTCACTCGCTCTCAAACACACACACACACACACACACACACACACACACACACACACACACACACACACACACACACACACACACACACACACTCACTCTCTAACTCACTTCTAGACTGAAATTCTGAGTCATTTGGTGACCATCGGTGTTTGGGTGTTTTTTCAACTATGGACACTTTGTGCCCTGTGTGCTTTTTTCCAAGTCACTTAAACTTCTCTTTTCACAATCCTACTATTTTATTTGTATAATATATATAAATGCACTGGTGGCCAAAAGTTTGAAATAATGTAATGATTTTGCTGTTTTGTAAGGAAATTGGTACTTTAATTCACCAAAGTGGCATTTATCTGATCACAAAGTATTGTCAGGACATTACTGATGTAATAAAACAGCACCATCACTATTTGAAAAAGGTAATTTTTTATCAAATCTAGACAGGCTCCATTTCCAGCAGCCATCACTCCAACACCTTATGATTGAAGATTTCATACAAAGGTGTACACTACAGTCTTCAAAGACAAAGGACAACTGGCTCTAACAAGGACAGAAAGAGATGTGGAAGACCAGATGTTCAACTAAACAAGAGGATAAGTACATCAGAGTCTCTAGTTTGAGAAATAGATGCCTCACATGTCCTCAGCTGACAGCTTCATTGAATTCTACTCGCTCAACACCAGTTTCACGTACAACAGTAAAGAGACGACTCAGGGGTGCAGGACTTATGGGAAGAATTGCAAAGAAAAAGACACTTTTGAAACAGAAAGAAAAGGTTAGAGTGGGCAAAGAAACACAGACATTGGACAACAGATAATTGGAAAAGGGTGTTATGGATCTTAACATCATTGAGCTTTTGTGGGATCAGCCAGACTGTAAGGTGCGTGAGAAGTGCCCGACAAGACAGCCACATCTATGGCAAGTGCTACAGGAAGTGTGGTGTGAAATGTCACCTGAGTATCTGGACAAACTGGCAGCTGGAATGCCAAAGATCTGCAAAACTATCATAGCTTCACGTGGAGGATTTTTTGATGAGAACACTATGAAGTAGTTTAAGAAGTTCTGAAAAATAGTAATTTTTCACATTATTAATGTCCTGATTATTGTGGTCAGATAAATGCCACTTTGGTGAATAAAAGTACCAATTTCTTTCCATAAGAGCAAAATCTGTACATTATTCCAAACTTTTGGCCACCAGTGTGTGTGTGTGTGTCTGTGTGTGTATATATATATATATATATATATATATATATATATATATATATATATATATATATATATATATATATATATATATATAGACACCACACCAATCAGCCACAACATTAAAACCAATTACCTAATATTGTGTAGGTCCCACTCAGCTTTCCATCCACAGAACTGATGCTCACTGAATGTTTTTTTTGTTTTTGGCACCATTTGGAGTAAATTCTAGAGCCTGTTGTGTGTGAAACTCCCAGGAGATCAGCAGAAATACAAATTCTCAAACCAGCCCGTCTGGCACCAACAATCATACATGGCATTATCTAATCAGTCAAACGTGTTGCAGCAGTGCAGTGCATAAAATCATGCAGATACGGGTCAAGAGCTTCAGCTAATGTTCACATCAACCGTCAGAATGGAGAAAAATTGTGATCTCAGTGATTTGGTTTTGTTTTGCCTTGTTGATAAAAAAGGTCAACAGAGAATGCCCAGACTGGTTTGAAAAGTCTACGGTAACCGTTAACTGCCCCCTTAAACTTAATAACTGGTTGTGCCACCTTTAGCAGCAACAACTGCCACCAAACTTTTCCGATAACTGGAGATCAGTCTTTGGAACTGGTGGAATTTTGGCCCACTCTTCTTTGCAGAACTGCTTTAGTTGTGCCACATTGGAGGGTTTTTGAGCATGAGCTGCCCATTTAAGATCCTGCCACAGCATCTCAATCGGGTTCAAGTTAGGTCTTTGACAAGGCCACTGCAAAACTTTCATTTTGTTTCTTTTGAGCCATTCAGAAGTGGACTTACTCCTATGCTTTGATCATTGTCTTGCTGCATAAACCAGTTGCGCCTGAGCTTACTTCAACTCACGGACTGATGAGCGGACGTTATCCTTTAGTATTTTCTGATAGAAAGCAGAATTCATGTTTCCCTCAATTATTGCAAATCGCCCATGCCCTAAAACAGCAAAGCATCCCCACACCATCACACAACCACCACCATGCTTGACCGTAGGTATGATGTTCTTTTTGTGTAATTCTGTGTTTGATTTACACCAGATGTAGCGAGACCCCTGTCTTACAAACAGTTCCACTTTCAACTAATCAGTTCACAGAACATTCTAACAAAAGGTTTAAGTATAATCGAGGTGGGTTTTGGCAAAATTCAGACGAGCCTTAATGTTCTTCTGGGTTAGCTGTGGTTTTCACCAAGGCACTCTTCCATGGATGCCATTTTTGGCCAGTGTGTTTCTGACAGTAAAGTCTTGAACGGTGACATTTATTAATGCGAGAGATGCCTGTAGTTCCTTAGATGTTGTCCTTGGCTATTTTGTGACTTCCTGGATGAGTCGTCACTGTGCTCTAGGAGGAATTTTGGAAGGTCGGCTACTTCTGGGAAGGTTCACTGCTTTGCCAAGTTTTCTTCATTTGGAGATAATGGCTCTCAATTTGGTTCTTTGGCGTCCCAGAGCCTTTGAAATAATAATAATAATAATAGCATTCTGAGATGCTATTCTTCTCACCACAAATTTACAAAGCGTCTATCTGAGTTACTGTGACAGTTCGAACCTGTCTGGCCATTCTCTGTTGACTTCTCTCATTAAGGCGTTTCTGTCCACAGAACTGCAGCTCACTGGATGTTTTTTGTTTTTGGCACCACTCTGAGTAAATTCTAGAGACTGTTGTGTGTGAAAATCCCAAGAGATCAGCAGTTACAGAAATACTCAAACCAGCCCGTCTGGCACCAACAATCATGCCATGCTCCAAATCACTGAGATAAAAATGATGGGTGATCTGAACATTAACTTAAGCTGCTTACCTGTATCTGTATGATTTTGTGCACTGCACTGCTGCCACACGATTGGCTGATTAGATAATCGCATGGATGATAGTTGGTGCCAGATGGGCTAGTTTGAGTATTTCTGTAACTGCTGATCTTCTGGGATTTTCATACAGAACAGTCTACGGTAACTCCAGATAACCACTCTGTACATTTGTGGTGAGAAGAAAAGCATCTCAGAATAGCATTTTGAGATGTGGGTTGGCACTGTTTTGGTGGCATGAGGGGGACCTACACAATATTATGCAGATGGTTTTAAGGTTGTGGCTGGTCGGTGTATGTGAAATCTTTAACATGCTTACTAGGTCATAATTATATTATATATTAGTTTAGAGGATCACTTGATGAACACCATTTGGGATGCTTCCTCCAGATGTTTTTCATCTTTCATTTAGACATGACTGTTTGCTTTTACTGCATCTACATCTACAGTTTAGCAATTGGTCATCTGAGTGTCATTGTGACGACACTCCTGCCCATATTTTAGCCACTAAAATTAGATTACTTGAGTGTTATGTGACCAGGCCAAGCAGTGAACTTACCCTCTTCCTCATGCAATCTGGCTTGATCATTAGGGTCAAAAAAGGGGACACATTGTGTCCATTTACCAATCAGTAAGTAGATTGGAAATAATGGTACTGCTTGCGTTCCTACAAGAGAGGCAGAGGCGTGGGCTGGGGGAGATACGGAGATAGAGGATGAAATATGGTGTGCGCAAAATGTGTTCGTTCAGCAGAAGCTTCAGATTTATTTGATATAAATTCCCATGCTCAATAAGATAAATTGTAACTGGAAATAGTTTATCTGAAAGTGCTTGACATCATGCTGCAGAAATAACTGCAGTTACCACATACAATCAAAAACATCAAGGGCTAAATGTGCGAGTTTGTGACATGTAAGCCAGCTTACCACAGCCTAGTACAGATGTTTTTTATAGAGTTTAATAATACACACTAAATAAATTTGACCATAAATGAATTTTTAGTGGCCACAATAAGAAGTTTCTTATACGGTTTCAAATTAAAAACAATAGATGTAATGTTCAAAATTAAGACAGTCATTTGAAGACTACTGGAGGGTACAATTTAGGGGTGATATTTGCCCCCTAAAAATGATTATATGGGGCATTTTTAACCTTTATGATGACATGTTTTTTTTCTCCATAAACATATAAAACAGTATGCCATCTCTTTATATCAAATACTTGAATTGAATCGCTTAAATTAATTGAGGCAGTTTTACCCCCACAATTATATATCTGGCTCAGTTTTGTCCCAAGCCCTGATATTTGCCTCTTATTATGTCTTATTCTGTATGTTAACTGTGCACCATCTCATTGCAGGATCTCTAAAAGCATCCCGACAACCAAAGATGTGGAGCCCCTGCTGGAGATCGATGGTGATATTCGTAGTTTTGAAGTGTTTCTTTCCTCGCACACTCCTGTTCTCACCGCTCGCGATGTGGAGATGTTTCTACCCTGCACTGTCAACCTGGATCCCAAACTAAGGGAGATCATTGCAGGTACACACACACACACACGTTTACCTAGCTATCTACGTAAATGCAGACATATCATATACTACAATTCCAAGGCAATCATGTCTCTTTGGCAAGAAACATACTTTACGCTAGTATGTGTACACAGATGCGAGCGCTTGGCCAATTCATTACCAACTCATGGTCTGGCTGAACATGCTTGACATGCTTGTTTGCATTTCTGTGCTGGTTGTCATAAATATATTAACTTTATCCTAATTCCTCAGAAGTATTCTCTTCAAACTGTTGGTTTGCCATAACAGTAGTTGACTTAAAAGAGAAAACTCACTGTAGAAGCAGTCATTTCATACTATTGTCCACTATAGTGCCCCTTGCGGCAACATTGAGAATGCTGATATTTTGAATGCAACGACACACAAAATCGAGTTTTCCTCACTAGAAGCGCATGCTTTTATATACATGCCATAGAGTGTGTTTTGGCCTTTAAACTGTGATCTGTCCTGTGACTGATGGGTTTGGCTTAATTTTGCTCAGATTCAGAGAATATTGAGTGTGAAAATTGCAGTAACAACAAAATTGGCACTAAAACCAATGCAAATTGCAATAAGTGAAGTAACGGCACTCTGGTTTGGCCATTTTTCTTTTTTTAAATGTTGTGTTTCTAAAGTAGATACTGTGGTTTGCCTTGGTGTTCTGTCAAACTTTTTCCACTAATTTATACATTTTATTGGCTTGCTGTCTATAATTTAGATCTTTAGTAGAGCTGTCAGAATTAACGGTAATGCATGCGATTAAGTAAAAAGGTTTAACACGTCCATTTTTCTTAATCGCGATTAACGCATTTACTGTTAATACAGCATAAACACTAGTTTGAAGGGTGAAACCTTTGTAATATGTCCGCCCGGAGTATTACACTGACACACACACACGACAAACACAGCGTTCATGATCAAATGATGGTAAAAGAGCTCTTAACGCTATTTGATATACAAAACAAGCCCAGATGAGACATTTTGATGGGGTTTTTTCAGCCTATTTAAGGTGCATTGTAATTACCACAGAAGCACATCAAGTCTTAACTATCACCAAAATGCAGAATGAGTTGTTTTTTGTCTGCTTTTAGCTGTTCGTGTGGAGTTCAAAGTGGTGCTTGACACTGGTGTTGACACCCTAATGTGATTCATAAATGCAGCTTCACAATTGCTGTAAGAAAGCAGATAGCCACAGTCTGCCGGCAGATCAATATTGTGGAGGAGGACAGTTAAAGAAATGTAAAGCCCATTGCAATGAGAATGCAACCTATGTGGGGATTAGATCTTTCAACTAGTCAAACTCGCAATTAGACTTTGCGATTTTAGATGTTTAATGTTTCTTGAATTTTTGCTATTTTAGTGCATTCTGCAATATTTATTCTATGGAAGGCTTTGTTTGTATTACATATTGTTTTGTTTTCTTTGCTAATAAGGAAATATGTGCATTTTGACAGCAAAATAAATATATATATAGAGTAAAATTGCAATCTGTGATTAATCGCGATTAACTAAAAAAAAAAAAAAAGTGATTAATCGCGATTACATTTTAAATGTATTAATTGACTAACAGCACTAGTCTTTAGATAAGATTCTCTTTAATTACTACATCGGAACCCTAACCCAAAGTCTAAAAATAATAATAGTAATTATAAAAACATTATTTATGATTTAGCTAACTTCTTTGGAAAAGTATAGCTGTGTAAACCCCCACAAAGACACTCTGCATCATTGTGAGCATCGGAGCTGATATTATCACTGATCACATGATAATGGTCAACTGTGCTGTGCTTTGAGACAGCAGAAGTTGCTTGGTGCAATGTGACAGTGGCCTGTGTGATAAAGCTTCCTTTGTGAAGCTCAGAGAGATGAGTAAGGTTCCCATTGTGTTCACCTCAGGAAATGAAACATCGCTGAATCTTCATGAGATGCTTATTTTTTGAGTCACCCAGCCAGACTTACTTGGTCTGCCTGTGTGACTCAGAAATTGTGTTTTCTACAAAATATATCTTGAGTTATTATTTTGCTCGGAGATGTGATTTTAGGGTAAAAGGTAGAATGGGTTCCTTTTGGGAGCTATTTCCCAAGTTTATTCTTCTTCTTCTTCTATTATTCTATTGGAAAAACTCAATTTGGTCATCAATGTTCTTCAAATTGTGAAGAGAATCAAACCACAGAGACTTTATTTTCTTGCATGTAACTTGAAAAAGAAAAAGCCTCATTTGGCTGAAGTCGACTGTGAGTGGGAGTTTTTGAATGCCTTTAATGTGCTGGCCAAGATTCGCATCTAACTTTTTCTCCTACTCTTTCTCTTGGTTTCTCCATCTTTCTTCCTTGCTGCTTTTATTTCTCAGATGTGCGAGATGCACGCGGGCAGATGCACCTTGGAGGAGTCAGCTATCCCACAATGCCCCTGCAAGATGCTTCGGCCCAGCCGCAGTCTGTGTTTGGGCAGCACACTTTGGACTGCTCTCCCACAGGCTCTTTCCCTGGTTCTTTCCCCTCTGCTGGAGTGCTGACACCTGCCCAGCCACACAGCAGCTACTTCAGTGGGCTTACCGGCCCCCAGCATCCCTTCTACAACCGGGTGAGACTCTGAGACATTGGTTATTTTGTCTAGGCAAAATGCATATGTGGTTGACAAGGTGCTGAAACATATCTGTGCTGTTTCAGTGCTATAAATCATATGGACATAAGGACATTTAAACAACAATTCACCTTAAAGAGTAGATTTGACATGGACTCTACAGAGTCATAACACCAAAAAAAATGAGGCGGAGCATAAAAGCCTGCCATTTAAAGCTATAACTAAATTTATTTGCCTTTTGACATTATTCATTGTATTTTATTTATCCTCTTCAATTCTGCGGGCCGCTGTGTCGCAAAAAAGTTTATTCCTGAAATGTTAAAACCATCACTCCTGCATTCACTCCTGCATAAGGCCTGAAAACATTTGTGCCGCAAATCAGCACCACCTAGAGGTCATGTGGTAGAAATATTAATATGAATATAATAGTCTTTCACATAGCACTTAAATAGACAAATTATATAAAAAAATGAAAGCTCTCATTCTCAGGAATGCAACTGTACAACTGTACTGTTTTTTTTTTTGTTGCCCTAAAACCAGGTTTGAAAGATTTTCAAAGGAATCACAAAGTGAAATATAATATCTGTAATAAATTAAAATTGATCCGAAATAAGACATCTAATACAAAAGTCTTATTTATGCACCGATCACTGCTGCTGTAAGCCCCAAATAGCTAAAAACTATCTTAGACAGTTTTCTAAAAAATGACCTATTTTAATTGTCTGTGAGCTTGCTTGTGTGAATAATCCAGTGTTATATCTTAGATACCCAGAACAAAATATGTGGTTCAGAAGGAAAAGCATGCTAAACAAATCATCAGAAATGTATGTTATTGACTATTGATGATAAAATGTTATACATTTACATTTAGTCATTTAGTAGATTCAAAGCAACTCACAAATGAGGAACATAGCAAGCAATTTGTCATACAAAGTTCAACAAAATCTACAGTGTTTTACTGCCAAGCTTTGCAACAGGTAGCCAGTGGAGTAAAATCAAGATTGGGATGACATGATCCCTTTTTGGCTGATTGAAGACCAGACGTGCTGCAGTGGTTTAATTGTGTTAGCTAGGAGGCCAGCCAACAAAGCATTACAGTGGTCCAGTCTTGAAATGACCAGAGCTTGGACCAGGAGCTGTGTAGCATATTCAGACAGAAAACGTCTGATTTTCCTGATGTTTTAGTGTGCGATTCTGCAAGACAGGGTGGTTGATGAGATGTGGGCAGTAAAATTAAGATGGTCATCAACCTCCACTTCCAGATTCCAAGCTGTTCTGGTTGGTGTTTGTGTAGTTGGTTATACATCATCGCAAAGGAGAGGATCTCAGATTAAGCTTCTAGTCCACTCAGAGGCAGAGATATTCGATTAAACAATGGGGGTGGTGCATGAACTGAAAATTAGACTGAATGTCTATGGCACTAGAATCAATATGAATCTGTGAGGGCTAAAATGTGTTAGAGCGCCACCTACATTTCAGATTGGCATTTTGTGATGGAAGGCGATAGAGGGGAAAAAGATATTCTAGCACTTGCTGCCATCTAGTGGAATAAAATAAGACTTTTTGGAGGGAGCTGTAGTGAACAGAATATGTTTTTATTTTTTATTCTATTCATTGAAAAATTGCAGACGGCAGCTCAAAAATGCCCCAGAGTTGAAGAGGTTAAAGTGAAATTTGATATTTGTGTATTTTCTTTGGAATGACAGTTAACGATAAAAATGTCAGTTATCGTAATTTTACATCAAATTATTCATGAGCCAAGTTGATGATGTTTATATGTTGGATTTCTATGCCCCTTTTAAACAGCAATATTTATGTCAATATATTTTTAATAAAACATTTAAAGTGTTTAAAATCCCATGTGTGGACTTCACACAGGAATCATTGAATCAGTTTTTTTTAATTACACTGGCAGCCAAAAGTTTGGAATGATGTACAGATTTTGCTCTTATGGAAAGAAATTGGTAATTTAATTCACCAAAGTGGCATTTATCTGACCACAAAGTATTGTCAGGACATAAGTGATGTAAAAAACAGCATCATCACTATTTTAAAAAAGTAATTTTTTATCAAATCTAGACAGGCTCCATTTCCAGCAGCCATCACTCCAACACCTTATGATTGAGTAATCACACTAAATTGCTAATCTGTTACTAGAAAATCACTTGCCATTAAATCAAACACAGTTGAAAGATATTTGATTAATTAAATGAAGCTTAACATTGTCTTTGTGTTTGTTTTAGTGTTGCATCTGAATACAATAGACTGGCATGTTTTAGGGTTAATGTTAGGTCAAAAATGGCAAAAAAGAAACAGCTTTCTCTGGAAACTCGTCAGTCAATCATTGTTTTGAGGAATGAAGGATATACAATGCTTGAAATTGCCAAAAAAACTGAAGATTTCATACAAAGGTGTTCATTACAGTCTTCAAAGACAAAGGACAACTGGCTCTAACAAGGACAGGAAGAGATGTGGAAGACCAGATGTTCAACTAAACAAGAGGATAAGTACATCAGAGTCTCTAGTTTAAGAAATAGACGCCTCACATGTCCTCAGCTGACAGCTTCATTGAATTCTACCCGCTCAACACCAGTTTCACGTACAACAGTAAAGAGAACACTCAGGGGTGCAGGACTTATGGGAAGAATTGCAAAGAAAAAGACACTTTTGAAACAGAAAGAAAAGGTTAGAGTGGGCAAAGAAACACAGACACTGGACAACAGATAACTGGAAAAGAGTGTTATGGATCTTAACATCATTGAGCTTTTGTGGGATCAGCTAGACTGTAAGGTGCGTGAGAAGTGCCCGACATAGACAGCCACATCTATGGCAAGTGCTACAGGAAGTGTGGGGTGAAATGTCACCTGAGTATCTGGACAAACTGACAGCTAGAATGCCAAAGATCTGCAAAGCTGTCATTGCTGCATGTGGAGGATTTGTTTGATGAGAACTCTTCAAATTGTAATGGTCATTTTTCAAATGTTTAATGTCCTGACTCTACATTGTGATTAGTTAAATGTCACTTTGGTGAATAAAACCAATTTCTTTCCATAAGAGCAAAATTTTTACTTATTCCAAACTTTTGGCCGCCAGTGTAATCCACTGAAAGTTTCAAAACTTTCTGGAAATGATTCGATCTTCACAACTCTATCTGCCTTTTATGTCAGTTAATTGAATATTGCTAACAAAATAATTTAACAAAAATTTTCAATATATATCCCAGCCCTAAAAATAAGGTCAACCTATTTATAAGCTCTCGTGTGTTTTACCTTTTCATTTTGAATATTTTGTCACCATGATCTGATCCTGATCCATCAGTCTCTGAGTATTTGTCCATGCCTTCTCTCCATTTGAATAGCCTTATTTCCCTCATCATGTTTATCACCTGCCTCGCCATTACCCAGACAACCCCCATCACGCCCCTTCACACCCACCTACTAAACTCCATAAGGGCCCCAGCATGGGACTAGTAAGTACACTGTCTGCCAAATGTGTAGGCAACAGACAGACACACACTTTTTAGTGCTTAGTGTACTGTATGACCACAATATAGTCTTTTGCTGTATGTCTCATGATTCTATATGTATCTCTCTTTTTTCATATGCTTCTAGATGCTTGTGACCTCTTAAACAGCCGGTGGCTATTAGGTTGTTTTTCGGTTGCTCAGTGTCTCTTTGTAATCACAGTAAATTTAAGTTAATTTTAAAAAACATTTTTATATATAGGCATTGTTCTACAATGTTTTATCTTTTTATTGTTTACTCCGAAGTCCTCTTTATAATGTTAGTAAAGTGTTTTACACCAAAAACGGTCATGATTTAGTTTTTAGTATTACACCCTCTCTCTCTCTCTGACCCTTAGAATTAAATGGGCTTTTTGTTTTTGCTCCAGTACCTTTAAGGCTTTTGCACGTAAAGGAACTCTGTTATGACTGGCTAATGTCTTTGTATGGGAAATAAGTAATAGATTCCTCTGTGGCAGGGCGAAGGGCGGGGCCGGGGCCGGGTCGTGATCCTACACACCCGGTCCCGTATTAGGCTAATTAAGCCTCCGTGAGGGATAAAGGTCGACTGCAAAGGATTGTTTACAGACATGTCCGTCATGTGTGTGTTTATGTTCTCTTTTAAGTTTATTATTAAACAATTATTTATATTGAAAAGCCGGTTCTCGTCATTCTGCCACACGATCCTCTGCAGTCGACCTTTATCCCTCACGGAGGCTTAATTAGCCTAATACGGGTCCGGGTGTGTAGGATCACGACCCGGCCCCGCCCTCCGCCCTGCCACACCCTCCCACTACAAAATATATAGCCAATGACCATTTTCCCTGTCAATCATCTCTCCTGCCCACACTAAATGTCCTTACTAAAGGTTTGTGGTTTGTGCTCTATAACTGTCTTTTATCCTCTGGTTCTTCCCTCTTCTTTCATTCGTACTGTGCCCCTTCATCAGGGTATAATCAGAGAGGACTCCAGTGAGGGTCTTCCCTCTCCTACATCCACCTCTATGGTAACTTTAGCAGCGTGTATTTATGTGTTTATATATGTGCATACAAGATGCAGTAGAGCCTTTTGTTGCTATGTTGACTGTGAACACATACACATGGACACATTCTTATTAGGGGTGTAACGGTTCAAATTTTTCACAGTTCGGTTTGTATTGCGGTTTTAGGGGCACCGTTTCAGTATGGTTCTATATTTTCCATGTTCAGCAAAAAAATAAAAATTATTACTGCCAAATTCAAAGTAAGAATACTCTATTTCGTAAAAAAAAACACTTAAACAGGTTTGCCCTTAATAAAAATCATTGTTTTACAGTAACCATAGTTTAACTATGGTATTTGTAGTAAAAACAAAGTAACCACAAAATCAACGTCGTCACTGTCATGTTCACAATATATAGTATAATCATGGTTACTGTGTGGAAACTACAGTATTACTGTTGTAAAACCATGGTTACCTTGTATCAGTACCATGATTTCTACATAGAAAATCATGGTGAGAGCAGTCATGGTTACTACTAGATTACTATAGTAAAACCGTGGTTCGTTTTCATTAGGTTCTTTAAAATTAAGACTTTATATGTAATTAATAATCTAATTAAGTGTGCAGTTTTGGCTCATCTGCGGCCCTGTGCGGGCCACGTGCTATCTTTCCCCGGTGATTTCGGTGTAAATGATCACATGTCGATGTATTACCACTATACAGCACTCGTGTCGAGCAATGTCTGCAATCAGTGCCTATTTTGTAAAAAAAAACAGTGATTTTTTAACCATCACTGTTGTAATTGACTGCAAAATGAAAATGTTTCCAAACAGGAGACCTGAAGGGGGCTTCGCTGTCAGAAGCTTTTTCAACTACACACAACTAGGGATGGGCGGATCGACCCTAAAAGTATCCATACTTCCGATACTGATGTTGTATCGAAAATATCGATCCTCACATAAAAATATCGATTCTAAATAATTTATTTATTTATTTTAACTAGGGGTATTTTTATTTGGTTATCACGAACAATAATCATAAGCTTCAAATTGAAATAAAATGGATTAGGCTATATTAGCAAATACGTATGCAGGATGGGAACTGTTTCTTCTTCCACTCATCTTAACATTCATTAATGCTGAAAGACACAAGCAGACAAGCGCTTGTGACGTCACAAGACTCGTTCAAACAAGAGGGATCAGTGTCTTGTAGAGGTAATGATTGATCATCAGAGAAACAGCTTCTGGTGTGTAGACTAGTGCATATATACGTCGTATGCCATCCTTTGCGTATGCCCACATGGAATAACTGATGACACGTGTGGCCGCCAGAACAACAAACTTTTGACCCAGAACTTTTTCAATCTAATAACGTGATGCCGCAGCACCATTGAGTGAATTGTGTTTTATTATTATTATTTTTCTAAATGTACAGAGACTCTCTCTAAACACGCACGGTTCTTTTAAAAACAATTTTTGCCCTTTACTGTTGTCTGTGGTGCCTTTTTCTCGTGATATCAAATAATTTATATTTCTAAGTAGGAAAACAATTTCACTCTACAAAGAAAAGCACATAATATTACACAAATAAATAAAAAAAAACACAAATGTTTATGTTGGCTATATATGGTAATACAAGATAAAGTGTTAACGTGAATATTACTACACTCATATTAATGCTTAACAGTTTATTGCATATTATTAATTAATTTATTAGTTGAATAATAATCAAGTATTAACAATTTTCATAGTAGCATAATAAAAGGAACAATAATGGCTTCTATTAATTTAAATACATATTTAACATAAAGTTACTATACCATTGAACCCATTGATTTACTACAATAATATTGTAGTAGTAACCATGGTTAATTGTGTGGTAACTATGGTTTAATTAAATACCATGGTTAAACTATAGTTACTGTAGTGAAATTGTTAATTTTTGTAAGGGTAAACAAAACAGAAGTCTAATCATTTTTGAAAAGAAAATAAGTGGTATCGCCCATCCCTAACACAACGCTCACAGTGATGTCATCAAGTTGACCCACGTGAAACACAGTCGGAGTATATCCATCCACAGATCCATTCAGGTGCATTAGCGGAGGTTGTAACTGTGCGTGGCTATTTGATGCTTTTTTCTTCACAAAACGTTGTGCTCCAGATGCGTCATTAAACTTGAAGTGAACCGCAGTGCCAATGCTTCCTGAACTGTGGGTGGCAAACCATACAGTTTGTTTTTTTTATCGAGAACCGTTACACCCCTTATACATATATACACTCATGATGCTGGTGGCATGTGACACTTGATTCTCAAGAGGGGCCAGTTGCTGTCCTTTCTCTGCCTGTATTACTTAAGTCCTTTTAGCTTGCACTGAAACAGTGAACACTGAATAAATCGTATCACACAACTGAAATCCTTTACACAATTTGCTGTTGGATCGCTGCATCTATTTAGCATTTTGACTTTAAAGACTTGGGAAGTAAACTTGCAATGCACCAATGTAGAATTTAATTCAAATGTAATTCATATATGAATTAACTTGCCAGTTAAAAAGGTAAAATATGCATAGATCATTAGAAAATCCACACAAAGCATAATATGCTATCTGGCTAAAAATACGTTAGCTTTCCTGGATCAGATGACTGGTGTTTTGTCTACTGAAAAATATTTGTAAAGTTGTATTTTCAATGTTTCGCCTGAATAAGCAACATCAATTTATACAACAGTACAACCCATTGAGCAGACTGAAACTCATTTTCATTTCCATTAAAAAGAACTATTGCGCTACTCTGATAAATATGCTCACCAATGTGTTGTGCATCCCTACTTATCATCCCCCAGAGCCCACCCACACACATTTGTATGTCAGCTTCTCCTGCATGTCTCCATTAAAGCACCTCTACCCTGTCCGTCTTCCCCACTGATTGCTTGAGTCAAGCCCTGCCACTGCTTTCACTCTTCTTCATATTCTGCCCTCTTTCAGCTCTGTTGTTTGCTCTTTCACTTCTCTGTCATTTTATTCCATCTCTAGACTGTCCCCCCATTGCTGCTTTGTTGTATATGGTGTGAAAGGCTGCTATCAGAGACTGGTTTGATGAGCATTAGCAGGGCTGGGATGTCGCGCTGAATGAGGCCGCTTTTATCAGCTGAGAGAGCTGCTTCCTTTAGCAAACATGTATGTTTCCTCCTCCCCATCCCCTCACGCTAATTACACTCTTATCGCCCCTCTCTTGCCCGGTTCTAACACTCACCCATCTAGGTGGGGCCGTTTTGGAATGGAACTTCTTTTTCTCGCCCTTACGAAAAGTCTGTCTGAGTCCTCTGTTTCTTTTTTGTCTTTCTTTCTCTATTCTGTCCTTTTCTTCATTCAGTCTCTTTGCCAGTCCATTCTTTCTCTGAAATGTTGTTGTTTTGAGTTGCACCTTCTGCATAGTTCTACTCTGTAGGTTGACTTGATCAAATCATTTCTGTCGAATCCATACAGGTTGGAAGCTGGCATACATTCTTTTATTGTGTTTTTATCAGTTTTATATGATTTATTGATTTATAATGATTTTAATCATGTGACCTAATCCCTCTTTTCCTTTCCCCTCCTTGATTCTCTTTATCTCTCCTTTTGTGACTCCCAGATCAAATCTCAGCCCTTCAGTGTGAAGCAGGTACAAACATTTAATCCCTTGTCTTGCTCATATTGTTTTCTAATGTTTTTTAAGCCTCCCTCACACTTGGACTTGCCTCACTTCAAAACATGGAACAAGATGGACAGCTAGTTTTGTCATTGTGATAATTCAGTTTAAGTGCACTGTCTTTGCTTTTTCTTTTTGAATTTGAGAGCAGAATTGTTAGAAAGTCATTACAAAAGGATGACTGTATATTCTCTGAAAGTTGTTGTATTTATTCATGGAATAGTTGACTCATAAATGAAGATTCTGTCATCTTGTACTGACCATCATTTCATTCTTCTGTGAAATGCAATAAGTGTATTTTTGAAGTATATCTGCCCACCCTTTTCAAAGTGAATATGAATAAATGCTGTCGAGCTCCATAAAAGCAAAAAAAAAAGCTTTTTGTGAAGAACATAATAAATAATTCAAGCCATTATTCACTAATAATCTTGCCCTCTGCTGTAGCTCTTAAAGGTGCTGTAAGAATGTTTTTCATGGGAAGGTATGAAAAACATTTCCTACTCCCTGAAATACATTAATGCATAAAGTGTCATTAGATATCTCATTGTATTTTAGTTGCAGCAAATTATGGAGACTTAATGGCAATTTTATGCCATGTTGCTCATAACAGTTGACAGTTTAGGGCACTATTTTGCTGCTATTGTTTTTGACAACAATAAAACTCTTTTCGTATCTTTAGAGTGCAGGGTTTTGGAAAGAGGGGGTGTGGCTAATCCAACGGCTCAGCTTGTGTAAATTCCAGAATGGCTAAAATCGCTTACAGCACATTTAAATCATATCATGCACCAGTGACGTCAAACATAATTGGTTTTCCTGAATCTCATGAACAGACCTCATTGACATTAAACTTCTAATGGTGTCATATTTGATTTGAGAGTTATAATTATTGTGTTCTATTGAAGAAAAATAAGAATACGTGTTTGGCACGACATGAAGATAAATTGTGATAAAATGTAAATGTTTTGGTTAACTGTTTCTTTAACAGGCTCCACGTGATTGGCTGTTTTCTTTTGCTCTTAACTTTTGGTTAACCAGGAAACTTGTTAATTAACAGAATTTTAGTTTAAGGTTTGGTGAATGCTCTCCTAACATCGCGACTCAATGCTTGTCACTTCCTGTGTAGATACTGTGTTCGACACTCATACAGGCCATAGTTTAAAAAGACTGTGACCTAATGAACATTGGTGGAGAAATTCAAAGTTTTGTAATGATGCTCTATATCCATGACATCAACAGACATGCATTGTTTCTTCACCCATGGCTGCTCAAAATATCTTATCTTTGGTTACATTGAATTTTGGTTACTTTGTTTTATGAAGAGCATGCTGCAGATAAAGCATGGCTGCTGTGCCTTCTTGAGTTGCACTGCTTTTGTTAGGCATTGCTTTATTTTTCTGATGCCTTGCTATTCCAGAATGCATTATATACTAAAGGAATAAGTAACTAGTTATTGCTTTTGTTCATCATAGGTCTCTGGTTCTGGGGTTTCTAGTGGGCCTCAAGTCCTCCTCAGTTCCCTGAGCATTGAGGGTGTGTGTGAGAAACTCAAACAGATCCAGGGCCTGGACTCTAGCATGCTGGATGAGTACATCAGCACAATCAAAAAGGTGTGTATTTGAGAAGTGTACTAAAATGTGCATTAGGGGGTATTTTCAAGTAGTTTCTTAGCTATAACTATCCAATCATGAATGTTTGTTTAAATGACTCATTCGAGGTGGATAACGATGTGATAACTCGATGCCCTCCAAAGATTCAAACATGACGCATTTAAAGCTTGGAAGCACAAAGATGACAAAGAAAATGTGGCACAGAACAGCTGTTGCCTTTTGTATCGCAATCTTCAAAGCAATTTTAGCCACCTCATATTTTTAGCTTTCATGAGCCAAGTCAAATACAGCTAAATTTTATTTTCATCAAATAATTGCACTCTGTTATATATGCATATAGCACTAGAATACTTGATCGGATTTATATATGTTTTTTAGAGACGCATGCAATCGAAAAGCAATCTGATCATTCAAGACACGTGAAGTGACTGATCACAAATAGGCCTTTAAAATGCATGGAGTATGTTCAAAGTTGGCATGTGAAAATGATACACAAATATCTACTGGATGCTCTGTTGAAGACAGTGTGTGGTAAACTTGTGCATCCATGTAAATACCCATTCATCTACTTGAAAAGTCTAGCTTTATCAGTTCCATGTAGTGCATACAGAGGTTTCACAATAAGGGCTTTCTTTCCAATGGACAACATCTGAAGGATGAAGTGGCATTCCTGATGTCTCCATTAAACATCCAATAGTCAACCTTCCAGCTGTGCTGCATTAGCCTGTATACTTAATCATCTCAGTTGTTGTAAAAGTAAGGTTTGTTTTACTCCAAACCTGTATATAGGAGCAGTAAATAATGTATGCTCCGATCAGATTGATAAAGAGTTTATTATTGAACTTTTAAATGATGTATGTTTGTGTACCATTGTCAAATTATGTCTCCCTAAATCCAGGCCAATGTGATCGGTCGGGTTCTGTCTCAATGCAACATCGATGAGCTCAAGAAGGAAATGAACATGAACTTTGGAGATTGGCATCTCTTCAGAGCAATGGTAAGATGTCAGCCAACTTGACGTAAAAGATTGTTTTTAGTCCCAACAGTCTTTATTGTGTCATCTATTGGTGGTTTGTACTGTTTAAAGGTTGAATAATCTCTCTATAGCGAAAGAGGCTAGACGGGGTTGAAATAAGGAACACATGTAGCTGTGTTGATCAGATTTCCATTTGCGCTTATACAAACGAATGTTGTGTTGCCAGCAAGCAGGCAGCCATCTGGTACAAGATGGCAGCTTTCTGGATGAAGGAGGCTTATTGTCAGTGGGAGCTCGGTGTCCACTTGAATATCTGAATAGCTTTAAGTTTACAAAAAAGTAGCATTCTTCAGGCTGAAAACAAGTCCAAATGGAACGACTTGGGGCTAGTTGTGATGGCGTGCCTCAAAGGTTTCACAGAGTACTTCTGTCATTCACATAGATGCTTAGGGCATGGGATTTATTTTTCCTTTTGATCCTAAAACTGATAATTCTATCATCTTATTAAAGAAATATTGCATGTACAATGGAATCTATAGAGCAACGGTTATATGCTTGTCCCATTGACTTCCATTGTAAGTGCATAACAGTAAACTCTGTTGTTTTTATTTGTTTTTATAAACTGAGGTACAATTCAAATACGTTCTGTGCTAATTGACAACATGCCACCAACATGCTGTCAATAGAATGTAACTTGCATTTAATACAGTATATTATACAGCTTCACAATGTTACTCTTTGCTAAATCTCCTACATTTGACAATTCTGTATTTTTTTTACAATCTGGAAAATGTACAGAAACTCTCCTCCAGTTATTCCTATACTCAGTGCTTAAATCATATCGTTTGTCACCGTCATAGCTGCTTAGAACAAAAACTAAAATTTACATAGAAGAGATCGCGTTTTGGTGTCTTGTCTGGTTAGGACTAAGTATTTGTTCTTTTTAACCATTTAACCATTTTATTTGTGCTATAATGTAGGTTTTAGAGCAACGTCATATGGAGAACCAGCTGTTGCATGATGAATCTGGAGCATGCAGTGAGCAGGGTAGCAGCGTGATGACTCAACATGAGCCTCATAGACCTTCTCAAGCACCACAAGACATCAACCCAGAAAACTTCACGTATAGCCTCAACCTGAGCTTTGAAGAGCTCAGCAGTGTGGGGCTGGAGGAGTCCGCCAGACAACACAATGCCCAATGTCTGGTGCGTGCTACTACTGTGCACACAAATACATTCAGCTGGACACGTCAACACTGAAGTACAGTGTATAAATAAACACAGGTGCACCGCATGCGAAGAACATAATTACATACAAAGAGGCAAACACAAACATGTCCATGCATGAAAACAAATAAAATAAACAGCATTTTTTGTTGTGCTTTTTTTACATTTACATTTTCTTCGCCATTGCATTTTTGGTCCTAGCTTCTGCTTTCTTAGTAGTCTTTCATCAGTATGAAAATAGCGTGTGGTTTACTGGGTGAGAAACAGTTTTTTCTGACCTGGATGGGCAGAGGAAGTAAGGAGCTGACCACACACACTAGAGGTGCTCTCTATGACAGAGATAGTTATTCCTGCACTCAGCTGTTAACACTTGGCTGGTTTCACTGCACATTGCTACACACAAACAAGAGTTTATAATTGTTCAGATTAGCATAATGAATGTTGGTGTTGAAGATCATCTGAAAATGTTCATTAAAAGAAATAGTCAACTCAAAAATGTAAATGCATTTGTGGCATAATATTGATTAACCCAAAAAATTATTTTGACTCCTCCCTCGTTTTTCTAAACAATCGCTGTTACAGTGAGACATTTGGATTGGAAGTGAATGGAACACATTTTTAATATTGGATTTAACTTTATACAGATAAGGTTAATGACATGAAACAAATTTTACATCATATGGCGATAGTTTTTAAATTGAGTGTATTTTAATGCTTACAGACTGGCCCCATTCACATCTATTGAATGTGCCTTACTGCAGTGTTTCCCAACCTTTTTTTTAGACAGGAAAACGGCACACTTTTTACGACTACAAATTCTATGGCACACCACTATTCCACATAGGCTAACCATCGTCAATATTTATCATTTTCAAGAATGTGTCCATGTTTTCTGTCTGTCTTAGTAGCGTTTACTTGAAACGCTGTATGAGGTCACAAGTGGCAAGAGCGCTAAATGTGTAATGAAAAATATTCATATTTGTAGATTTCTTCTTGCAATGCCAAAACAAATTACAGGGATGCAAACTCATGAGGGGCGAAAAAAAAAAAAAGTCACTGGTCCACAAATTTTTTTTGGGGGGATATGTTTTTTCAATAATAAGCTAAAAGCACCAATCCCAGCTAGTTTAGTGATTCAAGTTCATTCAAGTTTACAATTGTGCAGAATTAGCTGCAAAATAAAGAGTATTTTGGTGAGTTTTGCTTCTGTTTCACAAATTTGTTCAATTTTATTAGCTGATTAGTTCAGTGAGCCCTATCTGGAAATGTCTCTAGGTGATGACAAATAAGTGTCTTATGTGCTATGAATGAGTCAGTGAATCATTTTTAGTCATTCACGACCGAAATCTACCAAGAGACTTTATAGAGTTATAAAGCACAAAGAACAACACAGATCTATAGTCTTCCTTCAGTCTGAGCATTATTTTTCATCCAAAAAGACAACAATAATAATCTAAAAATAGTGAGTTTCAATAGCGCCCATACCGTCTCCTTTATCAAAACTTGCATGGCTACAAATCGACTGACTTAATTAGAAGAATTAATCACATGACAAGATTTGCAGAAAGTGTCACAGAGGGGCGATTTTATCAGTTTGCCACGTAAACAAGCGGGAGGTGTGCACAATAAAACATTGAAAACGTATTTGGAATAGATAAAAAAAAAGCTTGCAGTTGCTTTGATAACAGAGTAATAAAATGACTTGTTATGTTTAGGTTTAAGCATTTTCTTGGTGAATTTAAAGGAGTCCAATAACTGGGGTCTCTGATATTCATAAATGATAAGGTGATATTTAATTAAAAGAAATTATGAGGCATTCAATGTCTCCACAAATTTGGACAGTTCTTATATATTTCTTGTTGTGTAGTACTCTCAAAGACATTATTTGTGAAGCAAAAACCTGTGTGTGAAAAACACTTTGGTGTAAAGTCACTTCATAGACTTCAATGTATTCTGCAGCTCTGACGCGAGTCATGATTTTGGATCCCTGAAATTATAATTTTTTTCATGCATTTATTTAATTTGTGGAATTTGATAATTTTCCACGGCACACCTGACAATCTTTCACAGCACACTAGTTGGGAAACACTGCCTTACTGTAACCACGATTTATATATATATATATATATATATATATAATATTATTATTTTTTTTTTTAAATAAGCGGGGATGAGAATTATTTTTGTGGTAATCAAAATGATTCCACAAATGCGGTCCATTGAGCTTAACTTGAACTGAACCAGGAACATTACTTTAAACCCTATATTATAATTTTTTTCATAGAAAACAAAAGGAATAACTTATTACAAGTCTTCTGAAGCCATATAGCTTTGTGTGAGTAACAAAATTACATTTAAAGGAATAGTTCACCCAAAAATGAAAATATAGTCAGTATTTAGCCACAAAGAGCTATCTTATGGTTTCAGAATATTTGGAATACAGCACATAGTCACACTTTTATGTACTATAAACTGTCTCATTTATAGTAATACTGTCTTTATTAATTGACCCAATCTTATCATTTAGGCCAACAATCACATGATGGCCAGTATTTCCAGCCTGAACTCTCAGGAATCTTCCAATGACATCTGTTTGCTGACTGATAAACAACAGGCTGAATATCGCAACGCCTACCAGGAGTACATCACCCACATGGCCCAGCTGGAACTCTCTGTTCCTGGAGGAGAGAGTTCTGCTAAAGCCCCGACCAACCAGTTCCTCCAACCCAATTCTGAAGACAAGTCTATGGAGAATGAGCACAAGGGATGCAAACCTTTGACAAAAAAAGGCTCTAAACCTGGAGACAGTGTGACCGATTTCTCCTTAACACCAGATGGTGGCCTCCTAGATCCCATCACGGAGGAGGATGAGAAGTCGACGGCAGGATCTGCCAGTAAAATCCCACTCAGACGCAAACCCAAAGGCCAGGGACCGAGTTACCACAGTGTGCCCAGCGATGAAGAGGAGACAGGGGACGAGGAGACTGATGCCACCCCACTGCTGAGGGAGGAAGACTGTGCTACTGAGCAAGATTTTGGTCTCTTAGCCAAGAGGAAAAGCTTCATTTCAGACATTATGCTGGACAAGAAATCATCTGACTCTGATGTGAGGTCCAGCAGGAGCTCATCTGATCGCTCACTACAAGCTGAAGAGATTGATCCAGCTCAGGAGAAAGAGGAGAAGTCCATTGAGAAGAAAAAGGAGGAGACCCATCTGATTGAGCTAGTTCTTGAGAGTCCGGTAAAGAAGCGAGTCCTACCACATAGGATGAGTAACCTGCAAGAGGAGGCTGTGGCCCGGATGTCCATCTGTTCTGATGCTCCGTCTGAGAGCAGCCTTCTGACCAGCAGCCCAGAGGAGAGCTGGCCTGCTTCAGCTGTGAACAACCTCAACTGCTCACCTGATAATGCAACACTCAACAACATTAACAACAGCAGCCAGCAGTCTGTCCTGCAGCAGGAGAAACCCATCTCCACTGACTCCCCATTACTCATTATAGGGCCCGGCTCCAGCACCGAGACCACACCGCTGCCCAACCAGAACCTGCGTGGAATCCACTTGAAGAGAGCAGCATCGACCGCGGCTGCAATCGATGCTTCTGAGGAACGAGAAAGTGTTCTGTAAGAACCAAATGCAAAGGTATAGTTCAGCCCAAAAGGAAAATTCTGTAATCATTTACTCACCCTAATGCTGTTCCAAAACCATATGAATGCCTTTTTATTTTTTTATTTTTTTTCTCAGCCTTCACTTTCTTTGCAGGCTAACATTCTGCCTAATACCTATTGCAGTTTGGAACAACATGAGTGTGAGTAAATGATGACAGAATTGTCATTTTTGGGTGAACTATCCCTTTAAATCAATGTAAAGCAGTCTAATGAGTGGCAAACTTGTGCATTATAGTTGTGTGGAGAGTCTGCATTCATTCAACTTTTTAAAACACTATTAGATTCGAAAACTTGGATTAGATTCTTTGAAGACTTTACTGATCAGTTCAAAATCATAATAAATGTGCTCTTAGTCAGAGCAGTAGTGCAGAAGTAGCATGTGTGCTCTTGCGAAATTACAGCTCATTAGAGTCCAGACTGCGTCAACTCCCGAACATATTTTCAGCTCTCCTCACCCTTCATTTTCCTGTCTAATAAAACACATCGGTCCAAGAAAGTGCTCCTAAATTGACTGGAGTAGGGAAAAAGGAATAGACATGTTGTAGCTCTTGTTTGAGTAGTGTTAAAGGGATAGTTCACCCAAAAATGAAAATTCTCTTATCATTTACTCACCGTCATGCTATCCCAGATATGTATGACTTTCTTTCTTCTGATGAACACAAACAAAGATTTTTAGAAGAATATTTCAGCTCTGTAGGTCCATACAATGTGTGGGCCCCAAAAAGCATATAAACGCCACATAAAAGTAATCCACACGTCCCAAGTGGTTTAATCCATGTCTTCAGAAGCGATATGATAGGTGTGGGTAAGAAACAGATCAATATTTAGGTCCGTTTTTACCATATATTCTCCTCACTACCCAGTATGTGGCGATATGCACAAAGAATGCAAATCGCAAAAAAACAAAAGAAGAATGTGAAAGTGAAAGTGGAGATTGATCTTTTTCTCACCCACACTTATCACATTGCATCTGAAGACATGGATTAAACCAATGGAGTCTTATGGATTACTTTTATACTGCTTTTGTCCTTTTGGAGCTTCAACATTTTCGTCACCATTCACTTGCATTGTGTGGACCTAAAAAGCTGAAATATTCTTCTAAAAATCTTTGTTTTTGTTCAGAAGAAAAAGTCATACATCACTGGTATGGCATGAGAGTGAATAAATGATGAGAGAATATGCATTTTTGGGTGAACTATCCCTTTAAAATATGTCGCAATGAACAGTTTGTGAAGCCGTTCGTAGTTTCTGATTTGTTAGAGCAAATGTTATTTCATGCTGCTTTAGCAACATTAAAGATGTAGTGTAGTTCCTTATTATCATCATTTAGTAGAGTGGGGATTTAACCACACATAGAGTTGGTGTTTTTGCTGTGATCGGTATTATAAAAGCTGTTACATATTTGTAATTGAATTGACCGGTTCATTTTGGTCATACCTCTAGTTTGTGTTTCAGCTTTAAAGTGTTTGGTTAAAACGAGTGAATCTGTTTGTGCACATCACCATTACATTAAGAGAAGGGCAAGAAATAACAGTGGTTTCTGTGAGGCATATTTTGCATGTATGCCAAGTCAAGTGACATTTCCTCAAACAGTTTTGTCCTATTTTCTCGTAGTAGGCTAATAAATCTGCTTTCTAAATACACTGCGGTCTGATTGTCATTATATTAAAATATATAGAGTAAAACAGGGCTAAAGGTCCCCCCCAGGTTAAAAGGCACTTCTGATTATATTTTCTCCCAAAACAACATAAACTACCACAGTGCTTTTCATACCACCGGTTTGTCAGTGTACACTGCCAAATATTCCTGATCCATGAGATCCTTGCATGCAATGTATAAAAAAAAAAATAAATATATATATATATATATATATATATATATATATATATATATATATATATATATATATATACAGTATATATTTATTTATTTTTACATTTTGATTATTTATATAGCTAATGAGATGAAATGAACCCTAATTAAATATTGATAATTTTCAATTTTGTTCAAGCTGTTTAAATAATAATTAAAAAAATGTAATAACTGTCCGATAAATGAAAAACACAGTGTTTTTCTTAAGTGGGGTGAATAGATTTATGATAAATGTTCAAAGTGGGCTCACATTGACTGATTCAATCGTCATGGAGATTAATTAGTTTATAGATGTTATGAAAAATCAAATGTGATTGAAATTTGAATGTTTAGCCCTTGCTGAAGTGATTATTTTGAATAAGCATTTTCTCAATGTATTTCTCAAAAAAGCATCTTGCAGTCTCAAAAGTATTTTCCTAAGTTTATAAATATTGCCCTATAATTTTTATTACTTTATTTGAATGAATTTAAATCAAAACGACCTTCCATTATTATTTATTTTCACACTAATCATGTTGCTTCATCAATATTCAATAAAAATTTTAATTTCAATCTTGATACATTTTGATCAGGAAAAAAAAAAACACATTTTCCTTAAGATGTGCCTTTAGCTCCATTGTACCCTACATTGAATTACATTTAACTGAAATATATCAAACATGTATGGGAAAATCTCCTCACTAAATTGTAGTTTTATTACTTTTTTAAAACAGATACTTCACTAGTGAGGTGGGCAAGATACTTATTTTCAAAACATCCAAGTGAGTTTTATTATTTTGACGAGATTTGTATTAAGTGTCAGTCGAAGTGTTGGCATTTTCTGCAGAATGAATTCAATTGAAGTGACAAAAGGCTCATTGGTAATATTTATTTTCAGAGTTGAGGTAAAGCCGCCGGCAGGTGGCGCACTCTTCACATCAAGAACAGCATTGAAGGTGTTGAGGACTTGCGACCTTTTCAGTTGAATACACTTCACAGGAATGTCCGACAGGAAATAAAAAGGACATTTGCTGTTTAGCTTTTCTGTTTTGTTGTGCGTCTGTAGACAGTTAGTACGCTGTATTACATCTACGCTAATGTACGTTTTGACTGCTGTCACAAATGCATTGTTTTCTTAAAATGCTAATCTTAAAAATGCGATTTAACTCTTACATTTGATGTTTGATAGGCTATACTAATATTAAGAATTTGTACTTAACGCGCTGCCCACGACAAATGTGGCGGTAAAATAGTTTTTCATCCGGGTGTCTGATTTATGCCGTTGGGCTCATAATGGCACTTACAGAACTGCTTTTATGCTACAGTTCAAAAGTTCAGCCTGTAAAATGTCCTTCCAGACACCTTATGTAGCCTAATGTTTTGAAAGAGGTTAATCGGAACAAAATTGCTTGGAGAGGCCTAATATCTGCAAACACCGATATTAAAACAACAGCAGTCATCTCTATATTGAGAACTGGAATAAATGCCTTTTTGCACAGCCATATGGCAATATAAAAGATGCATTCATTCAGGATCTTGACTAGAATTTGCAAATATGCCAGATGGGTCAAGGGCCAATCCCAGCTAACAATTGTTGTTTCCCAGAACGTTCTGGGAACGTTAGTTTTTGGTTATAAAAATAACCACCAGAGAACGTTCTGTGTAGGTTCTTGTTCGGTTGCCACACAAAAAACCACCCTGCATTGTTCTGGGAACATTAGTTTATGGTTACAGAAAAAAATAAAAATTCCTAGAACTTTAAGAATTGGTTTCCCAAAACAATTTTAATAACCAAATGCTAATGTAAGGGGAACTTTCTGCATTTACTGGGATGACATCCTTAAAAGGATATTCCAGGCAAATCCAATACACTGTACAATATAGAGTAGATTTGCCAACAAAAGTATAGATTAACATTTTACACCATAACAGACCAGTGTCAAATAAAGCATTTGATTTATTTTGTATAAAAAAAAAAAAAAGTATGATTTACAATATTACTTTTATAAAAAGTCTCAGCATACAGCATAACACTTTGCAGATACTGACAGTCCAATTTCTGCAACTATACAAGATACAACTCTGAGAGTTCACAAGGTTTCATCATGTCATTTTCAAACGTCCAGTCCTTCATGTGCCAAAAGAATTGACAAAAACAGGTCTAAACTTTGTACAGTAACTAACCATGTCTTCTTCCATTCACACGGTCTTCACAAAACAAAAAAGTCAGACTGCTCGTTGCAGAGAAAAGGTTCCTTGTGAGCATTTTCATTTGTTTCCCTCGTGTTTTCAGGGAATATAGTGCTGCTTCTCCACTTGAAGAAGGGACCAAATAAGTATTTTTAGAAGATAAATAACCAAAGTCCAAACTTATTTACACATCACATGGATTGTCCTTTGGGAAGCAAAACAAGTCTCTGGATTAATTTACAGTAAAGAAGAAGAAGAAAAAAGAACCTCCAGACCGAGAACAGAAATTGGAGGAAAAGTTGGTTCCCAGGTCCTGTGTTGTTGTGTCTCAACCAAACACCTGCAAAAGATTGAGAAAGAGGCGCATTAAGAGAATGCAAACAGGGCAGAGATCCGGACAGTCTGGCGCCAGAGAGGAAGCCGCAGTTTGAACATTTAACCAAAACACTCAGAGACCGAGCAAAACCCCTGATCTCCAGATGCACACGAGCACAACTTCTGCCTTCTTTCATTCCACCTCTGATGACGCTTATTACATACTTTCACCAACTTATGTGACATAATGAGGATTCTGAATCTATTTATGATTAGTTATTAAGAGTTAAAACATCGTTTACAACAGTGAAGCATTTACTGCATATAATAAAGCAGTGTGTTAAGGGCATTTACCTGTTTAACGGTAAAGTGTCCTGCTGTCCTCTGTAATCAAGTCTGCTTGCAACTCTGGCGTCTAAAAAGGAAAAATGCATTTATTTGCGCTGTCAATAAATCAATACATTAGATACAATAGCATTACAGTCACCTTTATGCAAAGAGAATGGCTTAAAGTAAATAGTCTTTGTGACGCATTCTTTTTGCCGTGTTTTTAAGTTCCATTTTTTCCAGACACGACACATAAATCACCGATTTACCTGTAACGAGAGGATGCTGATGTCTGTGTTGAGAGTTGTCAGGGGGGTTCTGGATGTCTCCTGCCCTCCTCGCGGGTGATGGAGACTGGTGATCGCCGAATTCGAGTCAAGTGCGATCTGCAGGTCCAGGATATAATCAATGACATGCTGCAGGATTTCCATTTTGCTCACGTTCTTGTTCTGCGGGATACTGGGCACCAGTTCCTTCAGTTTGGAGTAGCAGTCGTTCATGTTGTACAGCAGGCTGAGAGGATCATCCACCGGGGTCTTGCTCCGTGAGATTCCCAGACTGTGCTCCGTCACGTTCGCGTTATTTTTCCGGAAAGACCTCACTGGACTTATTGCCTTCATGTTGATACCTGTTTACAATGGTACGTTTTTTCGTTGAAAGAATCGCTTATTTGTTCGAGAGTTCCTCTTTCACTGGTCTGTTGAAGCAAACGCAGTGGATGTGGGAGCTGTCATCGTTGTATATATACCCAGCTGGGTGGGTTGTTCACGCGCTGGTTTGTATCGCGTTGATTGGTGCGAAGGGACGCGTCGATCATCTCTTTCGAGGCACGCCATTGGTCGCTGGAATGGGGGAACAAGACCCGCCCATTTCTTCCGCGTTCTTAACCAGTGAAAGCGGCTGTTTGGGGTGGCGCTGACTGCCTTCAGCTTCCAAAGATAATTTCTCAAATCAGTGTACCTGTTTCCGATCAAGAGAATTAGTAACTTGCCAGCACAGGGGTTGTTTTCACGCTTTAATCGATTTCTATTTAATGCAGCTATCAAAATGTATCTCAACAAAATTGGTGTGGCCTCGTGCGCTTGATGCTCAATGTTATACTGCAGGCTACATTTTCTATACAGCAGGAGTATTTTAATAGATACGATGTAGACGGGGTATTTTATGCGTGTGTGTGTGTTAATATCTAATATATTTATATAAATATGTAATGCAGCAAGTAAAATCTACCAACAATATTAAGTTGCCTCTGTTAAGTTGGAGACAACCATTATTTAGCTGTTCTTTATCTATACAGTTTTGTCATTGAAATTGATGTAGCTACCAACATCACACAATTTGGCTTACACAGAGTGCACCACAATCTTTATACCTCTTCTGTCATTACATTCCCTTGCTTCTGTATATAACCTATTTGGATTTGTATAATGTACATAAGTGTATGTGTATATATATATATATATATATATATATATATATATATATATATATTAGTCCTATTGTGTATTTCTATAAATACTTTATTTTCTATTAACTTTTTATTTAATTCTATTTTTTTATTATTATTAACTGTTGTATTGTTTGTGCACTGGGAGCTTCTGTCACCAAGACAAATTCCTTGTGTGTGTGTGAACATAGTTGGCAATAAAGTGATTCTGATTCTAAAACTCAGACAGGTTTGTATGATATGCAGTTGGTGGTGCGGTCTTAATGTTTATGTTGGTTTAAACACATCATGAACGCCTGAGATTAGGCAAGCAGTCTTTAGGCCTATAATGAGGCTCATTTAAGATGTAATAGTGATGACAGTTGGTCGGACTTAACGAGACAGGAGATCCACTCAGTCAACACCTCCTGCTCTCAAGTGCAGCTTACGGAATGTGAGTGCGTTGTGATTGTCAGACATGTAGAAATCACTGACTGGGATATATTGCACAACGGCAACTGAAGTGACATTCAATTATTCAGGAAACATGTTTTTATTTTCTCCTGACCCGGATTTGTGAAATACATTTCCGTTTTTTTATTTTTTTTTTACCTTTTTGGCAGTCTAGAGTTAGTAGCCTACAAACAAAAAAAAGAAGAAGAAGAAAACACTGTTCACACATGCTAAGCAGCTATAGAGACAGATTTCCTGGTTGTTTGTGCATATCCGATTGAACAGATGTTCGTCGTGTTTATGTGTCGGTATGCACCTCAAGCAATCTCATGATCACTCATTAGAAAATGAAAGCTACATTCAAACATATATATACACATAATATATTTTATTTTAGTTCTGCATTCTTAATGGAAATCTTTCGACTTCAAATTAACATGCCATTTTACGCAGCACAAAAACTGCATTCCGCGAGCGCAAGACCGTCTGTTCTCTCGCATTTAAAAACAAAAGATTTAAGACCATTGTGATCTTGTCCGCGTCTGCCGCAACTGGCTTTTTCCATTTTCATCCTCGTCCATTTTTCTTTTTTTTTGCTCTCACAGCTGTGTACATTTCGCGTGACACCCTGACTGATCCCTGACAGGTGATGAATTGGCACCAAGCAAAGCAGCGCTACAGAGCAGCGCCGCGAGCTCACGCTCTCGCAGACTCTCTGGCGCCAGCCCCGTGACGTCACCCATTCACAACGGCCCTCCAGCCAGTCCTCGCGGGCGGCGCCGTCCAGACGGCTGCTATGGAGACGGGGGCAGTTAGTTAGCGCTGCTTCTCAGCTGATCAATTGGGCCCGAGCGCAGAGAGATCGGAGTTCAGATCGTCGCCTCAGCTCTCCCGCGCACCTGAAATCCTCGCCATTTCAGAGTTTTGAAACAATGCAGAAAGAGTAGTAACCTGAAGTTACCTCGACCTTTATATCAATGTGCACGAGGTGGAAGGTCTTTTCAGTTAGTCATGCGTTATTATGTGTGAAAAAAGAGCGAGTTCGAAATTCTATTCTTTGTTGTTGTTGTTTAACCTAAGTAGCGCGTCGTAGCGAAACAATAGGCATTTATGAGAATAAACAAAGCTTTAAAGTTAGTCAAAACAGTTTAATGACCACATGGTTGAACACTAGGTAATATAAAAATTACTAGCTACACCCCAAATTCGGTATTTGATAGGAACTACTAGGTTTGCTTTCTTCTTGTCAAACAAAGCTAACAACGACAATGGCGAGGAAACGATCTAAAGTTGGCAGAAAGTTGATGAGTTCTCCACGGGATGGAGGCAAGATGTCTGTACCGCCTCCTCTGCTGTTCCAGCTCACTGCAGCTGCACAATCCTCCCGTCTCCAGCTCCCAAACAGTCCCAATTTTACCCACACACTCGCTGACGTCTACGAGCTTTGAAGACCATTTTCTAAATTGAGAGATAACTTGGAAAATATTTGGTATCTCCGAAGAGTCCGAAAGTCGCGGATGCTGTAAAGCGCAATTTGGCAACAGTGAGCGCGAGATACAGTTTAAATGATAAACTAAGCCAACATTACGCGACCGTTTGTTTAAAATCCTCATTAGTAGCGAGCGGTTTGAAACTATGAAGTCAAACTACTTGATAACAGGAGAAAACAATATATTTCTGTCCCGATAACCTCATTTCAGTTCGAGTCGTCACAAAATAGCCTACTATCTGAATATACATTCGATGTCCGCACGCGTATTACCGTATCACTTAACGCATTCTCTCTCGCGCGCTGTGTCCGTCTCTCTTCCTCCAGAAGCGTTGGAGTTCCCACGCGTCTGTCGCGTGCTGCATATCACGCATGAAAGTGTGGCGAGAGACTCTTGTAGGAACATCGACCCCATGGGCGTGGCGTTAATGTTTGGCTTAAGCTATTGTTCGCCTCCCATAAGAGGGTCCTGAGAAATTTAGCAATTCAGAAAACCTAGTATCATTCTTGGTTGCGTAATGCAGTTGGGCTTTGTACTTGATGGCTTAGTCCATGTTACAGAAAAGAAACTGTACCTCAAGTAAAATAGAAATTTGTTTTAATGTAGTGAAAACATAAAAGATGTCTTCATTTTAAATTCTAAGAAAATGTGTCCATACCTCTCTAATATTCAAAAAGCGAAGTTGATAAAAATACAAATGCAAAACTAAGAAGGTAATGACGTAAATTTTAAAGGGATAGTTAAACCACATTTTTTTAAATTCTCTCATTATTCACTCACTCTCATGCCATCCCAGATGTGTATGACTTTCTTTCCTCGGCTGAACAAAAATATCTCAGTTCTGTAGGTCCATACAATGCAAGTCAATGGTAACCAAATCTTTGACGATCCAAAAAGCACATACATTTATCAAAAATGTAATCCATAAGACTCCAGTGGATAAATCTATATCTTCAGAAGTGATATAATAGGTGTGAGCGAGAAACAGATAAATATGTAAGTCTCTTTTTTTAAACCATAAATATCCACTTTCAAAATGTGAAAGAAAAAGTGAAGATTTTAGTAAAAAAAGGAACAGTTTCTCACACACACATATTATATAACTTCTAAAGTTATGGATTTATCCACTGGAGTCATATGGATTAATTTTATGTTTCCTTTATGTGAGTTTTGGGCCATCTGACCACTAGTCTCTTGCATTGTATGGACCTACAGACCTGAAATATTATTCTAATAATCTTAGTTTGTGTTCAGCAGAGGATAGAATGTCATACACATCTGGGACGGCATAAGTGTGAGTAAATTATGAGATCATTTTCATTTTTGGGTGAAATATCCATTTAAAAACATGTGTTACAATAATATTATTGCAGTTACCTAGATTGATTTGTATGTGTATGTATGTTCATGCAAACTAATATACTGTATTAGGGCTCTGTAAACATATAGACTTAAGTAGTAGATAAACAGAAACAATACAGATAATCAAATAGAATATAGATGCATTAGTTCTCACATACAGAAAACAGTGAGAAACCAGTAAAGAGAAGGGGTGTGCCTTATTGAGGAAGAGAAATCCTGAAAGGCTCCTTTCTCAGTCCAAAATATCTTAGTCTTCAGTGACACAAGGGAATTGAGAGTATTTGGGAGATCTGAAACCGTCTGAGATTATCAGATACTGAATGGACATGTACGTTTTTGGTTTTTGTGGTTGTTGGTGCCACTCCAACTGCTCTGGTCTCCCTCCATTAGAGTCTGTCGTTTTTCTTCTGTGCCACTTCCTTACTGGCTTCTGCTCTCAGTCACTGGATTCTTACTCAATATCATCTCTTTATATAGCTTACAGGGAAGAGAGAGTATATGGGGAATTAGATACTCTAACTATTAAATAGCTGAAGACCATAAACAAGTGAGGGGTCTAGGATTTTCTGTGCAAGGTTTTGCTCACATGTTCATCAGTGGCTTAAAGCTGGTAGAGGTTAAAATACTTTCTCACATGCCAGCTTAATAGGCAGAGACAGCAATAAGTCATTTGTAGGTTGATTTCCCCAAAATGTGTAAATACGTTTGCTCTGTCACTTTTTCAAAACATTGCTCTGATTAACTGAGCATCAGCACGAGACAACAATGGCTCATCCAATTTTGTTTGTACGATCATTGGCAGAAGAGGGAGCATTCGTGAAACCTGTTTGGGGAAAAACACCCTGTTGTTTAGGCAGAGAGAACCCACAGTTTAGCTTGATTGTTAATTTTTGTGACTGATTGGAGTAATACTGATGGAATTATAGGACAGAAATGTCAGTGACATTAAACATCTTTGCTTTGTGCAGAGAACAAATAAAGCAATGAGGTTGTGACAAAATCCTAAAATGGGTCATTTTAGTGATCCACTATAGTATTATGGTGTTATGATTTTGTTGAGAAGGTTTCTAGGGTTGTAAAAAAACTTGAGAAATACAGGGTATACACTTGAAATATACAGTACTGTGAACTCTCAGATCTTTTCTGCACCCCACACATTTGGTTGTATGAATATTATTGTTTGAATAGTAGATGTCCTCTCATTGGCATAGTAAGAGTTTTTGTACTAAGGTCCCATGCAGCTGAACTGTCTCTCTGCAATGTTGTGGTGGCAGTAGAATAGCATGACACTGCATGTGCCCAGGCTGAAGATATCATGGCTGTGTGCCAGTATTTCATGAGTGTACTGGATTACAATCAACGGGAATCTCTTGTTTTTTTAAGTGCTTTAGCAAAATCAACAATTCTCATGTTGAGCTTATGGTTCATGTTCACATCCTCAGGCTATCCTGACTTCTATATGTGGTATGTGATTAGTTTGAGTGTCAATTGCAATGCTTTTGTTATACAGAGGCGCAGATTTCCAATATTTTCAAAACACTTGTTTTTTTTATTTAGTTTTGTTTCCTACACCCCTTTTCAAATAAAACTTAAACCATAGGTTATATGCATTACATTAGCAGTGTTTTGTTTTATTTGCCCCTCCTCCATGTGTTTTGTTTTGTTCCTCCCTCCATATTCAAATAAAATGTTCACCATAGGTTATATGCATTACATTAGCAGTGTTTTGGTTGGTTTTGTGTATGTGTGCATGTGTGTTTTGTGCCCCTGCCCAAACATTCAAATAAAACTCACACCATAAGTTATATGCATCACATTAGCAGTGTTTTGATTTGTTTGTGTGTGTTTTGTGCCCCTGCCCCAATGTTCAAATAAAACTTGTGCCATAGGCAATATGCATCACATTAGCAATGTTTTGTTTTGTTATGCATCACATTAGCAAGGCTAATGTTTATATGCTGACTAATTAATTGGTGGAATTAAATCACTCAACAACATGACAATAATATAGTTCTAGGAATCTCAGACTAAAGTGGCAAGGCAGCTCAATAGTAACTGATTAGATCTAACCTTTAATTCATATTTATTAACTAGACTTTACTCTGACGCATTATCTTCAAGCTCCAATTTCTCTGCATCAGCTCATCCTTGCCACATTCTCGACAAATAACATACGAGGTCAGGAACGCATCAATGTAGGCTAATGTCACGGTGTATTGATTCCACTGCAGTGTGCTTTATCAAGGAGCAGACACTTGGGAATATGCTGGGCTGTGCACACACTGATGGAGGTGGTGTTCTTCATCATTGGTGGAACACCTTCCCCAGCCCCCACGCCACCAACCCAATGTCCCTATGAATTATTCATACTATGCTAATAAGCCTCTAGGGAATTTCAAGGGCCTCTTAAATAGCTGTTCAATGTCCAGTGGTAGCAGTGGGGACAGATCAGGAGACAAAGGAAAGCTGACAGAAATGGTCTTGGCTGAATCTGTACTCTGCACGGGGCCCTTGATACATCGGCTTCCCTGAAGACCCCACGTTTGATGAGCTGATCCATGCTGCTCGGTCACACTGTCCTGCGAGTGTGTGAAAGGGGATCTGAGAAAGAGAAGTAGATGTAAAACTGTCACACATGTGCTGTTCCATGCCACTCCAGGCCTGTGACTCTGACACACTAAATAGATTAGTAATACTTTCAGATCCTTCTACAGCCTAGTGCAGTTTCACCAATGATTTTGTTCAAGCTGACTGAAGTTTCCCATTGAATGACCACATTAGATTAAATTATGTGTTCAAATAATCCTGACTATAATACAGTGGAAACAAATGAATTATAATTATACAAATTTCATTTTGAAAAATGCAGTTTATATCTACATATAGCTACTATATAGCTACAACATTAAAACCACCTACCTAATATTGTGTTGGTCCCCCCTCTTGACTCCAAACAGCATTAACCCGAATCTCAGAATAGCATTTTTGTACACCACAATTGTACAGAGCGGTTATAGGAGTTTCTATAGACTTTGTCTGTTTGAATCTGTCAGTTTGTTGACCTCTCTCATCAACAAGGCATTTTCTGTGTCAAGTGAGATGCCCGCTACCAGAGTCTGATAATTCGCCACTGACCACATGATATTGATGAAACACCTAATGTTATCAGAAGAGCTGCAGCCCCGAATAAACCCAACTTGATCTATATGTATAAGAGATATCATAACTTTACTTAATCGGTTAGCCAGAATTTTTAACAATATTTTTACGTATAGCTGGATTAGGGAAATTGGATGGTAACTCTTACACTTGCTTTGTCCTTTTTAAGAATCAGACTGATTCGGGCTTGTGTCATGGTTGGCGGAAGCTTTCCATTCTTTAATGGTTCCGTATAACCTTCTAACAAAAGTGGAGCCAGTTCTGTAGCACAAGATCAAAAAATTCAGCAGCAAAGCCATCTGGCCCCTTAATTACCTCGCCAAGCTCCTCCAAGGTTATCTCAGAATCAAGAGAATTCTTTTGCAGTTTAGTGAGTTCTAATGGTTCCACAAAGTTTCTAATGTCTTCATCAGTAACGAAGATATGGAACTATAAAGATCAAGATAAAATTCTTTAAAAGCATTATTAATATCAATGGCTGAGGTAAATGTTTAATCACCAGCGGATTTCACTGAGAGAATGGTAGAAAAAGACTCTCTCTGCTTTATATATCTAGCCAAAAGCTTGCTTGCTTTGTCCCCCGACTCAAAGTATGACTGTCATGCCCTGAATAGCCAAAACTCCACCTTCTGCAAATTGTTTTATTATACAGTGGGTACGGAAAGTATTCAGACCCCCTTAAATTTTTCACTCTTTGTTATATTGCAGCCATTTGCTAAAATCATTTAAGTTCATTTTTTTTCCTCATTGTACACACAGCACCCCATATTGACAGAAAAACACAGAATTGTTGACATTTTTGCACATTTATTAAAAAAGAAAAACTGAAATATCACATGGTCCTAAGTATTAAGACCCTTTGTTCAGTATTTAGTAGAAGCACCCTTTTGATCTAATACAGCCATGAGTCTTTTTGGGAAAGATGCAACAAGTTTTTCACATCTGGATTTGGGTATCCTCTGCCATTCCTCCTTGCAGATCCTCTCCAGTTCTGTCAGGTTGGATGGTAAACGTTGGTGGACAGCCATTTTCAGGTCTCTCCAGAGATGCTCAATTGGGTTTAAGTCAGGGCTCTGGCTGGGCCATTCAAGAACAGTCACGGAGTTGTTGTGAAGCCACTCCTTCGTTATTTTGGTGGTGTGCTTAGGGTCATTGTCTTGTTGGAAGGTGAACCTTCGGCCCAGTCTGAGGTCCAGAGCACTCTGGGAAGGTTTTCGTCCAGGATATCCCTGTACTTGGCCGCATTCATCTTTCCCTTGATTGCAACCAGTCGTCCTGTCCCTGCAGCTGAAAAACACCCCCACAGCATGATGCTGCCACCACCATGCTTCACTGTTGAGACTGTATTGGACAGGTGATGAGCAGTGCCTGGTTTTCTCCACACATACCGCTTAGAATTAAGGCCAAAAAGTTCTATCTTGGTCTCATCAGACCAGAGAATCTTATTTATCTTATATGATCAACATGGCGCCGCAGATGGCTGCCTCAGTGTGGAGCTCTTCAATTCTTTTGTTGTTTTTGTTAGTTTGTCCTGTGTTTAGCAATCTTTTACCAATCAGTTTTACCAGGGACGAACTGCTGAACATTCGGCAGCACATACCAGATCATCTTTTCCTGGTTTTTCAATATTCGGACGTTTTGCTGGACATTTTAGTTGGAGGCGCTGCTGTGTTGTTTAGATGCGCTACGAGACGCAGGTGAGGGAGACGAGCTGGCGCGCTGGTTAAACTCTGTCAGCGCGGCGTTCGAACAGCACTGCCGAGCATTCATCTCGCAAATCTCCGCTCTCTTCCCAACCAAATGGACGAACTACATCTCCTCACACATACTAATAAGGACTTTTCAAACTCTGCTGCGCTGTGCTTCACTGAAACCTGGCTGAGTGAAGCCATTCCGGACAGCGCATTACATCTGCCGGGCTTCCAGCTGTTCAGAGCGGATCGCATCGCGGAGTTAACGGGGAAAACGAGAGGCGGTGGAACATGCTTTTACATCAACGAAAGTTGGTGTACAGATGTAACAACACTAAAGAGGATGTGCTGTCCTAATCTGGAAGCGCTCTTTATTAACTGTAAGCCGTTCTACTCGCCGCGGGAGTTTTCTTCGTTTATTCTGGTGAGTGTTTACATTCCTCCTAACGCGTCTGGGAACTTAGCGCTGCAACAGCTGGCTGATCAAATCTCAGACACAGAACAACAATACCCGGACTCAGTCATTATTATTCTTGGGGACTTTAACAAAACAAATCTCACACGTGAACTGCCCAAATACAGACAGCACATTACATGCCCCACCAGAGACAGGAATATATTGGATCACTGCTATACAACATTAAAGGATGCATATCGCTCTGTCCCACGTGCAGCTTTGGGACTCTCTGATCACTGTCTGGTTCATCTTCTCCGACCTACAGGCAGAAATTAAAATCATCAAAGCCAGTTGTAAGGACTATAAGGAGATGGACTATTGAAGCAGAGCTGGAACTACAAGCCTGCTTTGACTGCACTGATTGGAGTGTTTTTGAAGCTGCAGCTACAGACCTGGACGAGCTCACAGATACTGTTACATCATACATCAGTTTCTGTGAGGATATGTGCATCCCTACTAGGACATTTTTGTCATTCAACAATGACAAACCATGGTTCACAGGGAAACTCAGACAGCTTCGTCATGCCAAAGAGGAGGCTTACAGGGGTGGGGATAGAGTCTTGTATAATCAGGCCAGGAACACACTGAATAAGGAAATCAGAGTGGCTAAAAGAAGCTACTCTGAGAAGCTGAAAAGCAAGTTTTCAGCTAACGACCCTGCATCAGTGTGGAGTGGCCTGAAACAACTTACTTATTACAGGACTCCTACCCCCAACCCTGTGGCGGACCAACGACTGGCTGACGACCTGAATGTGTTTTACTGCAGATTTGAAAGGCCCGATTTCACACCCCAAATGCACTCGGACCTTCATTTCACACAACCATTAACACCTCCTGCAACCCCCCTCCTCCCCTCTCCTGCTACACTACCTGCACTCAAGATCTGTGAGGACGATGTGTGCTGTGTCTTTCGGAAGCAAAGGACAAGGAAGGCTCCAGGACCAGATGGCATCTCACCAGCTTGCCTTTGTTCCTGTGCTAACCAACTGGCCCCCATCTTCACTCAGATCTTCAATAGATCACTGGAGCAGTGTGAAGTCCCATGCTGCTTCAAACGCTCAGTTATTATCCCCGTCCCTAAGAAACCTAAAATCACAGGACTTAATGACTACAGACCTGTCGCCCTGACATCTGTGGTCATGAAGTCATTTGAGAGACTGGTGTTGGCCCACCTGAAGGACATCACTGGACCCTTTCTGGACCCCCTTCAATTTGCTTATCGAGCAAACAGGTCTGTGGATGATGCAGTCAACATGGGTTTGCATCATATCCTGCAACATCTGGACAGACCGGGGACATACGTAAGGATCCTTTTTGTGGACTTCAGCTCGGCTTTCAACACAATCATACCAGATATACTCCGGACTAAGTTAAACCAACTCCCTGTTCCCACCTCTACCTGTCAGTGGATTACCAGCTTTCTGACAGACAGGCAGCAGCTTGTGAGGCAGGGAAAATTCACTTCCACCACCTGTACCATCAGCACTGGTGCCCCCCAGGGATGTGTGCTCTCCCCACTTCTCTTCTCCCTGTACACCAATGACTGCACCACCAAGGACCCCTCTGTCAGGCTCCTGAAGTTTGCAGACGACACCACTGTCATCGGCCTCATCCGAGATGATGAGTCTGCATATAGAAAGGAGGTTGAACGGCTGGCTTTCTGGTGCAGTCAAAACAACCTGGAGCTGAACACGCTCAAAACAGTGGAGATGATTGTGGACTTTAGGAGGAACACCTCAACATTGTCCCCCCTCACCATTCTAAACAGCACTGTGGCAGCAGTGGAGTCATTCAGGTTCCTGGGCACTACCATCTCAAAGGACCTGAAGTGGGAGATACACATCGACTCCATTGTGAAAAAGGCCCAGCAGAGGTTGTACTTCCTTCGCCAGCTGAGGAAGTTCAACCTGCCACCAGTGCTGCTGAATCAGTTCTACTCAGCAGTCATTGAGTCTGTCCTCTGCACTTCAATAACTGTCTGGTTTGGTGCAGCTATGAAATCAGACATCAGAAGACTACAAAGGACAGTTTGGTCTGCTGAGAGGATTATTGGTTGCCCCTGCCCCCCTTCAAGAACTATACACTTCCAGAGTGAGGAAAAAGGCTGGTAAAATCACTCTGGACCCCACTCACCCTGCCCACTACCTTTTTGAACTGTTGCCTTCTGGCCGGCGCTTCAGAGCTCTGAACACCAGAACCGTCAGACACAGGAACAGTTTTTTCCCCAGGCCATCCATCTAATGAACAATTAAATTGCCCCATTGAGCAATAATTATGTGCAATACACAGTTTAATTTTAATTTATATTATCCAACATATCCACTTCTGCCATTACTTACATTGCTCTGTACATAATATACAGGTTTTTGTTCTTTATATAACAGATTGTATTAGATTTGCACTACGTGTGTGTGTATGTGGGTATGTATGAAGGTGAGTGTATGTACGTATATGTATAATTATTTATTTTGTGTTCTTTTTTGTTTTTAATTACCTATGTCTTGCTGCTGTTTTTGGTATTGTTTGTATTGTTGTTGACTGGAAGCTCCTGTCACCTAGACAAATTCCTTGTATGTGTAAGCATACTTTGCAATAAAGCTGATTCTGATTCTGATTCTGATCTTGGAGTCCTTCAGGTGTTTTTTAGCAAACTCCATGCGGGCTTTCATGTGTCTTGCACTGAGGAGAGGCTTCCGTCGGGCCACTCTGCCATAAAGCCCCGACTGGTGGATGGCTGCAGTGATGGTTGACTTACTACAACTTTCTCCCATCTCCCGACTGCATCTCTGGAGCTCAGCCACAGTGATCTTTGGGTTCTTCTTTACTTCTCTCACCAAGGCTCTTCTCCCCCGATAGCTCAGTTTGGCCGGACGGCCAGCTCTAGGAAGGGTTCTGGTCATCCCAAACGTCTTCCATTTAAGGATTATGGAGGCCACTGTGCTCTTATGAACCTTAAGGGCAGCAGAATTTTTTTGTAACCTTGGCCAGATCTGTGCCTTGCCACAATTCTGTCTCTGAGCTCTTCAGGCAGTTCCTTTGACCTCATGATTCTCATTTGCTCTGACATGCACTGTGAGATGTAAGGTCTTATATAGACAGGTGTGTGGCTTTCCTAATCAAGTCCAATCAGTATAATCAAACACAGCTGGACTCAATTGAAGGTGTAGAACCATCTCAAGGATGATCAGAAGAAATGGACAGCATCTGAGTTAAATATATTAGTGTCACAGCAAAGGGTCTGAATACTTAGGACCATGTGATATTTCAGTTTTTCTTTTTTAATAAATGTGCAAAAGTGTCAACAATTCTGTGTTTTTCTGTCAATATGGGGTGCTGTGTGTACAATAATGAGGAAAAAAATGAACTTAAATGATTCTAGCAAATGGCTGCAATATAAAGAGTGAAAAATTTAAGGGGGTCTGAATACTTTCCGTACCCACTGTATCTGTATTTAAATTGGGTTAATTCTCTGAGGCCATCAGATGACATTTGGCACTTCAGCTCTGCCTTGACACTTTTAATATTCCCTTCCAACTCCCTCTCAAGCCACGCCCACAGAGGATCCTGAGGACCATTTGGTCTCCATATAGACATTGAATTTCAGCCTTTAGCATTAATTGGAATTCAGGATTTTGCAAAAGGGATACATTAAGCGCCAACTATATGATTTATTTTTCTCTGTATGTGGCAATACCTCTAAACTCACCAGGGTGTGATCTGAGACTAAAATGTTTCCAATTGAACAATCAACAACAGATGAAATGAGGGTTGATATATATAAAAAAAACTATTCTAGAATAAATCTTATGGACTGATAAAAAAAAATTTATAGTCCCTACCAGATGTGTTCAAAAGTCTCCAGATATCTGTAAGACCAAGATTTTTACACATCTTGTGAAGCATCAATGTTGCTCTAGGGGGCTTACACACTTTTGCTTTACTATGATCAAGGACTGAATCCATCAAAATATTAAAGTCTCCTCCCATTATTATATCTTGAGGGGTGCCAATAGCTTGCAACATCCTTTCAAATTCTATAAAAAAGCCCTGATCATCAGCGTTTGGTGTGTAAATATTAGCCAAAATCAACCTATGCCCCTGAATTTCTGCTAAAACATTAATGACTCTTCCTAATTTATCTTTAATCTGTTTGAAACATTTGAATTGTAGATGTTTACTTATCATTGTAATGACTCCCCTGCTCTTACTTGAGCCAGCACTAAAGAAAACATGTCCACCCCATATCTTCAGCAACCCTGATCATCAGCGTTTGGTGTGTAAATATTAGCCAAAATCAACCTATGCCCCTGAATTTCTGCTAAAACATTAATGACTCTTCCTAATTTATCTTTAATCTGTTTGAAACATTTGAATTGTAGATGTTTACTTATCATTGTAATGACTCCCCTGCTCTTACTTGAGCCAGCACTAAAGAAAACATGTCCACCCCATATCTTCAGCAATTGTTCAGCTTCCTGTGGGGAAAGACGCAATTATTGAAGAAATGCTATATCCTATTTCTTACATTTAAGAAAATAAATAACTTTTGTTCTTTTAATGGGGTGTCCCAACCCATTCACATTCCACATGGAGAGAGACAATTCACTCATATTAACATTTTGAAATATATAAAAAAAATGTATTGTAAAAAATACAATTATAATGACTACATTATGACATTAGTGCAATAGTCAAACCCCGAACTTCCCCCAGAACTAAACAAACAGAAAAAAGAAAAACAACAGCACCAACCGGAGTCCATACCTCTAAACTCAAACAGTCCATGAATGCCTACGAGAGCCCCCGTGACAACTTTGCCATCGAATTGCTTAAGTCTTTTGGTTCTATACAAATTTTGTGAGACACAATTACACAACAGAAAATCATTTCTAAAACAAACTCCAGCCAATAGGAGGCATAAGCACGAAGAACTTACAGATTCATCCACAAACTGTCCCGAAGGAGTGTTATTCCACAAAAGAAACTCCAGCCGCTAGGCAGAACCAGCACAAAGAGAAACAAAGAAGGTGCTCAGTTTCCTCTTACAGTCAAGTGAATGTTCAGTGAGTCAGGCCCACTCGGCTGCATAGAGAGCATCACACAATAACCTACTCATTCCATTGACTTTATGATGGACATCACTTGCTGTGGGCATGTAAAAATTGTTGCCATCCTTAGTATCTATTCTCAATATGGCCAGGAACATCAGTGCAAAAGCGACCTTCCGTTGATGTAAGAGTCTTGCAAAGTCTGGGAACAAGAAAATGTTCCTACCAAGAAAGCCTTCCTTTACTCGCATAACACAAGATCTTTATCGGATGATTTCAGATATTTGGTCAGAATTGATTGGGCCTGTCTCCATCCACGGATCTCCAACTGGAACTCTGTGAGCTCGCTCTATTTCCTGCTAATGGCCTGTTATGTCAAGCAGACTCGGGAAGAGCCTGTCTACACCTGTCCCTCTGTGTAGGATTTTTTTATGAGAATTATTTAAAGTAGTTTAAGAAGTTCTGAAAATTTGTATTGTAATAGTAATGTTTCACGTTATTAATGTCCTGACTTTATATTGTGTTCAATTGAATGCAAGTTCAATCTATTTGCTCTCTCTCTCTCTCTCTCTCTCTCTCTCTCTCTCTCTCTCTCTCTCTCTATCAGCACAGCATTAAAATCCCCTGCCTAATTTTGTGTAGGTCCCCCTTGTGCCACCAAAACAGCGCCAACCTGCATCTCAGAATAGCATTCTGAGATACTATTCTTCTGCACCGTGTGGTCATCTGAGTTACCATAGACATTGTCAGTACAAACCAGTCTGGCCATTCTCTGTTGACCTCCCTCATCAACAAGGCATTTCCATCCACAGAACTGCCCTTCAATGGATGTTTTTTTGTTTGTGCCAAAAACAAAAACATCAAGTGAACAGCAGTTCTGCGGATGAAAACGCCTTGTTGATGAGACAACATTTACATTATCATTTACAACAAATATGTTTTTATGTACTTATATAAAAAGTTAAGTGGCACCAAACAGTCATTTTCATAATGACTGTCGATGAGTTTGGAATTGCATACAACCATACTACTCTTACTATTCCTGCCATATATGGAAGTAATAGTATATAATCTGAACTCAACCTGTTTCTAAACAGGTTTCCATCCATCTTCCATTGGTTGAACAAAACAGATAGTCCCGCCCTGAAATCACACCATCGGTTGAGCCAATAAACATTATTCAACTTCTATAGTGAGTGGGGGAGACCACAGCAAATTTTTGTTTTGTTTACCCATTTGTTCCAACAGAAAAAGAAAAAAAAAAATCCACTATTATGTTTCCACAAGAGGAAAATACAGAGAGCAGTGGATTAGAAGATGCCAAATTTACTGTCACTCCCTCACTACAAGGAGCTGTATTAGACATTCCATCGCAGATGTGATAACTAGTTTTTTTTTTTTTTTTTATAATTCCAGGGAAATATGAATTCTTCTGTTAAAACTAATGTATTATTTGAGCTGCAAAGTTGTTTAAATCTAATAATTTTACAGTAATTTTAGGGTTTGTTGACATTATATTGTCATGGCAACGAAAGTTGAAAAATTGCCATAACTTTACACAGAAAAGGTTAGTTATCCATCAACTTAAATCATGTTAACACACACATTGTCTACGTCTTGTGGCTATTCTTTTGAAACAGTGAGTATTTTAATGTTTACGGATTGGCCTCAATCACTTCCATTGTAAGTGCCTCACTGGAACCCAGATTTTAGCTTTTTTAAAGAAAAAGAGGGCCGAGTTTAAATACATTTTTGTGGTAATCAATATTATGCCACAAACGCTGTCAATTGAGATTATCTTGTATTGAACCGGAAATATTCCTTTAATGTTAACTGGGAAAGGAATAAATAAAAAATAAAAATGCACACATCATCGGTAAGTTGTAGTATGTAGTTAAATACATTTATTAAGTATATTGTGTCTTGTGAGAGAACAGAAAGTTTGTTCGGTTCATGAAAGAGAATATTTCCCTTTCTCTTTCTATGCACATAAAGCATTCACTGGGCCTATAAGATCATTTTTTAGGTATGCTCCAGACGCCCGGTTGCATTGTGAAGCACAATGTTTGGATGGACCAACAGAGTTAGTGGGGCTATAATAAAGCAGGCCAAACATAAAAGCCTTTCACAGATGCCCATAGTTCTCCCAGATTGGCTTGTTGGCTGGAAGGGGTGAAAGGCCTGACCTGGTAGCTGTGGAGGAAGAAGCCAGTCGTTAGCAGAAGGGTAGGGGGCTGGTGCTCCCGCCTGATCTTAGAACAGCTCCTTCCTCTACAGCTCCATTACTATGTCAATCCCAGGGAAAAAAAACGGAGCCTGCCTGGGCCCAGCAGTGGGCCGGATCCATATGGAGCTGCCGGGACCTGGAATGAATAGTGAATGGAGCGGCTGCTGCTGGAATCTGCCTCCCAGCCTTTGTGAACAGGATGACCAAAGACAAGAGGGAGCTTTTGCAGATGGCCGAGGCTATAAATAGGTAGCTAGTCTATCTCCTTGCTGTCAGTCTGTCTATCTGTCTCTCTTTCTCTGCTCCCCAACTTGCCAAGACTGCAGTGCACTCAAAAATAAAGCATTTGTGGTGACATATCACATGTTAAGATGCAGCCGCAGGGCTAATGGCATGACATCTTTTTTACTTAAAATTAATGTGCGAACACATAGATAAACAAGTCTAGAAGGGGAACATCCTTGGGCTGTTTAAACAAGGAAACATTGTGATCGGAAATCAAATGTCTTGCAGATGGACTTTAAAATTATAGCTTAATCTACGCATGTTGTCCAGATTGAGGGTTCTTTGTCATTAAACTAAGCCTTAGTATTGAAGCCCATCTGGCCATGTGTATGCGCACACTCAAGCATGTGTCTTTGATTGTGCGTGCTTGCATGCTGTGACTATGTATGTCAGAGAAGACACGGATGGCTATGTTCAGAACAGCAAATGATCATACTATTCTTACTATTTTTGCAGTATACATATATATATATATATATATATATATATATATATATATATATATATATATATATATATATATATATATATATATATATCTCATACATACAGTATATACACTGTGCACAGCATGCAAATAGTCTGTAATACCTGGATAACCTGCCCTTCCATTATTTGGTTGGACTGCTAAAAGTTAAGACATTTTTATTTCCAAGATGTTAACTGGACGTCACTCGCTTGCAACATGTTTAAGTCATGTGACAACAATGCAGCATGCTAAACATTTATTGTTGAATAATACCCACTGTTTCGCTTTAGAGATGCCAGTCAATTAAAATATTGATAATTTTTCTAATGAGATTTCTAGAGTTAGTCGCAAGAGTTCTGATATTTAGTGCTCTATATGTACTTATTGTCCTGTCAAAATGCATTTAGTTCCTTCTTGGAAAGAAAACTAATGAAATCCTTTCACAGTATAAAGATAGAAATGTGCTAAAATGGCACCAATTTAAGTAACATTGAGCAATTCACAGAGTCTAAGTGGGAGGTTGACTAATTGAAAGAACTAATCCACATAGGTTGATTCAGTGCAATGCACATTAAATCTCTTAAACCCTCCACAATATTAATTCTTTATTTAATTCTCCACAATATTAATGTTCCAGTAGACTGTGGCTATCCACTTTGCAACAGCAATAATGAAGCTGCAGGGCATCACTGCAATTACTGAAAAACATTTACTGAACATATCGTATGCGTTTAGAAGACATGGAAAATGATACACAAGTCACACCAGACTTCTTTTATGATGCTTTTGGGTCCTTTTTTACGGTTTAAAGTGAGTCACTATTCGCTATTGGAGTGGAATTGAGTAGACGAACCAGAATATTCAATAAAAGTTTTCCTTTTGTGTTCTGCAGAAGAAAAATCACAAGAGTAAATAATGACAGAATTTGCACTAATCCTTTGAGCTAGTATTCCATTCCAAACAAATCCCATGCGTCTCAAGCATGCTTTTTAAAGTTGTGTTGTGAAGTACTTTTCCCTCTTATCTGCTCTGTACTGAGACCCCCAGGCTCTGGTCTTTTAAACACAAATGTATTTAAACACATGCACACTAATGTGTTGTGGTTGCAGAATAGCACCTAAGATAGTCATTACAAGTGAAGTTTTTCTCTGGAGCCCAGCTGTAAATACTAGTCTGTGTGATTTCAGGATGGTCCACATCAGGACCACACAGGGAAACATAATTGCACAGACTGTCTGGCCACAGTGCCGCACCATGGTTAGATAAGATGGCACCTGGCCTGGCATGGATGGTCACATGTGTTTCTCTTAGAATCACAAGAGATGAAAAGTGAGTGAGAGAGTGAGTTGATTGTCCAGAAAAAGAGAGCATGAATTGTACACCCACAGCCCACAACAATGAAATCCCTAAACAAAGCAGCCATGTGGTCAGTGCAGGTGGCCTGAACCAATAACTCAATAGGCTTAGTTTGATTACATCAAACAGTAAAACTTGTTTGGTAAAGCTATGTAACATGATAATTGTAGAAATAGAAGTCCATAGTAGAAAGTAGACATTTTATGTTTAATAATCATCTCATTCCAATAATAGTTACACTGATATACTGAAGACATTTATGAAAGTCTGTTCAAGATTGTGACAAACTCTATGCATTTAAATTAAAGACAGTATGGGAAATCCACAATAGAGGACATGCTGTTGAGCCATTGCCAATTCAATACAATCTAATGGGAAGATCTGAATTCCAGTAATGCATGTTACTGGGTAGAGGACAAATAATATGGACATGAAACTTTTCTATGCGAAAAGATTTTAGGTTAAAATGTATATTGGGGAAACTGAGGCTAGTTGTCACAAGGGAAAGTTGTTGCACTATATCTCAGTGGTTTTGAGGTTTTAATAGGAAGTTTAACAGCACGTTTGATTGTGACAACTTACCCCATGTACACTAGTGTGACAACCAATATGCTGGTAATTAACTTAATTTTTTCTTTGGCAATAACGCTGGAAATATTCAGTTGTTTTTTAAAGCCAAGTCTATAAGGTATGTGGCTACATAGAAATGGACTTTCAATATAAACCTCAATGAGAATGTCACTGGAGTGAATGGAGTGTTACTGGTTGAATACAAGTGAAGCTCAATCAACAGCATTTGTGGCATTATGTTGATAATCACAAAAAAATTATAATTTTCGACTCGTCCCTTCTAAACAACAAATAAATAAAAATCAAGAATATAGTGTATAGTGAGGCACTTGCAATGGAAGTAAATGGGGCCAGACCATAAATGTTAAAATACACTGCATTTCAAAAGTATAGCCACAAGATTTACCAGCATTACAGCATTTACCAGATTACATTGTTTACCAGCGTTACGCAGTCATTACAAATAAGTTATGATATTGGATATAACTTTACACAGATATAGAGTTGAAATACATATTTGTTGTAATCAATATTATGCCACAATTGATGTCAATTGAGCTTCACTTGTACTGAATCTGCAAATCCTTTAAAAGTGTGACAACTAGCCCCAGTCTCCCCTATGTATCTTTTCTTTCTTTAAAATGAAGTATAGCATGTCACACTGCAGGACACTATTGTCACAGCTTGAAATGTCACCTGTTTCCTCAGAGTCTGGTCAGTGGCACGTGGAGCTTTGACATTGGGCTGTTCAGGCTGTGTATAATGGCTCAGCTCCTGAGCTGTGTGCATGAGGTGTTTAGCCACTCACAGCATCTGTGAGGGTAGGAGACCTCCTGCCATACAGTTTAGTCCAGCCTGAGTGGCAGACTGCAAGGAGAGGGCAGATGGGCTGGGAATCAAGTCCCTCATTCTTGTCTTCTTTTTCATTGTATCTATTTGAGCAACAATTTGCTGCATTGGCTATTCTAACTAGTTGATCTTTTGTTTACTATTCAAAAGGCAAATATGCAGGCCTCTTTCAGCTCCAGAATTCATTGCAACAGGCATTAAATGTTCTTGAGAGTGCACCAAATGTATTAGCATAGGCATTTCTAATGGTGGCTGCTTTGCATGTCCAAATATGAAAACTACTCAAAAATATACAGTTTAAATGACATTTGTAACAAGGAGTATTTCCTTTAAATTGTTTATGGGAATATGAGAAGTAGCCATAAAAAGTATTTTGACACTTCTGGACACTTAGGTTACACTTACAACTATTGACCTGCGGCAGTTACGTTTGACAACCAGAAAGTGTCCAAATACGTTTAGTTTTAAAAGGAATATTCTGGGTTCAATACAAGTTAATTTTAATCGACAACATTGGTAGCATAATACTGATTACCACAAAATTATTTTTTTAAAATTTACTGTTATTAAAAAAAAAAAAAGGCACAAATCTGGGTTCCTGTGAGGTACTTACAATGGAAGTTAATGGGTGCCAATCCATTAATGTTAAAATACCCACTATTTCAAAAGCCTAGCCACAAGACAAACAATATGCATGTTTACATAATTTTAGTGCGATAAATCACTTACTAACCTTTTCTGTGTAACGTTATAGCCAATTTTACAGCTTTGTTGCCACGACGATGTAACGTCAAATTCTAAAACAAGTTTATAGATCAAATAATACATGAGTTTTAACAGAATCATTAAAGTAAGAGCTTTTATAAAATTAGTAGCTTCACATTTCTGTGTTTAAACCATTCAAAAACTGGCCCCATTCACTTCCATTGTAAGTGCCTCACTGTAACCTCAATTTATTTATTTTTAAAGAAAAGGTTTCTTATTCTTTATTTTTTCGGGGTTTCAACATTATGCCACAAATGCTGTCGTTTTAGCTTAATTTGTATTGAACCTGGAACATATCTTCAATTTTGAACAATATATAATTTTATTATTTGAAACTTAAGCTTTGCTTCTATGTTTTTAAAATAAATTCCACGTACTTTCATGCATGTCGTTATATTAAGCAAAGACATGTCCAAATACTTTTTGTGGTCACTCTAAACTTGTCGGTTTTGTGGTGATTTTGTACCAATTCGTAAGTTAATTTGTATGAAATAGTACGAGTTATACACCCACCTTCCCTTGTGTCCTTGTAGTTCCTGATGTGGCATTTGTTCTATGTTAATCCAAAACTGCTTTTGTCGTAACTTTTAATCACTAACCAAAACCCCATCCCTAAACCTAACCATATAGTGGGTACGAATTCACCATGTCATAATATTGTGACGAATTCTCATGTTGGAAAATTGTCTATTAGCACAAAATTGTCTTTGTCTATCATTGTGTTGAGACCCCTCCTCTTAGCAGAAACTTGATCAGTGGTGCAATAACTGTAAATCAAAAGCCTCTTTGGCATTATCTAGTTCCCCTTCTGGCTCTGTAGGTTAGAACAGATGTTGGAAATGAGGACAAAATGGATCTCCCCCCACAGAGAGAAGCTTTCCTTGCCATCGGTAATGGGGGCTCCTTGAAATGTTAATGTCCACAGTGAGTGTGGTCCAGGCTTGCATAGATATGGTGGGAATACACTGTGGTCTCCGCAAACCTCCTTTTGTCATAAGTTCTATTAAGAATGCTCTGTAAGAAACATCTGAGACCCCAGTGAGAGAAAAACAAAGTCTATAAAAGAAAGACAAAAGCTCAAATTAAATCTCTCTCACAAACTGAGTAGGGGTGTATGAAGGAATCCAGTTAAACCAAGATGGATATCCATACAAATTATAGAGACATATATAAGGACACTATAACACTGTATGGATAAGGAGTCACTACAGGGTTAGAATGCTTAAAGACCCCATGAAATTGCTTGACACATGCAGTTAACTTTCATTTGTTGAAACAATGGTTTATGCCAACTTTTAAAATACATCATTTATTAGGGCTGCACGATTTGGACAAAACGTCATATTGCGATTATTTTTAAAAATATTGCGATTGCGATTTGAACTGCGATAATGATGGTAATGTTTTCCACAAAACATTTACCACAAAGCTGCAAAAAGGCTACTGGGGTTTTCACACTTGAGCCCTCTTAAAAAGAACCAAACTGAGACCTTTTTTCAGTTCAACCACAAACAAATTAATATGTAAACTGTGAAAAAGTCTTCTTCGTATCCAAATGTTACCATCCTCCATGTTCCTCTTTTTGTCGATTTTGTGATAGGGTCTCAGCACACTAATCATCATCATTAGTTTTTGAAACACAGTCAACTTGAATATTAGGGATGCTCCAATCAGGATTTTAACATCTGATACCAATCTCAAATTTTCTTTTCATCTCATCAATCGATGCTGATCATTTAACTTTTATTATCAGCTCTGTCAAAACTGGTTATATGTAAGTTTGCTGCTCAATGTCACTGTTAACTACATTTCCCTGTTGGTAAAACCATAGTTGTTGCCTAGTTTTTGTTGTCAGTCAATAATTCAGTATACAAAAAATATAATTTTAAAATATAAATGTTATTCTTCATTCTAGGACTTAAAAACTAGTAGGCTTATACAAACTATTCTTTACTGTATATAAGATAGTCCTAAAGAATGAGGCTTAATTTCAAACTGAAGTTGAACTGATAACCCATTGGTGTAATTCAACTTAAAGTGAAAGTTCTGGTTAGTTTTTCACCATTTCATTCAATTATTTTTATTCATTATTTTATTATATTTAATATAGCAATGCATTATATTATAGTAACAAAATATTTGATATAGATTTATTATATGCGTGTTCCTTTTCATTTTGTTGGATGTTGGTAATATTAATATTCACTTGTTTCCGCGGGGAGTGTAATAAAGGCGACACGCTCTCTCGTGAGTTAAATAAATGACAGGAGAATGAAGAGATGTTTCTGGACTCTACTGGTGTTACTGTTAATGCTGTTAATGTAGCAATCATTTAATAAATATGTTTGAATTGTATCTCATCTTGTATTCCGCGATATTATGATGATACCTGTGCCTTGCGGAGACTGAGATGCTGCTACCGCATACAATAATAAAAAACGCTTAACGCAAGACACGCCAGTTTAGTGTAAATAAAGCGTTTGGTTCCGTTTGCTTATGTGCACTAAACTCGGAGCACTTCTGTTACTCTAAGCATGAGAGGGAGTTGTGGAGCACAGAACCGCTCTGAAAACACTGCAACATTGCGCTAACTTAATACAGACTGGACAGAGCAGCGCAAATAAACTTTGAAGGGAGCAGACTATTTATTTATTTAATTAAATAGCAGCCCTTTGCAATTTAATAATCGCACAAGGTCATATCGTGGTTTCGATTTTATTTCGATTAATTGTGCAGCCCTATCACTTATCTATGATAACACTATGAACACTAGGGATTTTCACGAGTAGTCGAATATTCGTTATGCAATAATTATTCGACTAGTAAAAATACTTTTCGAATTTAGTAAAATTTAGCTTTACTGGCCATATATACAGTGAGATGCATGTTAAATCCTGAACACACAAACTAAAACTGGCAGTTATAACAGAATGCACTGGGTGGTGCCGTTGAGTGTGGACACAAGTTGATCACATTTGTTGAGCAAACGATTCTGTCAGTATGTTCAGATGGACACCAAAAAAGGGGGTTATTGTGAGAATGCAGCTTACTGTGAGAAAGCAGGGATCCTGTTTAAATGTACTGGATAAGCGGTGTACACTTTACTCTCTGTTGAGCGGAGGAGGGTGGGGCCAGGCTGGAACAATGCACGCCCGGTCCCCAAAAAGCACGATGGTTTGAGAGAACTACTGCTCTGTCATTCTCTCTCTCTCGATCTGTCGTCACCAGCCACCTTTATTCCTCACGTGCCAACATCAGGCTGATTGGGGACCGGGCGCGCATTGTTCCAGCCCGGCCCCGCCCTCCTCCACTCTACACTCTCTTATATGTGCAGCTCATCAGAAAGCAGCGTCCCCGTAGCAACGTAATACCCACGACGCTTCTGTAAACAACAAACATGGCATCCGAGAAAGACTTTGCTGGCTGAGGTAAGGGACATCCCATCATTTAAACTGGTGTTTCCAAATGAGTATAGTTTCCAGAGGACATGGATATGCTTGTTTTTCTCCAAATTTTTTTTTACTTACTATTATATGTCAAGTGTTTATTTTTGTCCTGCTTGTTTACTGCGTCAGTCTACTTCATTAGGGGTTTCTTTTTCTTCGCTTTGCGTGAGCTTAAATGCTTTCATTCTGTTCTTTTTTGTTTTCACGCATTGCTTGTTTTTTGTTTTTTTATGGTGACAAAACCTTTTACTAAAAATTTTTATATTTTACAACGCCTCTTTCTCATTAATTACCTTCATTTAAAGGGCACCTATTATGGCATTTAAAATGCTCCTAATATGGTTTTGGGAGTCCCCAACAACAGTTTTACATGCATGCAATGACAAAAAACACTTTTGTTGTCTTATAATATGCATTTATGTTTACCTGATTTGCTCACTGACTCCCAAATGATTCGTTCAACGACTCATTTTTCCAAACCCCTCCTTTGCGTGACGCTAATCTGCGGTGATTGGTCAGATGACCCAGTCAGTTGTGATTGGTATACTCTGTGCAGAGATTGTCGGAAACGGAACGCCCATCACCGCTTTGTAGTAAAAAAATCTAAATCAGAGAAGGAATCTGAGCTGATTTATGTTAGCGATCATAGCCCAAAGTTCGGTGGTAAACACCCAATCAGTTATTGTTTGCGTTAGCCCAACGCATAAACATATTGGTAAAGCACTGCATTACTACAAGTTATTGCTCTATTCTTTATGACAACTCCAATAACATCGACAAACATTTCACATATTTCAAAAAAATTGACATTGGAGACCTAGAAGCTGCGCTGAGCGTAATTTACACAACACACACAAATACTTATTAAGCATGCTAAAAAACACATAAAAGCAACAATTATTAATAATACTTACAGGTTGTGATTCGGAGGAGGAAGCTGATCCAAATAAACTTGGTACTGAACCTTCCTTCAGTATCAACCGGCTCGCGAATCCACACTTGAAAGCATTCATGTTCGTAAAGCAATCGTCATTAAAATGACACGAACACAGCACAAGGTTCGGGCTGTACTTGTGTGGTATAGTTGTAAATATAAACTCTAGCCACTGATTCTTCACATGCTCGTCCCTGGGCAGTGAATAAAAGGTCGCTTTTGATATGCACTTCAGAACACAGCGTCTTGTTTTCGACATGATGTTTTCAAGTTTTCCCTGGTGTCTGCGCGCGCAATGAGTGGGCGTGGACAATTTGATCATTTTTCGTCTTGACGTCACAACAAAAAGGAAAATGACTCATTGGAAAAACGATTCATTACATTGACTCAGAGTCGACTCCTACTTTTGAGAGACAATAACTTTTTTTACGGTTAAATTTATATAACATATATAAAACTTTGTAGGATGTTTTTGTTCACTTAAATCTATGTTACACACTACATGAAAGGTAATTTTCTTAATTCCATAATAGGTGCCCTTTAAATAATAGAATATTCCAAAATACATTTTTATGAGCTTAAATATTCGAATACCAAATTATTGATGACTGCCCATCCCTAATAAACACTACATGAATCTGATTCCAAAAAATAATAGGGAGACATAATAACAGAAATTAAAAGAATAAAAAGTTATTTTCAATACAATGATCACCATTTTAAATGGTAATGTAGGAAACAATGACATTAAAATCAGTTTATGTGTGGGGTCGACTGAGAGTTATTGTTGTGTATAAAACATGATCAAACACTGCAATGCAAAAAATGCTAAATAAGCAGGATCACTTGGCACGTCATCTCCTGCACAATAGAGGCAGAGAAGACATAGGAAAAGTTGTTCTTCTTGCATATCGCTACCTACTGGGCAGAGAGGAGAATTTATAGCAAAAAATGACTTCAATATTGATCTGTTTCTCACCCACACCTGTCATACCACTTCTGAAGTCATGGATTAAACCACTGGAGTTGTATTACTTTTATGTGCTTTTTGGAGCTTCAAAGATCAGGTCACCATTTACTTGCATTGTATGGACCTACAGAACTGAGATAGTCTTCTAAAAATCTTCATTTGTGTTCTGCAGAAAGAAAGTCATACAGATCTGGGATGGCATGAGAGAGTAAATGATGAGAGAATTTTCATTTTAGTGTGAATTATTTCTTTAAGTAGCATGGGGGCACACAGTCCTCCTTTTGAGATACAATGTTCTGATTTAACTGATTTAGTTATTGTATCTTTTAAGCCAAGAAATAGTCGTGTTCTCATTCTAATGCATCATGCACAATTTTCAGAAGTTTGTGACTGGTGGAATATTCTGCTGAAGTATTGCTGTACAAATGTTGATCTTTATAAAGGCTAAGCATAATTATAAATTATTTTATCACCTCTACTTTCCTGGTAATTTATTATACCTTTTAACACTTGCTACATCTGGGGTCGTTATTATTGAAAAATATCAATGTTTAATTCTATTACATTAATACTTTTAAAGCTACTCAAGTTATTCAGCCAAAATTAGTGAGTGGTTTTCTCATTTCCTTGTTAATGTTGTTTGATTAATAGCATTTATGACATGTCCTACTAGACAGTGCTCAATACGGTTACATGTCAGAGATGGGACCAAGTCACACATGTGCAAGTCTCAAGTAAGTCTCAAGTCTTAACCTTCAAGTCTCAAGTAAGTCCCAAGTATTTTTTTCTTGGGCAAGTCAAGTCCAAGTCAAGTCACAGGCTATGTCAAGTCAAGTCCAAGTCAAGTCACCTTATTATTGTAATTTTACCTGCAGAATCTGATCATAATAAAGTGAAAAGACAAGATATAAGTAACTGTCAGTAAATTACAATACTCATGTTCAGCAAAATACATCATGGAATCAAACAAAATTGTAACTTCATAAAATTATTTATTTTTCACTTCTGCCAACAGTGTTTGAAATGTTTTAAATTTTCAACATTGAGTCCATAAAACATATAACAGCTTAACATCCAACAGACTCCTCTCTGAACACCTCCCTCTCTCTCTCTCTCTCTCTCTCTCAAACACAGTTACATACATTAAACTTTGTTACATTTCTCCTCTCTCTCACACACACACACACTCTCTCTCACACTCTCTCTCTCTCACACACACTCTCTCTCTCTCACACACACTCTCTCTCCCACACCCTCTCTCACACACTCTCTCTCTCTCACACACCCACTCACACACACTCTCTCTTCCACACCCACACTCACTCACTCACTCTCGCGCTCGCGCTCACACACACACACACACACTCACTCTCTCACACACTCTCTCTCCCACACTCCCACACCCACACTCACTCACTCACTCACACACACACTCACTCTCGCGCTCTCACACTCCCACACACACACACACACACACACACACACACACACACACACACACACACACACACACACTCAGAGTATATCCATAAGCCTATTTTTGCAATGTCTGTGAGTGGGAAACGTTGAGGTACCAGCGCGCGTGAACGTCATGGCAACGTACAAAACAAAGTACCTCACGCGGGAAACACTTAAATGCGCGTAACTAACGTAAATCAAGCAGGCTAGTATGCAGCATAAGCCACGAAGTGTTGGCGAAATAAAAAATTAATGGACAGATTTTTTTTTTCCAGAAAACTTCTTGCACAAAATAAATTCAAGCACTTTCAAGGACCTGTATATGTATGTTTATTTTCAAGAACTTTCCAGGGCCTTGAATTTTATTTTTCAGATTCACAAACTTTCAAGGATTTCAAGGACCCGTGGGAACCCTGCTATTATTACATTAGCTAACTACCAACTAACCAGATAAAATTAACAAATTGACAAGCACTTACTGGGCAGAATGGCTCTTCAAATGGCGGACAAAATTGGAGGTTGTCGTCTGGCTGTCCGCGATCTTAACGTTGCATGTCTTGCAAAGCTGTTCGATCTTTTACCATCTTGATAATCATTTTTGAAGCCGAAAACGATGACCCTCGGTAACGTTACCCCTCCGGCTGACATGTTGATGGGTTATCTGATCTAAGTGGGCGTGGTGTGCGTAAGGTACGAGAGGGCATGGCTGATGATAGTCTATAGTGTCGTGATCCAGTCATGACAAAACTATTCTCAGCCTGCGCTCAAGCTGGATCAAACTATTTTTTTAAATAATTTATATATTTTATATTCAAACTGAAAACATGATGTGATTAACACTCAAGTCATTCAAGTCTTCGTCTCTCAAGTCAAGTCAAGTCCCGAGTATTTAACTTCCAAGTCAAGTCTCAAGTATTTTATTTTTTGTCAAGTCAAGTCACAAGTCATAAAAATAGCGACTCGAGTCGACTCGAGTCCAAGTCACCAAGTCACAAGTCCCCATGTCTGTTACATGTACACTTGAAGTTCAACATTTTGATGCAAATACGCTTTTTGTCCAACTGTTTAAATTCACTTTAGACATAAAGGACTGCGTTTATATTAATGCCTCATCAAGACGGGCATTGGCGGAATTATAAAGTGTGTTTGACCATTTAGGCGCATAACCGCAATTCGCGCTCTCGGAGTACACTTGCATGTAAAGCGTACAAACCCTAACCGCCTGTCAATCAAACAGTGCGCTGCAACAGACGTCAGGAAATACAAAGTCAATCTTTTATATTTCATATAGTCTAAATATAGAACACAACTCAAAAGTTTGATCGAGAATAGGCTATTTCTCTTTTTTCCGACAAACATCTCATTTTAAATCTCACAGCAGCCCAACATTCTCAGTGTTAGATAGTTAAATTACAGGCTACACAGAATTTAGTAAGCAGAAATATGAAAATTACCTCAATATGTTTCTTCAAATAAACTCACATGACACAGTCAAGCACTTGGCCTTTTTCACGGCGATAATCCCTTTTAGGTGCGGCCGTGATGTTCAGGTGCTGAACTGTGAGGCATTCTCCACATCCATTACAGATGCCGCCAAACCTGCAGCTGCTGTTCAAATTTGTTTCATGTGATTTGATTGGATGGGAGTCACGAGACTCTCCCTAACCTATCACGTTGATAGATAAAAATAAATTCAGGACAGGGAAGTAGTGAACACAGTAGTGAAAATAGCGCAGTAAAAGTACAGCTACAGCACTTAAAATCTACCCAATTAAAAGTAAAAGTATAAAATGTTTCAACTACTTATAAAAGTACAATTATTGGGAAAAAGTAGTTAATTACAGGAACGTGAGTATTTGTAATTCGTTACTTTACACCCCTGGTCACAGTCGTTAGTATTTTGCTTTCTTAAAAGAGTGTTCTGTGTTCAAAAGAAGTTGAGCTATTGAATGTGTTTATGTGTTTACATGCACTTTAAAAGTTCAATTTCAGTCGGACTAAAGCAATAATTTGTCTTTTTAAAATGACATGAAACGCTTTAGTCCTACTTAAATCGTACCAGTCCGATTTTTGCGATATTGAACTGACAGACCTAGAAAATGAGAATGTAGCTCGGCTCTGTCCAGATGTACTGTATAAACGTTAATCGCATCCCAATTGGCCTATTATTATATTATTGGTTAGGTTTAGGCACAGGGGTGGGGCTTGGTGTTTAAAAATATTTGGATAATTTGGTTAGAGGATCTAAAATATTGATATGATAGTATAAAGCATCTAAATTAATATATTTATATTATATTATTTATTTATATTATTTAAACGAATATATTACTAATATAAAAAATGGAAAGCAGCTCTTTTGACTTCTAATGGATGGAGTTCAATCAATGTTATTTTTACTGATTGCTTGCTCAATCAACTTATTTAAAGTTATTTTATGCAACACAGGTCTTTAGCATTTGGTCTCAACTTAATTTTATTGTGTACAACCTATCTATGTTCACTTAATCCAATTGTGTTGTGACTATGTGAATAATATTTCTTCAACGTATTGCTGAAACCAGGCAAGCGATTTCAAGGGACAGTACATTTTAAAATGAAGTTATTATTTTAATGCAGTTCTACGCACAAAATTAACAGTCTTTTTTTTTTTAATTATTATTACTACTTTTTATCAAAACTACTTTTAAACATTTAAGCATACCCTGAGATCAAAACATTTTTAAGTTCATGAGAAACATTTCAATCAAGTGACCCCAAACATTTGAACGGCGTATGTGTGTATATATATATATATATATATATATATATATATATATATATATATATATATATATATATATATATATATATATAGAGTGGTGGTGGCAAAGTGGGCTAAAGCACTAAACTGGTAAGCAGAACTCGTTTCCCACAGCCAGTGTCCTTGAGCAAGGCACTTAACTCCAGGTTGCTCTGGGGGGATTGTCCCTGTAATAAGTGCACTGTAAGTTGCTTTGGATAAAAGCTTCTGCCAAATGCATAAATGTAAATATATACCTGTATACAGTATCTACACACACTCACTGACCACTTTATTAGGAACACCTGTCCAGCTTCATATTCATGCGATTTTCTAATCATGTGGCTGCAGTGCAATGTATAAAAACATCCATACAAGGGTCAGGAGCTTTAGTTGATTTTCACATCAACCATCAGAATGGAAAAAAAATGTGATCTCAGTGATTTCGACTGTGGCATGATTGTTGGTGCCAGACGGGCTGGTTTGAGTATTTCTGTAACTGCTGATCTCCTGGGATTTTCATGCACAACTCTCTAGAGTTTACTCAGTATGGTGGCAAAAATAAATAAATAACAAAAATATCCATTGAACAGCAGTTCTGCAGACAGAAACATCGTTTTGATGAGAGAGGTCAATGGAGAATGTCCCCTCTCATCAACAAGCCATTTCATTCTGAATAAACTCAGCAGCAGTTACAGAAATACTCAAACCAGCCCACCTGGCACCAACAAACATGCCACAGTCGAAATCACTGAGATTAAAATGTTTCCCTATTCTCACGGTTGATGTGAACATTAACTGAAGCTCCTGTCCTGTATCTGTGTGATTTTATGCACTGCACTGCTGCCACACGATTGGCTGATTAGATAATTGTATGAATATGTAGATGTATACAGTAGGTGTTCCTAATAAATTGCTCAGTCAGTTTATATGTTAATGTGTTAATATATATGCTGATTAAGTTGCAAGGTTTCATAATTATTTGAACAGATCAAATTTAATTTAGGTTAACTCAATTAATTTAGGTTTTTCATCAGGTTTTTGCTACACACAGTTTTTGAGTTGAGTCTACATTTTAATTTCATATATCAAAGAAACCAAAATCCACAATTTAATTTAGTTAAATCAGCAACAAAAAAATTCTGTGAATAATCAAACATAATGCAGTTAAACGTGATATATCGAAAGAATGCTGAGCCTATGACAAAATCCTCTAAACTGAAGTGAACAGAGCTAAATGACCAAGATGTTTTCATGATGCAGTCAAAAGGCACTACAGCGATATCTTCTTCATGAGACTGCCCTGAAACTAAATCTTTGTTTATTTGTTCTAACCAAGATTAATAAATTATAACATGCATGGCATTTGACAGAGCTTCATTTGTATTTAACACTAAACATTCCTTTGACATCAATCTTTGTAAAGCATTTTTCCCCTTTTCTCACATTTGTTTCCTGCACTGACACCCCTTCTCATTTGCAGATTTTCCTCTCTCTCTCTCTCACACTCACACACACACACACACACACTGGTGTCCCCAGCAGCAGCTGGTGGAGGGAGCTGAGCAGAACCTTTCTAAAGCCCGGCTGCAGAGGCGATGTGGACAATTTAAAGCCCTTCTCTGCAGCCTGTGAAGTTGTTAAGGAGCTCTGCAACACTGGTGACTGGCGCTGTGAATTCCATGCCAGCTGTAGCACACAGCCCCCCTCCTTCTGCTCACTCTTTCTCTCACTTTTTCTTTCATTTTCTCTCTCTAAGGCAGTAGATGTCCCTTTACTCTTCTGTTATGGCCAGACGGGCACAGGATTTGCACAGCTCTGTGTTTTATGTGTAATAGTGAGGCCCATCTGGTTACAGGAGGGCTTTTTACCTGCACACAGTACTGTAGCATTTGTGTGGCTGGTGAATACAAAATCACAATATCACAGTAAATACAACATGAGATGTTTGATCTCAGGTGTTTATGCTGGGAATACACCAGTATTATCCAACAAAAGTGTAATACTTATGTATAAAATTATCCTTCCCTTCCTTTTGACCTCTTTTTGATGAAGTTTCACCAATTTCATCATCTTCAGCTGGCGTTCGACTCCACTGAAAGACTTTGTGATGCTCCACACTCCAGCTCAATAGGTGGCGGTAATGCAGCATAAGCTGGATTGCCAACCACCAATAAACATCAAAAAAGAAGAATCACACGCTTGTCTTTATGTGCCAGCCTTAGCTTGTAGACAGAGCTTCTGTTGACTAACAAATTGGTCCTTGTTTCTGATTGGATAATGAATGCAATGGCAAAGGATGTTGATGTCGGTTCAATCATGATAAAGGTGAGGGTCAACATCTATTTCATATGTATTCATGGGTAGAATCATTCTCATCAGCTCTGTGTCATAGCCCTGAGTTCACATTCGCAATCAAGTCACCGCACAGCTGTTTGCACCTCTCATGCGCGGCTCATGTAGATGAGAGCAACCGACTGTGGTGATACACACACCTGTTAGGGTGCCGGAGATTTGTATGTCTCAAACCCTCCTCACACACATCATGTGGTGTGTGTGCATGTACCCATACCCTAATAAAGCACGGGTGAAACATGTACAGTCTGATTGACTGTGTCACTTGACAATCTGGCACTGTGCAGATCCGACACGGCTCTCTCAAATCAAGTGGTGAGAGCGTTCTCACCCCACCTGACAGTAATCACATGTGTCACACCTCTCCCTTTCCCTCCCCTCTCGTCCTTTCCTTTCTCGGCTCGGTATGATAGGGCTGAAACATTTATTTGACGTTATCAACAACTTCAACAATAAAAAAAATTGTTGACAACATTTTTCTTGTCAAATAGTAATTTGATGTCATTTAACATAATATGAGATTATTGAACTGTAATGATGACGCGCGAGAGCAGCACTGGAGTTTGCGCCTGACTGAGGAGAGGAAGAAAACAGCTCACAGTCCAGAAGTGCTCTAAACTTTCCAAACAGCTTCAGGTGATGTAGATCGTAAAGTATGAGGGAATTAAACAAAAATACCAAAAAAGTAAATACTAAAGCACTCTCGTTGTGAAACAAGTGGAGCTGGAGCTGTCGCTCCGCTGAAGCAAAATTTGTGTGTTGAGCGTCTTTAAAGGAAACATCCCGACGTTACATCTTAAATGCAGTTATATTTAATGTGGTATAACTTTATTAAAGTTCAAATAATATGGAAGTAGATCATGTAAATAACTACAAACTCCGAAACTGGCATTTTTATGTGCGGTCAGCGCCTCTTCTATGAGTTGCGCGAGTGTCCCGATCTGAGGGGGAGGGACTGAAACTGAGGCACACTCTGTCATGGGGACACTCATCCCTCGAGCTTGCTGCAGCTAGATTATAACGTGATGGATTGTGACTTATTGTATCATAATACAGTATATGTGTCACTGTGCATTTATTATCGTGAAGAAAATTGGCTATACACAGCTTTACTAATAAGAGAGAGATAGTTTTTTTTGTGAATTAAAGATGGATTGAAGTGAACATAAAGGTGAGAAAGGTAAGTCTCCACCCCATTATACACTGCAACAAAATATGTTTTTGATTTGTTTTTGTTTTGGCTTGTTTTCCAATATAAATATCTAAAACTCCTTACTGTATGAGGAGACATTATGGCTGGAGGTGCTCTAGAAATGTAGGGACTCCTCAGGACGAGCGTCCATCTGTCTTATGAGAAATAGCTTCCTGTTTCTTCCTTCTGCATTCAGCCACAGCAGCAGGAGACAAGCTGCTCCTTCTAGTCCCTGCCAAGAGTAACTTCATTATACTGTACCAACCCAACAACACACAGTTCACCCCTGTTACATAGGATTCGCAGCCTGCAGACCTCAGTCTGATTCATTTTGATGCTCCAATCAAAGGCTCTGAAAATTTACTATGGTAGTTTTATATATAATATATAATTGAATGATTATCATATGCATATACAATTGTATTTACATGTCAACTCAATGGTACAGTTATTTTTTACACCGCACTCATCGTTTTCTTCATTATGTTCAATAGGTGAGTAGATATGTTTGGCATACGTCATACAATGATGTGATGAGGTGACGATCCGCACACATATAATAAATCTCTATCACTTTTATTTTATTATATTTTGGGGAAAAAACAAAAGACAGATGTTCCAGCGCTATGTGGGAAGACAAAAAAACATTTTTATTTTTATTTTATTAATGAATGAATTTTATTAGTTTGTTAATTTTATTTTTCTAAATATTAGTTTATTTCATTTTTATTTTGTCAAATTCGATTTAATTTTTAATACAAATATTATGTTTTATTTTAATAAATATTATTAAATTTTTCTTAATAACTATTTATTTTATAAAAATATGATTTTATTTATTTAGTTGTTGCTGAGTGCAACATCCATCTCCCAACATTAAGAAGCTGTGTTTATTGTTTTGGTAAAATATGCATACACTATGTATAGTTCCATTTTCTAAAGTATATGTAAAAATATGTATAGAAATTTATAAATACAGTTGACATTTCCTTAACAATTGAATGAAGTTGCTTAATTTTGTCCCATGAGTGAACAAATGTCTCCACGCAGCAGATATGGAACAAACCTATCCGCTGTAACCATGCAGGACATTGATTGGCTCTATTTTTGCCTCACCATGTGACTGAGGCAGGCTGTTCCACATCCGGTGTCAGCACACACCTGTTCAGTAGTGTTCATTCTGTGACTTGTTTTCAGAGACAACAGGGAGGTGACAGGGAAACCTTCATCTCCACAGCCCTGCCATGCAGCTTATGCTCAACAGAACAAACATTATAGAGAGCCTTTAAAATCCAATGCGAACGTGAAAAGAAAAGCTGCTGTTTGACTTTATACTAGTGTCTCTCAATGCTCAGTGCTCAGTCCATAACATCATGAGGAAATCTTATAGAGCAATACTGTATAGTATTATCCATATACAGCCAAAAACTATCCTGCTGTCTAATTTGCAATGAATTTAATTAGAATACTTAAAAAGAATGTGAGCACCCACCTTCCTTTTGAGACAAACCCTGAAGAAACATCTACATCACTCATATGACAAGATGAAGTGTTGGATTATGCTGATCATTAGACCGTCATTCTGGGCAGATGCTCTTTCGCTAAAAAGAAACTGATAAAAACAAGCACTGTTGGATTAGGCAGACTAAGGTAGGATCATGTGCGTTAATAAGTTATAAATGATTGTAATGACCATCTGTTCCCTTGTGGAGTGTTCACTCTCCTTGCGGCTTTTGGCAGACATGCTGGAAGCTCTGGTCTGATTCCTTTCAAAATGCCACTCATTGGCTCCTTGCTGGGATGAGAGAAGATCTGTGCCCGAATGAAATGGAAAGAGCATCTGTAGCATCCTTCTTAATTTTCTGTAGGACACATATGTACGTACCACAATGCACTCTGCACCCCATAAATCGGGAGGAGGGTTAGCCCTGTTGTTTAATCCATGCTTGTTTTGCTTTGCTTGTTGCTGTATGGTTGATTGAAACATGTACCTAGAATTTTTTCCCCCTGGCAGACATCTGCTGTTGCATATGAACCGATTACGCATGTAGATTTCCAATATGTTTGGTCAGAGAGTCTCCTTGTATAACAGTCTTATTATTGTGAAAACTAAAACAAAAACTAAATGAAAATACTTTTGTTAACTTAAATAAGAATTTAAACACAGTTGGACATTCTGAAACTAAACGTAATACCTTTTTCATGACTCCAAAACTAACTAAAATAACATTTGTTTGTGATACACAGTATATTATAAAAATTGAAATCTTTACAATCCACCTTCATTACCATACAAATGGCACTAGAAAACAATAACACTAGATGGCCCTGAAAAAGTCACATTTACCTTTGCACAGCGAAATTCCATGGGCAAAGACCTCATGGGAATCTGTTAGGGATAGACACAAGTACTCAGGAAGTGACATCAATGATTGATCATGAAAACAATAATTGATAATGACAATGTGTGACGTGACTTTTCGCTAAATTCGAAAATGAGAGATAACTAGATAAGAGAGGCCTTATTTTATATTTTGAGATTGATAATATCATGAATTCGGTGGTACATTGTGGTTTGAGTCACAACAACAAGCTCCAACACAGCACACCATGATTTTCTGCCCAGGGCAGAGACAAAGCTCAACAATCTGGAGAAGGTCACACACACCAGGCGGGCTGAGCGATAAAATGATATCGCTATTTATAGAGAACTTTTGAGTAATTTTCAATATTTACCCTTTAGTCTAAAAAGATGATCGAATCAGGTGCTTGATGCAAAAAACACTAGCAGTTTGGCAAAGTTATTAACACAACTAACTAACTTGATCAAAGTCATTAAATCAGCACTTTAGGATGTATTAGCTGGAAAGCGGCTACATAGCCCTGCTGTCATATAAACCAGTAATGAGGCTAGGGCAGAGACAACACTCAACACTCTGGAGAAGGACACACACACTCCAGGCTGGCTGGGTGATAAAACAATATTGATATTTAATCCTCTATCGATGATAAACTTTTGCGTAATTATTTTGCCTATTTTCATAGATGAACAGATCAGGTGCATGTTGCTAAAATGCAACAGTTTGGCTAATTTATAACCACAATTAACTAACTGAATCACAGTCATTAAATCAATTGGTTAGGAAATTTTAACTTGCTAGCGGTTACATAGCCCTACTGTCATATAAAGCATTAATGAGGCTAGGCATCCGGTAGCTAGAACAAAGCTATCCAGCTAATATGATATCATTGTGTACTGAAAAAGTCAGCACTGAAATTCAAACACAGCTATCGACTGAACACAACAGCAACTCCGTCATCAACGCCATTGTCATTTATATATGTACTATTTAGTTAAAGTTTTTCATGAATCATAGCACTTTCTCTGGCAAGAAAGTGTTTCTTCTTCTTGTGATGTTTTGTTTATTGGCAGTTGGAAATTCAGCTTATGATACATTACCTCCACCTACTGAGCTGGAGTTTTGAGCATCATTAGAAAGTATTTCATTGGAGTCAAACGTCAGCTGAAGATGATGAAATTGGCGACATTTTATCGAAAAGAGGTCACACCCCATTTGCCTGTTGCACAAAGCTAGATGAACAAACTCAGTGTTATAGAGCAAGTTTCAGGTTGACAAAACAGATAGAGCCAAACGTTTTGATGGTGTTCAGTAATCTCAAGAAGCTTGGTACAAACGTTCTCTGTCAACTCAGAGATTGATCTCGAGTTCATGGTTAACCCTGAAGCTCGTGCACATGGATGAGTGAAGTTTGCCATGAACAGCCAATGGGTGAAGCTTGTAGAGAGTTGGCGTGATTTACTTCTCATGAGACATTCAGCATGATTTGCGTCTCCGCTAAAGATCATTATGAAATTATACAAAATTTAAACATTTACATAGCATGAAGAAACACTATTGCTGATGCGAAAGAAAAAAATACTATAGGCTTAGTATAATGTTTAATTTAACTGATATAGGTTCACAATAAGACATATGCTTATTAGTTTTAAAAGCAAAACAAATCTATATATTTATTTAAATTGTAAAAGCTTTTATATAGACTTAAATTAAAAGCCTAATATAATTATATTAAGTGCAAGCAATATCACTTTGTGTGATAGTCTAAAATACAATTTTTCCAGTATATTTGTTCATGTGCAAAGACTCGTCACACAATACATTTGTCTTTAAGTCTCCTCACATTCATTCTCTATCCCTCATTGATAGTCCCAGGGGAGGGTCTTTGTCTCTCATGTGTGAATTACAGTCAATATTCATGATAGTTCACGGTTCCTCACATATGACCTATCAACACTAAAAGTGTCTTACAAAAGTTAAATTACTATATTGTTTTGTATGAAGGAGTGATCAGGATCACGTCATTTTGTAGCAAAAACTCTAGGATACAAGATCCAGTTATCAAAAGTTTTGTGGACAAATATTTATTATGTGTTATATGGCCTTATTTCAGTGACTTAAATTTTTAGTTTTTTTCAAAAACCATGCATAAACGTTATTTTCTCAAAAATACAAACATGTACACACATGTTGCTCACATATTATTGTAGCCCAGTTTGTGCTGAATACAGTGTTATCAGACTTTAGCAATTAATATGTTTTTAAACAACTGAAAAAAGCACAAATGTCAAGGCATGTCAAAACTTCTCCAGGGCCCAAAATACCCAAAATAGGGTTAAATTGTGAGAATCACCTTATGAAAACTTGTGCAAGAAGTATTTCTCAACATTATGCACTGCATACAGGTACAGGATCATTTGGAGTAAGAGATTAGGGGGAGACACTTTATTGCATTAGAGATGTCTTTTTTCTCACAGCTGATTGGTTCAGCATCAATTTGCAATCTGTAACCCAGAACAAAACCTGCTCTGGAGCAGGTTAGCCATGTGGCATACGTTGCTATGGTGATGAACACCAGTAAAAAACGATCCACCTTCTTGAGCCTAAAAGCCAGAGTTTGCTCAATCTAAACTCAAATTACCTGGGTAGCCACTGAAACTGGCTTAGTGCAACCTTATGTAGGATTAAATCCTAAACTGTGTATACTTCTCAAACTTCAAATTAAAAGGTAGCTTACCCTGTGTGATTTACTTGAAAACAAGCAAGTTATTTTTACATTTATTCTTGAGGTCTAACATACATATGGAATGCATTTCCTTCCCCATAAATGTAATGAAATGTATATCATGATAAATATAGATATTAAACAATATGAAAATAATAATGTGATAATATTTTTGGCCATATTGGCCAGCCCTAATCTTCAAAACTCTTTTCAACGTGACACGTTGTATTAAAAACTTGATTGTCATGGCGCATCCAGTCAAGACATCTGTGGTTTGAAAATACATGGTTTAGCCAGCCAAAATGAAAACAGTGCCAGCTTTCCTTTTTAATCAGTAGCCTCTAAATCACATTTGTCACATTGGACACTTACAGTAGGTGCAAGTAACAACCTCTCGTGGTACACATACAGTACAAAACTAATGTTATTCACAGTCTCACTCTCTCTCTCTCTCTCTCTCTCTCTCTCTCTCTCTCTCTCTCTCTCTCTCTCTCTATGGCTTGAGGCAGATTAGTGGGCAGAAGCTGAGCAGATGGGTGCAGATCTCAGTATCCGTGCACAGAGCGGGAGGTTTACAGTCCTTACTGTGCCGTTTCTGAGAATGTTAGGCCGTATACTGCCCTAATCTCAGCGTGGAGGGGCTGGCAGCTCCTAATACCAGCACAGCACAGGCCATTGCTTGTTTAGAGGCAGAGTATGGAGTTGAGATAAGGTCACAAATATATCTTATTGGAAATAACAATTGAGAAATCTTGAAAGGTCCTTTGAGCCTTGAGTCTTGAGATACCACACCTGTCTCTGTGATGATGTGAGGCTCTATAATTAACACAAAAAAAGAGTCTGTAGGTAATCAGAAACAGCCACTAGTTGTCAATCGGTTTGCATGCTCAGGGCTGCAGTTCCCTAAAGCATCGCAAGCTTAAGTTGATCTTAGAGACAACTTACGCCAATAGTTTCTACGATCTACTTAGGCTTACGAGGCTCACTGCCCTGGTTTTCTGAGATACAATTACCACTGGGCGCACTGCACATACTGTTCATATTAATGTAGGACTGTATGTTGGGGGTATATGGGATAATATCGAAGCAAGCGTATGGTGTCCAGATCTTCCTCTGGGAGATGATTGTGTCAAATTCTGCCCACTAATCTGCTGTTTTTGTCATGTCTGCTCAGCTAGTGTCATCTGTCTCTCTTTCTATGTTTTGCATGTGCTTAAACACTGTTTTCTTTTAATGAGTTCTCTGCAGAACATTGGACTGGAAGGACAGCAAGTGGTACACAATTTTATTTGAATTGACAAAATCCTGTGCATGTAGACTTTATTAATGTGTGCTTATGTGTGGCTTCTATAAGCATGAATGGTTTCCTTCACATGGACGGATGTATTGCAGACACCCCCATTGGTTTCCTGTATATCTCTTCATTATCAGTGATCACTCAATCACTCACCGTTGTCCAACCTCTCTGCATGTGGCTAGCAGTAGTTTGTCATCATTTTCTCGCTGAGTCTCACGGCTGCTTGCATGACAGTAGTTTACCTCCGACAGAGCTGAGTAGCTTCCTTGTTACATCTGTGGACTTGCTGGAGGGGATCAGACAATGATGAACTAATGAGTGTTAATTAGCAAGCTCATTGGGGCTACTCTTCTGAGAGGACAGGGGTGGATCAGGGTCAAAGAATGGACACTGCATTAGAAATCATGGCCAGTTAACATCAAACTTGTTTATTTGTCTAATTTTATGTCTTTTTTAAGCTGCTTAAGTTTGATGGAAAATGATGGTGCTACAGTGATGGTTTCAGATGGTAATGCCATGGAACTGACATATCATGATACCGAATAGTTACCATATTCTTGTTCAATGGTATTCCAATGCATTTCAATGTATAACATGGTACAATCATGGTACATGTGTCAGTGATGGAGATTTTTTTTACCTGTGTCTATTGAGTTATTCAAAAAGCAATTACAACATTAAAAATGCAATTCACACAAAATGATAACTTGAATATACCTCTGCTATGATGAACATATATGATTTTATATATATATATATATATATATATATATATATATATATATATATATATATATATATATATATATATATATATATTTTTTTTTTTTTTTTTTCCTTTTGTTTTTCTTTCTGGGGCTTAAAGTACAAAATGTCATGTGATATAACTGTCCAGAGACAGTAAAAATTAAAAGCTGAAATTTTTGAAAAAATAAATAAAATAAATGTTGGCTTTAATAGTCAGAATAATATTTAATTATTACTTCTTAAACAAATATATTAAACAAAAATTTGAAAACAATTTTAAGTTAGTGCACATTGTCATTGTATTCAAGGTGCAGGGGAAAGTATTTTAAGAGATTTTAATTGATGGTTTAATTAACTTTTAACATCAAACTTAAACAAGTATGAAATAACCTTTGATGTTATAGTGTAATATTAATGCATGTTTCACCCATTTCCTGATGATTTGATTTGGATGTTGATGGAATTGTTCATAAACTTCTCATTATTTAGATCCCTAAGGATTTGTAAACATTTGTACATCTCTAAAGTTGGTCCAAATGAGGGCGTACTAGTGCATGCCAGGACCAGTTGGGTTCCCACTGTCACTTCCGGGGTTTCATCATGCTTCCTCTGGGCTTCCTCTAGGCCAAGGGCCAACTGTCTTGGCCTGCAGATTACCCTTGGGCCAAAGAAGGCCAATTGGGGATTGAGGTGGGGTCAACGTCAAAGGCAGAGTTTTTCTGAGTCAGGTCAGACGGTCAGCAGCAAGATACTCATTCCTAATTTTTCATATCTAGCTTCCAGCTTACCTCAATAGATCCACGGAGAATGGAAAATCATCAGTACTGGTCAGTAGACGAAATCAGGGCTCTTCTGAATATTTGGGCTTATGAAAATGTGCAACGTCAGATTGCATGATTACGTATTTTGTCAAGTTGTGTATCCAGCGCACAATGGTGCATGTTTGGGAAACAATAAAAAGAATGGCAGCACAGTAAAAATCTGTGTTTATTTTGAGGGCTAGCAAGCCTCCAGAGTCTGATACCTCAGCTTGAGTTTCCCTCTTGCTTGTGAAATGGGCAGGGTGTGTGACGTTGGCACCAGGGTGTAGTATTAAAGGTGGGTTTTAGGGCAGTGCTGCGGGGCTGACCAGTTGATAGCCTTGGCTCACACTGGCCCGATGAAAAAAGCGGCTAATGTTTTTTCTTCTTTTTTAAGTGTATCCTTTGGCTTGTTACATACATTTAGTAGCTACTCTCAATCAGAATTTCTGTGAATATAAGGAAAAATCTATGCTGATTATTGCTTATGTGTCTGTATTGTCATCTCTGGATTAAGAGAATGAGTTGGACTCATGCCATAGTATTTATTTGTTTATTGTTTTACACCAACTTGAGATTGAAGCACAGGAAATTTGGGAAATTCACCAATCTTTAAACCCTTAATTTTCTTCTTGCTGTCTTATTATACTGTGGCTATGCTAAGGTCAAAAGTATTACTATTGCTCATACTTAGGGTCAGAGATATGAACAAACCCCTAAACCCAAGTATTTGGGTGCCTACACACTTGAGATTGCTTAAACAGAGCATTTGAAGGATAATAATTTGTAAGATCATTTTGAGGGTGTGAAAAAAAGCAGTGTCAGTTTGAAATCAAGCGGGAATCCAATTAATTGAATTTACAAGCTGCACAACTTGACCTGCCTCTCTGAAACTCTGAATATGTCAACAGATGCTAATGTCAGAGTGCATTGCAGCAAAAGTTGAATGTTTTATAACTTGGTTGCATGACCAAAACGTATATTTTCAAACCCTTGCGTTTTTCCTCTACATCCTTGTGATGCACCATCACCAACTATGTGATAGACTTCAAATAGCACTCGCAACAAGCCTCATACTGTCTATCTTCCTTTCTTACATCTGCCTTGCCTCTTCACCAACCTATTTTTTATATTGTCTGCTAAAACTGCATAAATTAATGTTTTCTATGTTGTTCCTGATTCCTGAAGTAAGAGGAACCAACCAAGCGATACAGAACAAAGTCGGTCTCAAGGCAGAAACAACTGCGAGAGCAGGCAGGATGGCTTCCAAGTGAGCTGTAGCACGTTTGATCTCTTGCTAACCACTCAAATCCTGCACAGCTTGAGAATGATGTGTTTAGCGACTAGCTGCCCTGGCTCTCCTCAGGATGACAATCTGGCTAACTGCTGACAGTATGTGTGTTTTGTGTGTTTTAATCTGTAGACACTCCCCTGCTCTCCCAGATCAATAGTCAATCCGCCCCATGCCCAGCCCATGTGACAGCAGGTATTAAAGAGGTTAGCAGCCTGTTTCTCCTAAAGAGACACAGCTAGTATCTAGAATAAAGAGAAAGATAGGCGTTGCCGTATGCTAGCTTGCTGAGTAATGCGGTCGCAATCAAGCTTAGCCACCATGTACATCTGACCCTGTGTGTCTAGGCTAATGAACCAGACTAGATCAAAGGAGAGATTTGTCAACTCAAACACATGGAATTAGTGAGGCCATCAGAAACATGCCTGTATTTACACTTGGTTACTCATGCATTTTACTGAGTGGATGTAATCATGATATGACGAAGTGTAAATGCTCTCTAAGACACATTCAAGACGGATAGCAGGAGGAGACCTTAGAAGGTGGTTTGAGGCACATAGAAAATGAGACTCAGCAAAGTGTAAGAAAATCTTACTCGCTTTTAGCTCCACATCATGGGCGTTTCACCTCGGAACTGCCAGAATACTTGTAAGGAACCACATAATACCATTATGCAAAAATGTGACCATACATGAAATAAAGCTGCTTTTATGAGACACATAGAGTGTAGCAGTATTTTGCTGACCAGCATTAGCATGATCATGGAAGTGAACTGGAATATAGCTAGCGTTGAATGGATTTTGCTGATACATTTATACGGCCAAGTTTAAATGGAATGTGCATACCCAATTGGACAGCAAATGTAAGAAGTGTGTAAGTGTAATAAATAGGCCCCTGAAGAAGGAAAAATGCTTTATCCGTTTGTAAACCAAGCTTTTCATGTCAAATGAAGTTAGAATGTTTTGGGGTTTCGCTATAGGTTGTCGCATTTGCAGCTGAAACAAAGTCAAGACATGATGAGCTGCATGAAGGGTTTAACCTGTTTCACTTATAGGCTGAATTTATAACGGTTGGTTACATTAGATCTTGTCCAGCTGCCTCTTAAAAGGGAAACATCATTTTACCTCACTTCACCAGCCAAGATGTGTTGAAACCACATTAGTCCTAGATCATGAACTCTGGTTGACATTGACACCAACAGCCAATACATAAAAATATATAATGTATGGGTGAGTCTCATTGTGACGAGGGCGGGCCCGGGCCGTGACTACGCACGCCTGGCCCCCAATCGGCCTAATCAGCCGAGAAGCGGAATAAGTGCAGCGGAATGCGGCAGTTCAGAGAGAGAGAGAGAGAGAGAGAGAGAGAGAGAGAGAGACATGCAGCTGCAGTGTGTGCATTTATGTTTTATGTCTTTTTGTTTTCATTAAACATTATTTTGATGGATCAACCGGTTCTCGCCTCCTCCTTTCCCAACCTTAACCTTGTTACACTCATGAAAACCTGTCAAGAAAATGCCAGGGTCATCCTTACAAAAAAATCGAAACTAGCAGCAATCTTGCTGCAAATTTGCTGCTCATTATTTTCACATGTAAATGAGATATTGAACAAGTAAGAACATTTGCATGTGGAAATGATCAGTGGCGAAATTTGGCTAATTTTAAATTAACTCAAAATTTTCTCAAGGGTATATTTATACAACAGCATTTTAGTGCCATGCAAAAAAAAAAAAAAAAAAAAAATTAATTACTTATTTAGAGAATAGTCGTAATATTTTGAGAATAAAGTACAAATTATGAGAATAATGTTGCAGCATTATGAGACTGAAGTCGTAATGTTTTGAGAATAAGTCGTAAGGAAAGTAACGTCACATCAAATTGATCTATTGCAGTAGTAAAATTGAGATGAATTGTACCAAAATAACCGAATGTAACAAATTGTAATAGTTATCGGAACAAATATTTACACCCTTAATATGTGGGTGTATACACGTGTGTGTGTGTGTGTGTGTGTGTGTGTGTACACGTGTGTGGCCTTAAGGTCACTGCCAGACTGCTCACCTCATGTAGGTTCAGTCAAAAGCTCTCACAAATGTCATTAACTTCCCAGCCTGTGGCTGATCAGTCCATGTGCTCACAAGCTGCTGCTGGCCAACTGCAGTGTGTGTGTGTGTGTGTGTGTGTGTGTGTGTGCGCGCTTCCACCAAGAAACAAGACTCAGTTACTACTCCTTAGTAACTAACAATTTGCTGCAGATCACCCACTCTCTCCTCCAGAGAGGCTGTTTAAAAGAACTAGCAATGCACAATTTGCGAATAAATAATTCTTTTGAGTCAGGTCTTTTCAGTGAATTGGCCAAATGAGCTTGCCAAACTGTCTGAATCGATTTGTGATTCAATACAATTAGTTCATAACGCTCTCTCACTAAATCAATTAGGATATATTATAAATATATAGGAGTGGTGGTGGTGTAGTGGTCTAAGCACATAACTGGTAATCTGGTAATCAGAAAGACACTGGTTCAAGCCCCACAGCCACCAACATTGTATCCTTGAGCAAGGCACTTAACTCCAGGTTGCTCCAGGGGGATTGTCCCTGTAATAAGGGCTCTGTAAGTCGCTTTGGATAAAAGCGTCTGCCAAATATGTAAATGTATAAAATGTAAATGTATATATCTAGTCAACTGAAACAAAAGTTTGTCTTTTTGAGAGGTAACTTTGAGAAACTTCAGCTAGTGCTGTGTCATGTCAACAAGGGGCTGTTTAAACCGAATGTGTCCGCTCACGTCATTTTTCAACTATTTTCAATGTAAACATTGGCTAGATAGATGTCTTTTGACAACTGCGTCACTGTGTTTTTAGCATCTCTCATGGGAGCTCTGCTTTTTTTTGATCCTGTGTGAAGTTGAACTTAAAAAAATCTCGAGACACCTGCATTCTGCTCTGTTCGTTGTTGTGCGTTTTTCTTTTTTTGGAGCGAGAACACATTTGTTCTGAGCGGTTACTGGAAGAAATGGTTTTAGCCAATAGATACGTGAACGCTACTCATAGTCGAGGAAAAAAAATTAAAAAGTCAGCAGTATTGAATGCTTGAAGGCAAAAAAATTCCAAAACATCTGCAGGCGCCCATGACAATATATCTATTTCACTGTACTTTGATGTGTCTTAAATATTCCTACATTTTAGTTAAATAATGTTATTACATTTTAAGTATTATTTAGACAAAGTTGCTAAATTAAATGACACAATAAATGAAAAGTTGTCAACAGTACTAATGATTAGGTGGTCGAAAAGTAAGCTACTGTATTTATTTGCATTTCAATAAAAAAAATGTAGTAGCCCTCCCAATACAAACTTGCACTGGTACAGAATCCCACTCCTTGAACTTTCATTAGCATCAAATAGGTTCTGGTTGACTATGGTTGTGCTGAGTCATGCTGCAGTTTTGCATTCAGTGTAGACAGACAAATTGATTGTCCCTGGAATTTTATTGCATCATGCTAGGACCGTTAGGACACGTCACAGTTGCAACATGTAAGAGTTGCACCAAGTACTGCTCTACAGAACGCTGCCTATGTACACAGAACCTACAGCTTAAATGGGCCAGCCTGACAATGGCAGCATTTTTCTTCCTTTAAATGTATGTATATTTATTTACACATTTGTTTTAGACAATTGGTCCACAAGTTGACCAACCTAATCCCAGTTACTCTATATAGCCAGTTTATCCCTGCTCTCTTCCGTCTCTGCTTTAGATGAGGAGGGGTTATGTTGTTAGTGCTAGTGTTGGGAGGGGCATCAGACCACGGGTAATGATGGACCTGAGAAACAGGGGCCCTCGCTGGAGGGGGTCCTCAGAAAGGTTATTCCATTGTATTATCATTTGTTATATATAGTAATAACATGGTATTGTTTGGAAAAAAATGTCGCAGGTCTCTGTTTTCCACCTGTAAAAATGGGGAGTTCCCCTATAATCTGCCCTGTCTCCTCCCATATTAGTGACCCCACCCCCCTTAACAAAAGTGAAAGTGGTCTTAGTGTTTCTCCTAGCATTTTTTTCAGCAGTGGTGCTGTTATGCGTGCTTCTACAAGCCTGCAAAGCCGGACCCTTATTAATGCATGTTAGTTGAAGAATAGATTAAAACAGGAGTGTCAAAAATGTGGCACCTGCACCTGCTTTGGTAGCGCCCATGCAAATAATATTACATGAAAATTATGATATTAACAATAGTAACATCTGTAGAAAAAATAAACATTTAAATGGCTAAATTGAAATATTCTGACAGTGTGAATAAGTTGGGTCTTCTTTACAGATTCCTTTGATCAGGCTCATACTAATAAAACTACAGTCATGTCTGAAGGCAAACAAAACAAACTTACATTTTCCTACAATCAGAGAGCTTTACAAGAGAACATATTTGACACAGAAGGACAACTGATAGCTTGGTCCATAATTATGAGAATGCACTAAAGTTCTTCATAGTATCCATAGTTTTAACAATGGTATTTGTAATAGTTCATGGTTACCATGTAACCTCACCATGGTTAGTAACTATGGTTTCCTTATAAAGAACTTTGGCATTTTTGTAATGAAACAAAACAGCAGTCTAAATCCAATTAGAAAGATTTTTCCTGCCACAAATACCATAGATAATACAGTACAGTTAGTGTTACTACAGTAAATCCATGGTACATTTTTGAAAGCGCTGTGATCTATAAATTGAAAAGCCTTCTAATTGATGTTTTCTTTGTCAATGCCGTATAGAATGTGGGGGCTGTTTTTTTTAAAGTAGTTTCATCACCAAGACATAAGAGTTTTGCAACAGACAATTCTGTACTACTTTTCACAAGACTGGTTCACAAGCGCATTTAAAATAATCTGTGTGGTTGAGACCAGTCCTTGAATTACCGCACCTGCTCTGCCCTCGTGCTGCTTTGATTAAACCATGTCAATAATTGACTAGTTTGAATAGTTTCATACCGCTTTGGAAGCGAGCAAAATGTGCTCCAAAACATACAGATGATAGGGGAAGGCTCGTTTATATTCACAAGGAAAGCGCTAAGTCATTGTTTAGTGAAACGTTGCGATCCCCTGCCATCCTACGCTTCAGAAATGAGCTTGCGGCCACTTGAGTTTGACATGAGTTGTTATGCTGTGACGTCACTGTGAATAAGTGCGTATATTTGTGTGTGTATGTGGTGGAGTCTCTTTCACTGTGTACAAAGCGCACAGCTGACTGGGGCTGGCAAGCATTATGTTGCGTCAAGAATATTAAATGAACCATGTGAAATCTTAACAGCGGCGCTCATAATTCAGCAGTGGCGCAGCACTGCTGGAAACACTGGGTCTGGTCTATCAGCAATGCATGGTACAAACTGAGTACACGTCATGATGTACTTTTGCTTAGTCTATTAATGTATCTACAGAAATGAATCCAAAATCGAACATTAAAAAGGAGCAGAGAAAGAGCGGGAGGTAGCCGACAATACATTTTTTTAGTTTTTTACAGGAGAAAAGTGAGCCATACATGTCAACATAGCTACTTAGGTGAATATTTGTTTGATATTAATGTAAACAAGGTCCAAAATTAACAATTGGCATAGCTTTTGGCGTAAAAATAAAACCAGGTGGTAGGTAACATTATTAGCAACTGCATCATTACATGCTTTTCATTAAACATTGAATAACATTCAGAAGCTTGCTTAAGAAAGTGGCATGCACAATTCAAATCAAACTGTCAACATCTGCCGCTACTCACACATGTTTTACTTCAGTGCAAAATTTACCATCAGATGGCCATCAGACATCTATGATGTCTAACTGATATTTTGTTTTCCAGAATTTCCTCACATTAAGCCACCAAAAGAATATGTGAGGAACAATATCACCTGTCATTGCACTCAGATGACGTTGTCTATTAAAGAGACACTACTGATTTATCATGTGTTCTGAGTATCAACGTAAATAATTGTAAATGGAAGGATGTATGCATGTAAACAAGAAACATGTAACAAATATATATGCAAAATAATAAATGCAGTTTCAAGAATTTTATTGATGGAATATAATGAATTTGACCATTTTTAAAAAGATAAAATGCAACCAATATGATGAAAAACTGACAAAATATAATTAGTAAAAGTAATATTTTCAATTTGTACCTAGAAGGTAAGAATGTCCCTTCATAATTAACAGCATGAGCTGAGAAATAATTTATTTTGTATTTAAATCAAATGGAAATTGAAACCAGAATATACCTAGAATCTGGAAACCTGTAACAATACCCAGGCCAATCCTAATTTTAAATTAATTTTGTATTATGTGTAAATATCAGTTTGCTAGTTTAGACTTTCTAAAACTACCTGAGAGCAGAAATGTCTCAGGATAGACCGAACAACCTGACACTCTTCTCATTTCAGAAATATTATGGTGACTTTGCCAACAAGAAAACTCATAAATGTATACATGTATCATTTATTTTGTTAGTAGGCTTTTTTTTTAATTTTTTATAATATTTTGCTTGATTAAAATAATATTTGCATTTGAAAATAAAAAATTGTGATTTAGGACTGTTAAATATCCATCTAAAATGTTTATGCTGGACGTTATCCCCACCACAAACGCAAATTGGTCAGTGGGCCCTAAAATAGTTATGTGCCCATAGCCCAACATTTGGTTCTAGTGTTGGCAAGTTATAATAAGTGGGTCCTGGAGTTTGGGTAGTGGTGGTGATGGTGGATGATCAGTAATAAAGAGCACCATGGTGACGGCAGCTGTTGCAGTGGCAGGCAGAAAACAGCAGCAGCAGTGGAAACAGTATTGAGGGTCCACTGAGAACCATAAACACCATCAGGCCATGACTTCTACAAATAGATCTCTTAGGAGAAAAAAAGAAGGTAATAAAAAGCATGGAGGAGGTGTGTGGGAGTGTGTACGGCAGAGGAGGAAAAGATTATTTTCTTCTGAGAGCCAGAATAATTGGAAGAGGCATAATTTTACATGTTTTAAATTAGTGCTTTTTATTGATGTGTGCATTGGTGGCAGATTATTAGGAAAAGCCTCATCTCTTTAGATAAACATATACAGACATGCAAAATGAATAATCATATTTGTTTGATTAGTCCTTTTTTTTCTGTAACAATTTTGCCTTAAAATTTGTAAGCAACAATTAAAAAAATTTAAATAGCATTTCTGTTGCTCATTGCTTACAGGGGTTTCCCAAAACCAAGTATTCAAATGAACTCATCCCACAGAACTCATGCCACTCTATTTATGCTATGTACATGAATGAAAGCCTTAAAAGAATATTCCGGGTTCAATAGAAGTTAAGGTCAATCGACAGCATTTGTGGAATAATATTGATTACCACATTTTTTTTTTTGACTTGTCCCTACTTTTCTTTAAATAATAATAATAAAACCATTATAGAAAAGCAGAAATCTGGGTTCCAAAGAGGCACTTACAATGGAGTGAATTGGGCCGATCCGTAAACTTTAAAATACTCACTGTTTCAAAATTATAGCCAGTATATAACAGTATGTGTGTAAACATGATTTTAGTGTGATAAAATTGCTTACTAACCTTTTCTGTGTAAAATTATAGCCAATTTTACAACTTCACTGCCATGATAATATAATGTCAACAAACCCTAAAATGTTGATTTAAATAAATTTACAGCTCATGTGTTTTAACGTTTAATGTAAGTACATTTATACAATTATAAGCTTCATATTTCTGCCTTTAAACCCTCTAAAAATGGGCCCTATTCACTTCCATTAAGTGCCTCACTGTAACTGATTAATTTACAAGAAGTCGATTTTTTTTTTTTATGGTAACCAACATTATGCAACAAATGGTGTCGATTGAGCTAAACTTGTATTAAGCCCGGAAAATTATTTTAAATAATGCTTGTTGAGCAGAGGTCTGATATTTATTTTCTGTATGATCAAACTTTCAATCTTTATTCAGCTAGAAGATTAAATAAATGTCAAACAAACCCTTAAACTTGCATTGAAGGGGTGACCCTAGCTATCAAGGGAACTTTGGGGTTGGGTTCTCTTGACTTGGACCAGTCAGCCACAGCCTAGCAACCACCCAGAACACCTACGCATCTGCGAAGCAATGCCTTGGCAACCAAAATACAATAACACTGTACAATAACAAATATTTTTTGCCTAAAATGTTTACCTAAAAAAATTGCTTTGTGTGCTAACATCCATATTTTATTCATGTCAAAATATTTTACGTCACTAAATCAACCTGAATACATTAGGTCACTCCAACCAAATAAATATATTTTTAGGTTTAGATCCGGTATAAATAGCTCCTTAAGGTAACATTTGCAGGTTACCACTTACATTGTTGCATTGAATCGATGAGTTTTGCACAGGTAAGCACCAGTTACATTCTTTCAGGAATTAAAAAGTCTAGTTTAGAGTATAATTCTACATCAATTTCTATTTACAGTGGCATTTTATATGGTACTTATCTTCAGTTTGTAATAAAAGTCTGGTACCAATGCAGTTTAATACTCATAAATCATGCACAGAACACTTTGCTACTGAAATAGAACTATAAATGGAATAGTAATTAACTTTGTGTTTGCAAACAAACTGACAATTTGAAATATATGCCAGCGTAGAACTATATGTCTAATGTCTACCAGCGCTTAATATTTTATTACTACTAATGAGCCATAAGTTGCAGCAGTGACAGATTGCTCATTTTAAAGGAAGACACTCTGTGTTTCATTAAATTTTTTTTTTCTTTAAATAATAATAAACATTCATCCCTGATCCTTAATTTTTTTTCTCTTTAAATATTTTTTATGAAGGGACCCTATTTAACCTGTAAGCTGGGTTTTGTAGCTTTCCTATTTATGTGGCTGGAGGAAAGTCTGACCCTCTCGACCATATGGTGCCCTGCATTATACTTTAACCAGAGCCGTAGTCAGGCCTGTAACTTTGAGTGTGCTCACTAATATTCATATAATCTGTGTGATTATGGGAGTGGTTATTTAAATAAATAAGGGCAGCGATGGGGAAACAGATGTCTGATGACCCACATCTGTGTGTTCCTGCTGAGCTGGATGAACGTATGTGGGTGGGTGTGTGGACAGGCGGGTGTCTCACAGGGCACAGCTGTGGCCTGGCTACTGGGATGTCCACCCACCTATCTATACATGCTGGAGTGCCCTTCAAATATCAGCTCTTCGGTTCACTCCTCAAAAGCAGAAAACCATGTGCAAATTACAAAAAAATTTGATTTTACTAATAAAGAAAATATGAGATGTGCTTACCTATACCATGATGCAATGGTCTTTTGGGTGGTTGCCAGAGCATTGCCATGTGGTTGCTTATGTGTTCAAAGTGTTTTTCAGTGCGTTGCTATTCAGCTTTTAGGGGCTGTTCACACCAAATATATTTACGCTTCCATTCCCGCTTATTCAAATGTTTTCTTATTTGAACATTCACTAGATGGATGTTTTTGATTTTTCCAGCATCTCGCACAGGAGCACCGTGTTTATTTTAGACGATGTGTCAAGTTAAAAATGCATTTCAAGACACCTACATTCTACAACTACAACTGCATCTATCCTTTTCAGTGGAAGCAGTGAACGGCCCTGTAGGCAGTGCTGTTTGGTTGCTGGGGTGTTGAAAAGTGGTTGCTAGAGTGTTCTCTGGGAGGTTTCTGGGTTGCTGCTTACTTGCCCAAGTCAAAAGAACCTACCCCCAATCCTAGATGATTCTGGTCCTTAGAAATGGGCTCAGGGGCCACCCTTTAATGCAAGTCTATGGGATTTTTATTCCTCGTAAGTTTTATTGTTTGCTATGCAAACTTGTAAAAATGTTTAATATTTTAGTACACCCCTCTCAACAAGCCTTATCATTTTGAGGTATCCTACATGTCCGTAACACAAAAATGGGTGATGATTTACATGCAAGTACGTCTAATTCCCTCTTCAGGCAACTCCCTGTGATGCATTTTCCGTGGTACCTGTCGGCGGAACAGCGTCTCCCTTGGGCAGTCCCTCTGCCCCCGGTCGCTGTGTTTGTAGAGCTCCTCCTCACCAGGAAGGACCTGCCACAACTCCACTTCCACATGTGGCTTGATAACCCAAGTGATGTATTGGCCACATATTACCTCCCCCATTCTGAGCAGGAAGTGGTCTCCGCAGGGTCTTTTCCCCCTGAAAGAATAGGAACGGAAAAGATCGCCTACCCCGACTCATTTCATAGCATTAAGCTCCAGCCGATTTATGCTGTATGACGAGAAACATAGAGAGAGAAAAGGCTGCGGCTGGCCGGCTTGCTCCCATGATAGTCATGTCGTCTGTTCCCCCTTAGGGGTGCTGGGAACCTAAGGTCTGTATATGACACCTTTTTCTGAGGGCATTACATGCAGCCAATACAGTTGCTTATAGCACGCAGTAACTTGCTTGCACCTGTGTCAGCAGTTCACGTAACACGGTCTAGTGCATTAAATGGGACCCTTGTGTCACTTCATTCGACACAACGTCAAGTGAGTGACAGAAGGGGAACATCATGGTTACTGTTGTAACCTCAGTTCCCTAATGGAGGGAATGAGACTTTGTGTCCCCCTTGCCACGACACTAGACCTACCACTGTAAATGGCCGTAGCTCCGTTTACAGTGGTAAAACCTCCTCAGTGCAAAAACCTGACTGACAGACGCACGCCCGCTTCCCTTTATACCCGTATATCCGGGGGAAGGGCATGAAAATTCTGTCTGCCAATTTCTCATTGGCCTATTCTCAAGTTCAGAGGTACGCAAGGCTCTCAAGAAAGACCCCTTCTGTCACTACATTCGACACAACGTCTTGTTCCCTCCATCAGGGAGCGGAGGTTACAACAGTAACCATGACGATTTCAGTATTAAATTAAGTGTTTGTTTATAATCAACATTTCATTCATCACCTCGTCTGCCATCTTGGATTTATTTATTCAATGAGCAATTCATTCGCAATGCCTTCTCTGTCAGCAATAAATGTGATGCTCTCTTAAAATATGTCTAAAATGAAGAATATTTAGAGGCCCCATAATTAAGATGACTACTTTTTGGAATTATCTTCACCTTGGAAGCATGCCTATAAAGCCTTAAAATGCTGCCTACGTGGGCCGCTCACTTGGATTTGGAACAGCACAAACAACTGTTAGCAATATAAAGATTATAGCTGCATCTGAAATTGCGTACTGTCAGAGTATGTACTGCTTTTGATGAAGAACACACTTCTAGGCCAGTAAAACGGTATGTTTTTAGATATGCACCCTTAAAAAAAAATCTAGAGTTCTGACAAACTTGCCGCAAATTTCCCACTCATTATTTTCACATGCAAATGAGAATTTTGCAGCTTTTCATCAGTAGTGGTGAACCTGCAACAAACCTTTGGTGACAATAAAGAGTTTACTGCAAAGCTTGTGAAAATAATGAGTGCCAAATTTGCGGAAAATGTTTTTTTTGGGGCAAGTTTGCAGCAAGTTTGACAGAACTCTTGATTTTTGTAAGGGCATGCAAGTAGGATGAATAGATTCTGGACATATTCATCCAGGAATGTGGGCAATGTCCCATGACCTGAATACATGACATAGGAACAACAACCGCAAAAATAATTAACTCTGGTTTTGTTAAACAAGCACCATTTAAAGGAATATTCCAGGTTCAATAGAAGTTAAGCTCAATCGACAGCATTTGTGGCATAATATTGATTGCCACAAAAATTGTATCTTTCTTTTATTCTTTAAAATAAGCATAAATTGGGTGACAGCGAGGCACTTACAATGGAAGTGAATGGGGACAGTCTGTAAATGTTAAAATACACACTGTTTCAAAAGTATAGCCACAAAACATAAACAACATGCATGTTAACAGGATTTTAGTGTGATAAATCGCTTACTAATCGTTGCCATGATGAAGTAATATCAACAAACCCTAAAATGACTGTAAAAATTATGATCTAAACAACTTTACAGCTTTTTTATGAAAAGGATGGATGAATTTAAATACATTTTTGCGGTAATCAATATTATGCCACAAATGCTGTCGATTGAGCTTAACTTGTATTGAACCCGGAATATTCCTTTAAGGACAAGGAACAACTTTCTTGGTATAAATAGCCCTCACAGTTGGAAAGAGCCATCTGACTTGCAGTTCTCTGACCTTTTTTAAAAAAAAGCTTTTATAAACTTTGAGGATTCTGATATACTACTCCATTGGCATACTGTTTTTGCCATACTATATAGTAGGGGAGTATGGTAATTCGGATGCAGCGTCTGTGTCTTCTTGACTTCTTCTCTGCTGATAGTTTTTTTTTAAACAAGCCAAAGCTAGTTTACTGGTCTTAGCTGGTTTAAAATGGTCTCTGAGTCTGGCCAAGCAGACTTTTCTATAACTAGACAACTGACCACCCAGACCAGGCTGGGAGACCAGCTAAGACCAGCCAACCAGCATAGATTAGTTTTAGCTTTGTTTTTCTTTTTTTAGTTCTCTTTCGCTGCCTATTTAAACCCTCTATCACACCCTCCCCCTCTTTTTTGTTTTCCTCTTTCGTTTTGGTACACTTCGCTGCACCCCAGCACATGGGAATCATTCAGTGATTGACAGCTGGGGTCAGCATGTCGACACAGTACTCTGGCCCTGTCATCATGACTGTTCATCCCATGCTGGCCTGGGTTAGTGACAGACGCCGGAGGAGCCATTTACTCCCGCTGCTGTTAAAGGCCCATCATGATCGCAGCGCAGCGGAGGGAGAGAATCAGTGTTTCCTGAAACCTTCTTCCTCTGACTGCCATAAATCAAAGGGAATCTGCAGGAACTTAATTAGCTTAATTGCTATGTTTGCTCTAACATAACACTGATCACTCCACCGTTTGAGATACTGCATTTGAATAGGGATAAAACAGATGGTGCACTCTGTCTTTTTTGCACCCCCATAGAAAATTGTTTGGGGAAGATGAGAAGTAGAGTTGGGGGGCATGGTCTTTAGTATGAGTGGGATTTTTTTTTTCATGCTCTTTTTTTCTTCCCTTCAGTGTTTTGAGAGTCATGGAATTTAGATTCCTCAGGCCCAAATGTCACGGTTGCTGAATATCAAACAATAACAGTGCATAGTACCTCACTTTAACCTTTTTAAATGCGGTGACACATCACTAAGTTCCCGTTTCCACCTGGTATTACTATGCATCTCGTATGATCCAATCACATGTGGTCAGATGAGACACATCGCTGTTTACACCTCTCGTATGATCCAATTACATGTGGTCAGATGAGACACATCGCTGTTTACACCTCTCGTATGATCCAATCACATGTGGTCAGATGAGACACATCGCTGTTTACACCTGGCCACTTAAAAGCGTATCCTGTGACCACTTGTGTTCGGATTTGGAGGGGAGGGTCTCTGTTTCATGATGACATACATCAGTCACTATGTCAGTGCATGGTAAGAAAGTGAAACAAATTCAGATAAGGCAAAGAAAGTGTGAAAAAACAGCGTGCTGTTTCTCCCAGATGTGGTTGAAATTAAATGTAAGCACAAACACAAGAGGTCAAGCAGAATTATCCATTATTTTAGTATATTATCTGAGCTTCAGGTGTTCGTGCTTCTCATCTCTGTTGATATCAAACACACTGAAGAAGATCCGCATCAATCACTATATCCGTGTGTTCCTGCATGATAATAAAGAGCAATAAAGTATGAAAAGACAAAGAAAGCATGAAAAAATGGTGCACTGTTTCTCCCAGATGAGGTTGAAATCTAAGCACAAACTTATCCTATTAAAAATAATTATCTGTTATTTTAGTTGATTACCTGTATTAAAGGAGCTTCAGGTGTTCATGCTTGTCATCTGTTTTGATATCTGACTCAGAAAAGGATACCCGTGAAGCTCTCGTGGTTGTGTTTGTATCCTCTTTATAACATTTTCAGATCGGATGGTTAGTTCCTTTTAAAGCCACTTGTAAAAGTGTCAACTTGGCAAAGTTTAAACTTGTTTTAGCACAGTGGTTGATTGACAGGTGAGGGGTGGCGCTTCACTGCTGCCGAGACGCATTCAGGATGGATTAGCATGTACACTTCAAATGTGATGTAGTCACATGCATTTTTGACCACATTTGTATGTGGTTTTTGTGATCCGAACACAAAAAGGTTTTTAGACCTGTATTTACTGTAGAGCTGACCACATGTGATTGGATCACCCAAAACCCTAAAACCTTAATACCAGGTGGAAACGGGGCCTTAGACCACATTTGAACTCATGATAAAAAAAGGCTCCACTGACAAAAATTAAATTTGATATAATTACGGGACATCTCAGATAACTTGTTCAGCATCTGCGGAGATCATCAAAAACTAGCATGTGTGCAGTCAGTTTTTTTTCACAAAGTTTAATAGCAAAAGTTGTATTTAAATGCATAAACATGTTCACGCTTAACAGTGCAGTAAATCTACAGTGCAATTTATGACAACTCTATGCTGCTGGTGCATCAGCATTTCTATGTGATGTCCCACCTCTTACTGAAATGGAAAGTATGGTTGGTTATCAAATATCTTATCTCGGCTGAAACAAATGTTTTGATTAGTTGCTCGGACTGTATGTTTTGCCCATGCCTTCAGTTCAGTGGTCAAGCCTCCCGCTGCTCTGTGATGCACAATTTAACTGGACTATATTTATGACACTTTTGTGAGCTTTTTAAGCAGTGAGGCAGTCACCGTATGGACATCAGTGATCGCATCATTGTTTAAAATATCCTTTTGTGTCCAGCAGAAGAAAGTCAGTCATATGGGTTTGGAATGACATAAGGATGAATAAATTATGATAGTTCACCCCCAAAAATGTTTTCCATTATATTTCTTTAAATAACATCAATTCAATCTCAAATCACTGCCATAACTGGGATGTGTTGTGCTCCCCCTTTGACATCACTAGCATAAGTATGGCCGGGTCTAAGAGGGGGGGAGGGGGATTTTCCTTGTGGCCCCACAGTTGAACAGCGAAACACATTCAGATGTAGAGACAACCTATTATTGCCCACCATAAAGTTCAAAATGCCTCCCCAAAGATCTCATCCTAGTACCGGCCCTGGGCCCATGTTTTACTTTTTACATTTCAAGAATCATAACGATTTATTTTTCTTTAATTGTTTGATTTTGCATGTACAGGTGTACCTAATTAAGTGGCCTGTAAGAGTACATCTACATATTCATGCGATTATCTAATCAGTCAATTGTGTGGCAGCAGTGAAATTTATAAAATAATGCGGATATAGGTCAGGAGCTTCTGTTAATGTAACCATCAGAATTGGGATTTTTTTTTATCTCAGTGATTTCGACCGTGGCATGATTGTTGGTACCAGACGGGCTGGTTTGAGTATTTCTGTAGCTGCTGATTTCCTGGGAGTTTCAAACACAACAGTCTCTAGACTGTAAAGAGAATGGTGCAAAAAACAAAAAACATCCAGCGAGTGGCAGTTCTGTTGGCGAAAACGGCTTGTTAATTAGAGAGGTCAGAGGAGAATGACTGTTCCAAGCTGACAGGAAGGTGACAGTAACCCAAATAAACATGTTACAACAGTGCTATGCAGAAAAGCATTACTGAACACACAGCATATCGAACATTGAGGCTACAGCAGCTGAAAACCCCTCTGGGTACTACTACTGTCAGCTTAGAACCGGAAACTGCAGTGGGCACAGGCTCACCAAAACTAGACAGTCGACGATTGGAAAAACATCGCCTGGTCTGACAAATCTGGATATCTGCTGAGGTACACAAATGGTAGGCCCACTGCAGTTGTACAGAGCTGGTATGTGGGGGAGTGCGTGGTGTTCATTTGTGTGCAGAATTGCATCAGGAACCTTTTGCATGATACCACCGCTGAATTTCAAAGATGTGCTCTCGCCCACTGAAATGCAATGAAGAGAAATGTCATAGTTTGAGAAGATATCCATTGCATTGATGTGGTTAATACAAACAACATTTTTAATTGTTTTTGACCTTTGGTCAGACTCCATTCTTGCTTATACATTTCAATCAGTGTTTTGTTGAGTATCATACTGACATAAACAAATTGTCTCAAAGTATGAGAGCTTTGGCTCAAACAGAGTCAGATCCAAAAGTAATCAATAGTCTTGCATGACAGTCATCAGGTAAACATGACCACACCTGCCATATTCCAAATAAATAAATAAAAAGTAATGTTCAAGATGTTAAAGGTGTAGTATGTAAGATTCAGAAAATCTTGTTATTAATGACACCTGTGGCTGTTAAGTGAACTGCAGCGAGCTACCTGTTGCTCGCGCTAGTGCGCACACTCCATAGGGACGACCAAAACAATGACGTAACGTACAAAGAGGCTGAACGTGACTCACAGACATCATGGTGACAGATGAGGTAGCATGATAGAATTACACAGTTATGATTGTTTTACTACAAACATTGAGACTGTATGTTATATTTGACTCTCCAGTGCTGGAACAAAAGTTCTAAGGCTAAAACAAAGTGTGGATATAGCTCTGACTATGCAAGACTGTAGATTGAATTTATCACTTTTCTTTGCATGATACATTGACTGCGTTTGTATCATGCAAAGATACTAGCCTATGTCAGCGTTAGCTAGCTAGCCAGCTTTATCAAGAGCTGTTAGCTAAATTTGGTGGATGATGACATTATAAATATATTGACACAATTCAGTATTGATGTGATTCCATCACAACTGTCATTTTGATATATCGATATGCTATTGTTTTATAATAATAGATTGTATATATTTTCTGCATAACCAAGTTATGTTACACTGAATGAGTCTTTTTACATTATCTTGAACATTGTCTAGCATTCATTTCATGTGTTACTGTAGTTTAGCTAAAATGACACAGATAAATCCTTATGGCACTATATTTCACTTGCTTTTCAGTTATGTATGATAACCTGTCCAATAAGAAGAACGCCAATTCAGGATCGGTTTTGAACCGATCGGAGGTCCCTCCTGGAATCAAATGCCCTGCCGATGTTCTCTCTAGTTTTCGCTCGACCACGATCACGTTCCCATTTAGCCAGATGGGATTAAGTAGATACATTTATTTATTTTTTTGGCTTACTCTGAGTTTGTGTAGGAGTTGGTGTTGTGCTGGGAGTCAGATGTTTGCTAGATTCCATCTCTAAGATAACATTGACTAGTGTTGCAGACTGTCTGTTGTCGCTGTTGAATAGCGGAAGAGAAGCTACTGTCTGAGGCAAGGCTGTCGGGAGCGCGCATCAACGTCACATCCTTTGGATTTTCCCGACAAAGCGACCCGATCCCTTCACATGAAAATCAGTCTACAGGCTGTAATAGGCAACCTAGGTAGTCCGGGAAGGGCTATTTTTTAAGGTGCATTACAAGCCGTTCACACATTGGCAAAAATAGATGAATATTACATGAAAATTGTTACATATTGCAAAGCCCATTTCTATTTATTTTGATTTCATCTATATGCTTATATAGACGTAAAAGTGGAAAGAATTTACTTGTAGCATAATTCAAATATAAAATGTAGTCTTTCTATTCCTGGAAAACAAACTAAAATTATTGATGACTCATACTGCACTACAAAGTTTGTCCAATCAATTGCTCTCTAGAATGAGTGTCCCTCCCCCTATTCCACTGCAACAGACTAGCAATTAGCAAATCATGGTTCATAGCTGTGACATGAAGTAAAGCAGCCTGATCTCATGAACATTTTGTGACTGTGGCAACATGTTTGCAAAATAATATTACATGGCTCATAACATGTATCATGGTTGTTCTGAGCTGAAATGTCCACTGAGTGGTGTGAAAATAGTGATTAAAGTTCTCCTGAACAGATTGGGTTTTTAAGGTAATAGGTCTGTCGAGTATTAGGCCATTTTCACACCTAGTTCATTTATACTCAGAGTGGTATAATGTGTACACGTGAACAACCAAAGTGGTCTCAGACCCCCCTAAAAGGACCCAAAAGCGAACCGTTAGTGGGTACTGTTGTGGTTCGATTGATTTGTGTGATGTGAAGGCGAAGAGGTACCAGTCTGCTTTGCATTTTATGGCATAAGCACTCAGTCATTGTTCTCACCTGTATGACGTTTAGTCCTCATTACCCCTGTGTATTTAAACCCTGTTGTTTCTCCATTCTTTGTCGGTCGTTGAATGTAGATAAATGTGTATGTGAATGTTATCCTCGCTCTCCGTAGATGTTAATCTGCCTGTGTACTCCTTGGATGTCTTTCGTGTTTTTGTTTTGTTTCCCCCATTGTGGATGTTTTATTAGTTCCAGTCTTGTTTGTCTTGTTATTTTTTAATAAAACCGCATTTAGATCCTCACCCCTTGTCTGCCTTCGTAACAGGAACACAATGATATCATATTAGCCGTATAGACAGCTAGGTGCTAGCTAGCGAATACAAATTCTCATCTGGCCTCATTACTTGACAGCAGGGTTGCGAATCAGTTTGTAGTTGTGTGTATAAATTTGCCAAACTGCTTTCGTTTTTAGCGACACGTACCTGATCCGATCGTCTAGATGTAGAAGATAGGCTAAATATAAAAAATTACTCAAGTTTTTTATCAATATTGAAAATGTCTTTTTCTTTTGGATAAATATTGATATTTTTTTATCTCCCAGCCCTACGTTAAAATGTAGCGCCTAAAAAGTCATGCACTGCAGTAAAAGGGTTTTGATGGAATAAGATTGAATTGTGTACAGAACAGGCAAAATGTAAGCATTAATGAAAGGATAATTTGCAGTTTTACTCGAGATATGTGTGAAAGGGAATAAAACTCCTTGTTTTTCACCAGGAAATTGCTGCGATACATACAACAAACCACATAAAAATTATTTTGCAAAAATGTAGGTATAGTAACGTGTTTCTATGAGACCTGGTTGACCTAAAGCCTAATGGCTACTCTAAAAAAATAAAAAATGGAATGTCGAAATGTCCATCCCAAAATTCAGGTCTCTATATGAAATCACAAAAGAATGTCAACACAAGCTCATCAAGACACACTAATCAAGAGATTTCATGTTGTCGTTGAGAACATGTGTATATTTATGGGGCGTGGGTGAATGGCCGGTGTTTGGAATTCATTAGTCTAACTTGCTGTCAATGCTAGTCATCATCTTGATGTTGCATCGGGAAATGAACAGCTGAGTAAGAACACTGAGGTTTATAGAGCATGATATGACATTTCTGTTTAGAAAAAAGGGGGCAATTTGATTTAAATACTTATGCCTGAATCAACTTTTCTAAATTTGTTTATAGATTAGCTCATTCATTTCATTGTGTCTTTATTTGGGTTTATGCATTGCTGTCAGTCTGTGAATTTCTGGGGAAATACTCTGAGATCAGATCATTTACAGAGGTCTTTCTCATGAGCTTGGACATAATATTCTCACAGGATGGGACAACATGTTTCCTCTGTCTTTGTGTCATAAAAGCATGCTTCAAAAGCAAATAAACCAATGATCCTTATTTGTTTCATTAACTGCCATTTATGTAAATGTATCTTGTTGACAAGATGATTTCACGTCTTGACATAATTGTTTTAGGTAATTCCCCTCTGGCTCTTTTGAAACAGTATGAATAGTTATTTGTTGTGGTGATTCATTCCCAGCTTGGTCAACATTCGGTAACAATCATTGCCATTTTGTTCTTTTTACCTTTGTTGACTTCTTCTGAGAAAATAGTTTGTTGAGAATATTTACTGGCATAGAAGTGATCACTTAAACCCCCAGGCTTGGCAACATATACAATGAGAAATTAATTATAGGAATACAAGAGAATATGTGACCCTTGAGAACCAATAGAAGTCACAACAGCCTCCTCATGCCCAATAAGAACATTGCAGCAATGCCATTGGGTGGGACCTGCGTGATTTAGGGTGCCATATACAGTATACTGTAATAATTTAATTTTGACATTTTATGAAGAGAATGTGAGCTCTTGTCTGTGCAAAATGACTGCTGCATTGTTAGGGCGTTGTGGGTCCTTGTCAGGTTGGTTGCTTCCTGGTTCAAGTCAAAAGAGCCCACCCCCAATTCTCTATGGTATTCTGGTTCCGTTCTCGTACGCCAGGTTAAAAGTCAGATTACATAGAAAGGCAATAGCACACCTGTCTCAATAATCTGCATAATTTGAATTGTCATTCATGTCCGTAGCACAAACAGTGCTGTTTTTTTGTTTAACACAAACAAACATCCCTAAACCTTAGTGTGAGCAATAATAATTGCCTTCACAAGCACATATATATATATAATTAAAGACCATTTATGCTTGTAGTCTGAGAGACTGGAGTAGTGGAATTTTACATGCATTTCTCTGTATACGTGATCTATCAGCTTGAGTCAGGCGCACACAAAAGCCACACTGATAAAGACACGTTTTCACGAAAGAGGATGTGTTTATGCAACACAGTTCTTGGTCACTGTGATAATAAAAATGTTTCTTCACTAAATGTCTCTGTTCCCTTAGATAAAACGTCTCATCTGAGCTTCCCTTTTCTGTAAGGAAGCTTAAGGTCTCTCAGTTTTGCAGATGGTGCTGTAAAACAACTCTTTCTGTTTATATTGGAGGCTTCGGTCCAGTTGATAAGAGGTATAACTGGTGCTGCTTTGTGCGTCTCCTCCTGCGGTCGTTCTGGCTGTGGAGGTGTAAGGGAGAGTGAAAGATAACAGCTTTCCATAGCAGCAGTAAAGTGGTTCACCTTGTGGAAATTATGCGGCCTGGTGACCTGACCCCAAGTCAGCTTGATACTGTACAATTCCTAAGTTAGATGCAAGAGAGGTATCTGTGAGGAAAGTATGTGTGTACTAGGGGCTGCATGGCTATTGATTTTTAAAAGTCAACTAGTGAAGCCAATCTGTCGAGACATCATGCCAGGCTCTGAGAAGGACCAAAACATGTGAGGACTTAAATTTAAGCCGTAATTCACTAACAATCTTGCCTTGAAAATGTTACTATGAAAATATATTAAGATCTACACTTTAATGGGGAGACAGAAGGCTAGCGTGTTGTCAAAAGGTCTAAATCTCATTAACTATCATGTTTTGAGTAAAAGGTACAAATACAGAAATTCATTCTCAAGCAATTGTATCAAATTTGAAATATTATTGTATTATTAGTCTATTCTCCAAACTAAAATTCCAATATCATATTTTTGCAATGGCTCTTGGGTAAACAAGTGAACATAATACAACCATTCTGGGATACATTAAGGGCCAGCTATATAATGAACATAAGTTTCAATCATGTCTGAAATGTGTTTTTAGGAAAAGGGCATTTTTCATCAGGTCAGGCCAAGGTGTAATGTCACATTTTTACTTTGGCAGGTTATTGTTATTGGGGCAAGTTATGTCATGTGTAATTTTGTAGTTTTATGCAATTTATTAAAGAAATAGTTCACCCAAAAATAGAAATTCTCTCATCATTTACTCACCCTCATACCATCCCAGATCTGTATGACTTTATTTCCTCTGCTGAACACAAACCCTAAATGTAATCCATAAGTGTCCAGTGGTTAAATCCATGTCTTCAGAAGAGATATGATACGGGTGGGTGAGAAACAAATACATATTTATGTCCTTTTTTTTCTATAAATCTCCACTTTCATATTCTTCTTCTTTTGTTTTTGGCGATTCACATTCTTTGTGCATATCGCCACTTTCTGGGCGGGGAGGAGAATTTACAAAAAAAATGGCTTAAATATTGATCTGTTTATCACCCACAACTATCATATCACTTCTGAAGATATGGATATAATCACTGGAGTTGTGTGGATTACTTTTATGCAGCCTTCATATACTTTTTGGATTGTAAAAGTTCTGTCCAACATTCACTTCTAAAGAGCTGACAAAAATCATCTGCAGAAGAAAGTAAGTTATACACATCTAGGATGGCATTAGGGTGAGTAAATAATGAGAGAATTATTTTTTTGGGTGAACTACCCTTTTGTATTTTCACCATTTACAGTATTGCCATTTATGTCCTTTGTAATTATTTTGCAGTATAAATTAACTGAAAAGCCTTTAAAAAGGGTATAGATGACTATTAATGGCAGGATCCCATTTTGACAATGTATCCCATGTACTGTTACATCATGCCCTGCAACTGTATCTTTTTTTCCCCTGGCCAATAATGCTGGAAATGTTCACTGTCTTTTTTTGTAACAAATCCTACAAATGTGCCTAGAGAAATCTACTTTCAAAAATAAACCCACCCTGAGAAATATTCTCAATGTGGAGTAAAAAGTGTGATGACTAGCCCTGGTCTCCCCTATTATTCAAGTCTATTTAAGTCTCTTAAATATAAATAGTTTTCAGATTGTTTTTAACTGACCTAATTTTCCTCCTTTGATTAATTAAATTCAATGTGTAAATATACAATGAAACTCTAAAGCAACAAATGTGTTGAGGTTGTATTTCACATGGCTCATTCCTTCACATGTCCCCCAGGGCCTCCACAAGACCTTAAACCTCTGGCACTTATCTAATTAGCTCAGGGAAACACTGAATTATTAAACTTCTATAAATCATTCAGAGCACAAGCCTAATGTCTGCCATGCTCACAGGAGGTAGCAGGACATGGAGCAATAATGTCACTGCCTACCGTCCAACTGTCAGCATGACTAATTTTTGAAAGGCATTTGTCAGCCATATCAGTTAAATACCAGCGATACCTCTGGGTAACTTTACACCGGCATTCTTTTACATGCTGTGTCCTTTCAGATAGCAGCAGTATTTTAATCTGAGATATTAGTGTTTTTGGCAACTAAATCTTGTGTATTAGTCTGGGAACAATCATATTTTTTGTCCCCTTCCAACAGCTGGAAACGATTGCGCTTACTTTTACTGCGTCATCGTAAACACGCTTGATCTGATGGAAAAATTAAACAAACATCCTTCCCATCATCCTATCTAAGAGATTGTTCAGACAATCAAGGCAGTAATATTGCTCGCTTAATTATGATAATGTAACGTTAATGGCAAAATTTGTCAGTTGATTCTTGTTTATAGTAGTTTTTATCCTTGCAGTCTTGAGAGGATGGTAGTTGCCTTAAGTTTTGTCCCACTGACCTTTCTTGGCAGCAGCTCATATTGAAGTTGGAAAGAACAACACTTTTTGGTTTTATGTAACCACTTGGGCTAATATTTGTGGACACAAAGCTTTCCAGATTCAAAAATTCTTTGGCCTACTTGATTGATTCCAGAGAGAAATCTCCAGGCCCTTTCACATGACTCCCATCAAGACTTCAGCGTTCCTCTCAACACAAGCGTCATGGGCCATTTTGACCTTCACGTATAAGAAATTGCAAACTGTACCACAGATGTTGTTATGGGATTTCTTGGAAGCAAAAAAGTGAGAATTGTACACTGTAAACAGTTAAAATAGTGAACACAAGAAAAAGAGATAACATAAACAAAATAGTAAAATAGCAAATGAAAAACCCCAGACTTTAAATATTTTTTCTCTTAAAGATGCACTTAGTAACTTTTTTGTTTGTGTTAACTTGGACATGCAGTGATTCCTAGCGTTGTGGATGCATCATTATAACAATTCTGTTTCAGATTCCATTTTTTAAATTCACTATCAGCCATGATTAAATTATTAGAAGAGTGAAAGTGTCCAATAACAGGGCAGTTATTGAGATTAAGTGAGTAGTATACGGCTGGTCATGTGATTCTAACATGGCTGCCCCATGAGGGGACCCTCTCCATGTAGAATAAAACCATCTCGGTTACTGATGTAATTTCCATTCCTTGATGGAGGAAACGAGACGTTGTGTCGATGTAGTGACACTAGGGGTTCACTCTTGAGAGCCCCAATTACCTCTGATTTATTCAGAAAAGGCCAATTAGAATTGGAGAGTGGAATTTGCTTGCCACTCTCCGCCCCGGACATACAGGTATAAAAGGAAATGGCATGCACCACTCATTCAGATTTGTGCTAAGGAGCCGAGAGAGAGTCCCAGGCTTGTCAGTGGTTGGTTTAGTGCTCTGGCAGGAGGGACACAACGTCTTGTTCCCTCCTTCAGGGAACGCAGGTTACATCAGTAACTGAGACATTCCCTGTCTGTCACTTACTCGACGTTTTGAAGATGGAGTGACAATAGGGGTCCCTATATTAAATGCCACAGGCATTGAACTGTGTCACAAGGTATGGCAGAGTGGACATGGGAAAGGTGCTGCATGTCTTGCAGCGAGCACTCGACAACATCATGACCTACCAGCGTGTCAGGTAAGGCACCTCCCTGGTCACGTTAAGGGTGGGAGGAGAGCACTTATCAGAGGAGGCTACAGGCAGTGGCCTTTCCTGATTTCTGTATTAAGCAATTTCTCACAGAGCACCTGAAAGAATAGTGTTGGGGAAGTGCTCTTCCCTCTCCAGGAGGGAGAGCACTATGGAAACCACATCCTACTGGAGGGAAGTTAACATGTGGAGAATACCTCACATGGACTGAGACGTTATATGGAACAAAATCCGTGGGAAGGATCCTATCTATGGAGTGTTACACAGCCATGGTGGCTGTAAAACTTCCTACTACCACAACAAGATCAACAGCACCACAGACACTCGCAGCTTGTTTAGGACATTCAACACACTTCTCTGCCCTCCCCCTCCACCACCTCACACATCACTGACAGCGGATGTCTTTGCCACATTTTTTACTAATATGGGTTCAACCATCAGCAATACATTCTCAGCACCTCACCCTGTCAAACACCCATCTCCTGTATGCAACTCCTCTGTCTTTATGTTCTCTCCTCTAACTGACACTGAGGTCTCTAAACTCTGCCGAGGGGAAGACACAGGGTTCATCGACAGGAAACCGAACAGTGGAAATACATCATATGGGATTACCAAGGGGGGAATAACCATGTATGGAGCACTGAGCCCAAGTACATGGGCTCACCTGAAAAGGGCCATACCACGAGTACCGGGCCTGGTGGTGTCACTCCTCTGCCGAGATCATCACTGAACACCTCAAGAGGGGAAAGGCGCTAATGCAAGCGATACACCCAGCTTGTAGCACCTCACAAAGGTATTGGGTGTAGCCCAACCTGCTGCTTTGCATCTGTCTGAACGGGAGTGGTGGGAAAATTGAGAACTTAACCGAGCCAGGGTCTCAAGATCACGTGAGAGTGTCCCGGCCCGAACTCCAGGCATTTGCTGGTGACTGAGAGTGCCTGCAGGTCCGCAACCCTCTTGATAGTCCTGCATCAGCCCTGTGTCAGTCCTACCCTTGTGCAGATCTTTAAGCGCCATGGCCTGGTGGTCCTGCAGGATGGCCATGGCATGCAGGGTGGAGGCGGCCTGGCACGCAGCATTGTAAGCCTTCACCACTAATGATGAAGGCTGGTCGTTTCCTCCAGGTGGATGCGCCCTGGGGGCATAAGTGCACTGCCACAGCACACTCTACCTGGGGAGGCTCAACATATCCCAGGCCGACCTGGAAACAACAGCCCACCCTCCGATGCTGCGACCGACAACTCATCCTCATTGTGAGCCCCGAACAAGACATTAAATCTGCCCTCAGGCGGACCGCCTGCCTTGCTCGTGAACTCTACCAGGCAGAACGAACGTGCTTGGTGATGGGACGTCCACGGGGACTGAGTCGGTGGATAGACTCCCATAACCAAATTTAAATTGCCCACGGCGCTCGTCTCCCCAGCCGCCTGTGCACAGGACGGACCAGGGAGCAGCCGCGGTGGCTCACTGCTTCAAAAAGAAAGAAGAGAGCCGTGACCACAACATTCTCATGGGCATATTTTAACAGTGAGAACATGAGCGATCCACAAATGCTACCTCAGCGTGCTGGTGACCCGAGCACTCGAGACTGATTTCGTGGCCGTTCGATGGGGAGAGATAACGGCCACACCCATTAGCACAAAGGCGAAAGGACATCTTTAAAAAGACGGCAATCGTTTGGGCGAGGTCTTTCAGAGGAAATTACTGTTTTATGAATTTGCTCTTTTCATCTGTGAACTCAGCTGCTGAAGTGCCCAGGGCAAAAAAAAAACACTCGACTGTGTGAGAGCAACCGCTGATATGCGCCTTATATCCAGCAGTAACAAGGTGACAGGATGAACACAACATATGTAATCGACTACGAAGAACAAGTCTGAATGAGTGGTGCATGCCATCTCCCTTATGTCCGGGGCAGGAAGCGGCATGCAAAATCCACTCTCCAATCCTTTTCTGAATAAATCAGAGGTGATTGGGGCTCTCAAGAGCGAACTCATTGAAACAACGTTGAGTGAGCGACAGACAGGCACCTTTATAAGGCTACTGATATGACTCTTTGTCTAACGTGAGTGGCCATGATTTTATACATACTGTATGTTCAAAAATTACAATTAATTTCTTTAGGAGTAAAACTTTTTTAGTGAGGAAAGAATTACTGAATGTGCCGTTAATGTCACGATATGCCTTCAGCGAGTCGTACAACTCGATGTAGATGTGCACAAGTTCAATATCTCTTCCATCTTTTAAAAATGAGAAATTGTGCAAATTGTTCAGTAATCGTTGGCTGTGCTTTATAAGGTAAGTGACAAACTGAATGAAGTTGAACTTGATTATCGTTACAGCGCTTGGTCAGTGCACAACACTGCAACACTGTAAAGGGCTGTTCACACGAACACAGTTTCTGTCTGTGTGCGCAGTTTATCAGTTGTTTTACTATGTACAGTAAAGGTGTGCTGGATGGACGTCCAGCTTTTTTTTCACTGTTTTGACATGAGTGCTGGATGTATTTTTTCAGATGGTGTTCTGTCCAATTCGGTGTGCTGTGTATTTGCTTTTTCTAGCGTGAAACATTATTAGCACCCTTGCTAGTGCCAGAATTCATGTTTGTCATATATACTTATTCACAACAAAGGGAGATGCAGCCTCTTTTAAAGGAATAGTTCACCCAAAAATGAAATTTCTCATAATTTACTCACTCTCATGCCATCCCTGATGTGTTTGACTTTCTCAAACAAATATTTTTGAAGAATATTTTAGCTCTGTAGGTTCGTACAATGGAAATGAATGGTGACCAAATCTTTGAAGCTCCAAAAAGCACATAAAGGTAGATTAAAAGTAAATAATATGACTTGATTTTGGGTGAGAATAGGCCAAAATATAACTCAATTTTTTCATTTTACAACATTGCAGTCTCCAGACATGATCATGATTTTTAGCTTGATTACACTTTCTAGTGCTTGACACATGCGCAGAGCACTAGATGACACTAGGAAGTGTAATCGAACTTGAAATAATGATCGCCAAGAAGACTGATGTTACATTTTGATCTGTTCTCCCTCAAAACCAATTGGACTGCTTCACAAGACTGTAAAGGGATCAATTGAAAGGAGGAGGTGAGAACCGGCTTGATAATATAAATAATATTTTTAATATAAAACTTAAACAAACACAAACATGACGGACATGCTGTTAACGATCTCTCTCTCCCGCACGATCCTCTGCAGTCCACCATTATCCTTCTCGGGAGGCTTGATTAGCCTAATACGGGACAGGGTGTGTAGGATCACGACCCCGCCCCGCCCTCCGCCCTGCCACATTCCTCCCTCGTTCTCTCAGGCTGGGGAGCCCCCAGCATGACGTACACCCCCCCCCCCCCTTTTCCCTGGGGGAGGGCGTGCCCTAAGCCCCATCAGCAGACAGGTCATCCCCATCTACCTGGATGAGGGAGGGGACAAGGGGAGGGAAACAGAAATAATTAAACTGGGGGGGTACTTCCTGTAACAGTGTAGTACCCCCCCAAAAAACACTGTAAAATTTAAAAGAGAGGGAAAAGGCCAACGCAGAGTGGCAGTGAGAGAGAGAGGAGAGAGAGATGAGAAAAAAAAAAAACCTTACTCGCCAGTTCTCCGATACGCTGTAGCTTGTTTGGGAGAACGGTAGTGGCGAGAACTCTACTACGGCGTATCCCTCCTCCTTCCCGGGTTTTCGGCACCAGTGTAAAGAGATCAATGGAAAGGAGGAGGCGAGAACCGGCTTGATAATATAAATAATATTTTTATTATAAAACTTATTATGCCTGTTAACGATCTCTCTCTCCCACACGATCCTCTGCTGTCAACCTTTATCCCTCTCGGGAGGCTTGATTAGCCTAATACGGGACCGGTGTGTAGGGTCACGACCCGGCCCCGCCCTCCTCCCTGCCACAAAGACATTCATTGAAACACTGGAGTCTTATGGATTTATTTTATGCTGCATTTATGTGCTTTTTGGAGCTTCAAAGTTCTGGCCACCATTCACTTGTATTGTATGAACTTATAGAGTTGAAATATTCTTGTGTTCTGCAAAAAAGAAAGTCATAAACATCTGTGATGGCATGAGGTAAATGATGAAAGAAATTTCATTTTCGGGTGAACTATCCTGTAACACTTCACTGCACTGCTTTGTGATATTCTTTTAATACAGTAAATGGAGGGCGCTTGAGCTAGCAACGCACAAAGACACGGTTATCTACAAAAACTAGGTTGTATGCAAACAGTCCATGCATACTGAACTAATGACACATTTTTGGTGAATAATTTGCTTCAAGTACTGGCTTGTGAAATGCAGAAGTAGACTTTGGCCTTAATACTGTATTTATTGATTTCTAATGCTAATCTGACACTTAAAAGTCATGCATATCTTATCCACAGATACAGTAGTTTACAATGACAAAACAAACAAAAGTTAAATTTAAAAATACAGTACTATGCTACAAGAACAGCTTAAAGCGCTGATCCATGAAAATTCCAGTTGGAATATTTTGGAGTGTCATGGCATACTGGGAGCTTATCAGTAAAAAGCTGAAAAATGATGATGTAAAAAAATTACATTTAACTAAGTAAAAACAATTGAAATAAAATGGCATTCGAAATCTCAAGGCGTTGAGGCAAGCATCCTGATTTAACCTTGTTAATATGCCACCCCATCCCCGCTTCATTTCAATTAAGAAAATTACATTTTAGTTAAATTAACATTAATTCATGCTTAACTGAATAAAGTTTATTAAACAATTAAGGCAGGCATGAGAGAGTGCGAGCAATGTGATTATAACAAGCAATGTGGTGGATTAGAAGAGAAGAAGGCTCAGTGAAAATATTGCCTAGCATTAGAAAATGAAAGGAAAGAAGCGAGAGAAATCAAGGTGAGTATAAGAGACTGTCATTGTCTCTGTTGTGCTTGATCTATTACAGATAAACTTACCACCATAGCTGGGAATACAAAGATAGCATCCTTCCCCTTGGGCAGTGTCTTGCCTTTCAAAGACTATTTTAACCATTTTCTACTCTGTACAATGATAACGAGCTCTGCGGAAAAGGCGGCGTTTGAGATACATGCCCCTGATGAACACATTTAAATATTTTCTTTGTTTTAAGTAAAGTTATTGAGAACATTACGTTTTCTCTATTTTCTCTCTCTCCTAATCCCGGCCGCCTGTATCCGACCAAAGTGATTTACGCATCCACAATTATTGGATAATCCCCACTGTCATTACTGCAGGCATCTGCTCTGTCACAGTGCTAAGAGCTTTTGGCTGCGCTTCTGCTAGGTTATTGTGCTCTCCTGTAGTGAGGCGACCTGCCTTCATTCCGCCGTGTTAAACTCTATTTAAGTCAATGAAATAAAATTAGGATTATAGCTGTGTAAAGTGCAGTTGTGGTTTGTGTGTTGATGATAATGTTTTCCACGAGTCTAGGTCTTGGGGAGGTCAGCCAAGGATACTGAGGTGGATGACATGGGCTTTGTAAAAAACTACCATGCTAACCTTAGTTTCTGGCAGCGACCCTGGCTGATAGGGCTGAAGTCCTGAATCTTTTGTTAATAGCCAAATGCTTTTTTATGATGGAAAAAAAGTAGAAAAGTAAGGCTTAATTTTCATTACATCAGGGTACAAAAGCAGTTCTGTCTTCAAATGTAAATTAATTCCGATCATTGAGCCCAACTTACATGAACTGACAGTTCACACATTGACTTTTACCTGCTGTTCGTGCTCAAGTTCATCAGATGTACGCTTGGAGGGAACTTTCTGTTCCCCTTCTGTCACTCACTCGACGTTGTGTCGAAGTAGTGACACCTAGGGGTCTCTCTTGAGAGCCTCGGTTGTCTCTGAACTTTGAGAAAAGGCCAATGAGTAATTGGCGAACAGAATTTGCATGTGCCTCCCCCAGACATATGGGTATAAAAGGAGGGAATCATGCATCTGTTTAGTCAGATTTTTTCTTTGGAGCCGAGCGGTTGTGTGTTCAGAAAGCTGGTGCCAGTGCAGTCTACACCTCTGGGTGCTTCAACAGTGCTTCTAAAAGAGTGTTTTCTCTAAAAGAGTACACATTGGCGTTGAACGTCTTTTTAAAGACAAGTATTTTTACAGATGCCTCTCTGCCTTTGTGTAGTTCCTGGTTGCAGCAGATATCTCTCCGCTTCTGACAGTCATGGGCACTGCCTCACGTGTCTGGGCTGCGTTTATGAATGGTTCATGTTCTCATTGCGAGAACTGCGGGATAATGACCATGCCCGCTTTCTCAATGCCCCCGTCTACCAGCTCAACCTTTTTGTCGATGAAGTGAAGAAACTGACAGAGGCCATTCAACACATCATGCCTCCTCATCTCTCAAGAGCACGTACTCCGTCTGTTTGCCGAGGGCATGCCCCTGCGGCTGCAAAAGCTCTCGGCCCCAGCGTAGAGCTACCCACAGGAAGCTGACGCCGCATCTCACAAACACCTTCATGGACCCGAATGTCTCCCAAACGTTCCTGAGACGATGGACTCAGGGAGCGAGATGACAGCTACAGAGCTGGCCTCTAGACCACTCAATCCCCCGCTGGAGGGCCGGCAAGGAAACTATTTGCCACACCCGGCTGTGGTACCCAAAAGAGCAGCTTCCTCGATTCTTGATTCCCCTAATCGGTATCCACACATGCCGTTCTCACAGTGGTCTGGCGCCAAACACCAGCAGTCACGACACCGTGGACATGGTCCCTTCGCCTCCATGCCTTCGACTGTAGACTACCGGAGGGCCAGTTCTGACGAGTCTAGAGGACGCCTCCATAGGACCTCCTCCACAGTCACTTTCCCACCAGCCGGGTGTACGGCGCAAGGTAAGTGCTTTGAGTTTTCCCTCAGCACATCTGTTTCAGGATGCAATTTTGCTTCCCGACATAATATTACCTGCTGCGAAGCCCCAAAAGGTATGTCACACATGATCGTCCCCTAAGTGTCGCTTAAGCTTTCCATCCCATTGCGCTAGCTGGCCAGGACCATCCGATTCGGCTTCACGATTCAGTTCGCCAGGCACTCACCCCATCTCATCGGCATCCGCTTCACTACGGTGCACGGCGAGAACGCCAACACCCTGCAAGCTTTAGATGTTCTGAGCAGCTCTTTGTTTGATTTGGCGGACAGCGGAAAGGGAACGCTGTCTCCAAACAGAGGCTTTCCCACTGGGTTGTCAACACCATTTCATTGGCCTATCAGACTCAGGCCGTTACCGCCCCCTTGTGGGTTCGAGCACACTCTACGAGGAGTGTGGCATCCTCGTGGGCACTGGCCAACGGCACCTCTCTAGCAGACATCTGCAGAGTGGAAGGCTGGGCAACACCCAATACCTCACCCAATGAGTTGGTCTAGTCCCGTGTTTTATCAGGTCCGAGCACGTAGAACTCGGTAATATGGAAAAGCTGACCAGCTGTACCTCTTGCAACTTTACCCTCCACTGAGTTGAACACGTGCACTCTTACTCCCAGGCGAGCCCACAAAACCTGTGCTCCCTGGACGTCCTTCCTCCCTAGCCCACTGGGTCGGGAATTCGGCGGAGGAATTCCCGACCAGACCCACTATGGGTACTAATTACTCTCTACTGGAATAGGTGCTCCACAGATGTCGGTTATCATGGTAACCCCCTGTGTCATATTTTCCGCAGTACAGTCCCCCTCTCGGCTGACCGGCATCTCCCTTGGGCAGTCCCCTCTACCCCCCGTTGCTGTGTCTGTAGAGCTCCTCCCACACTAGGCAGGACCTACCACTGCGCCACTTCCACGTGTGGCTTGTAAGCCCATGTGACGTATTTGCCACATGTTGACCTTCCCAGTCTGGGTAGGATTGGAAAAGAACACCTTCCCAGATGCGAATGATAGCGTTAGATGGCCCCAGCCGCATCTAACACTCTATGGAGAGAGAAAATAGAGAGAGAAAAGGCCTGCTCTCGTGCTTGTCACGTCGCTTGTTTCCCCACTCAGGGATGCCGGGAACCTAAAATGTACATGACGTTGGAGAAGGTTACGTGCAGCCTGATGCGGTCTGCTCCTTCGGCACGCAACAGCTTGCTTGCACCTGCATCAGCAGTTCATGTAACACGGTTCAGTGTCATGGCGTTATTGGATAGGGACCCCTAGTGTCACTACATCGACACAATGTCGAGTGAGTGACAGAAGGGTAACATCTAGGTTACTGTTGTAACCCCCGTTCCCTGATGGAGGGAACGAGACGTTGTGTCCCTCTTGCAACAACACCGTACAAACCGCTGTAACGGCCAAACCTTATTCTCGGCTCCTCAATGCAAAACCTGACTAAACAGATGCACATTCCCTCCTTTTATACCAGTATGTCCGGGGGAGGGACGTGCAAATTCTGTTCGCCAATATCTCATTGGCCTGTTCTCAAAGTTCAGAGGCAACCAAGGCTTTCAAGAGAGACCCCTAGTGTCGCTACATCAACACAAAGTCTTGTTCCCTCCATCAGGGAACGGGGGTTACGACATTAACCTAGACGTTTTCTCTCACAGGGGTGTAGCTTTTCTGTATCAGAGGCACTGAGGTTTTATTATGTAAGCCTTATTTCTAAATATACATTCTATAAGCCTCTTTTCTAATCTTCATTTGTATTTAATTATATATATATATATATATATATATACACACAAAGGGTTGGGAGGGTTACTTTTGAAATGTATTCCACTACAGATTACAGAATACATGCTGTAAAATGTCATTTGTATCGTATTTCCGTTAGATTACTCAAGGTCAGTAACATATCCTTAATACTTTGGATTACTTCTTCAGCACTGGTAGATTTTTTTCACTTGATTTTTTAAATGGTTTAAAATCATTTGACATTGAATTTGTTTAATTATTGTACTTAAGTCTGCACACCAGAGCTAAAGGGGAACAAAAACACTGTTTATCAAGCGTTGAGACTTTGCTTTGTTAAAAACAACCTGGAGTCATGAAACCCAACACAGGTGTTTCGAGATGCACTTTAAAAAATAAAGTTACTTTACTTGGTGATCCCACAATGGCATTTTATTATCATGTAAAAAAAAGAAACAAGATTTTGATAATAAATGAGTTATATTTTGAGAATAAAGTAAAAATTACTAAAATGAAGTTGAAACATTATGAGATTATAGTCGTAATAATTTGAGAATAAAATCGTAGCATTATGATATAAAATTTCGTATGAGAATTAAGTAAAAATTATTAGAATAAAGTCGTAATATTTTAAGATTATAGTCATTATATTTTGAGAATAAAGTAAAAATTCTTAGAAAAGAGTTGTTGCATTGTAGGATATTATAGGATTATTAGAGGGGAATAAATTTCAATATTAGGCTAAACAGGGGAGTGCACTTGTTTTGGGTACATGTTTCTACACTTAAAGGTACACAACAGGTCCTTAGGGTACAATTAAGTATCCAAAATTAGTTATACGTTTTAACTAGGTGTACAAAAAAGGTGGCCCTTGTACCTTAAACAGTACCACTTTATTTAAAGTGTATCACGGTTTTATCACAATAACAATGTATACACACACACACACACACACACACACACATATATATATATATACACACACACACACAGGGTAGGGAGGGTTACTTTTGAAATGTATTCCATTACAGATTACATGCTGTAAAATGTAATTTGTAATGTATTCCGTTAGATTACTCAAGGTCAGTTAAAAAATTTCTAAATACTTTGGATTACTTCTTCAGCACTGGTAGATTTTTCCACTTGTTTTGACTATAAAAACTCTGTACAGTAAGACATAATACACATGTTAAAAATACATTCTCTGAAAAACCTAAATATCTTATGCAGTGTTGTTTCTAAAACAAGTTCAATCAAATTTATCTTGTTTTTAGGATTTTCAGATATTTTTACTGGAAAACAATACAAAAATTATTATCAAGAATACGATTTTTGCCCTAATATCAAAGGTATTACTAGAAAAAATTTATTATGATCCAACGTGAATGTTCTTAATAAAAAAATAAGATCGTGTCTGGTAACATGTGCATGTAAAATGGCTAGAAATAGCATTTTAGCTGAGCGTAAAGCTGACAATTTACACAAGGTTTATTTCTATTTCTTCTGCTCCAAACTTACTTCGAACGTACTTCTCTTTCTGCTCGTATGAATGTAACACATCCTAAGAAAGTGTTTCACCGCTGTTCAAATGCACTTTGGATCACATCATTTATATGTATAAATATTTTCCATTTGAAAAGAAACAAATGACAATATCTTTTGTTGACAAAAATACTTTTTGAATGTAACTGTATTCTAATTACCAATGATTTAAATTGTAACTGTAGTGGAATACAGTTACTTATATTTTGTATTTTAAATACTTATTTCCGTTACATGTTTTCCATTACTCCCCAACACTGTTTATATATATATATATATATATATATATATATATATATATATATATATATATATATATATTGCCAGAAAAACACAATTCACAATAATTTATCTCCTTTTTCACTTAAAAGACCACATTTCTTCACTAAAATATGTCTGTCATATTTACCAGCTCACTGTCTGTCAGTCAAATACCCATTATTGTAATGGCACAAGTTAATTTAATGGCAAATTTAGCAAGCAATTTTGCTGAAAGCTTCTCCGACAAACCTTGAGTTTGTAAGTTCTTTAAAAATTCTTCTTTATGTAGTCTGAAATCTTTAATTCAAATTACTACTGTTTTTTTATTTTCTATGTTCTGCCCTTCTAGATGTTTCCTTTAATTTTATATCAAACAAAGGCTGTTCATTGCAGGAATGATCTTTTCAAATCTCATTCAGTTATCACTTCTTTTAATGGAAGCATATTTTGCATAACGACCTTGGAGTTGTCTCTCATAACTAGAATGCATTCATAACTACATTCCTGTCATATTTTATTCTTTATATACACTACAGAAATGTATTTCTTTAATCAAGGAAGACATTTTTTCATTATCTTTTATGTACCTTTTTGTTTTCATTTGATCCCTTAATGTATCAGTAAGATGGTGATTTGCACTCCAGCTCGGATAAATTACAGCAGGGATTTGGATGACTCAGATCCAGCAGAGAGTGATTGAGATGGATGATCTTTTTTGTCAACCATTTTGTGTTTATGATGGGGGAACACATTGTGACCCTCCACTCCAAGCCACTGGAGGCCATGCTGGCAAAGGGGAGGAATGATGTTTAAAGACGGAAGAGCCCAACTGCAGAATGTGGTTTAATGAAGCCCAAATGAAATTAATAACCTTGTGTCCCAGCAGAAGACCAACACAAATTAAAATATGTTATGGGAGCTTAGAGTCTCCCAGATTGTTCTTTTTTCAAGGTGATAATGACATTGAAAGTTTTTCCCACCAGCCCATAATTTAAAAATGTTCTGCTATAATTCATTATCTCACTAGACAGAAAAGGACATCACTGTTCTTGTCCAAAAAACAAAACACACACACAAAAAAAAACATGTCCTGTTTGAACCATTCCCATTGTTTTAATCATTGGGAGGTGATTTGGGACAACGACATTGAAGATCACCTTGGGTTATCCAATTCAGTCAATTATTTACATTGTACACCTACAGTATGTCTCTTCTGATTCAAGCTGTGAGAGTCTCATTCACATAAAATTACTCATTAATTTGATACTGACCAACAGGTTAATGGATACTGTGCCTTGATTAGGTATTATTGTTAAACATAAGCTATTCTAGTTACTGTTCACAAAAAAGAGTCCATTGGGACAATGTGTTCACTCCCAGGAACCACAACAATAATGTGGTATTCACTTATTTCAAGAAAGCCAGTTCAGAGAACAGTTTAAAACAGTTTACGGTGGTTTGCTGGGCTTAAGTTGTTTAAGCTAGTTTATCTAGTTGGCCAGCTGGTCTCCCAGCCAGACCAGTTCACAAGTGGCCAAAACCATTCTAAAGCCAACCTTATAAGCTTGGCCTGGCTAGGAGACGAGCTAACCAGTTTAGGCTGGTTTAAACTTATTTTCTACAGCAAAGGTGGCTGACAATGCATGAAATACAATGGAAAGGGATTCATAAATGTGCGTATTTACTGCAAGTGTGTGTTTGCGCATGCATACAATATGGCTGGGCCTCCTGACTCTCTGACAGAGTGGATGGGCTCTCCAGGCTGCTAACAGCAGGGGAGAGCAGTGATGAGCTCATTCCTGTCCTACTGGCAGGAAGGAAGCAGCAGTCTCCAGACTCGCAGCCCTCAGGCCTCAGGTGCTGCTGCGCTGCTCATTTAGCTCCTGGCTGCACTGAGAACACCAGTAACCACCACAGGCAGATGAAAACCTGCTTTGAGACAATCAGGATCACAGGCAACAAACAAAGACTACTAAACTGAAGACAGACATTCTAACCTTACTTTGACTTGATTTATGCTTGATATGTTTTCAACATTGGTATATCATCCTAAAATTCCCAGTTGTGTGTTAGTAGTTCTTCATAAACACCTTTATAACAAGTTTATATGAATCCAGATGAATATGTGTTGTTTTTTGACTAGTCTCTTGCCCATATGAAAGCTGTACAATAATTAAAATCAAATTCAAAGATTTATTTCAAAACTTCAAAATGGATTTAGCTTAAAGAGATTGTCATCCAAGATATGACTTAAGTTTTGCATTGAATTTCAACTGTCATACACTTCACTCAAATTCTGAAGATGACATAACCAGTGTTTATTGGAATAAATCACTTCGCACAGCAGCCATTTTGGTAACACCCCCAGGTAGTGTCTTTTAAAGAATCAGCTAGCGCGTTTACATACACTAGAGTTGCCGCAAAATTGCTACCAACTTGCTGCCACTCATTATTTTCACTAATGCAAATGAGCTTATTATTTCCCACCAATGTTTGCCAGAATTTTGCAGCTCTTTTGCAGTGGTGAACCTGCCGCAAACCTTTGGCGACAATGAAGAGTTTGCCATAAAGCTCATTTGCATGTGAAAATAAACGAGTGGTGAATTTCCAGCAAGTTTGTGGCAACTCAAGATTTTTTTTGTAAGGGATCTGATCTAACACTGATTATGCTTAATAAACCAACAACATGTAAGGCCATGTACACAACTTAAACGTTTTTCCTATAAAGTGTTAAGGTAATAAAATACATAAGAATAAACCAATCAGCACTCATAAAAACCTTCCAGCATTTTTACCGGTTGATCCAATCAGTGCAAGCGAGTGCATGCTTGTTGACTTCAAAAGCCCAGAATATCCTGGAATGCGTTTCCCAAAAGCATAGCAAGCTTAAGTTGATCATAGAGACCATTGGCGCCAATGGTTTCTATGGCCTACTTAGGCTTAAGATGCTTTTGGGAAACACTGCCCTTATTATTATAAATAAATTTGCGTTAACACATTTTTTTGCATTCTCCTGCCTACATAGACAGCTGTCTTCTATGGCAGCATCCTTACTGTAACGATGCCTAATAAGAGAGCGATTTGGATGCTCTGCATAGGTGGCAAATAGCGCTCCTCACGTGCAGCGCATGCAAACCTTGACTCCAGAGACTATTTAGAAAAACAGGCCACTTCTATTAAAATTTAAGGAAAGGAATTCCTACCTTACAGGTCAAGGAGCCAATCACCTTTTAGATACAGACATCACCTGTTAATCAACTCGTGAAAGCACATTAGCTGTACAAGACAGGAAATTTGTGGGGGTTTTTTGTGTAAAATGTAAAGCAGCACAACTTATGATTCCAGTGTTTTCAGATCGTAATGCTGATTTGAAATATGTTCTTTGATCCTAAACTTGACCAAATTGTTTGAGATTTCGGTGCGCCCCCATTCAAGTAGATAGGAGCTGCACTTTCATGACTGGAAATAGCTTCCCGAGAATGTTCCAAATATGGCCGCCAGTGGACTGAGTTGCTAAAATGACTTTGCTTGACTCACAACTGATTCAAGCTGGTTCAGCTAGTCAAGCTGATTTTTGGAACATTGTAGCCGGTCGACCAGATAAAAAGGACCAGCTTGGAACAGCTAGAAACAGCCACTATGTTCCCAAACACAGCTCCCAGCTTAAGCTGGATTTTCCAGCAGGGAAATGTGAATACTTTGTCAAATTTTTATATTGCAAATTTTAACCATATATTCCCAATTTCAAAAAATGTATAAACAGTTATTGATTTGAACCTGTATCAACCATAAAAGATAAACAAAATTCAGCATTTGAAACTGTCCTTGTTGTGAACACCTAAGCTCTTAAATGCATGTAATAAGTATAGTGAAGTAGGTTATAACTTTTGTTATCTATAGTGCATTTTTACAATAACAGGAACTTTACCACAGTAAATTTGCTGCAATTTTGCCACTCATTATTTTCATTTGTAAATGAGCTTGGGATTTGATGCAAATGTTTGACAAAAGTTTGCAGCTCTTCATCAGTAGGGGTTGAACCTGCAGCAAACTTATGGCAACAATAGACAATTTGCAACAAAGCTTATTTGCATGTGACAATAATCAGTGGTGAATTTGCGATAAGTTTGTGGCAAATTTGCCTTGAACTCTTGTTTTTAGTAAGGGGAATCATGCAAGTACAGCTAATTTCTACATGAATGGGGAATGATTGAAATCTACAAAACTGTTTTCCAAGATTATATTTCTGTCAAGCTATTGAGCGTAGCGATTTCTCCCATTTTTCTATGAGTGGTCTGCTTCCTCCTCAACTGTCTCTAATAAAATGTTCTTCATGTGATGCGACAACATCCACGCATATTCAACACCAGCCACATGGAGAAAGACAATATTAAGATGGGTGTACAATCTATAGCAATATTTTTCCAAATGCAACTTTACACTGTGTATTTGGCTGAAATGTCCCTTTTCGGCACTGATAGCATGAGAGTGAGCTGTGAGGAGGATTTGAACTCACAGGTGTTGTCACCTCAGGGAATAGGCTGCCATGACAAAGACATCTGACAGGGAACACATCTCACCTATTGTCAGGTGTCTGTTACACTTGGTCTAATGCTGTTGACAGCCCCTTACACAACTTATTACTAAAACTGAGGGGGGATTAGTAAATTATCTCTTCATTATCACAACATTTGTGTTTGAGAAAAATCACACCGAATCAGCATTTAGTAATCTTCAGTTGCCCTTCATTTGCATGTATGCCATGTCAGTTGTATATACAAATATGACCTTTCATACATAGAAATTAACATGGTCAAATCTGTCAATGTTACAAATGTGCTTATTTAATCAGTGACCTTGAAATAAAGATCCTTAAATATATCTCATTCATTTTACATCAAAACAGTCTTTGGTTTACATTTTTTAAAAGTACTAAAACATTTACGTTAAAATTTTGAATTAGATTTTGAATCCTAGACTTTTTGACAACACTGTATTTTCTTATCAATAATAATTTTTTATTTATGCAGGTCTGCACTGTCCTTTACAGTTGTCAGGCTGTCTCGCAGCACTATCTTCATCTGATAACATTTTGGTCAGGCTGGCAAAATATTGCCCCGTTATTAGATTCATTCACAGCTGTTCACCCCCTCCATTCAGCTTTACCTCTGCCGTCGCTCACTGTTAGTGCAAACACACTGCTGCTAATCACAGCCGTGTCCTCATCTGCGAAACAGCCACGTCGCTAGGAAGCTCACCAGTGAAGCTCCTGCCAATTTTAGTGGCACTCTTGGTGGCAACAGCAACACCTGTGTCATCCGAGACTTCTGACCCGCAGTTTGTTTTTCCTCCTTTCTCTCTCTCACTCCATTGTTTGTCTTTCCTGGCATTCGGTGCAACCTGAGTAATACACAACAATTTTTTTTTTGTGGTTTTGAAGCGTAGAGGGAGAGAGAGTTCACAAGAGCCAAGCCTGGGAAGGTGTTCTCTCAGGTGACTGGAATGTTATCAAGGACATGACTTCAGCAGGTGTTGTTTGTTGGGTTTTTAGAGAAGGCCTAGGGTTTAGGTGTGAAAAGACGACCTGGCTAACCAGTTTCAACTTCTGTATGTTGAGTGTCAGTATCTAACTGGCAGATAGAATCTATTGAAACTGATCTGGGACTAAATAATGGAATGCCTCATCTGCCAACAATTCTCAGTGTACAATATTCCAAGTGTGGTTTCTTTTGCCATATTACTTTTGTTATCAAAACAACAATTCATTTGGTCTGGAAAACTGAGTTATTTTGTGTAAAGTCAACCAGAAGTCCCAGTTTAATTTGTTTAATTTCATATACAGTATCTTTACTGTATATATATATATATATATATATATATATATATATATATATATATATATATATATATATTAGGGCTGTCAATTGCTTAAAAAATTGTAATCAAAATAATGACACAATATGCTGACTGATTAATCTAATTAATCACAATTAATCACATATATAAATATTTGCTAATATTTAATTTATTAATCGTGTGGCAGCAGTGTAATTCATAAAATCATGCAGATATGGGTCAGGAGCTTCAGTTAATGTTCACATCGACCATAAGATTGGGTAAAAATGTGATCTCAGTGATTTCGACTGCGGCATGGTGCCACTGTTGGTGGCAGACGAGCTAGCATGAGTATTTCTGTAACTGCTGATCTCTTGGGATTTTTATGCACAATAGACTCTAGAATTTATCCCGAATGGTGCCAAAAACAAAAAACATCCAGTGAGCAGCAGTTCTGCAGACAGAAAGGCCTTGTTGATGAGAGAGGTCAATGGAGAATGGCCAGACTGAGGTAACTACAACAATAGTGGATAATAGTGTTCCTGATTAAGTACTCAGTGAGTGTATTTGTAGTTGAATTGTGCATCTGCAAAGCTCTGGAATGCATAATTAGAATAGAAGCCTTTATTTTGGTCACACAGTTTTGCATATATACAATGAAATGTATTTGTTTTCACATATCCGAGTGCAGGGTCAGCCATGATACAGCACCCCTGAATAGCCTTGCTCAAGGGCCGAACAGTGGCATCTTGGCAGTGCTGGGGCTTGAACACCCGACCTTCTCGTTAGTAACCCAGAGCCTCAACCGCTGAGCCACCACTACAGTAATTAGGGGTCCAAGTAACATGTATAGCATACCATAGAACGTTTGAGTTCACATTGCATACATTATTTTGACTTTGGGATCTCTGCAAATATGATTTTATTACAGTTGAGAGAGATGATTTTTGAAACTGTAGAGGAGACATGTGAGACTATTAAGGTATTTTCCTCAGGGGAAAAAAATAGGAGAATCAAGAGATTAAAGTTAAAAAGAGACTTTAGCTAAAGTCTCCATTTTATCTGTGAATTCATTATATTCTACACCATGCAGTACCTATCTTTGTCTCGTAAATGCAGTATCTTTAAACCGTTTTTTATTTATTTTTCTTTTCTTTCTTTTGCAATTAGAAAATGTAAATCAACCAGGTGCTGCTGGCACCATTTGGAATTTGTCTTTCTTTTACCTGAGGCTTCAGATCCTCCCTCTTTCTCTACATAACACCAAAGAGAAGCCGACAGACACACAAAAACACACACTACGCTAGCAGCTTGTTGTTGTCAGTGCAGTCACAGCTCTTCTTGCGTGTAGAGTCAAACCATTGTGACAGCCCCTCAAGACACGGTGGTCAAGGTTACTCTTCCATCAACCTGCCATTTTCATCACTTGGCTCCATTGCATGATCTCATAAATTCACTGCTCACATTTTCTCATTCTGGCACTGTGTGCTTAATATGTGCCATGAATGTTTAAAGCTGCAGCTGGCGTTTTTTTCGTTTAACCCCAGTAAAAAGAGTATAGAATTTGTGGACTGTTTAAATGTGAATACTAGGAAGCTGTTAGCCTTGAATGTCTGTTCTCACCTTGATAATACGGTTGTTAATAATCCCAAATATTTTAGTGGTTAATTCATTTGTTTTATGTGATTTTGAGTTTTCTTTCTTCTGAGCAATGTGAATAAATGTTTGTATTTGGAGTGTTCACATTAATCCTGAGTTCCTACCTAATATTCTGTGAAAAAAAGGGCGTTTGACTTTGTTATTGGAGAAGTTTTAAAAGAATGGTATTTTATGCCAGAAGAAAAAAAAAGAAAGAAAGAAAAGAATACAAACACAAAAAATGCTAATATGGGCTAAAATTGGACTGTGGAAAGTAAAATTTTTTTCAGGGCAACACAAATACCAGAGGCCCACTGCTGAAAATTAGAGCCATCAGGAGTGGCTTATGTACACGGTACTTATCTCTTTGTGTTTTCATTTTTTTATTCCACTGGCAAGGGCCTTATTCCCACCAGCTGTCGGAATGCATAAAAAAATAGGCTTGTTGTTAAGTCTGGGGCTTAAGTTGCTGCCAGAAAGAAAAGCGTGGCGAATAACAGCATTAATTCTGTGATTTGAGCCACCACTCACACCCGCATTTAAAAAGTGCTTATAAACTAGCAGCTTGTGTCAACAAGGTAATAAAACAAGATGCGGGGGAGCACTCAGTGCGATTATCGCGTGCATGTAGGACACCTACGCAGGTTTAAACAGTAGCGGAAGGCGCAGAGTACTCACCTACCCTGGCACACGATCACGCTTGTGTTAAAGAGAGCAGCCTCTCTGTCACCCAGAGGAACTTTTATCATCTTCTGCTACATAACAATAGTTTGCATTGTTGTTGTTCTCCTTTTACTAGCCTACAAAAGGCTCACATGTGGTGTGTCTCATCTTTTTTTTTCTTTTTCTCAGAACACTTTAGATTTTTGGTTTGATTTGCTGCACCTGTGGGATATTTGTTATCTTAATGTTCTCAGTAAACACAAATGTTGTTGGAATTAAGGAGGTTTGATGCGTAAAGCCACACAGTCAATAGTAATGTGATTAATTAAAAGATAAGCTAACCTCCATTTCAACTCTTGAAAAAAGTTCAAAAGTGTTGGAGCTGTAGCCTAGTGGTTAGCACACATTTTACTACATATTGAGTTGTGGTTTTCATGCAGGCATCACTAGTTTGAATCTGGAGTCATAGTCTGAATTTCCTAATCCCATTTTACATCCCTCTCCCTATCCTATCCTTTGCCGTCCTGTCTCACTTTCAGTAGAAATGGCAAAAAGACAAAAATGAAATAAAAATGTGAAAGAAGCTGTAATTAGAACACTGCAATTCTCAGAAAATGTATAGGGTTTCATTGCTATAATCTTACAATTGTTTAAATAATTGGTTCACAATTGGGTTTGCTTCAGAACATTTTGCATTGGCCATCAAGTGGTGACCCAATAGAGGACCGAATTTGTTTTTCATCCAAAAGTCTTTTGATGTTCAATATATCCCAAAAGGGACTGTTAACCACAAAATGAAAATTCTCTCATCATTTAATCACTCTCATGCCATTTCAGATGTGTATGACTTTGTTTCTTCTGCTGAACACAAACAAAGACTTTTAAAAGAATATGTCAGCTCTGTAGCTACAATGCAAGTGAATGGGTACCAAAATGTTGAAGGTCCATATAAAGGCAGCATCAAAAGTAATCCATATGACTCCAGTGGTTAAATCTATGTCTTCAGAAGAGATATGTGGGCAAGAAACAGATCAATCAATCCCCACTTTTATTTCACAATCTTCTTCTTTTGTTTTTGGCAATCCACATTCTTCATGAATATCAGCACCTACTGGGCAGGGAGGAGAATTAACAGTAAAAAGGACTACACTTTGTAACTTTTGTCCCTCTATCAGTTGAAGCATAAGACTGCAAGTTACTTGCAAAGGACCACTTTACACCAGTTGTTATTTGGGACTGCTCTTCTAGTGGATGAATATCATGATTTGATGACTCTGAGATTAGCTGCAGAGTGGAGTCATGACAAGCTATTTTCGTGTTGATATTGTGTTATTTACTTAAAAATGTATAACCGATATATTACTATAACTTTGAGGATGAAAAACAACACTCTTAATTATGTTTTAATATGATTATTAAAGTGTTTTATCCACTACACAATACACATTAATGTTTGTATTGTACTTCACATATCATATTATGAAACTCGTAAAATGGCTGATGTCAAATTCAAAGTCAGCTTTATTGTAATTATTTTCACATCGCATAGCAATGGATAAAAACTAAATAAAGTTCCTTCCGGCTACTACAGTTTAACATGTAGAGGACATTGGCGAGGACTAAAGACAACAATAAATATGGACAACAGCTCTCCTCGGCCTCCTTAGAAAATATAGGTGCTGTTGGGCATTCTTTACTAAGGAGGAGGTGTTCAGTAACCATGTGAGGTCTTTGGAGATGTGCAGGCCCAGGAATTTGAAGTTCTGCGTTGTTTCAATGAATAATGGCTGATGAGGAGCTTTGGTGCATCTGAAGTCAACAATCATCTCTTTTGTCTTGCTGACATTCAGGGAGAGATTATTAAAATCACACCCGGCTATGAGTTGGTTCACCTCGTTTCTGAATGTTGTCTCATCATTGTTGCTGATGAGCCTACAACTGTGGTGTCATCTGCAAACTTTATGATGCTATTGCTTTGGTGTTTTGCACTGAAGTCATGAGTCAGAAGGGTGTATAACAGTGGACTCAGTACACAACCATGTGCCGCACCAGTGCTCAGTGTGATGGTTGAGAGGTCTGTGTGTTGATTCTTACAACCTGTTGTCTGTTGGTCAGGAAGTCAATTATCCAGTTGCACATTGATGAGCTTAGTCCAAGTGCTGACAGTTTTTCAATTAGTATCTGTGGGATGATTGTGTTGAAGAGGGGTCTTTGCAGGGGTTTACACTGAGGAGGGTCCTCCTAACATCACTCGTAGAAACAGGCAGCACTCGGTCACCTGGTGCAGGGGTAGTCTTGACCACCTTCCTGGAGTTAGTTGCTTCAAATCATGCATAGAATTAATTCAGTGTGTCTGGTAGAGATGTGTCATTTGTACAGGAGAGGTGGTTCTTCTGCCTGTAGTCAGTGACTCATTGAATACCTCTCCACATCCCCTGTGGGTTGTTGTTATTGAAGTGTTCTTTTATTCTGGTGGCATATGAGTCCTTGGATTCTTTGATGCGACAGGTGAGATTAATCCTGGCTGCTCTGTGTGCAACTCTGTCACCTGATCTTAAGGCTTCATCACAGGCTTTGAGCAGTGAGTGGACCTAGCATTTAGCAAGGACCTCTGGTTGGGACGTATAGTGATTGTCCTAGTGAGTACAACATCATCTACACATTTAGTGATAAATCCAGTGACGGATGCTGTGTATTCCTCTAGGTCCGTGTGGCCGCTGAGTGTAGCAGCCTCCTTAAACACTTTCCAGTCAGTACAGTCAAAGCAGTCTTGAAGAGTTGAGCCTGCGGACCCAGGGCCTGCTGGTCCCTGGACACCGTGCTTGGGTAGCTCTGCGATCAGCGCTGATGCCGGTTTAATGAGTAGCAAACTGCAAGGTTTCCATGCTGTATGTAACCATTGTGATGGTTGTTTAAAAACAAACAGAGCAGAGAAAATCTGTAAACAAAGGAAACATGTATAACTATTACAATGAACAATACCAACAAAAATATAAATAAATGATCAGGGGAATTTGAAGGCCAGGACAACACCTTGAACTCTTGAACAGCAGGGTGCAATGAACTGTGTTGTGGCACATTCATCCCGTAACCATCATTAAAAGTTTCTGCGACTTGTGCCACAGTAGACTTTCTGTCGGTTCAGACCAAACGGGATAGCCTTCATTGCCTTCTAGCATCAATGAGCCTTTGGTGTCCAAGGCTCTGGTGCTGGTTTGTGGTGTGTCCCTCCTCAGACAACTGTCGGGAGGTACTCACCACTGCTGACCGGGAGCACCCCACAAGCCTAGCCGTTTCAGAGATGCTCTGCCCAGTCGTCTGGCCATATCCATTTGGCCCTTGTCAAAGTCGCTCAGGTCTTTACTCCCATCCATTTCTCCAGCATTCAACACGTTGACTATGAGAACTGATTGTTTGCTTACCATCTAATCTACACACACCTGGATATGTTGCCTTGTTCGCATATGATCAACGTTATTCGCTTCACCCGTGAGTGGTCATAATGTTGTGGCTCATCTGTGTATATGGTTATATTGATGTTTGCATTTTATTATTTGTATTTGGTAGACTTTTTTTTTAAAATTCTATCAGAACAGACCTGCAAACCATTTTATAACCACTGCTATAAACAGTTGGAAAATGCTTTTGAAGTTTTTACAGTATTTACATAGAAAGTAGAGTTATTTTCAAAAATCATCATGTAAATGCCAGCCTTTTCTTTGTAAGAAATGGAAATGCACCAATTGTCCATGCCTCAACAGTCCATCTTTGTCCTCTGACCATCCTCTGATATTTAACATAAGATGCTACATCTTATGATATCTTCAGTCATATTTAGCTCTCAGTCCATTTTTACACTGATCTCTACCTACAAGCAGAATGATAACCATATTTAGAGCATCCATTTTCGTCTTGACAATTTACAGCAGTTAGTGCTCCACCCTGAGCCATCTGGTCTCCCGCGCCTTGCCGCTCGGCAGAAATACGCTATGTATAATTCATTTAACAGATCATCTTTAGAATAGATTAATACAATAATGACAGTGTGTGAAAGGTCACTTCAAGTACAGGCACCTATTTAAAATAATGATCCTTCTGTAACTGTATAAAGCTTCCTGACAGCCCAGATTTGTTTGGGGAAGGGGGAGGGGTTTCTTCAGACCTAGGAGAGTAAAAATATGGGGTGAACTATGGCTTGAAAATAGGGCATGTTTTACATGTATCAACTGATGTGAAAAGGAAAAAAATTAAAATTATAAAGATCTGTCCGCTTTGACAAGAATCGGATGCCTCCAAAGGTTAAAAGGATTTAAGCTTTGGAGGACCCAAACACAAAAATTCTGTTGACATTTACTCAACCTCATGTTGTTCCAAACCCATATGACTCCACAAATTTTTTCACACAAAAAAATTTAATGGGGATGGAGGCTGTCAGTTCATAACATTCTGCAAAACATCTCCTCTTTTGTATTATATGCAAGAATGAATGTGATAGGGGTTTGGAGAGATACAAGGGTGAGTAAATGATGAAAGAATTTAAATTTTGGGGTAAACTGTCATTTCAATTACTTTATTCGAATGGTTAAAATCATAACTTGACATTTCAATATTGTCTAGCAATGAAGGTTAATAGAGGTTGATGGAAAATAAAAATGTTATATTAATTACTCTTAGAGAGCTGTTTGGATTAAGGCTAGGGGATATAGATTATTTCCTGATTCAATAAATTGCTGTTCATCACCATTAACACATTGAGAGGCGTATCTGTGAGTGATGTTTACTATGAGATTGTTCTACAAACCTGCACCAGATTCTGATTTAACAGCACAGGATCCACTCAGGGGACCTGGTCTAGACACAGCTGTTCTTTGTGTTGTTGTGGGCTATACCTGTAATAGAGGCTGCATGGGAGTTGAACCATCACTGCAAGACCATGCCACCAATTTTTATTATTTATTTATTTTAAGTCGAGGAATATGATAATCAACCTGGTTTGATAGGGTAATTAACTTGGCTAAATGAAAATCCCATGAGATGAAAGGACGGAAAACAGATGTTCTGTTAAAGGGGAACATGATTTGCTAAAGCGTGTGTGAAGATGAAGGAAGTGTGTTGAGTTGTGTTGAGTTGTGCTGGCACTGCTAGTTGTGAAACAATCTGATGTGATGTGGCTCTTTTGTTGTTGAGGGTTATTTGGACAGTTCATTAGTGTACCTATTCCTACTAGACATCTTGAAAAGATCTCAATATAGAAACGTTTTGAATTGAATGAACATTACATTTATGTAGCGCTTTTATGACACTACACTCAAAGCACTTTACACAGTGAACAGGGGACTCAACCACCACCAGTGTGCAGCATCCACATGGATGATGCGACGGCAGCCATAGTGCAGCAGTACACTCACCACACACCAGCTATTGGTGGAGAGGAGAGAGTAGAGTTATTAAGCCAATTAATGAATGGGGATTATTAGGAAGCCATGATTGATAAGGACAAATTAGGGGAATTTGTCCAGGACACATTTGGCCAGAATTCATTCAGTTGGCAGATTCTTTCATCCAAAGAAACTTATAGCTCATTTAAAGAAATTTCAGTCATGACAACTCTCTTAAAGATTTAGCATGTTAATGTGGGTATGATATATTGATAGGCTATTGGACTTGCCGAACTAGATCTGCTACACTACTGCTGCTGCTGCTGCTGCAGAGCAAGTACTGAGGCTTGGTACTACTAAAAAATACAAAGACTGCAGCAGGACAATTAGAAAAACACAAGACATGCTGCATCGAACATGTAGGACAGTCTGCTGCACAAACAGACATTAAAACAATCCCCATGTATCAGATCTAGGCAGGTAGAGCTGGGTTGGAAGTGGGTTTCAGAGAAATACTCTAGCAGCGCATTGCAGTGAAACCAGCTTATCTGTAAACCTGAGCAATATAAATGTTAGAAAAAGAGAGAGACTCAAGTTAAAGGGGTAATGGATTTATGCACTACATGCCATTATAGATAGGACATTGGTATTGTCAGACTAGATTTGGTTTACTGCTGCTGCTGCTGCTGAACAAGTACGGAGACTTGCTAATGCTAGCACACACACAGACGTACTGAGTTAGCATGTGGAAATGCTGCTGCTTCACAATTAGACAAAACACAAGACATGCTGTATTGAGCATGTAAGAAGTGCTGCTGCACAAATAGACAAATAATCCTCCAACAAACCAGGGACTCTACAAACACATAACACATGAACACAAAACACAACCCTCCAACCAAGCAGATCTATCGGCAAGACTTATGTACTGCTGCTGCTCCAAAGAGCCATGTGCATTATGTGTATGCTAACTAGGTGTGCCTTGGTCACTCATGTGGCGTAATGCTCATTAACAAAATGTATATGTGTGGCTAGACCTGTTGGTCTTATTGTTTAAATGGCTAGTGACCTGACTCATAATGTCTATCTGGACCAGGAAGGCCCAAAGCTTATTTAACTAGTGATTTAGACTAACTATGTGTGGAATTATATACATATGTGATGTTAATGACTGGTTATAAAACCTTGAAAACATGTTTTGTGAGGACCATCCTCCTGCCAAACATATGTCCTATAAGGACACACCGTTTGTCCACACCCATGAAGGGGCCATGCCTCTGACTGAATGCTCTTTGCCACTAATAGGGCAATTCATGCTCTGTGATTCGTAAGAGAGGGCAATTGCCTCAATGATCCAGTGGGAGAGTCTTTGTTTGTAGATGGACATTCCTTTTGTGCATCCTCCATAACAAATAAAGAGCTGATCCAACAGTCTAAACTGACAGGTGCGCTCAACATATGTATGCAATGCCCTCAGTGGGCATAATATATTCATATGAATTAAATGGTGTGGGAAAGAAGGCTTGTAAACAAACCACCTAAGCCTTGAAGGGCACTGATAAATCCTTAGGCACATAGCCTTTTCCTGGTTTGATGGTGGATTTTGACAGATCTGGACCACTATCGAAGAGCCAGCCTCCAGGGTGTGGTATGCTGAGACAGTCCATACATAAACTTTGAGCGTTGATGGGGTAAAACAAGTGTCCAGCCGCTCTTGTAGGAATGTCAAAATCTCAGCTGTGGGGCAATTCACTGGCTTTTTACCATGTGAAGAGCACCGCTTTGCAAACACGTGTAATTTAAGTGCATAGAGGTGTCTCGTGAACAGTGCTCTAGCCTTTAAAATGGAGCCCATCTGGCTCGTCCGATGTGCTCTGTTCAGAGGACACATGTGTAGGTTCCACACTCTGGCTGGGAATGCCAAATTGTGCCTTATGCTTTAGAGAGAAGGTCTCTCCTCAGCTGTATTACCCACAGAGGGCTTTCTAATATTTCTATCATCGCCGGAAACCATGACTGATTGGGCCAATTTGGTGCAATTAACAGAAATGTTTCCCTGTCCTATATGACTTTGCTGATAACAGGATGAAGGAGGCCCACCGGGGGAAACAAATACTTTTGTATCACTGGCCATATGTGAGCCAGTGTGTCCAAGCCCACGTTACTATTTAAGAAAGAAGTCTCCATTCACCTGGTAATACTCTGTGGTGTGTCAACAAATCCACTCCGAGATTCAGACGGCATGGGACATGTGTAATGCGTGAAAAGGAAATGGCCCCTTTTTCTGAAATTGTGGGAGCGTCCGGTGTTTGTACAATGGGTGCTTTTTTCATTTTGTGAGAACAATCTCAATTTGAGTAATACACACAGAAGCATCATTTTGAACAATGTCCTGTTCCCGATGAACAGTAATGGGGAAGTGGGGAGAAACACTGTGCACATCGAATCAAGCCTTCTTCGGCTCTAGGCCATGAATAACGGCAAGCTCTGGGCTCCTCTTCACAGGGCGAGGCATGTCATGAACATTCTGCTGCCCGGCCAGGGTTTTTCCATTTGCAAGTTTTCGCACTGAGATGGTGGGTGCTTACACTTGGGCCATGGTTTGCATTGCCAAAGAGACCATTGGGCGATACCGGTGTGTCGAGGAGGACGGATTTGTCTGCGTCACGCATCTTCATGAGAGTTAGTCAAATATTCCATCCCAGAACCACCTTTCTGCTTTCGTGTAGATTTCGTTGCTCACAATGCCAAATATGTAGTGTGCAGAGCTCTTTGAAAAGCTCTGGATCTGGGCCTTGCTCATCCACTTGTTTGAGGAGCTTAGCTTGAAAAACCTGGAGCAACTACATGCTGTGGGGTGCTGAACCAGCTTGGCCCACTGCTGCGAGAGCTGAGCTGCGACCACCTTTTCCACTGGGGGAAGCTTTGAGTAGCCTTTTTCCTTGGCGTGGTCCACTTTAGTGATGATGGCAGCATCTTCTACCTTTGTGATCTCTGCGTGGACCTCAGGGAAGAATGGTGCACTCCTCCGCATTGCGGTCTGTTGACGGTGACTGGTTTGCAAAAACTATTCATCCAGACAAGACTTTTCAGAATTTTCTGGCTATTCTGAAGGGGACCACTAAAGGCCGAGGTCTTCAAACACTCTTTTGAGAATGAAAAGAAGCTGCTTATCCATGGGTTGTGCAAATTCTCCACTCTTGCTGGGGAAAGAGGCGAGTGACACAGCATCATTCCCATCATCAGATCTGCCAAACGTAATGATGCTGTTTGCTACAATAGAGGGCTGGAATCATCACACGCATATTGCAAAGGAGAGGATGTTAGATCGGAAGTTCAGGAGGCTCACAGGGCTTGTGCCGGCACAAGATCCTCCTCTAATTCTTTCAGCTCAACCTTACTGACCCACAATGCCTCCTCATGTGGTCCCTCAGAACTTAACACAAAAAAGGTGTTAAGGTGGGAGGATACAAGAGGCTGGATCTTCCCTCAGAACAAGGTTGATCCTAGAGTGTAATGTCCGTAGATTCATGCCCTCGCTGTGAGGGAAGTCTGTCTCCATGAGAGCTGCTTGTGCATGGGTGCGGCCCAGGTAGTGAACTACCTGCTTCCCACAGTGTGCCAAGCTGGTTCAGCACTCTACAGCATGTAGCTCTTGTGCTCAACAGACGGCGGGATGTGCCGTTCACATAGGAAACACTTGTGGGATGACATCTTTAAATAGACGCATATCACGCAAGCTCTTCAGTTAATATTGTATTTTTTAATATCGTAACAGTTAATTTTTATATGTGTATATATATTTATATAGGATACAGTAACTCCAGCAGGAGCACTGTGAGAAGCAGGTAGAATTTTGCTGAACCAGCATGTTGATCAATTACGTGAGTCTGAATCGAAGAACCCGTTCATCGAGAGCATCTTTGACGGCGATGTGGAGAACTCTTCATAGAGTTTGTAGTCTTGAAGGAAGAAAATTCTGAAGAAATGGTGACCAAGCACCCTCTTATATAGGCCAACTGCACACCTAAAGGGGTGGGGCTCACACACCATTGCCAATCAGAAGATTGCTATGATTGAATAAGGGTTTCAATAAGGTCACTAGGAGGACTTCCCCATAGTGTTTACGGCAATGTTGAGTAAACTGAATAATAATTATTTATCACTCTGCCCCCTCTACTGGCTGTGCAGTGTCACATACAAAAATAACTCACTCAAGGGTGCACTGCAGAGGAATTTAGGCCCTACTCATGAAAAGGTTAATCTAGTGACCTAAAATAGTGATCTGAAGGCCTACCTTATTAAAAACTTGTTTCTATGTGTCAAGGCCAAAAGCAGGACTTAAGCCCTAGCAACCTATGAAAATAGCATTTCAGTGAAAAAGTCTTGCAGTACGCTGCATTGAAACCGGCTTATCTGCAACACTGACTTTGTACGTTAGAAAAAGTGAGAGACTCAAGTTGATTGGCTACCCGATTACACCATGCAAGCCGATTGCCTTATCATGTCACATGTGAGCGAGCCAGTAGGCTAAAAGATAACAAATTCTAAGAACCTATTAGCTTGTGCCACATAGAGTTTCATTGCTGAACGTTGTTCATATATTCATCCAAAAAAAAAATAATTCCGCCATAATTAACTCATGTTGTTAGAAACCCTTTTGACCTCCTCAAAGTATCATAAAACTAGACAATGTGACTCTTGCGTCATATTCTAAGTCTTTTAAAAGCATATTGTTGGTTTTGGTGAGATACATCCTGAAATTGAATTCATTTTTCTGTGAAAATCTTGATCTTGTTCCATTGCGCATTTATGAGCACTACATTTACATTTAAATTTATGCATTTGGCAGATGCTATTATCCAAAGCGACTTACAGATTTACAGGGACAAACCCCCCGGAGCAACCTGGAGTTAAGTGCCTTGCTCAAGGACACAATGGTGGTGGCTGTGGGGATCGAACCAGCGACCTTCTGATTACCAGATTACCAGATATGTGCTTTAGACCACTACACCATCACAACAAAAGCACTAAGCTTTAGGTCAGCAAAACCAATTGTATGCCCTCAGAAAACATGGGACATGACGCAGAATTTGCATGGACCAAATCCAGATATGAACGTGTTCTTGTAGTTCCCTGTCAAAAAGCTACACTTTGATGCTACGCTGATTTAGCACTTTGGGAACAACTTTAGGTGTGACCAGCTGTGAATATGTGTGCAACACATCAATGAAATTGACCAGTATTTTTTGCCTTCTATGAATGTTGTTATCACCAGTTTCCAGGAGGCAAAAAGTCACCAGGAAGCTTTCGGGCAATTCCTTCCTCGCCGCACTCAGGGGGAGGGGCCGTCGGCCACCCAGCCCCACCCCGGTCCTTCTAGAAGGGAGGCTCAGAAACAAAGCATGGCGAGTCGTGCTCCGCCTCGTAGAGACTGGGGACTGGCTCGTCGCCCTCAGCAGCCCCAAAGCAAGACCTCAGGGCAGTCATTTCTAAGAGGAAAAAACCCTGACGGTTTTGCGCCCAGCCTTGTGTGGGTAGCCCCCCTTGGGACGGGGCACGTGTATCATCACTCAACAGGAAGTGTCAAAATTAATACCCATCTCAGAGAATCTGGCAGCGTGGAAACTTCTGCCAGGTATTTCTATATGGGTCCTAAGAACAGTAGAAAAAGGCTATAGAATTAAATTTGTTCGCCGTCCTCCGCGTTTCAACGGTGTGGTTTCCACTACCGTGAAACCGGAGCAAACATGTCTACTGTGGAAAGAACTGCAAAATCTCTTGGTCAAAGGGGCCATAGAACATGTTCCCCTTCCAGAGAAAGAGTCAGGTTATTACAGCAGATACTTCCTGGTTCCCAATAAGGGTGGGGGGTTGCGTCCGATCTTAGATTTTCGAGGCTGGAATTGCTCAGTCAGGGCATTCAAGTTCAAGATGCTAACTATCAAGACGGTCGTGTCCCAAATCCAACATCACTATTGGTTGGTCACGATCGATCTCATGGACGCATACTTACATAGAGAAATTCTGCCACAAAACAGGAAGTTCCCGAGGTTCGCTTTCGGGGACGAAGCCTTCCAATATCGGGTTCTTCCATTCGGCCTAGCCTATCACCCCGCACATTCACGAAATACATGGATGCAGCACTGGCTCCTTTGCCACTCCGGGGCATCCGCATTCTGAATTACATAGACGACTGACTGATACTAGCACAGTCTCAAGAACTGGCAGGTCAGCACAGGGATATCGTCTTAGCTCATCTAGTTTCTCTGGGTCTGAGACTCAACCTCAAAAAGAGCGTTCTCTCTCCCACTCAGGGAATTACCTATCTGGGCTTTGTATGGAATTCGATCACGATGCGGGCACAATTGTCTCCCGCTCGAATCGTTTCCATTCAGAACACCCCGAGCAAAGTCAGACTAGGCCAAGGTTGCACTGTTCGTCAGTATCAACGAATACTTGGTCTCATGGCATCTGCATCCTCGGTGATCCCTTTGGGCCTTCAGCACATGAGACCGTTTCAGTTGTGGCTCAAAGCCAGGAGATTTCATCCAAGGGCCAGTCCCCTAAGGCTAATAAGGGTTATGTGCCGCACGCTTTGTACGCTTTCTATGTGGTTCAGACCCTGGTTCCTTACTTTGGGTCCCACTCTGGTCATCCAGCTAAAGGGGAATGGGAGGGTCATCAGCTCGATTGGCACATCAACTGCCTCAAGTTGATGGCTGTATTTCTGGCCCTGAAATACTTCTTCCAGCATTTCAGAGGCTGCCATGTCCTGGTGCTGGTGGACAACACAGCAGCAGTCTCTTACATAAATCATCAAGGAGGTCTACGTTCACGCCAGCTGAACACTCTGGCATGTCAGTTTCTCCTTTGGGCCCAGGGCAAGCTCCTGTCAGTCAGGGCCGTTTATATCCCTGGATGCCTGAATGTGAGAGCAGATTTACTGTCCAGACAGAAAATACCAATGGAGGAGTGGAAACTCCACCCCGAGGTAGTGGAACAAATCTGGGTGAGATTTTACAGGGCAGAAGTGGACCTCTTTACCTCTCAACAGACAGCGCAATGTCCCCTCTACTTCTCTCTGAGTCACTCAGACTCCCTGGTTCTGGACGCGATGGCACATACATGAACCAGAATGCACCTGTATGTGTTTCCCCCGATTTCTCTGCTCCCGGGAGTCTTGGCCAGAGTTCGCCAGCAAGGGTCCTGCCTCTTACTGATAGTGCCACACTGGCCGAACAGGGTATGGTTCTCAGAGATAATGTCTCTCCTTGACGGCTTGCCTTGGGCGATTCCGGACAGGAGGGACCTTCTGTCTCAGGTGCAGGGGACAATATTTCATCCCCGCCCCGAGCTGTGGAACCTTCATGTTTGGCCCCTGAAGGGTACCAACCGAGGGACCCTGGGCTTTCACCTGAAGTTATCGAGACCATTCTAAGTGCTAGGGCTCCCTCTACTAGAGGAAGTTACGCCAATAAATGCGGTGTCTTTGAAAGATGGTGCAGTGGACATAATGCAGATCCAGCAAACTGCAAGATTGCTTCTGTTCTGGAATTTCTGCAGGAAAAATTGTCAGCAGGCACATGCCCTGCCACTCTCAGGGTTTATGTGGCCGCTCTATTGGCTTGCCATGCTATTATTGACAGGTTGCCGTTGGGGAGACATCATCTCCTCAAACTATTTGTTTGCCATGGTAGCCGCAACAGGGGCATGGCTTCCACCAAGCAGATTATGTCGTATTGGGTTATTGCCCTGGCCTACGAGGTGCGCAGTCAAGCTTCGCCAGTAGGTATCAGGGCTCACTCTACCAGAGGGGTCGCCTCCTCTAAAGCCTTGGCTAGGCTGGTCCTCTCCGCACACATTCATAAGATTTTATAGTTTGGATGTTCATGCCAATCCGGGCTCTTATGTCCTTGAGTCAACATCACAAGCTCATGTATGAGACCTCTCGCACTCTTGTGAGCACAACTACACAACCGTAAGGGGTCCACAGTGCGGCGGCATGGGTATTCTCATTCCCAAAGTGCTAAATCAGCACAGCATCAAAGTGTAGCTTTTTGACAGGGAACGTCTCGGGTTACTTAACCGTAACCCCTGTTCCCTGATAAAAGCGTAATGAGATGCTGCACTTCATTGCCGCACTGTAATGCCCCAGGACTGCTCTTCAGAAAAAATACCTGACGATGCACCTGTGATACATCTATTTATAGCCCTGCTACAGGTGCATTCAGTGATGTCACCAGCAGAAGCTATAAATTCTGTTGCACACATATTCACAGCTGGTCACACCTAAAGTTGTTCCCAAAGCGCTAAATCAGCGCAGCATCTCGTTCCGCTTTTATCAGAGAACATGGGTTACAGTTAAGTAACCCGAGACGTTTTCTTTGCACATTGAGCTGGGAAATGAGAAAGTATTTTGGAAAATACCTATACACTTAAGCTTTAAGATCTAAAAAAGGACTGGGCTATTGCACAATTTCATCATTCGTATTTATTTACTTATGTTTGTGTCTTCACTGAGGCACAGAGTGTCTCTCTGTTGGAGGGTGGGTTGACTGAACAGACTGACTTCACCGGTTGGCTGTTGACTTGGTAGATGGCAACATCAGTGGTACAACCAGAGGCAAAGTCACACTCCACGCAAACTCACACAGAGTGAAGCCATCTGCTGCTCTCTTGCAACTCTGGAACAAACACACAAAACTGTCAAAAGTTCCCACGTTCGCCTTACCTGCTCTCTCACTCTACTTCACTCTCTTTCAGACTCTTTTTTTTCCCCGTGTAACTGTGGTTCAAGCAGTAGAATATGGCCCTAACAATGCCAAAGTCATAGGTTTGATTCCCAGGGAATGCATAGACTGGTAAAATGTATGCCATGAATGTAGTTTAAATTGCTTTGGATAAAATCATCTGCAAAATGCTTAAAGTTCATCCCCAAATAAAAATTCTGTCATCATTTACACACACTTGTTCCAAACCATATGAATTTCTTTCTTTCACGAAACATAAAATGTTAGTTTATGTTACACACACACAAAAAAAGCAAGTGATATTGGGGTTGGAACAACATGAGTGTTTAGGGTGAACTGTCCCTTAAACTGTAAATGGTTCCACCTCGGTATAACTCTGTTTCATGTTCACACCTCAAGTGACCTCACATGTGGTTTGAGAAATGGTCTTTGGGTTGTGTGTACTCTTTTGCCCTCTGACTCTGCAAGTTTCTGTCAATCTAATGGGGGCTGAGAGTGGAGGTGGAAGTTCCAGGATTTCCAGCGTTCCATACTCCCAATGCAATGTAGCGTCAGGACAGATTGTGATGTGTCAGTACACCCACCTCAACACAAACAATCCAACTTATGGGCTGTTCTTATTACACTTAAAATTATGTAGCATGAGTTACAGCATCTGTGGTGGGCGAGAAGATTATAGTTTAAAATACAGCTGGTATAAATCCAGTATCACCATTAAAATTCTTTCTCTTATCACATTTTATGTGCAGAGATGACTTTATGTAAGCCATATTTAGGTTGATTTTGCACTTTCAATATTGCTCTGTTTGTTTGATCGACCCATCAAAGCAACATTTGCTCAACCAAAGGTGTGAGCATGCAGGTGGAACTACCAAACAATGATGAGTGAAGTGTTTGGAAAACCTGTCTGGACACAATAATTTCTGAAATTTTATTGGCGATGCCAATGGCAACTTTAACTGTACACTGCACATTTAAAGGAACAGTTCAACCAAAAATTAAAATCCTGTCATCGTTCACCCTCATAATGTACAACGAATATCATCTTAATTTATGTTCCATGGAAGAAAGGAAGTTGTAAAGGTTTTGAACAACATGAGGGTGAGTAAATGATGACATAAGTCTTCAGTTTTGGGTGAACTATTGCTTTAAGTACTAGAAGTAGGACTAGAAGCCATAATGGAGGCAACATAGGCCTGCACTCTGGCTAGTGTGCATGTTGAAATATTTTTTTTTTGCAATCATCCACAGTTCCTATATAACATAAAATGTTGTGACAAGATAGTATTTTTATCAGTATCACCAGAAACCCAAACTGGATGCTGTATCTGTGGTGAATGTTTGTGAACTTCCTCATAATTGAAATACTGCACTTTGCACAGAAGTGTTAAATCACATCAGTGCAGGCCTTCCTGTCTGGTCATGATGTATAACTCTCTGGAATGTATAATACACACATTTTTAACTACCCAACTGGAGCTGTGAACTCTAAATTATTGAGGCCAATTATAGAGTAATTTATACATTTATCTGAATTGCTTCTCTCAGTGTGAAAGACCAAATTTGTCCTGTTTTGATATCCGGAGCAATGCCAGTTAGTTTAGAGGAATAGTTTAAAATTAATTTGAACTTAAACATTAAAATACTGTACTTAATGTTTCAAAAATATAGCCACAAAACATAAATAATATGCTTATTAACATGATTTTAGTGTGATAAAATTACTTAATAACCATTTCTGTTTAAAATTATAGCCAATTTTACAGCTTTGTTGCCATGACGATGTAATGTCAACAAACCATAAAACGACATAAACTACTTTATAGCTCAAATAATACATGAGTTTTAACAGAAGAATGAATGAAAATGCTTTTATAATGAACCTTCCAAAACTTGGTCCCATTCACTTCCATTGTTAGTGCCTCACTGTACCTTCGATTTTTGCTTTTTTTTTATAGAAATGGATGGATGAGTCAAATACATTTATGTGGTAATCAACATTATGTCAGAAATGCTGTCGATTGAGCTTTACTTGTATTTAACCCAGAATATTTCTTAACTCAAAAATGAAGATGTCTGTCATAATTTACTCATCCTCATTTCATTCCAAACCCTTATGACTTTCTTTCTTATGCGGAACACAAATCTTGATGTTTAAATATAGTGGCTCATCTTTTTAGTAAATTGCAGTGGAGGATTGTCAAGATTTTCACAAAAAAATTACTTTACCAGTTGTTTTTCATTCAGAGGATTCCAATTAACTGCTTTTATGATACTTTTAGGTCCCTTTTTAAGCTTTAAAGTGAGTCACTATTAACTGCGATTGCAGAAATTCGTATATATATTAAAAAACGTGTTTTGTGTTCCACATATGAAAGTCATACGGGTTTAGAACAACATGAGGGTGAATTAATTAAGACAGAATTTTCCATTCTGGTTGGCTATTTTAAGAAACCTGATGGGAACACCATCATCAATATGCTGTTTGTTTGTTTGTTTTGTTTTTTTGCAGAGTAGGCATATATAGATGAAGGCAGTTATTTTTCACATATACAGTACATATTAATCTTTTTGTTAATTTTTTGAAAAAAATTGTATCTGCTTGCACACTTCTTAAATACTCTTTTTGTAGCAAATTGTCTTTCTGGAACTAGGTTTTATCCACATTGGTCATGTTTTTTCTCGCTATTGTTTTTAGCAGGTCCTTTTATCTTTTGTGACCATGCACTGCTGCCATGGAAACACTTATAATAGTTAATTTAAAATCTACAGGGTACTTGCTGCTCAGGCCAAAGACAGATACATTCCTCGGAGCAGTTCTTCTTCTCATTTGCGCCCTCTATTTCTCTCTTTCTCCCTTTCTCTATGTGTGGAACATCCCATTCTGTCATCCACTATTTGAAAAAGCCTTTCAAGCAAAAAACACCACAGGGTGTTTAAGGGTTTATGCTGGTAAAGCATATCCTTACAAAAGTCAATCATTTTCATGAGTAAATGTTAAGCAGATGAATTTACCCCCCACCCCTGTTTCCTCTCCCTGCCTCTTCTAACATCTTGGCATGCTTGTTGACATTTGAAGGCCTGTGACAAAGCTCTCCTTTCACGTGGTCCTGAGCTGCAGCTCGTGGGAAACACTGGTGTATATTGCAAACGCAACTTGGCACCATCTGCCACCAGGCTGGGAGCGGATGATAAAGTTAGCATCATCGCTAGCGTCTTCGTCCCACTGCATCCTCCTCGTTCTCCATGCTGGCCTCTTCTAGAAAGTGTGTGTGAGTCAGACTGAGTGTGGCTGACCAGACTTGGCTCCCATGAGTATGAGAGTGCCTTGTGAGAGGAGGGGGGGGGCACATATTGTGTCCTAACAAGACATAATGTGACAACTTTGAAGGATTAAAGAGATAGTTCACCCCAAAAATTTAATTCTGCCTTCATTTACACACCCTCAGTTTGTTCCAAACCAAAATGACATTATTTCGACCATGTAACACAAAACAGGATGTTAGATACAATTTTAGGATCGGTCACATTTTTGTAGCCAATCTGTAAATGTAAAATACTTAATGTTTTAAAAGTATTGACATAAAGCTATAGATAATATGGGTGTTTACATGATTGTAGTGTGATACAATCACTTACTAAACATTTCTGTGTAAATTTCTATCTGATTTAACAAATTGACGACGTAATGCTGTAAACCCTAAAATGAGTATTGAAACAAATTTACAGCTCAAATAATACATGAGTTTTAATGGAAAAATATATGTAAGTGCTTTCATAAAATTATAAACTTCACATTTCTATCTTTAAGCCCTCCAAAAAAAAAAAATCCCCATTCACTTCCATTGTAAGTGCTTCACAGTACCCTCAATTTTTGCTTTTATTAAAGAAGAGGGACAAGTCAAAATAATTTTTTGTAAATGATGATACATTAAATGAATGTTAGCTTCATCACTTTTTGTTCTTCCAATTTCAGTGTGAAGTAGATGTCATTTTGTTTTTTAATTTGACCTGTTCTCAGTTTCTTGAATCTTCGTCAGAACAGTCATGGACTAATCTTTAATTGCTGTTGTTTAGGGCACAGAAAGAGGTTTATTAGCTGACCTGATTTACTGGGTTCTGTATGTTTATGTGTTGCAATGGTCACATCTCTGCTGGCAGGGACTAGGAGCAAAGAAGCATCAGGAGATATTTAATTAAGACAACAGTTCAATTAACAGCTCAATTAGCTGAGGTAATTAGAAGCTCTGTTGGAACAAAAGCCAGCGTACCCCGTGGGTCCCTGTGCTGAAGCAGAGTGGCCAAATTGTGCCATCGGCATCATAATCCTGCTTAAGCACTGGACTGCAATTTTCACCTTGAGTGCCTGCAGTAAGAAGCTTGTACAAAACTATAAATTAGAGATGCTAATTTCTTAAACAGTATGAAGATCTTGCTGTTGAACTGATAAAACTTTGGTTGGCATGCCGTTCTCTCCTGTAAAGCACCCATAAGTAGTGGAGACTGTGGAGTGTCGTAACACCATCAGTTTAACCATTTAGAAATAACAGGGATGAAATTGTCTGTCCACCACTCTCCTGAGGTGTGTAAAAATGTAAAGGATTCACTGGACAAAAAAATATTTTGATATATTCAAATTAAGGTGTGGTGACACTGACCATAAGTATCTACTGGCTCGTGGTGAGCAGAACTGAGTGAGCATTTCCAATTCATTCCAATGAGAGCTGTGCACCACACTCTTGATGGGGTTTGTGGGATTGACAGAGATGCGAAGCAAACGTTGCAAGAAGGTACATTATAGCTGCCTGCTGGAGACCTCCAAATGGGGGTGGGATCTCCAAAAGAGGTTTGGTTACAGCTATATCCTTCTCAGAAGTTGAGAAAGTCTCGACTTTATGCAAATGAGGAGCAAAAATCACTGGCTGTAGCAAATCATTATGAGCTGAAGTGATGACATTTGGAATAAACGCTTAAAAATCTCAAGACAATGCTAAAGTTTATGCAGGATTCTGTGCTGTAATCACATCTTTATGTTAAATTCAGACTACAAACACACTACAAATTAAGATTGCATGCATTTGTTGTGGCAATAATGAGACTGGGTAAGCAAAAGTTTAATAAATCAACACTGATTGCATACTTTAGACATTCAGAAATGAAGCTGGCATCTTTCCAACTATACTTGCACATGTATGAGATGATATTATTGCTAGTGTACTGAGAACAATGATAGAAAATACACACTCATTTTACATATTAAAAACATGCCACAAGGCAGCAGTTCTTGACCATTGTGAATGTCATTGAGTTGATTTTTTCCGTACCAATGGACATGTACCTTTGCACTGTGAAATTCCGTGGGCGAAGAAGGCGTGCACGTACATTGAGCGTGTGTATAAATATCCTTGTCCATTTTGAATATTCAGTGTAGCTGTTTAAGAAGCACCACCCACACAATGGTCTCCGCTAAACCAAGTAACTTCCCATTGGTCAACGCAGCAAAATTCGCCTGTCAAAGGTCACCAAACTTGAACACCAGGCAAAATTTGCATGGGGACTTTGTTTGCTCACAGACTTTTGTGGTACAAATGTAAATGTGGCCACACCTTTATATAAGATAATTAAATCTATAATCTTTTCAAATATAATGGCTAACCAGAAGGGAAGGGTTGTAACATTATTTTGAACGTCTAATGGACCTACAAAGAATATTTAGAATTAAAATGTTTCCTTTATGTTTACCATTATAAATTACCAAATTTTATAAAATGGGGGTTGGTTTACATGCAGAATAGTAATGAGGGATGGTATAATTATTTTGAACAAGTGAATTTGGTTATCATAATAAATTAATGTGCAATAGTTCAAATTTAGTGTGTTTTGTTAGTGTAACAACCCAGGTATTGGGGTAGGTTGTACCACAGCACTCTTTATACTTAAAGATAGATTCACCACAAATTGAAAATTCTGTAATTATTTACTTACCCTCATGTCGTTCCAGACCTGTATGACTTTCTATTCTCTGTGGAACACAAAAGGAAATAATTGAACAAATGTCCCAATAGCTGAATTCAGTACAGTGGCAGTACATTGTGACTTACTTTAACACTTAATAATACACCAAAAGTGTCATAAAATTAGTCCATGCAACTCAAGAGTCATATAACAGACAGAAATTTTAATCATGAAATTGTATCTGTTTACTCTAAGATTAAATAACGGCCATAAACAGCGCTGAAATAAAAAATGGCGGCTACATCTATAACATTAAACCTCATTGGTTCTTGTGTCATCTCCTCATTGGAAATTGTATAATCTAAAAAACAATAATAAAAGTGCCAAGACAACCCAAAAGCCACACATCTAAAGAAGTTAAGTTTCAAATTTAAAGATGATCTAACTAAAACTGAGGTTCTGGCAAGCTTTTTTCTCTGAAAATAGCTTCCGGTATACAGAGTAAAATTAAGGCTCCGCCTTTCAAGACGGCACAAAATTTGACCGCACTTTCTGACTCTAATATATAAGATCATATACATTTTCACAACATGAATGCTGCTCAGATTGCATAGTTTGTTGAAGAACGATGACAAAGGGTAATTCTTTAGGCGAGATCGCATGTAAACTATGGAGAATATATCAATATTTCGTAGAGGTATCACTTTTATGGACAAAAAGTGCTATTGGATGTTTTTTGTGGACAATTGAACGCTTGTCATGGACAATTGACCCAAGTGTGGCGAACTGGATTCATCTGGCGATCGCAATTTCATAACAAAGGTATGAAGTTCATTTGTACTCCTGGCACTAATAACTAAATTGCATATTCTGGAGCATTGCTATTTTGAAACAGAGATCAGATATCAACGTTGTACCCTTAGACCTTTGAAAAGATGTATAATTTGTTAACATTAATTACATTTATAGACGGTAAATTATATTGTAAATGTAAGCAGAGTGACGTCACTCCCGAGTGTGGTGAAATTGCGTATCAACAGGTTAATGGGGGACAAAGTGTGGTGCATATCTTCACAGTGTTTTGTGTATACTTGTGCTTGATGATCATTGAATTCTGTTATGCATGTCTCGAAACCTTTGGTCATGAAGACAGAGGCCAAATTTTATCAGGCAATTATAAATAGCGGTCACTCTGAATGTATTTACAGCAGAGAATGCAAGATAAACCATCTTCCCTAGAATAGAATTGTGAAGAATGTGCGTACATGAAGGGAACAATGACAAATTCTCTCATATAGCATTTTTGAATGACGGCAGCTCAAGGTATGGTATCTCTTTCGAACGCTTTGTTCATCAGAAAATGGCCACATAGCATGGACTCAGAGCATGTCAGATGAGACTCGTGCTTTCACTCAGGGGGAGGGTGATAAACATGTGGAAGAATCTGATGTCCATTCGCAACTAAAGCCAAAATCCCAAACTGCTCCCACACACGGAGCTCCAAATCTGGAGACTCAAAAGAGAGAATTAATAATCCTAGCTTCGACGTGAGTCGCTAGAAACGAATACGGGCTTAGACAAAATCATGCACTGAAGAACAGAAAATCTGACTCGATGGTGCAAAAGTGAGCACCTTTATGGAGCCTGTGATGTAGCTCTCTATAGGTGTTGCTTAAGGGACATCAGCCAATAAATTGCCATGATTTTATTAGGGTTTCAGACCACGTGACACTCAGATGTGTCCCATAGCATTCATCTGCAGCTTGAGTTCCTACTAAAGGTAACCGCACTAAGAAACAAAATGTGTTTCAACTAATGAAAATTGTAATCACGATTAATTGCATAATTTTTCATAGTTAATCATGATTAATCGCAGATTTTGAAAGTGCTGAAATTTTACTCTCTATTTTTTTCTTTTCCTGTTAAAATGCAAGTATATCCTATTAGGAAAGGAAAAAAACATTTAACAATAATGTTTTTAACACTTTTTTCAAACAAAGCCTTCCACAGTATAAAGATAGAAAATGCTATAAAATAGCAACAATTCAAGAAACATTAAATTTTTCATTAAGTATTAGTGGAAGGTTGACTAATTGAAAGAACTAGTCCCAACATAGTTTGAAAATTCTTTGCAAAGGGCAATTAATCTCTTAAACTCTCATCCTCCACAATGTTAATCAGCCAGCAGACTTTGGTTATCCACTTTGCTACAGTGATCGTGAGCTGCGTTAATGATTTGCGTTAGGGCATCATTGCCAGTGTCGAGTGCTGCTTTGAACTCCACATAAAAAGCAATTGAAAACATTTAGTTCTGCATTTTTATGATGGTTAAGACTTGACATGCTTCTGTGGTAATTCAATTGTGCCTTACAGAGGCTGCAAAGTACTTGATATGTCCCATCTGGACTTGTTTCCCCATAATTTTATCACTGACACAGAAGCGCTGTTTGCGGCCTTGCTCAGACCAGTGCTTATACTGGTTTATGCTTTATTAACGCAATTAAAGCAAATTAACATGATAAACTTTTACAAAAAATTGCATGCGTTAACCCGTTAACTTGCCCTGCGATGGACTGGCGACCTGTCCAGGGTGTCCCCCGCCTTTTGCCCAATGTTAGCTGGGATAGGCTCCAGCCCCCCGCGACCCTGTACACAGGATAAGCGGTTGACGATGGATGGATGGATGAACCCGTTAACTTTGACAGCTCTAGTTACAACACTTCCTGGTCTCCCCCACCAACAGTTTTTGTTCTTTTGACAAAACTATCTATTTTGGCTCTGACAAACATTTACAATTCTCCAGGTCCTTATATTCACTGCGTTACGTATCAGCCTCCTGTAGACAGCCAGCACAGCTGCTATGTTTCGCCCACTCCATGTGTGCCTGCGGCTCACCTAATCAGCCCCAGTGTAAATCACCAGGTGAGGCTCCTTGTTTGCTGTTGTGCATACACTGAGCATCTCCAGCATTAGTCCCATTCTGAGTGCAGGCGAACACCTGATGACACGTCCATCAAGACGTAGCCTGGTCTTGGTAGCAGATGGGGTGCTGACCTCAGGGACTGTGGGAGGCGGTGTGTGGGACTGTGTGTTGGAAGAATTGGTGAGGAGAGAAAATTCGCAGGCACGGTCTACATGCTCTACAGCACCAGACTGTAATGAGATCTGTTAAAGCCAAGGCCAGCTGGGCAGAGCCAGGCAGGGCAAGAGACACATATGAAGGCAGAGTAGAGTTAGACTTACAGATGAGGTGAGCTCATGTTTGAGACCTGCTCCAGAGAGACAGGGCAGTGAGATTTCATATGGTCCAAAAGGCTGGACTGACAGAGTTGAAGCCAAGAATATGCTAGTTTCTGGTTGTTTGCAGATTGTCTTTTGTTTATTTGTTTGGGTCTGATCCCTCCTACATTTAAGGAGAGCCAGCCACTCTCATATTGAATCTCCATGATCAATCCTTGAAGTCATCCTACTAAAATCAGTACTATATCAAGCACTAACTAGCCTCGACCATTATGCAAATTCAAGCTCCGCATATTCATCCATAGCATATTATATATAGCCTACCATTGGTGAACAGTTTGTTTTCTTCATCTGTTACTTAGAGGCAGGTTGTTGGTTATTAAAGTGTATATGAAATCAAAATTGACTCGATTTCATAATACATGTTCCTGGTCTTATTGTGCACAATTCATTAGTGTACAAAATGACAATGAAAAAAGTATGTCAAAATTTGCCCTACCTCTGAAACAACTTTCCTTTTTAGATCACATCACCAATCCCTCTTAATTTCAACACCTTCCCTTCAACCACCTTCAACGTCTCAATTTTGGTATGTAGCACCAAGCTTTCTCAATCTAATCAATTACTTACGGATAAACTCAAGTTATGTCATACATTTTTTCCAACATAGTTTCATGGAAACTCATAATTTGAACCCATAATCATTTGTGGGAAAGGTGGCGAAATCATAGGACATTGCTTGTATGAAAAGTCTAATTATCGTACAAACAAACCTATCAACAAACAGCATTTCAAATCGATACAATACATCACATTTTAGCTAGCCTCCTATCCAACACTTTATTTTAAGAACACATTTGGTTACTGATTCCATATTTATTTATGCATTACAAATGACTGAAGTATGTCATGAACCTGTTCCCACTTCTCTTGTCATGTTCCAAAACCCAACTTTCTTTTCTTAAGTGCCTTATTTTATTGGAATCCTTGGCTCAATATGAACAAAACCAAACAAACAAAAATCTCAGATTAAATTTCCATCATAAATTTTGTTTAAGACATATTGGATTTTTTAACTAGTCCTGGGCCATTCACACAAACAGAACCAAACCAGTGCAGAACGATCCTCCGTATATGAATGATTATTAAAAAAATATATATAACTTTCGATTCATCGTCACAACGGTATGCCAAAATATAAGAGGTCCATCCAAGGAAACATGAATTTTTTTTAGTGGCGCTTTATCAATGCCAAACTTTGTAAATAGCTATGAAACCGTTATTCCAATCGACTAGAGATTTCGCATGCATCCTTTTTCCAAGGTTCCCACAAGGTCTAAGAGGATAGTTGCATATCTTGAAAAACACGTTTGCCATTAACCAATCAACTTTCAGCAGCTGTTAGACAAGGCCAGCAAGTCCGATCGGAACAAAACGTGGCGGAGTTATTTTACTGTTGGCCCAAATGGTCTGTGCAAAAAAATAAAATAAATGGCAAACAGAGGCATTGCCACATTTTACATACCATCAAATTGTTGTATATTCTGGTACACAAAAGTTATTTTCCTATTAAAATCATGGTTAGGTTTGCGGTTTGGTTTGGGTGATAAACACAGGAAAATCGTAAGAACGTTTACTAAAATGGCAATGTTTTTTTTTCTGTGGTACACAACAGTGTTTTCTGAAAATGTTAGCTTTACAGTTTTGGTAAGTAGTTAGACTTTATGGTTAGATTTAAGTTTAGGTTAGGGAATAGACTTATAAGATTATAATAAAGTATCGTTCATTGGTTAGTTTATTTTTCTCAATTTGAGTAAAAGTTGTTTGTTTTTTTAAAAAGCTAACTCATATGATTTCTTACAATTTGTATCCCTAATCTAGTACTAAGTATTATGACTAATTTTGAATTGCATTTGGAAATTCAGATTACAGCAGTAACATTTGTTGTGAACACAATTTATTGTTAATATTAACATCCAAATAATACTAATCATGTGACCTTCTTGAACCATGATGCCCAGAACATCAAACAGTGTCCCATGTTCCTGAAACAGAATTCAGTGTCAATGGATCTCATCCAGTTTTGGTACATCTTGTGACAGAATGAGTTGCTGCTCGTCACTAACAGTTGAGGGCTGAGGGCTGTTGCCACATTCCACATGTTGCCCTGCACTTCCTCCGCTGTTACATCATCACACCCGACAGCTGGGCCTCCAGACCACTATCTGGCAACCGCAGTCTCTGCAGGGCATGTGACTGCATTGCCAGTGGCCTGGTGTTAGCTTAGTGCGGGCCTGAACTCCAGGCTTCCTGTCAGCAGCCCTCATCATTTCCTACTGTTGGTGTGAGTTCTACCCCTCATCCTGCCAGCTGCTGCTGAATACAGAACAGTACAATCATGAGACTCAAACATGATTTTCCTGTGACCTTTCCCTTTTTCTTTAATTTAGTATTAATGAGATAAGTACATCAACAAAAAACAAAACAAAAAACCTTCATAACCTGCCTTCATTGAACATTAAAATGCCACTAGATAGCAGTAACACTACACATGGCCATAAACAACATAATGTTGTTAAGCAAATGTAAATTATGTCCATTCAGTTAAATAAATAAATGTCAAATGAATCTCATTGTGTTGACTTTGGCAGCCCTAAAATACTAAAACAGCCAAAAAAAAAACTAAACTAAAACCCAGATTACACTACACGATTTAAGACTAAATCAGAGCAAATACTAAAACTACTGGGTATCATACACTTACTAAAGTAAATGGCTACAGACAAAAATTGGGAATTACATACCAAATGTCAGAGAGTTCACCCTGTCAAGTCAATCTGATCACAACAAATTCACGTGGAAACACACTCTCCTATTCTAGGAGACGCATGACAGATGTCAACAAATATGAATATGGAAACTGGCTGCTGTTGTTGCTGCTGCAACACTGTGTTCCGAATCGTGGAAGAAACAGGCCAAGCGCATTTGGATGCAGTCTTGGGTGGTGTGATGTGGCCAATATGGTCTCTAGAGATGAAAGTTGAGGTCAATTTTCTGAGGTTTATGTTACTGCACACTCGACTTCCATTTGCTACACAAAAGTCTAAACTAGCCACAAACTTGAAGCAAATTTGCCGCTCGTTATTTTCACATGCAGATGAGATTTTGATTCACCACAAATTCTTGCCAGAAGTTTGCAGCTCATCTCCGTTAGTGGTGGACCTTCAGCAAACCTTTGGAAACAATGGACAATTTGCCGCAAGTTTGCCGCAAATCTCATTTCCATTTGAAAATGATCAGTAGCGACAAAAGCAGTTAAACTACATTGAAAGGACAGGTTGAGAATTAAATAAAAAAGTTTAAACTGGAATAACTCTGATCTGGAACCCACTTTATATTAGGTGTCTTTATCTACTATGTACTTAAGCATTTTATACAATATACTAATTATGTACATACGAGTTGTTGCATTGTACTTATATTCAAAGTTGCTGCATTTAATAAATTTGAAGTTACACTGTTAACATTACCCCTAAACATAACCCTACCTCAACCCTTACCCTAAACCAAATAGGAACCCTAACCCTACCCCTTAACCTACTCGTACCTCAACCTCAGTAGCAGTAAATGTGAATCTTGTGAGAATTTTGCAGAACAACATTTAGTTACACAATAAGTACATTAAGTAATGCCTTTTATAAAATGGGACCCTGATCTGAGTACCAGGAATTAGCATTGAGGCCAAAATAACAGTAAACCTGTCAATGATCTTCAGAGTATACCTGAGAGAAAAAAACTGCATATATTTTGTGTGTGTGTGTGTGTGTTTATTTTAGCCTCCGAGTACTACATCCACTCATGTACTTTGAGAAGAAAAAGTATGCAAACCCTTTGGAATTAGCTGGTTTTCTACATTAATTGGCCAATTAAATGTGATCTAATTTTCATCAAAACCACAAGTATAGACAAACAACAATGTGCTTAAGCTAAAAACACACAAACAATTATAATATGTCATGTCTTTATTGAACACATTCAATTAAACATTCACAGAGCTGTGAAAAATATGTGAACCCATAAGCTAATGATGTCAACAACAGCTAATTAGAGTCATGAGTTGGCAAACATGTCATCCAATTTATGAAGCGAGATTGGATGTGTGGGTTAGAGCTACTTGGACTTATAAAAAACACTCAAACATTTTGAGTTTGATATTCACAAGAAGCATCTGCTGACATGGACCGTACCTTGCAAAAAGAGATCCCAGAAGTACTACAATCAACAATTGTTGATTTACATATAGCTAGAAATGGTTAAAAAGTTATCTTGAAGAGCTTAGATATTCATCTGTCCACAGTTAAACAAATTGTCTATAATTGGAGATGATTTAATCCTGTAGCTACTCTACCTAGAAGTGGCCGTCTAGTCAAGATGACTTGAAGGGAACACCACAGAGTGCTCAGTGAGGTAAAAAAACAAAGAACCCTAGAGTGACAGCTAAAGACATGAAGGAATCACTGGAACTGGTTATCAGCTCTGTTTATGACTCTACTATACAGATGACATTAAACAGGCAGGACACCACAAAGGATGCTGTTGCTTTACAACAAAAAACATTGCTGCGTGCCTGAAGTTAGGACTGTGACCACTTGCCATTAGCGAGGAATATATTTATTCCCAAGATCATCAAGAAATCCTACAGGATAATGTCAGGGTGGCTGTGTGGCAGCTGAAGCTCAGTAGAAGTTGGGTGGTGCAGCAGGACAGTGACACTAAACATTGAAATAAATCAGTTACAGAATGGCTTAATAAAAGAAAATCCAACTTATGGACTGGCCCAGTTAGAGCCAACCCAAAAGATATGTTATGGAATTTCCTCAAGAGAGCCGTTCACACCAGACATTCTAAGAATATGGCTTAGCTGAAGCAGTTCTGTAAAGAAGAATGGTCCCAAATTCTTTCTGAACGTTGTGCAGGTATAATACGCAGCTACCAGAAAAGCTTGGTTGAGGTTAATGCTGCCAAAGGAGGATCAGTTATGAAATCCAAGAGTTCACTTACATTTTCCACAGCACTGTGAATGTTTAATGGTATTTGTTTAATAAAAAAACAAAAGATTTAAATTGTTTGATTGTTGTTGGATTAAGCACATTGTTGTTTGTCTATACTTGTGACTTGCGACTGATGAAGATGAGATCACATTTTGTACCAGCTAATTCCAAATGGTTCATATATTTTTTCTTACCACAGTACTTTTTACTGGAGTATGACAGAACTTTATTAATGCTAATGTCACTGGTCCTCCTCGACACGCCCCAAGCGGGATTCAACCAGGTGATCCCCGGCTTGGGAGTCAGACGCGCTAGCAAGGAGGCTATGAAAGACTTGGCATCTAGCATCGGTCACTAGTGCATCTCTTAAGGCCAGGAGAGTGAGGTTTACACATTTCACAGCTATCACATACCAGTTGCCTACAGTTACACTAACTTTTAAAAAGGAAGGAAAAGGGGTGAATTACCTACACCCTAACAGGTGTGCCACTTTTTTTGTGTGGTATTTCAGCATAAAAACCTGTCTTACTTACTAACCACCAGCAATCCAGTTAAACAAGATGCTATATTAGCTGAAAGTCATATTTAAATTAAGATATTATTTATTTCGTTCTTTTTAGCACAAACACTCTGAAAAAACACTGAAACACTGGAAGTGTGCGGTAAGCAGATTTTATTACAAAGAGATATTTGTATAAATATTAAATTAAGCAGTAAGTCATCAAACAATGATTGAATAATGAAGGAGAGCATTATAACTTGCCATATATCCAGACTTGTGGTGTAGTCGTGTGCCTATTCAGGTATCTAGAGTTCATGGCAAATTTGCTACAAACTTGCAGCAAATTGTCCATTGTTTCCTACTAAAAACTAAATTGTAACTTAACTTTTAATGGTGTATGCACTGTTACCTGATTTGCATAAACCTTTTAGTGAATCAGGTGTGAAAACAATGCAGACAGTGTGTGCAAATAGACCACACTATGAGCGGGCCAATTCTTTCTTGGTAAATTCCCCCCAGAATTTGTGAGAGTGAATGCTTATAGAGGTATTATGGGTCACTTCCAGTGTCAACCTGTGTCACATTCACTCAGCCATGCAATCATCTCAGGAAGCAGCTAATGCTTAACTTGAAAACACACACACGTTTGTTTCACTATGTTAGTGAGGACATCTCATAAATGCAATGTGTGTGTGTGTGTGTGTGTGTGTGTGTGCATTTAAAAGCAGCCTGAACCTTGGCCATAAAGAAATAGGTCAACCATTTCACCCTGGGGATACCTGCAGAGTTTGCATTCTAGTAGCTGATACACAGTCTTTCTCTCTTTCCTCTTCACATCCAACAGTCTGCACCATTCTCTCTTCTCTTCTGCAGTGTCTCTCTGCTCTGCCTCAGACCTTTCAACTGTATTGTAATAAGAGATCTGGCTCTTTAAAAATGAATGACGTGTCTGTTTCTCTGTGTGTTTGTGTTTGAAAGGAAAATGCATGCTAAAGAAAATTCCTGCGCAGTCCTTTAATTAGCCTGAAGTAGATCCTCTGGCAGTGTATTATCTGCATAATGCATGGCCTTTCTTAATGAATCACGCTCTTGTTGTTTTACTTCTGTAGGATATAGGGTAAAATTTGCATAGTCCTGCATCTGCATCTTAATCTAGTCTGATAATCGAGCTCTCGCTTTGTTTACAGCTTCCCAAGGGTCTGCTGTTCATGGCCGACCCCATAATGCCAGTTTACCTCTAGCTCACTGTGGGTCCCGTAACATATGATATAGTTAGTGATGGCACTTCTGGGTAGCTCAATTTGCACTGGGTAAACTGTTTTTCATGCTGGTCTGTGGCCAACTTATGTCACCAAAATCTCGACTTCCATCCATTATCGGAAATGTCTTGGATGCTACTTAGTTTCTGCATATCCTTAGCAAACTTGGTGAGATGTCTAGAGTTTGTGATAGATGCTTTTCATGAGGGTGCAGGTGGTGTACCTCGTGGAGTGGAAATAACTGTCTCTTTCTTTCTTAAGTATGAAGGATAAAGAGGAGTCAGCAAGGATGATGTACCTGTAATGTTAATGTGGCTACATGTCCTGTATTTGTCATATTCATATACATGTGTGAACCTCATATATTTTAACCCTGTGTTCTTTTGAGATTTACTTTATTGGCTTCATGTTTTGGGTTCCAGAGACCCCAAATATGTATGTGTAAAAATAATTGTAATTTTGAATGTCCCGGGTTCAATACAATTTCCCCATTATTTATACCATGATCAATGGAAACATGTAAATGCTTCATGCTGCAACACCCCCCCCCCCCCCACCTACATTTTTTTAGATTCATTTTTTTTTAGTGGTGTTACTCTTTTCACAACACACATTGTTTCTAAGCAGCTTTACAGAAAATCATGCTTTAACAGAAAATGAAGCTGTAATATCTGTGTCAGAGTCATCATTGTGCAGTTTTATAAAAATGTGAATATAAATTGTGTCTTTAGAAATAAGAAAATAATTATAATAATATTAATAATAAAATAAATAAGTTTAAATATTAATAATTATATGTAGACCGCCAGAGAGCATGCTAAATTTGATTGTGTCAAGGAACGTTTTTAATCAAAAAGTGGTGTAACATTATTACTTTTTTTGTATTTTTTGTAATGAGATTACATTTACAGCCTTTCAGTTAAATTAATTCATTTTAGTTACTTACTTGGGTTACATATGCTTCTAAAATAATATTGTTTATGTTGAACAGATTTAAAATATGAATTATGTTGATTTGCATTTCTGTGACAGCTAAAGGGCATATGCCCCATCGAGTCATTGTAAGGGAGAAACGTGTGGTGCTGAGTGTATGACTTGTGCAAAGAAATGGAGTAAATACAGACATTATTTGGAATTTATTTAGCAAAAAAAAAAAAACATCTGTGAAAACATCTTTAGAAAGAAACTTAAAAGTTGAGTATTTAGAAATGATTCCTTTTTTAAAAATTAAATAATCAGTAAATTAATCTGATTACAATTCCCTCATCTTTCAGGAAAAATTGTCATGTTGTCATCTTGTATTTGAATAATTTTATTAGCATATGTATCACTATGTGGAATGCTTCCAGAAACTGCCAGTCCTTATTTCAAAGCCAATGCATACTGAGCTGGGTGTCCCTTTAACAGATTTCAAAATACAAACATCACATGGCCACATACTGTCATACTCCTCAAGCCTATTTTTGGTCATAGTCTCTATAAGATCTTAAAGATTGTAAACTTGGATTTGGAATATTGCAAAGTCTCATCAAAGCATGCAGAATGGATTCTGCTAATCCAAAGGTAGAGTTTCTTTCATCTATTAGCATTTTTTTGAGAGCACTCTCATCTGTTTCCAGAAGCTACACATCAACAAGGGAAGTTAAGCAGATCTCACACATACAGTTTTGGCTATCATTTTGTCTTGTCTTGTTTTAGTAGGACCAGGATCAGGGCTGTTTTCAATTTATTTCATTAAAATAGTGACACAAGTTCTCATCTTTTGTCATCTGCTAGTAATTTGGCACACTGGAAGTGTGAAAAGTTCAACTGTGAGCCTCATTCTGAATTAATGTTGTTTGAATAGCGACTGTGAATCTTACAGATTTGTGGTGTGATTGGAGATGTGTAATGTTTGTGGAATAAACACAGGGGCGTCAGACTGGGGGGGTAAAGGGTACCGAGTACCCAGGGCCCGAGGCAAGGGGGGCCCCTTAGAAGTCAGTTTTCTATACATACATATTTGGTACGGGGGCCCAGCAAGATGGTTTGTACCCAGGGCCCAAAATTTGGTGCTACGCCCCTGAATAAACAGCTATATGGCTATATCTTTTAATAAGACAACATAAAGTGATTGCTCATACTTAGGATTAGGGATCTGAATTAAGCATTACAATTTAGCTGCATCGTTTATTACAGATATGCATGATCACCTCAAATCGTGCCTCCTGTTGAGGAGAGATATGTACTACTTTTCTATTGACTTCGCTTGGTGGACGATAAAATCTCATAGACTGACCTACATTGTAAGAGGTATCCAAACCATGTCTAAAAACCAGAATATAATTTTGACCATTTCGGACAGTAAGTAACCACCTAGCAACCATGAGAACATGCTAGAAACCCATTAGTTACTCCCTGGCAACCTCCTAGAGCACCTTAGCATTCTAATGAAGAGTTTTGCATGGGCACCGCTCACATAGAAATTAAAAAATCTAATTTGTGATATTGTTACAATGTTGATAACAACTTTTCTAAAGAAACTCAAAAGTTGTACATGTGCAAGGAGCATTAACCTTTAAATTATATAGCTGCGATAAAGATTTGATTTCTCCTCTCCCCTTGGAATAGAAAGTTTTGTGAAAGTAATTGACTTTTCAGCTTTTTCCTGAGTTCATACACTTATCTCTGTTTCTCAGCCTAGAGGGAAAGAGAGAGAGAGAGAGAGAGAGAGAGAGAGAGAGAGAGAGAGAGAGAAGAGAGACTGTGAATATACGCGCACTGAATTATTTAAGGCAGATCTTGTGATGGCGGAAGATTCAGACAGCTGATTTTGGCAGGCATTGGAATACCTGTCAATTCACACATTCTGTGCTGTCTACCAGGTTTAGACAACTCTCCTGATTTTTTTGTCTTGGCCAGAAACACAGCCTGGCAAAGGACCAAAAAAATAAATAAAACGAGAAGAAGAAATGAAATGCAATCTCAAGATATCCCTTCTCCAGACGAACTTTGCCAATCTAAAGTTTCAGTGCCTCTCTAAGTAATACAGGCTTCACTCAATCAGACAGTAACTCCGTTTTATCTTTTTAAATCTCGTTGCCTTATTCTGCTGTTCAGGGAGAAGGTTCAACTTCAATGACTCATTTTTGTGCTTGCCATGCTGTGGTCTAGAGAGCCAAATAACCAGAATTCTTCAAATGAAAGCAATGAAACAAGTGTAGAAGACTGCAAAACAGTAAAGCCAAGCGCACATTACAAGACTGAAGATCATTGCCCTGCACACATTTGAACTAACAGTTTTTTGTTTTTGCTTAAATAATTATTTTTTTTACCAGAGATTTTATTTGATTATTCATACTTATACTTTGTAATTCTTTTCAAACATACATTTAAATAGTTATATCATGATGTATCCTTTTTATGTGGTTTTGTATTTTGCTTTTATTCTGTAAAGCGCTATGAGAAGCTTCCTTTAAAGGTGCTATGTATTGGAAAATGTCAGATAGTCGTTATTGCAAAATAAACCCAACAGGGGTCCTGGTTCTCCCTAAAGGGATTTATTTTGCAATAATGACCATCTAACTGTACATTATCCCACTTCTTACCTGCTGTAAATAAAAAATGTGTTCTGCAGAAAAAGAACACAAGAAACAGTTGAATTCCACCTCCAGTTCTGATGATGTTCTGTTGGTGTTGATTTTTTTTTTTTTTTCAAAATCTCTAAACCAAAACCAAACACTTTCTTACACTTACTCCTCTACTTGAGCTTTTAAGTTACATCCACCAAAATTGGTACAGACCTTCAGACTGTTCTAAAATAGTGTGCAATGTCTTTTCTAACTAATCAGACTTTTTTTAATGGGACCGCTGCGTATTTAAAAAAGCCAGCAGCGTTACGAGGCGCTGATCGTCTATTCCATGCTGAGCGCTTCGTGCTTGCTGTTATTTTCCGGTCTGCGAGAGTTTAAAAATGTTAAGCGTTGGGTAAAATGCTACGCTCGTCACTCTCACTTTCAACTCAGGCACAAAAATGCTTAGGTGGACACATGGCCTTACGGTTTTGAAAAGAGGTCCCATAAACTTAAATTTACAGAATGCTTGTTAATTCAAACTCAACTGCCAAAAATATAAATGTATACAAACCCACAAAAAGCCTTTGATCTGTTTTAAGCTGCTTTCTCTCTCTCTCTCTCTCTCTCTCTCTCTCTCTCTCTCTCTCTCTCTGCTCTCTATCTGACATCTTATTTGACTTTCTATGTGACGTTCTCTCTGAATACCTAAATATCTAGCTTGATGTCTTTCTGTAAAAAAGTGACTTCCTTGTGAAGTCACTCAGTACACCCTGGATGCTACCCAGGCAACCTAGGGTTTTCACTTGATTAAGCATTGATTACAAACACTTTTAGCAGATACATCCATTTAAAATTTACAGTCAATTATGAACAATATTGATGACTAATCTTGCTCTACACAGATTTTTGTCCAATCAAATGCCCTCTAGAATGAGAATGTTCTTCCCCCTAATACCAACTGCAATGGATTTGCAAGTAGAAAATTATGGTTCATGGCTGTGACGTAACTAAATTATTGTTAAAATTATTTAACAGTACAATTGTTTTCTATGAATCTACGCACTGCTGCTGACAGCCCAGCTACGACTCCATATTTTCCATTCAATTAGTCCCAAATCATTATCAAAGGACATAATTTACTCTATAGGAGGATTACTTTATAGAATATTATTTACTTTGTTCATAGCCTTGTTAATTCTTGCAGAAGAGAAAAACCTTGGTAAATTTAGTGTGCACTGTCTGCCACCTGAACTGCATTGACGTGCCCTGTGTTTAATACCTGTGCCATGTCCTAGCCGCTTCTCGTCCGTTGTGTGACTGCCTTCAGACATCAAAGGGCGACAAGCTTCAGTCTTATAGTGTAGTGTGAGCACCATCATCTGTCTCTGGTTAATGGGATTGGTGGAGTCAATCTGGCAGCGACCAGACCTAAGTGTGGCTCGGTGAAGGGTTTTGGACAGTGCGGTCACTCCAACTCAACACCCTTGTGAAGGGGGATCAAAGACAGAAGGCCAGCATACATGTCAAAACCAGGCACTCACAATTAAATTGGGTACATTTGTCTAGACAGAGCTTGGGGTGTGTTTAAATTGTTTTGTAATAAATTGTGTGCGACTAACTAATCAGGCTCGGCACAAGTTACAGCCTGTCTTTGGCTAACACCTCATGTTTGTTGAGAAAGGAGGTTTACAGAGAGAGAGAGAGTCCCGAACTGCCATAAGATCTGAATAAATGAGTGAATGTACAAGATTTTTTAAAGATTTTTTTTAAATTTGGTATTGTTAAGTCACTGTCACAGATGAGAAATCCCCTGATATTTAAAACTTTTACAAGAGTTTGTGGTTAGGTGACTCGGGTAGGTTCAGGGGACCCAGTAGGGTATTTTGGGGGATTGATTCATAGGGGAATTTAAAGAAACCAACATTTATTCACTGTAATAATGTTTTGTCATCATTTGTGAGTGTACCATGTACTCTAGCAATAAACACTTACTTTCTGTTTCAAAATACAAATTAATTAGTAACAATTGTATTATCTTTACAAGCACCAGTCAAAACGATACTTGTGACTCACATGAATTGGGTTTCCTGTGTTATTGTGGTAAAATAAGCCCATAAATGCTTTCTTTAAGGATCTAACTGCTGTCTATATACTTATCAGGGCATGTATACATGTTTCTTTGATTATAGTGCATTTGCTGGCATTTTATAAATGCAATAAGTCACTTAAATTATTTTACCACAGGTAAGGGAGTTTTAGGCACTTTAGTGCATAAGAGCTCCCCTTACTCATGGTAAAATTACTGTAACGCACAGCCTGGTGTGACTTATTGCTTTAATGAAAGTGAATACTGACAAGCATTAAAAGAACCATGTGAAGGCAGATGCTCTTAGAACTGCCAGACCTTTGTTGTTCACTGGAAATCAATGAATATTTCTCTTTATGCCACATGTGGGTGTGAAATGGGGAGAGAAAAATGGCAAGAGTATTATCTGTTTGCCAGATCAAACAGTGCTGCCAGCTCTTTAATGATCACCCAGACTAACAAGGTACCGGTACAAAGACTAAATCGCAGGAATTTTTGTGTGTTTATGTGTGTGTGTGTTTTGTTCCCTGGTAAGTGACAGCTGTGCCTCTTGTAAGACGCCGTGTTTCTTATCCCGGATAAACATCTTCTATTTGTCTGCCACTTGGATATTTGTCAGCATGTCTCCTTTGATGGAATACATTTTATCTCTGTGTTTACAATGAATGCGACACACATGCCAGTGCATTTAAAGATGGTACCTTGCTGAATGCAAAATCCACGTGAGTCATTTTTCAAGAGAAATAGTGTGGAATTTAAGGCTTGAAAGGCTTTACCTACTACAACCCCATTGTTTCTTGTTTCTTGGTATGGGAGGAAATTCATTTCATAAGGAAATGAATGACTCTGGTTCCTTAATGATTCCTTTAAGATTTTCTTTGCTTCTTGAGGTAGTGTGCAACTAATGTAGTGCGGTTCTATTGTTTGACTTGACAAATATACTTTACAAAAACAATAGTATTTTCTGGTAACATTTAAATGTTCTTTAAACTCTTTATTATGACAAAACTCTGTTCTCAATGTACTTCTTTAATTATACATTTTTAATTAAACCATCAAAATATTACACTGTTTTAAGTCTCACATGCCTCAAAAAGGACAGTGAAAATTCTGTCATCTTTTACTCAAAACCTTGTTGTTCCAAACTCATATGACTTTCTTCCATTTAACACAAACAATGATGAAAATTTGAACATATCATTTGAATAGTTGAATAGTAATTCTCTGAATAGTGCAAATTTACTATCCACATTTGGACATCCACAACAAAATAAGGTACTTCAGAAAAAAATTATACAGATAGTAATGTAAAATATAGCATCACACATAAGTGATCAATTGTTTGATTACAGCTTATTTTTCAGTTTAATCCAATTCAAAATACTTACTTTCCCATGACTTCTTTCCAACTATCTGTGCTCTCTGTGGTTTTCTTGGATACAACTTCCACAGTTGTATTGAAGAATTCTGTTACAGTTAACTGGGATAAATGTTAGTAAGGGTGTTGATGGGTAGATGTTTTAAGTCTTATAACTGGCGCTAGTGCTGGGCAGCAGGTGATTTCTCTTTCCCTCATTTGTGCTGTTCAGAATGTTGGCGTTATCAAAATGTTTCACATGGTTGAACTTCTCCATGGTACTTTAAAATAGCAAATTCTCATGAAAAATTAAAATGGGTCACATGCACAACGATATCGATGGAAGCCTGAATTAATCGCACATGTGAGCCGCTCTGTGTTTGTCACGAGTGCTCACATTTTAAGGAATGCCTGGTTGGCTTCAAAGATGAGAGTTCACATGTGTGTGGGCATATCCTTGTCCCACATGAAAAGCGTATTTAGCACTCATAAAGTGAAATTAATGTAATACGGTTGCTTCATTGCCTGACGGAAATGCGCACGGATGTGGTTGACATGAGAGTATTAAAATAAAGGTGCATCTTAAAAAAAATTCTATATTGATATTTCCACATTGAAATGATGATATTGGATCATTGTTTATTGGATTGATATATCGATCCAGATCGATGGATTGTTACACCCTTAAGATTCATTCTTGTGGCAGAAGAGTTAATCATTGATAAGACAATACAAAAAGTGGCTTTATAATACAATGTATGGTTTACTACCATATTACTGATCATAAGACAATCATTAGCACACAGTTCACAGCAATCCATTTCACAAGTGAATTTGTCAATCAGTTTGAGATTCATTATGAGGGCTTATTTATGAACACGTCAATGTACACCTACATCAGACGTCTCGGGTGCGTTGCGTCATAAACATAACATTTTTAGGTCACTGTGTCAAGTTAAATATAGTTTAATACTTAGATCTCTTAGTTCAGATTTGCGCTCCATCAAGTGTTTTGAACGCAAGAACGTAATGCATGTTTGTGTTGTTCTGCCTACTGAAGTGTTTTCTTCACTGTATAAACTGCGCATTACAACACAGCTGAAGTTTCACTTACTGCCCTCTGGAGTAAACAGGTGGTACTACAAGCTTGCATTTCTCAGGAATCTTCCTTATTACGGTCCGGGGTCATTGCGATTAACTGCGTACATTTTTTAAACGCATTATTTTTTATAAAATTAATCGCACTGAATTAACACGTTAAATCGCAGCCCTAATATATAAATATATATATATATATATATATATATATATATATATATATATATATATATATACAGGGTTGGGAGGGTTACTTTTGAAATGTAATTCCACTACAGATTACAGAATACATGCTTTAAAATGTTATTTGTAACGTATTTTGATAGATTACTCAAGGTCAGTTACATATTCTAAATACTGGTAGACTGGCACTGGTAGATTTTATTCACTTGTTTTGACCAAAACAACTCTGCCAGTACAGTAAGACAAAATACACATGTTAAAAATACATTATTATTATATTATTAAATAATTATTTCACACTTCCATCTGCTGGGCACATTCCCAGCGCACACTGGTGCCGGAGACAACCAACCACTGTAGAACATGCACAGCAGTGTTTACATCTTTCAGAGGGGTCCCATTTCACCAATTAACTTACAAATTCATGAATGCTCCATTACTGTGCTTTTAAAACCAACTTTTTTGATGACAAGTGAATAAAGAAAGATTTAAAAAGAGTGGGTGTCCTTAAGCACAGGGCTGTAATCAATCCAAAGAGCCCCCTGCCATGATACAGGGGTTTTGCCGAACACAAATGTAATGTTGAAACAGATCAAGACAGGTAAGCTTTATTATTGCAGAATGTGCCAGGAGCTGCAGTCACTCAATGAGAAAATGATGCAGTGTGTGTTTAGCGTGATTGGGTTTAGAGTGAGAGGAATCCAATAAAGAAAATGGAGAAGGCCTTGTGTAAAGTGTAGAGGGCGGGCTACTCTGTAGTGTATTCATATTAAAGACTGCAACGCTGGGAGGAGAAGTGATTACTGTCAGTAACTCCACAGGAAATGTTGCATCTTACTGACATTTAGAAATCATTTCAGCAGCCGGGAACAATAAAAAAGTGAGATTGTGCAATAATTGGCTTGCCTCGCAGGCTTATAAATGGGAAAAAAGGAAAGAAAGAAAGAAAAAGCAATAATAGATGTTACCTTCATCTCCCCATACACCCCTCACCACTTTAAAGCTTTATCACTTATGAGACACAAAAGTAGATTCAGTGTTTAACAAGCTCTCCTTGTGTGTGTGTAAAGGGTTTTTTGGTGGGTGGTTCAGGTTTGGTGGGGAGAATCATATCTGGTGGGTATTTGGGGGATCAGAGAAACCTGGGGGTGATGTTGAGATGGGAAAAATTGGGGAAGATGATCTGTACGATATCAGAAAATTAGCTCAGATGAAACCACAATATAATTTCATGTTTGCATAGTACTTGAACAGCGTGGAATTATAAAAATCCTGATTATTATTGTTAATATTTTTTGTGATATAATGGATTCTAAAAAAAGATACAACAAAAAAGAAAATGATATTATGGTAACACTTCAAATTCATGAATAATAACTCATCCACAAATGCAGTTTAAATAATTTATATGCAGTTATAAATGAAGTTCATTCTCTCACTTAACCTTGCTTCTAATAGTTTTGTAATCAATAAATTGGACTACATTTTTTAAACAAAATTATAAAAAATTGCACATGTATAAAAAGTACATAAACATAAAAAAATATATGTTTTATGAAGGTAAACTGAACCGTTTATTTGCTTTACATACAGTTCAGTAAATGATCATCAGACTATATTACATAGTATATTTTATGTTATGTAAATTTGTTATTATATAATTCAAAGACATTAATGTACACTTTTATAGCTTATTAATGTTGGTAGCTCATGAATAAATGGTTCACAGTTGTCCACTTTACTTTAATGTACACTTTTATAGGTTACTAATGTTGGTAGCTCATGAAGAAATGGTTCACAGTTGTCCACTTTACATTAACGTATACCTTTATAGGTTACTAATATTGGTAGCTTATGAATAAATGGTTCACAGTTGTCCACTTTACATTAATGTACACTTTTATAGGTTACTAATGTTGGTAGCTTATGCCCACTTTCTCAACGCCCCCGTCTCCCAGTTCATGCCCACTTTCTCCCCGTCCCCCTTCTGCTCACCGTGGGTGTCCCCCAGTGAAGAAGCCAACGGCAGCTCCACCTCAAACCAGGCCTAGCTCTCAGCCCCAGCATCGAGTGCCCCGCAGGTGAAGTACGCCCCCCGTCTCCAGGACCTTCTCTAGGGCCCATAAGACTCCTAAACGCTCCTGAGATGGTGCACCCAGGAAGCCAGATGTTTGCTCCGGAGCTGGTAACAAGACCATTGTGTGGAGGGCCGGGAGGAGAATCCTCAGTTCTCCCTTTTTCTTTCGCCGCACCCCCTATGGGCTGCGGTACCCAAATTATCAATAAAAGAGCAATTTCCTAACTCCCCGGGTCATCATTAATGCGCCATTGCCTCCGGACCCACGACTGCCGACGAGTCTCGAAGACTTCGCTACAGAACCTCCTCCTCTGTTTATATCCTGCCCCCGAGTCCCGAAGACTTCCCTACAGGACCTCCTCCTCTGTCTATATCCTGCCCCCTGCCGGGTGCACGGTAAGTGCTTTGAGACTTTTCTCAGCACCCAAGCCTCGGGATGCGCTTTTGCCTCCCGACGCACTGTTACCTGCTCCCCCCCACCGCGAGGCCCCACCTGGTATGTCCAAAATGATCATCCCATTAGTGCCCCTTGCACAGAGCTTAGACGCATGGCTTGCGCTTCCCAGCCCGTCGCTGCTCAGGTTGAAGCATATGAGACCACTCCAGCACTGGCTTCAGACTCGAGTCCCGAGATGGGCATGGCGCCGCGGCACATGCCGTGTGTTTATCACCTCTTCCTGCCGTCAGATTTCAACCCTTGGACAGACCTCTGTTTTCGGCGGACAGGAATCCCCCTTCAGCAGGTGTCCAGACGTGTTGTCACCGCTGACGCCTCTCAACTGAGTTGGGGCGTTGTGTGCTACGGGCACGCAGCCGCGGACTCCTAGATGGGCCCCTGCCTGCGTTGGCACATCAACTGCCTCAAGTTGTTGGCAGTACTCCTTGCCCTGCGGAGGTTTCTCCTGCTGATTTGGGGAAAGCACATCTTGATCTGTTCAGACAGCTCTGCCACGTAGTTTACATAAATCCCCATGGTGGCATACGCTCCTGTCACATGTCACAACTCACCTGCCATCTCCTCCTTTGGAGTCAGCCGTGACTCAGGCTACTGCTAGCCACTCACATCCCAGGCGACCACAACACGACGGCGGATGTGCTGCCATGGCAGGTTGAGCTCAACGGAGAGTGGAGGCTCCACCCCCAGGTGGTCCGGATGATTTGGGACTGCTTTGGCAGGGCACAGATAGATCTCTTTGCCTCCCAAACAACTCCCACTGCCCGCTCTGGTACTCCCGGATGGAAGCCCCCCACAGCACAGACACGCTGGAACACAGCTGGCCCCGGAGGCTGCACAAGTATGCAAATCCCCCAGTGAGCCTTCTTGCACTGGTGCTGTGCAAGGTCAGGGAGGACGAGGAACAGGTCACCTTGGTGGCTTCTTATTGGCCCACCTGGACCTGGTTCTCAGATCTCGCGCTCCTCGCGACAGCACCTCCCTGGAAAATTCCCCTGAGGAAGGACCTTCTTTCTTAGGGACGGGGCACCCTCTGGCACCCGCACCCAGACCTCAGGAATCTCCATGTCTAGCCCCTGGAAGGACGCGAATGACTTAAGCGGTCTACCACATGCAGTCATAGACACGATCAGCCAAGCCAGAGCTTCCTCTACCAGGCAGATTTACGCCCTCAAGTGGCATCTGTTCACAAATTGATGTTTTTCCAGATCTGAAGACCCACAGAGATGCGCAGTTCGGTCAGTGCTTTCATTCCTGTAGGAGAGGCTGGAGGGGAGGCTGTCCCCCTCCACTTTGAAGGTGTATGTTGATGCTATCACAGCTTGCTAGATAGCAAGTCCCTTGGTAAGTGCAACTTGATTATCAGGTTCCTTAGAGGCGCCTGGATGTTGAACCCTTCCCGGTCAAGCCTGTTCCCCTCCTGGGATCTCTCAGGGGTCCTCTCAGGCCTTCAGAGACCCTCCTTCAAGCTGCTTGATTCAGTCGAGCTCAAAGCCCTCTCCTTGAAGACGGCCCTCCTGATCGTGCTCGCTTCCATTAAGAGGGTCGGGGACCTGCAAGTTGTCTGTCAGCGACACTTGCCTCGAGTTCGGTCCGGCAGATGCTCACGTCATCCTAAGACCATGACTGGGCTATGTGTCCAAGGTTCCTACGACCCTCTTCAAGGACCAGGTTGTGAACCTGCAAGCACTGCCCCAGGAGGAGGCAGACCCAGCCTCTTCGTTGCTGTGTCCGGTACGTGCTTTGCATATCTACATGGACCACAGGCAGAGCTTTAGATGCTCTGAGCAGCTCTTTGTCTGCTTTGGTGGATGGCAGAAAGGGAATTCCATCTCCAAAAAGAGGTTAGCTCATTGGGTTGTTATCTCCCTAGCCTATCACACCCAGGCCGTGCCCCCCCCCCTTGCGGGTTCGAGCACACTCTACAAGCAGTGTGGCATCCTCGTGGGCACTGGCCCATGGCACCTCCCAACACCTTTGCTAGGTTCTACAACCTCAGGGTTGAGTCGGTCTCATCCCGTGGTTTGATAGATCCGAGCCGGTAGAACTTGGTAATACGGAACAACTGACTGGGTATTCCGCTTGCACCTTGCGGCCTTCACCAAGCTGATCCATTGCGCCTTCTTTCCCAAGCTCTCGCTTCCTGGATGCTCTTCCTCCCTAGACCTCTGGCTGCTGATTCAGTGTAGGAATTCACCGCCAGACCCACCACGATTCGAGTGCTCCATACTGTACTTGGGCTCCACAGGCATAGTTCCTGCTTCAGGCAACTCCCTGTGACGTATTTTATGCGGTACCCCCGCTGGCAGGACCCACGTCTCCCTTGGGCAGTCCTCGCTGCCCCCCTGTAGGCATGTCTGTAACAACTCCTCCCTTGTTAGGCAGGATCTACCACCACACCATGTCCACAGGTGGCTTGACAAACCCTGTTTGTATTAGCCACAAGTTACTTCCCCCAGTCTGGGCAGGTCGTGGTTTCCGCAGGGCCTTTTACCCCTGAAAGAATAGGAATGGGAAAGGACGCCTTGCCCGACGCATCTGTAGCGTTAAGATAGCCCCAGCCACTTTTAACTCTATGACGAGAAATGTAGAAGAGAAAAGGCTGGCATACGAGTACTGGAACCTAAGAGCGGTATATGACACCTTCTATTGGGGCGTTGGGGAGGGTTACATGCAACTGACCCAGCTGCTTCTAGCATGCAACAGCCTACTTGCACCTGGTTCAGCAGTCACGTAACAAGGGTTAGTGCATGGCGATTTGAAGTGTGACCCCTTGTGTCACTACAATCAACACAACGTCGAATGAGTGACAGAAGGGATACGTCATGCTTACTGTTGTAACCTCCATTCCCCGATGAAAGGAACGAGACGTTGTGTTCCCCGAGACGTTGTGTATCGCTACCACTGTAATGCGCCGTAACCTTATTTTCGGCTCCTCAGTGAAAACCTGCCTGACAGTCGCTAGCCCTCTCCCCTTTATACCCGTATGTCTGGGGTCGGGGCATGCAAATTCTGTCTGCCAATTTGACATTGTGGTATGCAAGGCTCTCAGAAGAGACCCCATGTATCACTATCGGGGAACAGAGGTTACAACAGTAACCATGACGATTTTTGCTTTGAATTGGCTCATCATTTGGCAAGTATCGCATGAAAGTCACTTTTTATTTATGTGGTTATAACTGCATATAAATTATTTATAATGCATTTGTAGATGAGTTGTTTAATCATGATATATATATATATATATATATATATGGATATATGATAGCTATGCATATAGTATATATATATATATATGTAGAGGCTAAGAATAATCCACCGGCTGAGAAGCCTCTATGTGCATTAAAGGATCTTTAATGCATGACTAGACGTGGATTATCCGCTATACCACGTTATTTGCCAAGTTAAGAATAAGTTAAAGCTGTAACTGATGTTAATTTTGTAATAATAATGTAATTTTTTAACAGACGTAAAAAGTAGAGCCATCGGATTGCTTTTATTTGAATGAATTATCACATTTATTTAAATTCATTATTAAAAGAGAGAGACAAAGAACTGAAAGAGTCCCCTCGTTGCTTAAGCATATTGCTAACTTAATGATTATTTAATGGATTTATTAAAATTATTTATGAATGACAGGCAACACTGACAGTGACAAGGCAATCTTTATTTGAACTAATCATGTCATTTATTTAAATGAATTATGTAGAGTGTGAAATAAAACCGGTGTCTCTAACCACGATTAGGCTACTATATAAAGACACATTACATTTATTTAAATGCATTAAATTAAATGAAAACAAAAAAATCAAACAGTTGGAAATTTCGATAGGGGATTGTTTTACTCATCATTATACTAATTAATGTTAAACTCCACATTTCCATTTATCGTGAAGTTAGACATGGAAAAGGGTAGGGTTATTTCAGTTTTAGGCTTGGAGGTGAAATTATGTTTCGCTTTGCTTGTTGAGGTTCTAGATGTCAGTATGTCACTCCATGCCCTCCTCTCTGACAAAGATGGGGCCCAATATGACCGCAAACTCTCCTCGCATCGGTGGCCTGTCACTGACATGATCTGGCGGCTTTCTAGTCCTGCATCAGAGAGTCGTCCAACGGCAGTGCTACGCTACGATATATATATAGTGAGTGTGTGCGTGTGTGTGTGTGTGTGTGTGTGGGCATGTTTATGTGGTTTACAAACTGGTAATTACAAGGGTATTATGCTATAAATGTGGTTTATGAGGATATTTCTAGTGTCCTCATAATTGAAATAGCTTAAAAAACATATTAAACAATGTTTTATTGAAAATGTAATAATGCAGAACGTTTTCTGTGAGGGTTAGGGGATAGAATCTATAGTTTGTACAGTATAAAAATCATTATGTCAAAGGAAAGTCCTCATAATGATAGGTAGACCAACATATGTGTGTGTGTGTGTGTGTTTGTATGTGTGTGTAAGTAAAAGCTTGTAAATATAATTTATTTAATAATTAAATAATAATTTATTTAATACGTTTCCGCTTTGAAGTTTTGAAAAAAAAATTATAATCTTCAATAAATGATAAATATAAAATGTCATGTCAGTCAATCTATAGATAATTATGGGAATTAAATACTCCCTGAACACTAAATAAAAGAGAGAAAAAAAAGAAAAAAGTGCTCTGTAGCATAACTGTCTTGTATACCTCGAGTTCTCATACTATTTTAGGCATACATATGAAAAAAAGAAAAAGGGTGATTTCCCTTGCTGCAGAGAAAGAGAAAGAAAAAGTAGAAGAAGAGCTCACGCTGAAGAAAAAAGCAAAAGCTGTGCTGTGCATAACACTCTGGAAGCCTGCGTTGCCAGATATAGCAGGTGAGAGCAGTCTTCCGGGAGACTTTCTCTTCTGTTATGGCTTTGAAGAGGAGTATCAAAAAGCTGTTCTCACACTCTTTCATCTGCTCTGGCCCGAGCTTCTGCTGGCCAGGTGTTTTCCCCCAGAGATCTTTCTCTGTCTGTCTCTCTCTCGCTCTCTCTCTCTCTCTTACTGTCCTATATGGTACTATCCATACAGCACAGTTTTTCATGCTGAAAATATCAGTATTGTTTATAATAAAAAGTATAATAAAGTATATATAAAAAACATATATTATTTATTTATTTTATTATTTTTCTGTATGGAGTTTTATTTTGCTTTTGTTAATCCTTTGTATTTGTGCTGTAGCACTTTGAGTGTCCAAAATGCGCTTTATAAGTAAAATGTATTATTATAAATGCACAGCATTGGGGAATCTACTTTAAAACCAACTCGCCAAGCTACAAGCTACTCATCATTTAAAGTAAAACTTTCTGTAAAAAAGCTGTTAGCTACACTAAAAGCTGCAAATAAAATGTAGCTAACTAAACTGAATTAAACAATTTAAAGGTGAAAATATATCTTCAAATGCTTACCTGTCAGATAACATATTTTAAAATTTACTGAGAGTAGTATTTCACTGACTACATAAACAAAGAGGCTTTTGAATGAATGAATCTCGAATAGACAGCATTAAATTTAACACATAAATTAACATATAATTAAAATATACTATAAATGAGGTGCAAACAAACTGACAAATTTTAACTAAATATTTTATTGTGACTCGCAGTTACAAAACATTTCACTTTCCAATGCAATATATAAGAAAGAGGACAGTTAGAAGAGCATGTTTGATTGTTGCCTTTTGATTATCACTAGGCAGTAGAGCAGTGTGAGCAATATAATGTGACATATAAACTGAGGTAACGCTTCACAATAAAGTTCCATTTGTTAACATTAGTTAACAATATTAGTTCAAATGAACTAACAATGAACAATACATATAGTAATACATTTTTAAATCAAAAGTTGTATATGTTAACATTAGTTAATGCACTATGAACTAACTTTAACAAATAATGAACAATGTATTTTTATTAACTAGCATAAACAAAGATTAACAAATGCTGTAATAAATATATTGTTCATTGTTAATTCATGAAACCTAATACATTAACTAATGTTAGCAAATGGAACCTTATTGTAAAGTATTACCAAAACATTGCTATAATGTAACATTTTACGCTACACTGCTGCGTACTTAAAAACAAAGTTCACTATTATGAAACAGCTGAGATGCTGTTACACTGTTGAAAAATGTTCTAGCAAAATAAGCTAGCAGTAACGCTACTTTTAGTAAGGTCCTCCCCAACATGCATATGTGTTTGCATACAGTCTGATTGTTTTGGCGAGAGAAATCACAACATTAACGTAGATGGAATCAGGTGGCATTTAAAAGCACTGCCTGATTATATGCTGAGAAATGACTGAATGAATGATATGACATGAGAGGATGATGTATCATAAATATCCGCACTGTCAATCCTGCATGTGTATCAGGAGGCATCAGCAGTGACATTTGAAGATGATGGTTTGAATGTCACTCTTTACATATTGCAAGATGGAAAGTTTCTGTTTCATGGTTGTGACTGGAGATCAGATGCAATGTCAGCTTGTCTTTTCAAAGCATAAAAAAATCAAATAAATGTATGAGGCGTTAAAGTTCCATAACACTGTGTTCATAAGATAAAGGCATTGTTCCAAAACACTTTGTGGGCTGCCTTTTTATGTACTGCCTAAATATGCAGTATCGTCACCATTCATTTTGAGACTTGATTACAACAAAGTTTGAATTTTTATCATGTTGCTAAACTAAATAAATTAAACTAATAAAAAAAATGCGGAGGCATGTGTGACCACACCTTAACTTTTGGAACAGCCTTTGTGTTGGGAACATGCTTGAATACTAAAACTTGTGTCTAGTAGGCAGCTCACTAGGTTTTGGAACAGAGCTTTAGTGTACATGTTTTCTTGCACTTGCACTGTGTTTGGTATTCATGTAATTGAAAATTCAAGCTCTCTTTATTGTTGCATTATGTGTGAATAGTTGCTTTATAAATAAATAAAAAGCATACATCTCCTCATGGACCACAAGAACAAGATAACTACATGCTCCAATAAATAATCATAACAAGACATATCACTATTACTAAATTAATTGTGTGACTTTGTTGCACATGAGAGTTGTTTTTGAATATTCGCTCATGTCACTCTTGCACAGGTGTTGTTCGGCAGTGGCATGGTAATATACTGTATAGCTGACTGTAAATTAGTCATAGGGGAGTACAGAGGGTCGTTCAGGTGAGCTGCTTCTGTCAGTTAAACCACAGAGGTAATGAGACCATAAAGATACACCTGCGCTCTCTGTCTGGGCCATTAGTGATGACATCACACCTGTGGGACCCAAAAAAAATGAAGCAGTGATGGTCAGTTGACAAAGAATGGGCAATTAAAATGTGATTTCAGACCCCTGCGGGAAAGAAGGGAGCACCTGGGGGGCAGTGGGGGAAAAAAGCTGATGTAAAATGAGGTATGCGGTGATGAGCGAGAGTGTGACTGTGAGTGAGAGAGTGGGCGTATATGTCTGTCAGCTGTGCTTGGATCCGTTCTTCCCTTGATCAACGCTCTGGCCCAGACCGCCGGTTTCCAAACAAACTCGCCGGAACATGTTGCGTGCTCGGCCGTCCCTGCAGTCCCCCCTGCCGTGCTCCAAAGCTGCCGGCCACAATGCAAGCAGGTGGCCATGCCGCCTTGCTCAAAGAACGGGCACACTGAGTGGGTGTCAGGCGACAGAATTTTTTTTCCAAAAATCCCCAGTGACCTCCAGCCTTGCCTGCGCTCGCCAAAAATCCAGTGACAGCAGTTTTGGCTGTTTCTTTCTTTTTTATTGTGCGACACAAGTAAAACTTGTCATTTGCTCAGCCTGTTGTGGCAATCGGGGTTTTTTGTCTTGTTTTGTGAGTGTGTCAAAGTGAAACTTGCATGCCTGGGCCAGTTGCCTGACTCAAAGGGAACATTGTTAATAAAAAAAATACCAGCCTAAAGAATGGTTTGTTGGTCTTAACTGATCTTAGCTGGTCAGGCTGCTATGTTTGCTGGTTTTAAAGGAGTTTGGGAAACATGTCAGCTGGTAGACTAGCTGAAGACCAACTTGGATAGGCTAGGAAGTCAGCAACTGTTAGACCAGTTCAGGCTGTTTGTTTGTTTTTTCAGAGGGGTAATGAGAGGAACACCAGTGGGAGCATCTGAAAGGAGCTGTAACTCTTTTAACTGATTATTCCTCCTCCGTCGTGGTGGCAGGTGCAGCTAAAAAGACAGAACAGCAGTAGAGCAGGTGATTTCCACCATGACTCACATTCACAATGTCTGACTCTCCTCTGATCATCACATTATCTCTCATCACTGACAGACAGTTGTTTTTTCCACAGTTAAGGCAACCGCCACTTTACCACATTACTTTGCATTTTGATTAATCAATCACAATGGAGCGACTGAATATATTTGAAGTGACACCTGCTGAGAGATTCTAACTATCCAACATCTCGATGATCAGTTGGTACATTTAAATGCTCCATTTCCTTTTCTACTCTAACATATGCTGGTGACCAGCAATTCTGGATTAGAACAGGAAGTATGTGTGAAAATTGAGCATCTAAATGTACAGTTAGGACAGTTAGAAGCTCTCAGCAGGTGTTTAAATATTTCAGTCCCTAAGTTATTTTGATTGCAGGTTACCAGTAAAGGGATGCTGGTGTCCCCACCATGCTTCTTAACTGACTTTACCAGCAGAACTTCCTAGTTCAAACAGCTTCATTAGAAATAACGTTGTTTTGGTACACCAGTTACGCCAGCCCCCAAACCAATTCAAACCAGCCTGGTCTAAGCTGGTATTTTCAGCAGACCTCATCCATGAGGTCAGAAGTCTTCGTGGGACAACCCTAATTTTGAACAGTATTGCTCGGCATGTGTCTATTTAAGCTCCTTGGCATTGGGAACCAAAGCCCATTTTGGGTTTTTCATTCACATTTTTACACTACTGTCATACTGAGCCAAGTATCATGCAACATTCAGCAACATTGTTCCACAGTACACATGGAGGAGAACAAATGCAATAGAGAGGATGAGACGTGATTTTCCTCAGAGAGAGACAATTTGGCTGCCCGTGAGCCAGTCCAAAAATAACAAAGAACAAATAGGGATAAATGAGAGCATTTTGAACACAGGCTACTTGCTAGAAAAGGATGAGGAGCACCCGTCCGCACATCTGTCCACACGGCACGGAGTTCCAAAGAAACCCACCTGATCAGGCTTAACCTTTCTTCTTCCCCACCACCTGTTCATTAGCATGGGCCCCCCTGCCGAGCCACAGTCATTTTCAATCGCCTCTTTTTTTACTCTCTTTTCAGTTCCTTCCTTGATTGAGGGAGCGGAGAGCCTTTGGGATGACAATTTTCAGCAGAACATAATCTACCATCTGATTCAGGCCAGGATGGTTGGAAGGCCAGAACCATTGAGAGATATGGCCAACTTGGTTGGAAGCACGGAAAAGGGTACTGATGAATGGTCACCAGCAGCGTTCACCCTTGCAATTCTTTTTTTTTGTCCAAATTGTCAGAAGTTATTCATTTTCCATAGCTCTCTGCATCAATCAGTGCTGGCCCATTTTAACCTCTGCACGCCTTCATTAGAATGAGAGAAAGACATAGTATTAATCTCATTGTTTTGTGCCAGGGAATGTCCTTGAAAACAGGCACATACTGTAGCAGCCCACAGCTCTACAGAGCTTCACACTCTGCCATTAGGCCTATTGTAATGCGCACAGTGTAACAGAACTAGCACGTCCAAGATTCCCATAAATGCATTTGATCCTTAACATTTCTTACCGTATTTAGGATCAATTATGGTTCTTTTATGTGAGTAATACTGCCAGTGCAATCATGGAGATGAGAAATCTTGATTTACAGTGGAAATTAATAGGCAGGTCTAGTCATTAAATGCAAAAGCACATTTAAGTCTTAATGATTTCAATCTGTCACCCCCAGCCCCAATTACTCCGGATCTCACTAACAGTCGTGGCCCACTGGTCGCCCGGCGTTATGCTCCCTTGGATTGTGTAGAAATCCCTGACTTCCTCCCCTGACTTCCTAATTGCTATTCCTCAGTGCCCAAGCGATGATAGGGAAGACTAGTTGACGACCCCCACCCCCCAGATCCTTCCATTCCAATTACCACTGTGCACATCCCTATATTAAATACAATTTCCTGAGAGTCTGCCAAGATTATAAATCCAAGGACGTTTTACTTGAGTCTCCAAGCAGGGTTGGATATGATGAAGAGAGAACCTGTGTTCGGATGAGGATGAGAGATTTTTATTTGGACTATGCACAGAATTGCAAGACCATCGGCTATGTACCATCACTGATATTATGGAATTATAATGGTGCACTACAGTAGCACTAAGGGTAATGAACTATAAAAGTACATGGACATAACAGGTAAGTATATATTTCTTTACTCAACAAAAACATGTTTAGCTAAGGTAACAGTCCAACTTCCTCATCAATGGATTCATACAATGGCCTCAAAAAGTATTTAGACACTTAAGCAACATGTAAAAATGTTTGAATGCCATTGCATTAGATACAAAATATCAAACCAAGTGGCATTGTCAATCAAATGATGCCAGAGGTTTTCTCAGCACTAACTTCACTTTTCACCATTTTTTGTTTTAACCAACTGATCCAAAGGTTAATTAAGAAGAAGTTGAAGTCAGGTCACACAGGTGTCCTAGCAGAGTAACCACAAGTGTAGTTCATCATATTAACTATGGACATGTTCCACAAAAATGAGAAAAAAATCTGCTTCTAATTAATTAGATAAATATATAGTTTGCATGTGTGCTTGTGAATATGTGGAGCTGGTCTTGTGCTGAGATAAAGACACACAGTGCTCATAACTTTTTAGATATTCTTGGCTCCTTTGCTCTGTTTTTAGCAGAAATCAAATCAAATTATTGTCACTCAACCATATACACAAGTGCAAAAGTGGGTGAAAGTCTTGGGTGCAGTTCCGATCAACATAGCAGTCATGACAGTGATGAGACATATACCAATTTACAATAAACATCAGATTAACACAACACAATTTACATATCTAATATACACATATTTACTCAACACAATATACGAATAATAATATACAATGTACAGTACACAATACACACAATATAGGATACACATACACAGAATATAGAATACACAGTATACAATAAAAATAGTATATTTAAGCAATATCACACAAGCAAGAGTGCGATATGGTCCTACATCAGCACTGCTGTGATTCAGGCAGAGTGCTGATTTAGGGCCATATAGCACAATTGCGAGTGTGATATTGCTTATATACAACAGTTCAATGAACAAGTACATTGAAAAAAAATAGGAAAAGCCCAGTATGGTCATAAAAACGCATTTGTGCATGGAACTACTTTATTACGCTACGGATCAAAATCTGCCATTGCTGGTTCAAAACAAATGATGCGTCCAAGACTTTGTTAGTAATTCAAAAAGTTAACTTCAGAAATAGTATCACGGCTTGTGCTGTTTCTAACAAGTTATTGGATAAACAAGGATAGGCGGATGGATGTGTGTGTGTGTGTGTGAGAGAGAGAGAGATAGATCGCATGTGCAATCACCTGTTGCCACACCCAATCAGAGATGCTGTCAGCTTTAACAGTGGAAAATAGATGTCCAAGAGGCGGTATTCGCAAGAGTCATTCACTATAGAAACAGCGATGTCCTCCTTTTAAACAGTGTGTCCACTCCAATGTGGAAACTCTGCTAAAAGGTAAGCACTTGAGTTCTGTAATAAATGAGTCTGTTATTTATCTCAGCATGAGCCTTAATTAGGCTTACTCATCACATAATAGATAGGATGGCCAGACATCCCGCTTTTCTTGGGACAGTCCCGTATTCAAGCACTTTATCTAGTGTCCTGACTTATTCTGATAAAAATAATGTTTTGTCCCATATTTATAATTTCTCTATCGCCTATGCTGCATTTTCAGCCACGTAAGTATTCTAAAAGGTATCCAAGGATACAGCTTGTAAAACCAATAATAACACACTGTGTTAATTGAAGTACACGACTGGATTAAACTATCCAATCACAATCCCCTATCAATATACATCCAGTTAGTAAACTGATTGAAGAGTCAGTTTGAAAGAGCACACAGATGAAATTGTACATTTAATGAGGATTTTCAAAAAAAGTTTACATATCTAGGTGCACACAAGCGAAGGACTTACTAATCATTCTGTTGTGCTTTGCACATTCATGACATCAGAAAAGTCTGGCAGGCCAGGCTGTTGGCATCATTCATACCCTCTGACATTAAAAAGCAGTTGGATGCCCTGGTTGAAACTGGTGAAATGCGAGAGGAGGATTTCATTTGTGGAGTGAGAATCTTTTATTCAGTATGGGTGGATTACCTCCAAAATTGGAGCCGTTCATTGGAGAACACAGAAAACTTGAGTAGGCCCTACTGAGAGACATACCAGAGTGGAAAGACATTCAGAGCAGCCTCAAACACTTCTACTCCAGAATCCCCACTCTCAGTTTGATTGACAAAACCACACTCTTTGAGTGGGCTTGAGCGAAAAGCATTGTCACTCATCGCATCACTGAGTGGAACATGAACAAGACGGCCGTGTCTGAGAGATGGACAGATGTTTTTTTGTGAGCTGAGTAGGCTTTCACTAGCTGTGCGTAAGGTCTCATATAAGTTGGGACGTAATGTTCACACTAAGGGCTAACTACTAGTTAGTTTGTAACTAAGTCAGTGCTTAATTTTGTTGCACCACCTGTTCTTAAGGCAAGACTTAACTAGTAGGTCACAAGCTCTCCTTAAAATAATGCGTAGTAACATAATATGGTGTTTACCTGTATTTATCTAAAAAGCATCCTTCAAATTTATACACTGAAGTGTTAAAAAGCCATCAGTTTCAGTTTGATCTTGGTACGGTTGATGTCAAACCTTGTTTGCTCATGTAACTCTCAGCTGTAATAAAAAATATCCCAATTAAAATACGATACGTAATAAAAGTGGATTTGATAAATAGTATAGTTGCCCTGTGTATATAACAATAAATAGGAAGTGTCTCTAAAATAAATAATAAATGATGAATAAATACAAATACAAAATAAATAGACATTTATTTATTGAATGTGTTGAAACTTGACACCGTTAAAAAGAGGCCAAAACAATGATATAAATATGATATGTAATATGATATAAAAATAATATGAATGTTTAGATTATATTGTATCTAGTGTTTATGCTGCCTCATTATCATCAACAAAGCTTGTGCTTGCAAATATCTGTTCAGGTGTAAATGAGTAAAATGCACTTTAAATATGCCCATATTAGAAAATCAGCATCTTATTATGATTTCTGAAGGATCATTTGACACTGAAGATTGCAGTAATGATGCTGAAAATTCAGCTTTGATCACAAATTGCATTTTACAATATATTTAAATAGAAAACTTTTCTTTTAAATTGTAAAAATAGTTCAGAATATCACTGTTGTTTCTGTATTTTGGATCAAATAAATCCAGTCTTGGTGAGCAGAAGAGACTTAGTTTAACGGTAGTGTAGATCTAAAATTAAGTAAAGTATTTATGTAAAGAAAATATATAGTCAGATTACATCTTTTAACTTAAAACTTGATTTAGATCATTAAGTCTCCTCACATTCATTCTCTTTCTGTCACATTTCTCATTGATAGGCCCAGGGGAGGGTCTTTGTCTCCTCAGGTGTGAATTACAATCAATATTCATGATAGTTCACGCCTCCTCACATATTACCTATCAGCACTAAAAGTGTCTTACAAAAGTTAAATTATTATATTGTTTTGTATGAATGAGTGATCAGGATGGTTTTTCACATCATTTTGTTGCAAAAACTCTAGGCTACAAGATCCAGTTCTCAAACGTTTTGTGGACAAATGTTTAGTATGTGTTATATGACCTTATTTAAGTGACTTAAAATTTTCGTTTTTTCAAAAACCATGCATAAACGTTATTTTCTCAAAAATACAAACCTGTACATGCATGTTCCTCACATATTATTGTAGCCCAGTTTGTGCTGAATACAGTGTTCAGACTTTAGTCATTAATATGTTTTTAAGCAACTGAAAAAATCACAAATGTCAAGGCATGTCAAAACTTCTCCAGGGCCCAAAATACCCTCAGACCCCAGAGGGTTAAAAGAGGCCAAAACTGATAAGCGAAGCCTCTGAGGAATGTATGATAAGTAAAGGTAGCAGGAAGGATAGTATAATTGCATGAATTTCTCTATAAACACACAAGGCCACAGAATTTACTGCTGTCTTGGCATAAAACAATAAACATGTAAACCTTTGAAACACACAGCAGCATTGATAAGATAACACACTTAACAGGAGGTTTTTTAAAATGTTACCAAAGGCTCTCATGTTCAAAGGCCCAACGTCTTAAACATCACAACTTCATAAAATGCAGGATGAAGTCAGTGGGTTGATGTATCACTAGCGTGAGATACATGGCATTGACGTCATGTTTTATTTCATATCAGTGATATACAGTATACTTTGATAAAGCAGGCCTATTCTGTTTAGTGTCATCTATGAGTAATGCCTCGAGGTGTAAAGTACTAAAGTAATTGTGCATTACTATGCTTAAACATTATTTTGTGGAAAATGTATTTTACTAAAGTACAATAAAAACACTTGTACTCTTACTCTATTGCATTATAAATATAAACTTAATTTTTACAATTTCATTCAGACTTTCAAAGTACATACTTCACAGGTCACCATGACTTCAATCTTTCCTCTTAAAAATATATTTTATGATTGTGTAAGCAAGCAAACCACCCACCCCCTCATGTACCGTTCCGGCCTTCATAGGTGCTCGCTAACAGCACTTGCCCCTACAGTCTGTTAAGTCTAAATGGGGGATCTTTGTCTTTGTCTTGTGTGTGTTTGCATGTGAGAGAGAGTGAACTCTGTGACCATGAGAACAGGCACTTTTCAATGCAGTAATAATGCAAACGCTACTAATGAAGGATAAAAATAAACATGACATACATTTTACAACTCACATCCATGTGAGTGACGAATAATGTTTATTTGCAGCGTAGCCTCTGAACTGAATGCACATTCTATTCAATGTGGCGATGGTTTGCACAAGTGTGAAATAAAAAATACTCTATTACTTATATTGTTATATTATCGTATATGTATATTGGTATATACACAAACATTCTGACCAATGAGGGGACAGTTTGCTCAATGTGTATTGAAATGTTGCCCTGCAGAAAATGCAACATTGTAACAAATTTAGCCCCTGTTTCAGAGCAAATCAAACAAGCTACAGGTCTGAAAACACCCTAACACCTGCTACATATACAAGTATATACAAGTGTGCATTTCATACACCTCTGGCAATGCTACCATTTAATGAGTTATAAGTTATGAGTACATTTGGATTTAACACTTGGGAAAGCTTGTTAGAATACGGTTGGAGTTGATTGGATGGGTCAAAAATGGTAGTTACACTTTACTATATGACGACATTGTTGTTGCATGTTAATGAGTTCAACTCTTATCCTGTGCGAGGTCTTTGTGGCAAAGGCCTGGCTGTAATGATGGGTTATAATTACTTGATGATTCACACTGCCGCTTTGAGATGGCAGCAAAGAGGCCTTCATAAACTGCTCCACGAGGTCTCTTATAACCAGACATTTGGTGTGTACAGCACTCTATTATCAGTGTGTTTATTTTCTCCAGAGTTATCTCAGCAACGAGCAAAAGCTCTGAAGAGAATAATCAATAAAGCAGGAGATAAAGATGAAAGCTCTTCAGAGAGAATCTCTCTCCCTGGGTGTCTCATGTCACAAGGGCATTGCACAGAGACAGACTGGAATGATATTATACGAATCTCAATCCTCGGTATGGCTAACAGTTGGCAATTTTAGGGGGAGGTTGAAAATTGTTTTAATTAATTTTGGTAGACAAGTAGTTGAAGACTAACTTATATACTGGTGGAAAGTTTAACTAAATATCAATGCAAATGTTGACATATTTACAAAAGCTGGTCATTCTAGACCAGACATGCTCAACTGGTGGGTCGTGACTTAAAATGGGTTGCAGGTCTGTTCTGATAAGAGTCGCAAGTAGCAAGGAAAAACAATACTAAATGTTAGTGTGACGAATCAGGATGAGATGGATTCAAAAGCAGAAATAGTTTAAATGACAAACTTCCAAAAACACAGAGGGCAAATCCAGAGAAGCGTCGTAATACAGAATACAGGTCAGAGCCAGGAGAACAGGTCAATAAACAAACAGGTGGAACAGGGCAGGGAAAAAACAAACACGAGAAAGTACGGACGGATAAACTACTAGAGTTATACAGGAGCTAGTAAAGCAGGATAACATTCATGCAATAACCAACAAAAACCAAGTGAACAGGCAGGGTATAAATAGAGAACAATCAGTGCAGGTGAAACTAATATTCGGGTGATTGGGAACGAGTGCGGGAACTGGAAGCAGTGGGGTGGATTGCGGAACCGGAGTCCATTACAGTTAGGGGTGGGCGATATGACCGATATGAATAATTTTATATCACAAAAACGATATATATCGCAATATAGTAATTTGTTTCAGAAAATCAATAAAAATCAGTTAAAATAAAAAATAATCATATTGTAAAGCCTATTTTGGGATAATACAGTCAGTAAAATAATACATTTTAAGTGAAAACTACGTCCTCGTATAATTTTCTCTTTATTTAGAACTTGACAAACAGTCAAAGTTAAAAATAAAATAAACACTCGAATTTAAGTCAACCTTATTATATTACTCAATTTCACATTATACCACATTTCGGTCTGATATGTTGTTGACCAATATTATTATATACTTTCCTCAAGAAACTCAACATATTTTCAAAGCAACAAAGAAAATATTACATAAATTGATTAAAAAAAATACACAACAAAAATAACATGTCTTGAAGAAAATACATTACAAAGATATTTATAAACACCTTAGAAAAAAGGAATTAATGCAGCATGCATCATTTGGCTTTTATAATATTCTTTAGCTTGCTTCATTTTGAGGTGGTAAAACAGATTGTTTGTATAACCACAAGTGATTATCATTGTGCGACAGTTTGAAGATACAATTTTTCTAATCTGTGTCAGTTTTTGTGAACACACAACAGATGTCGCACCTGTTTTTATAACAAGCTCCCCTTCATTTTCTTGACATTTCTATTGATCATATCAAGTACAGATGTGCTGTGTAGTCAAGTGAACCTCGGCATGTTAAAAAGATTATTCAGGTGTCTAGATCAAGTGACTCTGTCCTAGCAGAGTGTGTCACATCACGGTGGACTGCTGCATCCTGCTCTATAGAGCGCTCACAATTGGCCTGCAAAATCAGAATGATAAAGAACCAGCAACGAGTTTGTGAGCACATTTGATCCATTGCCTGATCTGCAAAATTCCATTAGTGAATCTGCCGCTGCACCAGATTGTGCAGATTTTACCAGCCGCAACTCATTCCCCACTCAAGCCTAGTTTCAGTCTCACATGAAGCATGGCCACTGATAGATACGCACATCGATATTAACATATCGTGATATACACGATATAGCAAAACCCCTATTGGTTGACACATTATATCGTCACCACGATATATATATCATCATATTGCCCAGCCCTACTAAATGCAAATGCTAACATGCACAGGTAGCCAGACATGTTCTCGGAAACTATCCACCTTTTTCATACGCCACGTGAGACTCGGCATGAAATCTTGGTGCTGCGTTCTATTATCAAGTAAACAGTTGTTGTTGCGGCGTATGTCCATTCATTATTTCGTTGAGGTGTTGGGATTTCAAGAAGGCAAGTTTGAGGCAAATTTGCCATGAACTCTCAATTTTTGTAAGGGAAACCGGCGTGCTGTTTGTCCCAGATAATCTAAATATAAATGCAATATTTCCAGCAGAAACATCCATTGTTTAGTAGAGTACATTTGTTAGTTCAGCTTCAGATGTGTGCATGTCATCTTCTCACCCTACATGTTGTTATTTGACACATTGAGGAAGATCAGTAACGTTCTCGTGCTTGGGTACGCTTTTTTAAGTTATCCGATCAGACGTTATTTTCTTTCAAAATCGGATGCAAGTTTAAACTTTTGTTCGGCGTAGCGGTTGATTGACAGGTGAGAGATGGTGCTTTGCTGCTGTCAGGGACACATCACGACAGTGTTTACACCTCAAATACATGTGTTTTTGACTACCTCAGTTTTTTTGTGATCCACTCCCAAAACGCTTTGCACCCTGTTTACACCTGTATTTAATGCATCTTAATACCAACTGTAAACAAGGTCTAAAATGACTGCAGCCAGAGCTAGCAAATGCTATAGAGTCGCACCCACATCCGTTTCCCTAGTAAGACCCCCAGAAAAAGGTGGATTAACAAAGTAAAAAAAAATAAAATACAACCTCCGATCCCAGACAAAATTAAATACGAGTTCACTCACAAGGAGGATACACATGGTTTGTGCAACCCTAATGTGTTTTTTGTTATGAATTATTGTCTGCCAAATCCATGAAAACACAGAAATTCAAGAGACATTAAGAGAGTTTACATGCAAACCAATATGCTGATAACTTCCAGAAATTTGCTTATTCAAAAAATCCATTAATGGGAGAAAAGAACATTATATGAAATCATTCATTATTCTTTTTTTTTTTTTTTTTTTTTACATCAAATCACAAACAGACATACGCACATTTGCTCTAGTTGGATGAGCCAGTAAGAACACCAGTGAAGGTGTTTATATGCAACACAAAATCAGGGAAATGGGCAAAAAACTACCAATTGTTTTTATTCTTTAACCGTTTATGATTTTACCCCAATAAATAAATGCTGGAAAAGAAATGAATGTACATGACCTTACACGTTGTTGCTTACTAAGCATAATCCGTGTAAGATTGTGTATGAAAGCGTTTATTTAGAAACCATTTGAAAAAATGTATGGATTTGCACAAATGTCAATTTACCTATTCAGCCTACGTCATTTAAAATGTATGCTTAATTAATCATTTAAATGTCCTTGTAAGGGGGTTATGATGGGCAAGGAGGAGGCGAGAGCAGGCTTGTCAATATAAATAATAATTTAATGAAAACTTAAACCAAAACACACAAACATAAACACACATGACGGACATGCCCGTAATTCTCTCTCTCTCGAACTGTCGCCACCGGCCGCCTTTATCCCTCGCGTGACCCATCATGCCGATTGGGGACTGGGCGTGCGACATTCCAGCCCGGCCCCGCCCCCCTCCGCTCCACAGTCCTTAAATGTAAATTTGCATACTGTTGAGTGTATCATCTTTGTGGTAATATTAATTCATTTTGATATTTGATTTAAGAATTTTTTTGTTTCGTTTTTTAATACTATAGTAGCAGTGTGTTGAGTTATCACTTTAAGTCCAACATACAAACTGACTCCTGAAGCACAAACCACTTTAAAAAAACACTGTTCTGTAGAGATAGAGGCATATTTGGTCAGCTCCTTCATGATGCGACTTGTCCGAATTTACTCACCCAGGCTCACCGAGGGCCACTTATTACCACACACTCTTGCCGCACAACAATATATTAATTGCAAGTTACAGTTGCCATTAAAATTATGTTTTTTTTTCCCATGCCGAAGCTTTCACGAGGCATCATGCCTGAATGGGACCTTTAAACCCCAACCTGTGCATTATGACACCAATAAACCTGTTGTCAGCTCATGAAAGTGATGGCAAACAGGTGAGTGAAGATTTTTGATAAGTCAGCGGCTGAGATTAATGCCATTTCTCAGTGGTAAAAGGGCTCCCCACGATGCCAGAACCCAGCTTGTGAATTTTACAGCACTCCAAAATCATTATTGGCAATTAGCGTTCGTCAGGAAAGACAGCAGCTGGATGTAATTACAGGTAGCCCCTCATTACTCGTACATGTACTGAGGAAAAAAGAAAGAAAAAAAGCAAGCATTCAAAGCTGCTGTTTATCCTTATTTATTTATTTGTACAGCAAAATGTTGTGCTACATACAGTACATCCATTGTGGTGCAATTATTGCAGGTGCAAAGCGAGGAAGGGAAATCTGGTAGTTTGAAAGAATAAGGTTTGAAATTTTCCAGCTGTGACACAGTTCCTGGGCAGGTAGAAGACACAGATGGTTATAGCATCCTTCCAATTATCCATGAGTCTGACTGAGATTAGTACCTTTCGGTTGTTGTTTCAGGATTTTGTAATTACGTTATTAAAAGTATACTATATCAAAATATAATTATATATAATTAAAATATGTGATTGCATCAAGCAGAACCAACATGTTCATAAACCAGCCTCCTGGTACATTTAATTATGTTTACTGTAAAAAAAAACAGCTGACAAAAAAAACTGAGGTTGGTTTGACCTGAAGTACCAGACAGAGTAAAAATGAATGTGTTTTTAAAAATGAGATAAATGACCCAATCAAAGGAGTTTACAGCACTCCCTGAAAACAGAGACCTATAAAACACTAATCAGCTGAGGTAGTGTGTCCTAATCTCCTCACCTGAGTATCATTTGGCCAGTGTGCTGCCATAGAGAGCTGTTTGGTGATCTCAAGGTGATCCAACTCATTAAATTCAGCATTTCTTCGACATTGCTTGGCATTCTCTCCAAACATTCCCATCAAAAGCGGCTTACTTGTTCACTAGCTATTTTTCATTTAAATTTTTTTTCTTTTAAAGGTATAGCTCGACCACTCACAAAAGAGACAAGTCTGTCATCATTTACTCACCCTAATGTCATTTGAAACCTGTGATTTTATTTCTTCTGTGGAACAAGAATGGAAAAAATTTTAAGAATGTACTGGTCGCTTTTTCTGAGTAACTAAATGAAATGGGAACTGAACTTTTCAAGCTCCAAAAAAAGTGCAAAAGCATCATAAAAGTTGTTCATATGATTTACATACAATACTCCAAGTCTTCAGAAGACATATGATAGCTTTTTGTGAGAAATAGACTGACATTTATGTTGTAATTTATTGAAAAGATTGACATCTGCCCTAGTTTGCCTTGGCACGTTCATGAGAATTCATGAAAAATTGGTGAATGAATCATAATTTTGAGTTAGATCTTTTCAATGAATCTGGTCAACAAAACTGGTCAGAATAATTTATTCATGAATCCGACTGATCCTGTTCTTTAGTTCAGACTTAATTAGCCACCCATAGTGGTTATCAGTGACTAACAACTTAAAAATTGGTCTGTTCCTTAAGTCGTATAGACCACTTTTACAATACTTTTATAGTGATTTTGCATCTTGTTTGAAGCTTGAAAGCTCCAGTTCCCATTGATTGTAATTTCATAGAAAAGAGCGACCAGCACAGTCCTTCGAATGTCTCCTTTTGTGTTCAAAGGAAGAAAGAATATCACTGTGAGCAAATGAACAGAGAATTTTCATATTCCTTTAAATTTTACTGTATGAGATCATTTCCACGTGGTCTTATAGTTTTTGGAGCTGTATTCTCTTAGTTGTCAAAGGCGAAGATTGCAATCTTTCATGTTTTTATGTTCAACTCAATATGCCAAATACTTTCCCCATGACTATTTCTATCTCGCCTACATGTTTGAGAGTTCTCTGAGCACTGAATCCTATTTAAAAACATGTTTTTGGCCATCACACTTAAATACTTATGTGATGATCTCAAAAAGTGAGTGGTATATTTGTGATTGTTAAGGAACAGAGTAATCTGCCATGGCCTTGTCTGGATCACACCCACTGTTTCATAGCTAATTAATTACATGTGAGTACAGTGTCTACATTAGCAGCTGGGGGTTTGAATAACTGAATAACATTGCCCTTGGCCACAGTGTAATATGTGGTGAGGAGAAATGACCCCAGTGCGCTACATTATAATGCTCAGTGTTTGTAAGGCAAGGGTCAGCATGTTTCCAGCACCAGGGTTCAGATGCGAACATCACCATACTTTTCATATATATGCTCACTGTTAAATGCAGAACCCAAGATTACCTTTGTGGACTTTGCATAGTGTCATTACAGCTTGCTTTTCCTGACACTTTAGTTTAATTAAAAGGCGTGTTCTAGTCCCATGGAAACCAGGAACTAATCGTGTTAAAAAAACAAAACAATGGAGAGCATGATTTGGCGGTTGCATTTTTGCTCAGAAATTACATTTTTAGTCCACTGACATATGGGTTAATGTTGGGGTTTGGATTAGGGAGTATGGGTTCATAAAATATGCATTCCTGTTGACTATTACATAATTTACTTGTTTTTGGCTCCACCCTGTCGACATTGCCACCCAGAAACTAGAGCTCACACGTGCCCATACGATCAACAACACTTCCAGCTTCGGCCACTGGGGGCAGTGGTTTGAATTTTGAAATTTCAGTACAGACCGATTTAAGCAGCAGAACTTTCGACCTACTGTTGTCGAATTTACGGTGCGATCAGTTTACTTTTTTTAATCAGTATTGTTGTCTTCTTCTCCAGTAAAAATATTGAAACATAAATGTACTTAAAAAGCTAAATTGTGTAAGATAATAAGACAACCATAAATTATTTTCTCTTACCCTGTTGGATAATTATGTATCTATCTATATATATATATATATATATATATATATATATATATATATATATATATATATATATATATATATTAAAATGCTTCATTAAATTCTGGGACAAAAGCAATCTCAGAAATAACAGCACATACGTCCTCCTATAAAATAAAATGCATCCCATGAGCACATGCAATGATATTTGAGTTGGAAACACCTGAGGTCAGGCCACCAAAGAGAGCGTTCTCTCCTATTTCACTCTAAACTCTCTCTAAACTACCTATCAGGCTGGCTTGTGGACAATTTTGCATATCTGCTGCATCTCTCAGTTATATTGTATCCGAGCCAACTCAAACACAAAGAGCAACTGTCACGTTAAAAATGTGGAAAAAAGAAAGTGCAAGAAATGTTTGACTGTCTTTCTGGTTCATCTCGCATGTCCCATCTTCCATTTCATATTATGCCACGAAAAGTTGGAACTGAACAAGAAATTATGCTTTTGAGTAAAGATCAAGTGTGTAACAATCTAACAGATGGATAGCTGACTAAATGAGCAGCTGACACATAGATAGTATTTATACATCATGGCCAGTCATATGAAGCATTTTCCATTATTTGAGATATGATTTGAGTAAAAATATTTTTGGATGAGAATGTCCTCTGCTGTGTTGTATTTTTTTTAAGCAGTACTTAAAATTGTTTATATCATGCAAAAATTATATTTAATTTTATGACACTGGCATGCTTCACAAAATGGCTACAAGTTTTTATTGCTTTAGATTTAATGAACATAGCTGGCTATGCAATGAGGCATGTAACGACTGCGTTAAGTGAAGTGAAATATGTTAACGTAGCTGTTTATTAAATAAAATCAGTAAATCTGTTCTGTATCATTATTCCCATACTACATAAAAATATAACTGTTGTCAGAAAGAGTAATAAAATGGACAAAATATATGGCTGTAATTTTGAGGTTTTTAAAACAGACACCCACACACACAGTATTTCATGATTCATAATGAATGCTAGTATTTGAGATGGGCTGAGTTACTGCATGTTACTATTTCACACAGTGTCAGACCTGGCTGTCAGTGCAAAAGGCATATATTACAGTTGATAGCACTTCTAAAGATCTGATCACGCTCCGTTCTGATGAATCCTGCTGAGAGATACTGCACGAGACCAGAACACAGTACCGCCGCTCCCAATAAGCAGACTATGCTGTCTATGTAGGGCACCAACTCCCTAGGGGGGCACCATCTTACTCTAGGAGGGCACCAGAAAGTCCCCCGGCTGCCCTCACTCGCACATTATACGTTATTCAAGGACATAAAAGCAGTTGCGGAACTCAGATGAACGCGTCGCGCTCATTTCACGGGAACCCCCCTCCACCTGGAACTCTGTGTAGGGCATCAATTTGGTCAGTGGTGGCCCTGCCAGAACACACATAATTCAATGTCTCTGTTGACGTAAAGAAAGCTTTATTCATGTGAGATTAAGCGAGATGTCATTTTATTTATTCCATTTGTTATGTATCCATTTAGTGTTTGGTACTGAATTGCAATACAAAATTATTCAAAACGTCCTATAAACCAGATAAATTCACCTGATAAACAAAACTATGTGAGAGAATCGAACATAAGTGTATTTTATGTGGTTGCATTGGCATAATTTACTGGAAAACAAAACAAAAACACTTAGAATATGATTTTTGAATTGTATGTAAGCTCCGTAGACGTATGAAACTTTGTACCGCAATGTGTGTATTTGTGTTTGTGAGAGTTTGTGTACAGGTGTGTTTGGGTGTAAGCTAAGTGTAAGCATTGGTAAAAGAAACTACCTTTTTTGTGTGAGAGGCAGTGTGATTATTTGCTGTATGATGTGTGTGTTTTAAGAGGAGAGAGAGTGAGGGAGGTCTATTGTCGCTGGCTCTATTCAAGGCTATTATATGGAGTCAGCAGCATTATATCCACCATGGCTGTGCGCAGGACCTCACCTTTATCTGGCAGAACAGCCCTGCAGCTGTGCCTCTGCTCTTTTACCCCACACTGGCACAATATGCAGCATACTGGTGTACAGAAAAATCCAGACTCACTCGCATGTGTGCATACAAACAGACACATACATTGACATGACGTATTTTTGCATTTAAAAGAAGCAGTGGGAAAGATGAAGAGATAGAAGACGGAAACAGACTAGCTAATTTCCCTGTCAATTTTGCAATGTGGCTGAATTAGCAGGGCTGAAGCTTTTAGTCATGACAGTTAAAGCACAAGAGGACAAGAAGAGCAACCCAATCTCATGCAAATGTAATTATACACAAATGAAGACAAGTGTCAAAATAAATTTTCAGGGTTATCTTTTAATCTAATGTCTATGTAATGCATCTGTGGAATGCTGTTGATGTCACAGACAATAATTTTGACACATCTCTCAGGCTAGCATAAGCTAGGCAGTGAATAAATATAAAACAAAATATGTGACTTTCACACTGTTTTGAAAATATGACTTGGTATCTATGTGAGGAACATGGAATCTGTATGTATAAAGCACTGTTTACATGAGCCGAGGTCTGCAAACTTCCCCCACCTTGTATCACTGAAGATTAAACAGATGTTCCTCCATTTAGTACTGTAGTCCCACCTCAAAAGGACAATTTAGACAGCTTTACAGCTCTAGTAACAAATATAGGCGGCATGTCTTTTTTGTGCTCATGTAGTGGGGCAACATGATCACATGGGAAATCAGTGGGATGCTTTCGAATGTTCATGTACCCTGAAATCGACCCCATTCCACTAAATTACATACAAGCACTGTTCCCCAATAGACATTTATGCATCCATTCAAATGGGTTTTTGCTCCCCTGTGATGCTACTGTGATCCAAGTCTCCGAGACATGGGTTTTGGTCCAGTTGTAACCAGGAAGTAATTGAATTCACATAAACAATGGTGAGCACGATTTGGAGGGTGCATTTTTGCTTTAAAATAACATTTTGACTTCATTGACAGTTGGTTTCAGTGGCGTACCCAAGGGTGGTACCCACTCAAATTAGACCCAGGCCCACCCAGAATATTAGAGATTATTCTTTGACTTCAAATATATTGCAAATTCATAAAAATTCTGATTTCTGAAAGTGTGAAAGAACTGTTTGAATGTGCTGCTTCTCTGTTGTTAAGGAAAATTTGTAAAAAATATATATATTTTTTAAACAAATTGGGGCAAAAACTTTTATTGAGGCCTACCTAAAAGTAATTTCCTGGCTACACCCTTGCTTAGGTTTAGAGTTGGGGTTTGGGGGTAGTGTTAGAAAAATATACAATCCCGTTGACTACGTAATTTACAACTTAAAATACAACTCGCTTTTGGCACCACCCTGTGGACATTTCACCTCAAAACACTTCAGCTCAAATAATAAGAAAATCATTTCACATTTCTGCCTTTAAACTTTGGCCTGCTTACTTTTTTGGCTTCCATTGGTAGTGCATTACTTGTTTCCTGTTTGTTTTTTAAAATTGAGGTATGAGTGGAAATTAGTAAAAAAAAATTCAACAACAACAAAATAGAAGTCAGATTGAGTCCATATTGTTATTGATGTGGTCCCAAATAATCAGCAGGTGGCAAAAAAATTGGGAGTCTACTTTGTTACTAATTTACATTTTGTATATCACGTCCGGAAGTTAGTTCAGTCTTCTGTTGGCTGTTCCATGATCCAGATGCAAAACAAAAGGTGATAGAGCGTTTGTAGTGAAGGCCCCACGATTATGGAACTGTCACGGTCCTGTCACTCTGTCAGTCTGGGTTTTTGTGTGACAGGACCATGACATCATCGCCCTATGTCTGACTTGTGTTTTGTTGTCTGTCTTTGTGTGAGCGCCCGGCTTCAGTTTTGTGTTTCATGTCCGGAGCACAGAGCACGGTCCCTGTCTGGTTCAGTTTCGGTCTGTGTCGGTATCCGAACACTCATGCTCCATGTTCTGTCTGTTATTGACGTGAGTGCATTGAACTTATGTCATCTTGGTTTATGTCTGTCTCTCGCAAACACTGGTGTGCCTCGAGTTGAGCTGCGCACCTGGGTTGCGAGCTATCTTCACTTTGGTCAATTTGGTCTGAGGTGTCAGATTTATATGTGTCCAAACTCTTGCACCGGTGTCCTTGTCTCATTTTGTTGCCTGCTGCGTGCATCGCGTGGCGTTTGCCTCGCGATGTACGCTCAGGCTTTGTCTAGTGTGGGATTGCGAGGCATTGCTTTGTTTGGCGTTGCTACGCATTTTTTTCGTCTTGTCTGTTGGTTGGAATGAGCGTATATTGCATTACTGTCTTGATGATGTGAGCTCATGCGATTCAGGTGAGAGTACGTGGCTTTGTTTTGTATCTGTATTGCCACGTGTCTCTCAGTCTTGCGTCATATGCCGCCTCCTTGCATTAGTTCATTAGTCACACCTACCCTGTTTTTTAGTTTTGGGGTTTCTCTCCCTATTTTAGTCCCCTCGTGTGTGCTGTCCAGTGACAGTTTGTCTTGTTTCGTGTTCATGTCGGTCTCATCTGTATTTCCCATCCCTAATCAATCCAGTTGGTTCTGTGTCCAGTACGTCTGCCCCAGCCCAGCTTCAGAGGGTGCCTGCCTTTGGATTATTTTTTACCTATGGGTTGTTTATGTTTGTTTTTAACTTTTTGGGTTAATAAATCCTTTTTGGTTTTTCACTCTGCATTTGGGTCCTGATTCTCTGCAACCTTGACAGGAGCAGTCTGCCCAGGGATATTATATCTGCTGAATCTGTGTCTGTTTTTAAGTCTCATTTAAAAACTAATTTTTATAGACTGGCATTTTACGGAGCCCCTGAAGTGACCTGTGCAAAAAAAAAGCATCACAGAGACTTTCACATGCGCACGCGTTACAGATTCCGGTGTGTGTATAGCTCTTTTCCGATTGCGTCATTGCCATCATTCATTTACTCAAAGATACTGAGAGCATCAATGTGCATGAATTTATAGAGATATACATTTACATAAGTATGTATATATACATTTTATATCTGGATCTCAGATAAAAGAAACATGCTAAGCACAGGTTATAATGAGATTAATATCTCATTCCTTAAATGCAAGTACAAGTCTATTGCTTGATTAGTGTCCTTTGGAAGATCAAAGCGTGACAGTATTACAAATGTCATAGACAGTAATGTCTTTGTATTGAAGGCCAAGTTTAAAATATATCTCTATAAATTCATGCGCATCGATGCTCTTAGTATCTTTGAGTAAATGAATGATGGCAATGACGCAATCGGAAAAGAGCTATACACACACCGGAAACTGTAACGCGTGCACACGAGAAACGTTTCTCTGTGATGTTTTTTTTTTGCACAGTTCACTTCAGGGGCTCCGTACTTTTTTACTATGTGAATGTGCTGTGTTTTACTGTGTGCTTTGCTTTTATTACAGTGTGATGTGAAAATGTTGTGTTTTACTGTGTGTGTGTATTTTTGATTTTAAGTTTTTTTAAGCACTTTGTGCTTAATCGCTAAAAGTGCTATATAAATAAAATGATTATTATTACAGTAAGGGGTAATTGACAGTATGCCACAGAATTAAGAAAATTAATTTAAGAACAGAGGTAGGAGACAGTTAGGAATGGTCAAAATGCAACATAGTCAGACCAGAGGGAGGAAAAACAAGTGGGAAGGGAGGTGATGAATAAAAAGGGAGATGGACAATAAAAGAAAGTGGCAGTAAAAGAATGGGGCAGATGAGAACTGAGAGAAGAGCAGGCAGTGAGAGGGAGAGTAACTGCGCCTGGATCTCAATGGGAGGTAAAGCCCGATCATTTATAAAAGGTAAACGCTGTCAGGACGTGGGGCGTTTAAGAAGCGCACAGACTCAGGTGTGATTTACGAGCACACTGCAGGGGTTGTAAATCACTGCACAGCCACCACACCACCACTCTCTCTCTCTCTCTCTCTCTCTCTCTACACACATGCACTGCATTACAATACAAACAATGCATTGCTGGAAATGAATGATGGTGTAGTGAGTGAAACAAGAAGTAGAAATAGAGAGAGAGAGAGAGAGAGAGAGAGAGTTCTTTATGATACTTATAAATGCACCAGTAGTCAAAACAGAAAAAGTGATCCTCTTTCTCTCTCTCTCTCTCTCTCCCCTCTCTGAGCGTGTGGTCTGCAGCTGGCATATCTCTTCCAGATGAGACGGATAATGAGATTTGTCAGAAGCTCTTTATTTTTACTGGCTAAAATCCTGTGAAATTGCATCTTAACAACTGTAAAACAACTGCAATGGAGTTGTTATGATTATTCACCATGCACCAATCATCATGGTGATGGAAAAATGACCTTTGATCTGTTTTTAGACTCATGAGAACATGACTGTGAGACAAGACTCTCAACTGATTTCAATAGAGTTTGACGTTAACATGTTCCAAATGCGATACTCTAATAACCTTAAAATGACATAGCGCAACATATTCAGTAAAATAGTCAATTGAGTTTTTATTAGATTTAATTAGATTACAGATACATTTGAGTTTCGAATGGAGTATTATGAGTTTGCCTTCTCCACTAAGGATAAATGTGATCCTGCATTTGATTTAGTCCAAAATGGGGTACATTAGAAGGCAACAAGACTTTTGGAATACCCTTCACGCAGGGAGTGTACCTATGATGCCTTAAAATGCTGTCTAAGTTGCTTATGGACCTACTCTTTTTTTTTTATCACACTGAAGTATGTTTAGGAAAATGTGTGTGTGTGTGTGTGTGTTTGTATTCACATGTACAAGCCCTATTTTAAGAGCACTAGCGCTAAGCGCAACACTGTGCAATATATCATACACGCAAGTCAATGGCCAGGAAGTTTTGGTATGTTCGTGCAAGTATGTGCAAGTCTAGGCACAAGTGGTTTTGGTGAAATTGCACGTGCAAAGCGCTAATGGGCTGGGCCTTCTGGTTCTTCTCAGCACCGTCTGCATTTTATTGTATAGTACATTTACTGTCAAGCACTAGCGAAATAAACAAAGACAGCAGATTCATAAGAAATTGGTGGTGTAAATGGACTGAATGCAATGAATTAGAAGAATAGCATTATGGTCTTTTGAGCATATCTGGCATATTTCTATGTCAGTGACTCGCTCCTTTTATATGCATTGAAAATGTGGTTCTCATCAGGATTTGGATTTACATTCAGTTGAATTAAAGAGAATGTAAGTATTATTAATAATTTTCATCTACTGACACAAAAGTCATGGCTAGTATTAGAAGTGATTTTATCGGAATGCACTTCTACCGGTCAACATTGATTTTGAAGAATGTAATTCCAAAAATATTTTTACATTCAAACTACACTTCAAACAAAATGAAAATATAATCAAAATAACAAAGTGGTCAAAAAAATCACACCAAATCCAAATATTTTACTCTTTCCAGCTTCTTCCACCGGCCCCTTTTTCAGTGGAAATCACTCTACGACAGACAACAGATGGAAAAATACCAATACAAATGTGTTAAATTAAATAGTAAATATAAACATAATATTAATAATTAAAAAAATAAACCATGACATAAAGATACTTAATGCAAATCTCTAATATCTATTGCAAATATTTGTTTCATAAAACAGCTACAACAGTTATCGTCAGAGACATAATTTGATGCTCCACTTTATTTTCAGTTTGTACATGAACTTTATTCTTACGAAACTATATTTCACCCTGCTGGTGGAATCTTCAAACTGCTAATGCAAGAACTGAGTTTAGGGGGCCTGGGTAGCTCTGGGTAGTAGTGAGTTTAGGGGGCCTGGGTAGCTCTGGGTAGTATTGACGCTGACTACCACCCCCTGAGTCGCGAGTTTGAGGGCGTGCTAAGTGACTCCAGCCACATCTCCTAAGCAACCAAATAGGCCTGGTTTGTAGGGAGGGTAGAGTCACATGGGGTAACCTCCTCGTGGTCGTGATTAGCTGTTCTCACTCTCCATGGGGTGTGTGTGGTAAGTTGTGTGTGGATCATAGAGAGTGGCAGGAGTCTCCACGGTGTCATGCACAACGAGCCACGTGATAAAATGTATGAATTGACTGTATCAGAAGCGGAGGTGACAGAGACTTATCCTCCGCCATCCAGATTGAGGCTAGTAACAATGCCATCACGAGGACCTACTAAGTAGTGGGAATTCAGCATTCCAAATTGGGGAGAAAAGGGGATTAAAAAAAAGAAAAGAAAAAAGAACTGAGTTTAGACTTTTGCGCTAAAAACAGACATGCTTTTGAAATGTCTCAGCGTAATGTCCTTTTTCCCAGGAAAATAGAAAATGTAACTTTGCACCACTTCATTGACATACAGTAGTCCCACAGTTTGCGCATATACACCCGCACACAGCGCAAACACTCCCACCTGTGCCCATTTGCACTGGCACAAAAATTGCATTATATTTTTGCACAAAATTGGATAATACTTGCTCCACGTAGTGCTATGCACACTGATGAAAACTGTAGTGTAATAATTCTAGGCTTTATGCTTGAAATAAATATTTCTGGCAAATGCATTTGTTTGATAAATAGCAGAATTAAAAAATGATCAATGTAATACAGTGATATTTGGCTCATTATATTAGGATCTTATATGCCATTGGATTAATTGTACACTTTTAACAGGGGCCCCCAGAAAAATAACCCTTTAAAGTGAGCAAGGTATTTTCAAAGCATGTTCAAATAAGGTTCATAATTCAATGCTGAAGTATTTGTACTTCACCATCTTGCTGGAGTGAAACTGTCTGTCAGAAAAGGCCTAAAATGGATTCAAACAACCACATTTGGCAGCCCTTAACATATTTAATCATGTACAATAAAATACACATTTCTCTTATAAATGCTGGTCTCAATTTTGTCCTCCTATCTGTGCCAGTGGGGGCTAATTTTCAGCTAATCTCTTCCAAGACTCACTGGATGAGTGGGTTGGTGTGCGTCAATATTAAGTCATTGCTCTCTTGTCATGCAGATGACAGACACATAGTTGGCATTCTGAGGATTTTTGATGTACAACTTCTCTTCTCTCACGCCCGTTTGTGGTCTTGCAATTTCTGAGGCTTTACACGATTAGGACCAGAGACTGTGGAACCTCATTCACGCATGTAATTGCTGGGGTGTGTGGGGGTCTTTGGGGTGAGTTGAACAACATGAAAAACATACACAAAGCTCTTTGTTTTCTTCAATAAAGCATAGTGTGCACTTTTTTGCTGAGCTCAACCAAAACATCTGTGTCAGTGAACTCTCCCTTGTCTAACAAACCACTGAAATGTCCTTGCATCGCTTTGCATTTGTGTACCGTTCACTTGAACAGACTGTGTACTGTTTAGCAAGCTGTTGCGGTTAGAGAGGTCAGAGAAAAAGATGGTGAAATTGGGGTTTTAGCCTTAATTTGGTCAAATTAGAGGAACCACTATTTTTGACTGCAATGATTTAAGTAGTTTTTAAGGGGACATTGAATGAAATTAGTTGAAGTTATAAACAACAGAAATTCTTACTGTGATATAAAAATCCAGTGATTACACACTGATCATTATTTACTCATCCTCATGACTTTCTTCATTGGAACACAAAAGATGATTGGCAGAATGTTAGAGACTGACAGCCTCAGTCACCATTCCCTTTCACTGTATGGAAAAAAGATACAATGAAAGTAAATGGTGACTGACGCTAACATTCTGCCAAACATCAACCATAGAGAAAAACAGTCATATGGGTTTGGAATGACATGAGAGTGATTAAATGACAGGGTTTTCAATTTTAGGTGAACTGTTCCTTTAATGGGATAATGGATAGGTTTTTAAAGTGTGAGTGAAGGGCTCTGTGAAAGGTAACAGCCCAGTAAAGCTGTAATCGCCTCGTGCCACCACTCCTCCAGATGAGACAGGCCTTTTAAGTGCTTCTGTGGGGTCAGTGTGCACATGGGGGTCATGAGCTCAGCTGACCTGCATGTCTATAGCTCTCAGGGACAAAGGCGGCATCACCTGACAGTAATTTGTGCAAACAGACATATATTGGGGAATATAAGCAGTGTAACTAGTGATAACCACAGTCCCACATGAAATTCTCACAAATGTTCCAAATTTTCTGCCATGAGAGTCCTTAAACATCTCTTTTGAGATTCAACATTCCCCTTTGGCTTAATTACTGTGGGGTAGAAAGGCACTAGTGCTTAAAATGCTGATTTGAAACATTATGTATTGTGAAAAGTGCTATACAAATTAATTCAAATTAATTGAATTGATTATAGGAGAAAATCTATGGAATGTATTTACATTTGGGTAAATGTGTTAAACTGAGCTGAGAGCACTACACTGTTATACTGAAAAGAGAAAAACATTATCCAAAACATTACGTGCCCCATCATTTTTAAATGTTCAGTCAACATTTAAATACAGATATGATATTCACACTAAGTGTAAAAAGCAACAAAAAGCATCTTCTTTGCACTGGGTTAAGTGCAAATAGTGGCAGATACCATTACATCCCTGTTTAAATAATACAGTATATTGGCGTCACTGCAGAGTTTTTATTTAGTCCCACAGACACCCTAGTTCATCCCATACCTCTAAACCTAACCCTAACCCTAACCTTCCATTACACAACTAATCATGGTTTAATATATTGACACCCTGTTACTGTAGTAACACCATTGTTTACTGCATAAAAACTATGGTTTCCACCAAAAAGTTAACTTACTACAGTAAAACCATGGTTAATTTTATCCAGATCAAACCCTTTTCTTGACTCCCGAAATTCAGTGTGACCAAATCACTACGAGGAATCACTATATTATACAAGTAGCATTATAGGAAGAAAATATTACGAGTGGAGACATGGGAAAAACTGGGACAAAAGGTGGGATTCAAACCCGGATCATTAGCACGACAAAGCATATTCACAACAGCGCATGAGAATACAGTTTTTCGTAAACACATGCGTTTCCACCAGACTATTGGAGTGCAAATAGTATCTCCAAAATTTATTTGACCAGCAGTTGACCCCAAAGAAATTTGTTGTGGCTGTCTTAAGATTGGTCTCAGTAATGGTGGGCGGAGTTAGTGTAAATAGTCTTTGCTGACAAGATGGGCTATTTGCACTTAGTGTAAATAGAAACTGTCTAAATTAACATATCCCTGTAACATTCCTTCAGGTTCAGGACTGGAAAAGGAAGAGACGGGAAGCAGTGACACTTCAGGCAGGCTTTCATTTTTCTGCCTTCCACACTCTCTGTGTGCATTCTTCACCGTGCGTTTCTTATTTCAAACAGTTCAGTGTAACAAAACTCTCAGCTGGCATAAACTTCAGCTTCACAATACTAAAATCATTAGAACACTCAGATAAGACACAGCAGCCACGGCACACTCATGTCCTTGTCTCTCTGCTCTCTGGTGTGTTTTGGCTGCTTTTGAGGCCTTTCCCCGCTATCACTGTAACAAGAAACAGCTGTGTCAACCAACTTCCACACCGCTCCCTTTCTCCCGTACAGACACACGACCACGCCCCATCACCACAATCTCTTAAACATTTTGTAGTAGAAACATACCAATTATATAGTTAGAAAGTGTAAACTTTCCTTTGTACTTTAGTGCATGAAACTCAAAATGTGTTATTGGTCAATGTGATTTAAAATGATGGAGCAGGTTACAAACATTTCAGAAATGTGTGGCAGATATGTGAAAATTTGTGATTCAAAGATGTTGAAATTCTGCAGAAAACCGGAATCTCCATGAAGATTGCATCCAGGCCTTGCGTAACTAAATACGATGTTATTGTTCATGCTATTGTAAAGATTATTAGGTAATAGTTTGTTTATGTTTGGTCAGGGCATCCTTGTACAGTAAATAAAAACATAAAAAATGAATTCCTCATTAAACAACAAGCAAAGATCTAAGTCTTAGGCTTCTTTGGTCAAAATAATTGTCTTTCATGGGATCATCTGGGACACATGCTGAAAATACAGTCAGGGATATTCATGGTTGTGTTGCTAATGGAGATGTCAGAGGGGGTTGAGGCAGACTAGCTGTGGCTGATATGTTGATTTCCCTCAGGAGCTCCTCTCTGCCCTGCGACACTGCTTTAGATTCCAGAGGGACATGCTTAATGCAGGGATAAATGGAACCATCCATATGTATCACCAAACCCCACCAGCTTAGTAAAAATTGCCTTTTCTTTTCTCTGCTTTTAAGCAGTAACAATTCCCTCTGAAAAACAATGTGGGCACATTGATTCAGAAGAATTTATAAATGTATTGTTAGTGGTGCTTGTTAAGGCAAACATTATTATTGCTCATACTTGCTTATGTTCTATTCCTCCTAACCAATTTTTAGGCTTTGGAGCATAACTCGCCCCGCTGTATTTGATACTAGTATATGAATGATACCTCAAATCATGCGGCTTATTGAGGGAAGGTCTGCTATTACTTTTCTGAGCAATTTGTCTTTTGAATTTTGCCTCACAGGCAATAAATTGGGCTCAATTCCATTGGAAGAGGAACCTGAGCCATATTTAGGGACAATACGTCAGTGAGTTACAACCTAGCGACCACCCAGAACACCCTAGCAACCACATAGCAACATTCTAGTAAACCACTCAGAACACCTAAGCATATCAGTGCCCTGGCAACCACTCAGAAGCATCATGATGGTCACTAGAGGCCGACCGACAGTGGATTTTGCAGATACCAATAACTAAGGTGGTGGGAAAGGCAGATAACTGATTAATTTTTTTAATCGATTTATAGAATGTGAAAACATTTTCTTATACTTTCCTTACAATGGGCACATATATAAAGGTTAATAGTTCAAAATGAAAAAATTCTAGATGCTGTTTATTGTTTAAACAAAATCCACAAAATAACCAGAAAAATTTAATAATTCTGGACTTTTAACTATAAACAAGCCCGAAACACACCAGGGAATCTTATTTTGAAATGACACAGACTTGGCCCCATTACAGAGAAAATTACAGTTACATTAAGTTATGTAATAACCAAATTATATAATACATTTTGTATAGCTTTTTTCACCAGATGAAGGGTTTTGTAAATATATATATATATATACCGTGCAGATACAGTTATATGTATATATACCAAATGAGGTTTAATGAGGAATACTGTTTATTGTGTCACAAGATATGAATTTGAAGATGCTGATGGGGCACATTTCCTTACATTTCGCTTTTTTTTTTTCACATTTCACATTCAATTTGAAACACTTGATTATCTTATATATATTAATATTTACTAGTATCCAAAAAGCAACTATCGGCACCAATTCATCAACCAGTATATCGGTCTAGCTCTAGTGGCCACTAAGGCTGGGTGATATGATGATATGTATCGTGGCAATGATATAAAGTGTCAATCAATAGAGATTTTGTTATATCGTGTATATGTAAATATCAATGCGCTAGCGTTCATTATATATCAGTGGGAAGGGCTTCACCTGAGCTCGAGAGAATTGAAGGGTTTTTCCGGCATTCAAAATGTTTCTGTGGCCGCCCAAGCAAATAACCTTCATCTAGAGTTTGCTGCTTAAAATATTAAATATTCTAAATATTCTTCTCATCTGACACGCGAATGTTTCACGTGACACTCTCTGTCCAGGAGGCTTTCTGATATTTGTGCTCCAGAGACGGGAGAGCTCAGAGCGGGATCACTAGTGCTACTCAATCAATTCAGAAAACGACTCGGTTACTAACGTAACCTCGGTTCCCTGAGAGGAGGGAACGAGTATTGCGTAAGTAGCTTACGCTATGGGAAAACTCCGTTTCTCGAGAAATATTGAAGTCTTTATGTAAAACGCATTGCAGCTGCACAGCATACAGCAATGAGCGAGGCAGCTCGGTCATTGGCTGTGCTGCGGCAACTTGCTCGAACCAATGACGGGGCGACTCTGAACGCGCGACCAATGGGAGAGCCCGCCAAGATGGGCGTGGCTAGGGCTATATATTAGGCGCCCCATCATGAGAGTTCTTTAGGTTCAATCGACTGAAGCGAACTGACCAAGCACAAGCACGGCAGCTTACGCAATACTCGTTCCCTCCTCTCAGGGAACCGAGGTTACGTTAGTAACCGAGTCGTTCCCTCTCGAGAGGTCTCTCCTATTGCGTAAGTAGCTTACGCTATGGCAACACCATGCAAAACGCCGTGCGTGCTGACTTCACTCTATAAAGCCAGAGGCGGATGCCTGAGCCTTAAAGCAAAGTGATTATCCAACAAGCCGGCCAACGGCGAGCTATATAATGGAAAAATACAGAGCGCCTTTGCCCCAAAGAGGTCCATGGTGGGACGCTCATTGTAAAAACACAAGCACATAACTTATGTACTGATTTTTCTATGTATTGATATGCATAAAAAATCCTCTAAGTCAGTCAGAGACGGACCTATAAGGGAGCAGATAATGCTCAGCATATACATACTCCATTCCATTCTACAGTCAGGCTGATAGAATGTTGGAATGCAATGAGGGGACCTATAGGTTATAAAACCTGATAAATGTCAGGCTGAGGCCCAGCCTGCCGCCGCACAAATATCTTCAATGGGTATCCCACTGGACCACGCCCACGAGGAGGCCATGCTCCTCGTAGAGTGAGCTCTGACGCCTAAGGGGCATTGAAGGCCCTTGGCTTCATAAGCCAGCGCTATAGCATCCACTATCCAACGCGATATTCTTTGCTTTGAAATAGGGCTTTGACTCCGAACTTCGTTATTCGAATATAATTCGAATATATATATAAAAAAAGATATTCTAACGAATAATAGGCAGCCTTTAATATTCGAATATGTTATGTGCATTTATTTATTTTTGTAAATGGGTTTGCTTGAAACGTTGTTTTCAATTAAAATTCGAGGCTTTTTCACGCCTGGTGAAGTTGTGAATCGCAAGTTCATTAACAAGGCTATTATTGGTCATCTGGGCGTTAGCATAGCGTCGTCATAGGTGACGTTAAGCGTCATGGTTACTAAGCGCCTATTCTGTAAACAAAAACAATGGCAGGGCCAGCCTACAAACACGCCTGAGGAGTTCGAAATATACACTCCTGAAAATCTAAAAAGCAACGTGTGGTGCTACTTTGGGTTCCAAAAAAAGGGAAACATCACGAGCAAAGACAAAGTGGTGTGTAAAGTGTGTAGGAACAAACTAACCTGCCACGCAACGACCAGCAATATGAGAGCCCACCTGTTAACACTACATCCCGGGAAGCTGGAAGAGGAGTCGGGATCGGGGGCGAGGCAGGTCAGAATCGACTCCATGCTATCTCCTTCACGAGGCCTCCCATATGCCCGTCAAAATAGAGCGACAGATTTGCTCACACGGTTCGTTTGTGAAGATATGAGGCCCATTAACGTTATATATGGGAGCGGGTTTCAAGCTTTTGTCCATGAGCTAGAGCCAAGATTCAAGATCCCCTGCTACAGAACCATGAATGGTAAAATAACGCAATTATACAACACAACCAAAGGTGGCATAAGGGAAATGCTGCGTGGAGAAAAACTCGCACTGACCACTGATGGGTGGAGTTCTTTGGCTACGGAGTCCTATGTTACGGTCACAGCCCATTTCATCGACGAGGACTGGGAGATGAGAAATGTTGTCCTGGACACGTCTGAGCTTCAAACCGCTCATACAGCAGCGAATGTTTCCACATGCATTGACAGTATTCTACGAGAGTACCAAGTGGAGCGGGAGTCTGTGCTTGCCATCACAACAGACAATGCAGCCAACTATGTCAATGCTGTAGAGAGGTACTTGGGGATCACGGATATCCCGTGCATGGCTCACACAATTAACCTGGCAGCTAGAAAGGGGCTTGGAGAGCGTTCCGTTGCAACAACAGTCAGTCGCCTGAAGGCTGCCGCTCAGCATTTCAAGCACTCCCCTACAGACAGCTACCTCCTAGAGTCCAAGCAGAAGCTCCTTGGTCCAGTCCAGCTCATCAACGATTTCCCCACCCGCTGGAACAGTACCTACGAAATGATCTGTCGGGCAGCTGATCAACAAGCCCCAGTTGCAGCGGTGATAATGGAGAAGAAACTCAGCCGTCTGGAGCTCAGCAGTGTGGAGTGGACCCTGATGGAGAAGTAATTTGTGGATACACAAATTTGTGGATACAGATTGCAAAAACTGAAGGCACAGTTTCCAAATCTGAGAGCGCGGATTAGAAACTCGTGAGTACGGTTTAGATTCTGTGGGCACGATTTGTTAAACCGAGGGAACAGTTTGAGTATTCGTGAGTACAGTTTATATACGGGCGGACGGATAGCAAAACCGTTGCCACGGATTGTTTTTTGTTTCTCCCACGGCCAGCCAGAAAGCCCATAATGGCGAGTTCTAATTTAGCCTAGGCTAAATGTTTGATTGTTGGGGATAGCGCTGCATCACGAAGTGTTCTAATCTACATGATTGATCGAGATTGGGGAGGAGAATGCATCCCGAGTGTTCGATTTACATCTCAAAGTGCCTTGTTCTATTGGTAATTGCTGTCAGATCGCTAAACAATGTGTCAGTAATGGCTGGCTGATAGAACATGTAAACTGAAACAATTTGTTACGCTCACATATTGCTGTGCATACTGTTTGTGATTCCAGGGTCTGATGATAAATTATAATAAAAAATAAAATAAAAACAATCGTGACAGTTTGTTTTTTCTTGTGAAAACATCATTGCTTGCCTATTGACATTGAGTGATACACTGCCCTCTGGTGGACAGAACATATACAACTTAAATTTGATACCAAAATAGGTTTTACTGAAGGCATTAAATGGTCAAAATATTATTAATAAATATTCGAATATTAATATTAAAAAACAAACAAACTTCGAATATGATTTTTGGGCAAAAGTCAAAGCCCTACTTTGAAACTGCGAGACCTTTAGTGCGGCCGCCAAAGCATACGAATAATTGTTCCGTCTGTCTGAACGGGGCAGAACGTTCCAAATATACTCTGAGCGCCCTGACCGGGCAGAGTAAATTAGCGTCGCTTTCATCCGCTGGGGACGATAGCGCTGCCAGAGATATCACCTGTACTCTGAAGGGTGTGGACAGCACTTTAGGAATATACCCGTGCTTTGGCCTAAGGACAACTCTGCAGTCGTTAGGTCCAAATTCCAGGCAAGCAGCTTGACGACAGCGCTGCAGGTCGTCCACTCTCTTGACTGAGGCGGCGCCAGCAAGAGCGCAGTTTTGAGCGAGAGCTGTTTAAGGTGCACGGTTCGGAGAGGTTCGAACGGGGCACTCTTGAGTCGCCCAGGACCGTGGCCAGGTCCCAGATCGGCACCGAGGGGGCGAGGGGGTTCATCCTCATAGCCTCTTAGGAAACTAATGATTAGGTCGCTTTTCCTAATGAACGTCCTTTATCAGGATTGTGTGACGCCGCTATGGCAGCCACATAGACTTTGAGCGTGGAGGGTGTGCGGCCCGCCTCCAGCAGCTCTTGCAAAAAGGCGAGTACACTTGGTATCTCGCGACGATTTGGGGTTCAAGCTCTTGGTATCACACCAGTCACTGAACACTTTCCACTTTTGGGCATCTCGTGAGGGCGCCAGGCCTCGTGATGGTTCTCAAAACTCCACTGGGGAGGTTCTCGGGAACCCGTTGAGGGGCCATGCATGGAGGGCCCACAGATCGGGCGGGGATGAAGAATCATCCCGTTGGCCTGCCTGAGGAGGTCTAGCCTCAGCGAATCGGCCATGGGGCAGATTGCATCATCTGCATCAGTTCTGGAAACCACGTCTGGTTTTTCCAGAGAGGGGCTACCAGGAGCACTGCACATTTCATTTCCCTGATCCGACTGATGACCTGAGGTAGCATCGCGATCAGGGGAAAAGCATACAAGGGGTGGCTCGGACAGACTTGGGCGAAGCGTCCGTGCTCTTTGAGAAGAAAAGGGGCAGTCGCGATTTTCCTGGAGGCGAAGAGGTCGACCTCCGCCTTGCCAAAGGTTTGCCATAACCACTGAACCATCAGGGGGTGGAGAGACCATTCTCCTGGGAGAACCTTGTCTCTGGACAGCATGTCCGCTCCCTGGTTCAGGACGCCTGGCACATGCGCTGCTCTCAGCGAGCGCAATTGGTGCTGTGACCATGAGATGAGCTACCTGGCCATAGAGTGCAGGGAGCTCGACCTGAGTCCACCCTGGCGATTTATATACGATACTACCGTCATGTTGTCCGTTCGGACCAGGACGTGTTCGTTTTTCAGGTACGGAAGCAGGGCTCTGAGAGCCAAGGTGACTGCTTTCATTTCCAGACAGTTTATATGTAGGCGCTTTTCCGGGTTTGACCAAAAGCCGTGCGAGGTGAGCGAGTTCTGTGACTGGCCCATTGACTGCTGTACAGACATTTCCAGCCGCCTGTAAGGGGACTGGGTAATGTTTCACACGTTTTAGAGAGAGTGGTCCGGCTTTTGCGAGACACGCACTCTCTCTTTTTCTTCGTATTGCTAGGAAGACTTACGAGGCTCCGGGTTCAGCACGTCCTTCGGTTAGCGGAATGCGAGTGGCGTTGAGCGTCCGTTTCAGGTCTGCTCTTTGGCTGGGAGACGGGAGGCGCCGCCCTGGCTCGCTGCTGCTGCTGAGGCGGTCTCTGGCGGCTCTGAGACGAGCTGGAGCGCTTGGGCAGGAAGTGACGCATAGCCTGCGAATCCTTCCGAGCTTCAGTGAAGCGTTCAGCAAACTCTTTTACCGCCCGGTCGAACAGGCAGCTTGGAGCGATAAGCGGCGTCAAGAAATGGCGCCTTATCCGCGTCCTTCATCTCTGTTAGCGTCAGCCACAGATGGCGCTCAAGGACAGTCAGGTTAGCCATGGCCCGGCCGATGGATTGGGCGGTGGCCTTTGTGGCTCGCGAGGGCTACGTCAGTGGCGCTGCGCAGGTCCTGAAAGCCTCAGGTTCAGGTCCCGACTGCGTCCATGGTGCGGAGAAGTTTGGCCTAATAAACTTGTAGAACAGCCATGGAATGAAGCGCTGATGCAGCTTGGCGGCGGCGGCGTATCGCGTGCCGGCGAGAGCTGAGGTAGATCGGCAGGGCTTCGAGGGATGAGAAGCTTTGGCTTTCCATCCAGCGGTGGAGGGTGGGCACAGATGGTTGGCCACAGCCTCCTCGAGGGGCGGGGTTCCCTCGTAGCCTCTTTCTCTCGCGAGGAAGAGCGAGGAAGAGAAAGAAGGCTTCAGGCGAGCAGAGTGCGGGGCTTTCCACAACTTTGTGAGTTCGTTGTGAACTTCGGGGAAGAAAGGGGAGGGTCTCTGTCGAGGGGCCTGCCGGCACCCCTGCAGGAACCACTCGTCCAGCCGGCTGCGGGCGGGTTCTTCCGGAGAAGACCAGTCGAGCCCGAGGTCTTCCACGGCTTTGGACAGGATGCGGACGATCTCAGAGTCCATGCTAGTGCCCGTGCCCGCTAATGTCAATGGCGCGGGGTCGAAGGCCAAGCCCGGCCAGTCGTCGGATGCAGCGTCAATAGAAAGGCTGTCATCCTTTTCACCGTCGTCCCCTGACGCGCCGAATGAGATGAGACCCACCGCTCTGTTGGAGGGGTGCTGGTCCACCTGCGTGAAATGGACTGGCGGCGGGGAGATCTTGGGTAGTGGTGAAGCACGCGGGGACTGGCCCGGCGTGACGTCACTGAATTCCGCGTGCTCTGGCAGTGCTCTCCCGCGTGCTCTCATTGCTGTATGCTGTGCAGCTGTAATGCGTTTTACATAAAGACTTCAATATTTCTCGAGAAACGGAGTTTTCCCATAGCGTAAGCTACTTACGCAATAGGAGAGACCTCTCGAGAGGGAACTTTTACTATATCGTGGTATATATTGTTATCATGATATAAAATTATTCATAACGTGATATAAGTGTCACAAACTGCCCTTTGTTTTCCATGAAGTCATGAACTTCATTTCCCAGGATGCACTTTTGATGATCACAATCACCTGCCCTCCATCTTCCACAGCTGTTCCCTGTTCCATCATCATCCTTCTGTGTATAAATAGCCTCTGGTTTCCTTACCTCATTGTTGGTTCTTGGTTAGTTTGTTAACATGTTAATTTGAATGTTACAGACTTATTTAACCAGCAAACTGCTGCTGCTTCATAAACTAATACTGTGTTTGGATCCACACTCTCTTGTCTCGTTCTTCCCATCAACGTGACAGTAAGATTTTGCCCACCCCTAGTGGCCACTTACATTTTGCTGGTCCAAGCTGGTTTATGCTGGTCTGGTACTGCTCTAGAATGCATAGCCATGTAAAAAATGCTAGCCAATCTTGAACAGTGTTGCCAAGTGTCTTTCTGCACTATGTAGTCTTGCATCTCACATGGGAGTCCTGTGTTGTTCAGATGGCATGTCAAGTTAAAGAATTTCAGCTTTAAAAACATGCTTTGTGATACCTGTTGTCTAGCTTTTTAGCATAAGAATACAATTGGGTTGAACAGCCCCTTATTGTGTATATATACACATTAACATTCCAGCTCCCTCAAAACTAAGTCATTTTCATATGTGATGTAAAATTTTGTCCCTTAACTGACATCTGCTTCAGCGGTGCCTAGTCACAGATTCTCATCCATTGTTCTGGAAATGAGCATTTGATGTGAACTTGTCACACTCTCTTCTCCCATCTGGATGACGTCTGGCACCTGTCCATTAAGTTAGGTAGAGGAATGAGGGAGAAAGACAGGGACTCATACCATGTTTCCCAACTCACTCTTCATCCTAATGATCATGCTCACTCACCCTCATGGCCTCCTAATTGCCACCTATATAATTCTGCTTAACACCGTCTAGACGACATAATTAGCTGCTAATCGCTAAAATGCATAGAAATACCATTAACGTCAATGAAATCATAAAGCTTTTCTGTCACGGGGGCCAGTTACACTGTACCTACACTGGAAGCGACCGCATCATGCAACAATGGCTTGAGTCTTTCTACACTGGAAGAATGTTTGCTAACAACGGACCAATTGGCTGTAGGCCTAAAGATTTTTATCCACTATGGTGAGTCCGATCAATTAGAAAAGACATTCCAGAACAGTCTGAAGGTCTGTGCTGTGTTTAATTGATGTAGCTTGAAAACTCAAGGAGTTAGTGTTAGAAATTTTGGTCCATTTATTGATTTAAAAAAAAAAACGTATAATAGGTTTGTAAACTAGGTTAGCTTTGTGAAGCTGACATAAATATTGTTTTCAAACAGCTTTCCTGAATACTCACCCTTCTGCCATTGGTCGCCAAAACAGATGGTCCCGCCCCCCAACCCCATTGGTTGAGTCAGTGTTGCGGTATCAGGCGGTTGCACCACTCAAACAAACCGAGCAATATTTGTAGTGTCACAGACACAGTGTTCACAGTTTTCTAGGAAATTAACCTATGAGTGGCTAACTTATCGGGTATAGGGCAAAGTGTTTTAACATCAAAAACGTAATATACTTCAGCTTTAATTTTTGATGGACATGGAATATAAAGTGGCTGAATTAGCTCTACTGCTTGTTAAATATAGAATGGGCATCCATTAACTGAAAGTGCATCACAAAGTGAAGTATCCAGTGTAAATAGCTGCATTGATTATAATAATAGCAATTTTGATGCACAACAACATCCCTGTGTTTGGTACATACACTTTGTAAAAAACCGACTCTAGTCCTGTGGCCTGGCCACACCTAATGTATAGTTATTTTGTTACAAGCAGTCTCATTTTCCTGCCGTCTCCCTGTGCTGCCATGTTGTTTTACTTGTATTATATGCTTATTTGTTTAAAATCCTTCCTGACCGTAAACGACTGAGTCTTTTTTCTGTCGTTTGAGTCACTACTGCGTCTTGCTAGCGGGCAATCTCTGATCAGCTCTACTTATTTAGAGCAAATTTGGTCTGTGCTGATTTTAAATATTCATATGCTGGCTAGATAAAGGCAGACAGGAGTGAGGGCTGCTGTGGGATGGAGATATCACCGTCCCACGTTCCCCCGGCCCCCTCATTGTTTCGATTTAGCATGGCGCATAACGCTAAGTCATTTTCTGGAACAAATTACGTATCTAACTTGTGTCACATTGTATCAGTCACATTAGGGTGGATGATGGGAGTGAGCCACTTGGAGAAGGAGGACAGCTCCTGAAGTCAGGTCAGTGGCTCTCATCTGTAAACCAAGCAGAAAATTTAATTAAAATCTCTGTAATGGGGTGAGGGGGAAGATGGCTTTCATGTAACTAGAGGGGCCTGTCCTATCAGCAGTAGCCTGCTGCCTTTTCTGATACACACACACATGTGGGGTTTTTACATGAAAAATATTTGTTAATCAGCAATTAATTTATATATATATATATATATATATATATATATATATATATATATATATATATATATATATATATATATAATGGATCTGAATAAATGCAAATGAATATAGGGCCTACACATTATATATAATTTTTTTATTTTTTTTGCATCTGCTCTATTGTGAACCCTATCATATTGTCATGAGGAAATATTCTCAAGAAAAAAATGAAAAATAAATAATTTCTCACTCTGTTACGATATTACATTCTTGCAACGGTTTGATGCAATGGGTCTTCATCAAAGTGCCTGGCGAAGTGGAACACTCTTTTTTTCACAAAAAAAATAATTTATTAATTAATTAAATTAAATCCCCATAACATAAAAATGGTAGATAAATCAATAGTGATGGTGCACTCCAGCTGGAAAGGGATTTACTCCTAAAGTGTTCTGAAACGCTGTGGACATATTAAATCGATTTTGCTTTAAAAAGCTCTCTAATACAACCTCATGTTTTCTGATTGCTTTGAAGGTTGAAATGGAGTGGTATTGGCATCCTGTTCAATGGGATTTTGCTGTTTGTGAAAAAGTCCTGTCCAGATTCAAAGGAAGTTTGAAAAGTTTTCCCATCAGATCAGATATTTATAACCACAACAAGGACAGTTTAATCTACCCAAAGCATCTCTCAGATCGTGCATTAGCTTTCGGAACACATTAAATTTAACCTAATTAGCAAGAGTTCCACTCCAACTTCATTTCTCTCCTGGGCATTTTCAGAATACCACCAATCTTGGTTAAAAAATTGTAAACTGGGGAATAGAATCCCCATATTCTCCGACTTTTAAGCTGAAATATTAAATTTCTGTGACACTAGCTCCATCAAATGGAATTGCAAATAATGGGTCTAAGTGGGTTGCTCAGATCAAACACAGGTATTTGTGTTGCGCAACAGAGATATTTTGAAATTTTGTAAATATATAAACAGCTAGACTAGTTCAGGCTGACCAAAAAGATAATAACTCAGATAACCACTCTGTACAATTGTAGTGAGAAAAATAGCATCTCAGAATGCAGAACACGTCAAATCTTGAGGCGGATGGGCGACAACAGCAGAAGACCATGTTTGGCACATTATTAGTACCATAGTGTTCCTCATCAAGTGCTCAGTGAGTGTATGTATGTGTATCTAGGTAGTAAGTTTAAAGTTAACATGAATAAAATATTCTAACACTGTAGCTATAGCTACCATATAAGATTTTATCCTGGTTGTGAGGTCAGGGGCTATTATAATACTTTCAATGATATAAAATTTTTATAACTGAATTAAAATAGAATCTTGTACTGAACAGCATTTTATCAAAGTATCTGATTAAAGATGGTCAGGGACACTTTTTAAATCCATGGGGCCTGTGACAAATTTTAATTGGTGGGCTTTTAACATGGCTCCCCCAGGCCTAATCGAGTGGGCTATACCCAGAGGTGCAAAAACCATAAATGCAATGTATGCAATGCATAGGTGCGCCATGTAAAGGGGGGTGCCAGCGGCTCACTAAAGGTGGTGAATTAGGCCTCCTCGACCCCTCAAACCCCCCTCCCCCCACCCCCCCGATTGACAGATACATGGGGCACAACATTTTGTTTTGCATACCCGCTCGGAAATTTGTAGTTGTGTCCCTGGCTATCTCAGAGGACCTTATGACCACCCCTCCCCCTTAAAGACAGTTCTTGATTCATCATCTGTACATTTATATTGTAGTAAAAAAGGATTTGACGCATTTCAAATATTTGTAATGCAGATATCGCTTCTGTTTTTGTCTTAATCATATATATATATATATATATATATATATATATATATATATATATATATTTTTTTTTTTTTTTTTTTTTTCTCCATTTAGCTACCTAAAGGTGGCAGGTTTATTTGTTGAAGGAAAATGTCAAAATTGCCCCCAGTCTCCCCTATATACTGTAACTGCAACTTAGCCACTCCCTGCTTGTGCTTGATTGTCTCTAGTGTCCTAAGTAACAGTGGAGTATTAATGGTATCTGTCAGGCTGAGGGAACCAGGCTGTATACTATAGACACTATATAACGGGGAATGATTTCTCTAATTTCTCTGCCTTCATCTTATTCTGCTCCTCCACCCTCCAAACTGGCCTATTAAATGCAGTTTCTGCACATTGGGAGCAACTATCTTCTCTTAAAACAAAGGGGATTGATCAGGCCTGTCTCCCCCTCAATACCACTCTATTCCTGGATACCAAATTACGGCCTAAAAGTCTGACTGGTGGTGCTGAAAATAAATGGGTCTGCATATAATGATTGCAGGCTTGCATCCCATGGGTAAAACTATATATAAATTATAGAGAAGGAAGAAATAATTTTACTTGATATTTTTTCAGCTTGTATGGCACCAAAGGTTGCCCTCAATACTACTGTCAGTGTTGGGTAAGTTACACCAAAAAAGAAATCCACTCCAAATAATCCTTATTCACAACAGCGCCATTTTTGATGGTAATGACAACGAGACCATAAGTGATAGACGTTCAGTCTCTTCAATGGGCTGTACTGCAGTTTGTACTGAAGTGTTTTTGGATTGTTAAATGGACAAAACATTCAAAGAAATCTTTCCAAGAACATTCAGTTGACAAAAAACTCCAGACAAAATGAGTTGTTGAAAATTAAATGTGATCTAGGAGATTTTTACAGCTTTTTATCATGGGTGCCATTAAAGAGATGGTAAGTCTATCCCTCACAGCATCGTTGTCATTCCCATTAAAAATCAAAGATGGTGCTAGCATGAATAAGGTCTATTAATAACTTCTTCTCTAAAATTATAATCAGATTACTTTACTGATTACGTAATTGAAAGGTAATCACATTACTGCACTTTTAAGTTACTTTCTAAACTCTTGTCAGAAATATATTTGTTTTCTGCTCAACAAATTCAAAATAACAGACAGAAGTACATGAACATATGAATTGACAGTTTAACTATATTTCACATAAATAATGTTTTTTAGAAATATTCGTAACCCAAGTAATGTACTTCAAAGTAATTGAATTACTGTCATTGAAAGAAAGTAACTGTAATCTGATTACAAGAATTTGAAATGTAATGCATTAAACTACTTTTTGTTCCTAAACGTAATTAGATTAATGTAACTAATTACTTTGTACTCCCAAAACTGATTATTGTGAACATTTTTGTTATTATATACAATATATATCAGAAAGAGTTGCACTTTACCTGAACCCACCCTAAATAATTATTTTATAGTATAGTTTTAAATATCTCCAACCAGTTGTGTTCATACCACAATGTAATCAAAGCAGTTACAGACTCATAAAAAGAAAGTAACATGTAACCTCATTCTGATAGTTGGGATTATTTGCTCCAGACATCCTCTATTTCACCTCCTCTGTCTCTCGCTGCCTCTGTCTATCCGTGATTGAACATTTACGCCTCTCTTTGGTACAGATGGTTTCATTTTATACGAGATAAAACCACGTTTGGTGGAACTGATTAAACAGAGAACAACATCCCCATCTGCCATTTATTCCACTATAAAATTGCTTGGGCAGATGCTGACATCTTTGGACATGATTGATTCACCTCTGACTGGAGCAAAAGGGGTTGGGTTTGGGGGGGCTCTCATAGGGCTTCAGCTGCCCATCCAACATGTACACACACACACATACACATAGATGCAGTCACTTTACCAGTGCAATCACAGCTTGCCTTGATTAAACTCGGGCAGGTGAGCGCAGGACACTTTAATCATGATCAGTCCTTGGCTAAATAATTCCCCCTTTGTGTCAAGGACTGGAAGTGTTTGTGTGTCCATATGCAAGTGAACAGCACCAAGCTGATTTAGACAATGTTTACATCTAAAACAACGCTGTCCTCTGTTGCTAGTTCTAAAGTGACATTTTCTTATTATCAACGAATGCTTGGGCTGTGTCAAAGTAAGAAGCTGAATCCATGGTGTAAGAAAGTATTTCCACTCTTAATGTGTGTTAACCATGGTATAAGTGGAATTATTGTCTCTGGCCCATTGAATTTTTGAAAAATAAGACAACATTACCTCCCTGGGGGTGTGCATTATTTTTCAATAATTCAACGGTCCTTTGCCAATTATTCGTTATTTAATTATATGAAAATTATGCGTAAAAAAAAAAACTAAACAAAAAAACAACGCAATTAATCATGACCCGTATATAAATTCTGGGATAAGAAATGCTCTTATCACTGCAATTAGGGGGCAGTCAGCAGCACCTCCAACAAAAAATTGTTAAGTCACTTTTTGCATAGTCTAAATGATTTACTTGTCTGCTGCCATAATATATGTAGGCAATATGATTTATTTGAATTAAATACATTGTTATATTATATTAAATTATATTTATTACATATTATATTCATAATTCTAAAAATTATTATATACTAAATTACCTTTATTTGGGGTCCTTTTTCAGTAAAAATTGATATAATAATGCGATTTATTGAATTAATTAATCAGCACATCATGTAATTAAGTCGATTAAACATTTTAATTCATTGACAGCCCTACTCATAACTTATTGTCATTACTTGATAACAAGGATGTAACCACATATTCAGAATTGGGGAGAACTAAATGTAATAATTTATCATCCTCACTTTATTTCACCCAGTTTTATAGTGTCCTGCTTTGGGAGGATATTTCTCCTTCACTTAATTCCCCCTCAGTAATTACTTGTAAACATGCAAGGATTTTAAAACACCACCTTAAAATGCATACCAATCAAATGCAGCAGCGTGTGAGATGAAGGGACCTGTCCTGAAATCTTGTAAAACTGCTGAGTTAGGCCATCTCAAGCAATCAGTCGGCAGTTGCAGCTCATATACTCTTCTGATGAGAGATGAATGCTGTTAAACACAAACGAGACATGATGGGGGATGTGATGCTGGTTTCAGAATTCATCTCAAGAGAAAAAATGACCTCACTGCAAAAAAAAAAAAAAAAAACAATACTTTTGTCTTTTTACTTGAGAAGATAAGTTTAAGATAATAAAACTTGTTTTCAGAGAATATATCTTGAATTAAAGGAAAAGTTCACCCAAAAATGAAAACGCTCTTATAATTTACTCACCCTCATGTTGTTTAAACTTCATATCACTTTTTTCTTCCACCAAATACAAACATAGATATTTCAAAGGAGATATGATGTCTAATTGTTTTATAAATGCAAATTAATGGTGGCCAAAATTTCAAGCTCCAAAAATCACTTAAAGGCAACATAAAAGTAATCCATAACACTCCAGTGGTTTAATCCATGTCTTCTGAAGAAATCAGATCGTTTTGTGGTGAGAAAAGACCAAAATATAACTCCTTTTCACTGTACATTTTGCCATTGCAGTCTGTAGGCATGATTATGGTTTCAAGCTCAATTACACTCCCTAGTGCTTTACGCATGCGCAGAGCGAAGGAGGGCGCTAGGAAATGTAATCAAGCCTTAAATCGTGATCGCCAAGGAGACTGCTGATGTCAAGGTTTAGTGAAAAAGGAGTTACATTTTGGTCCGTTCTCACTCAAAATGTATTGGATTGTTTCAGAAGTCATGGATTAAACCACTGGAGTCTTATATGCTTTTTAAAGCGTGAACATTTTGTCACAGTTCACTTGCATTGTATGGACAAACAGACATAATATCTCCATTCAAATACCTTCGTTTGTGTTCCACTGAAGAAAGAAAGTCATATACGAGTTTGAGACAACATTAGGGTGAGTAAATAATGAGAGAATTATCATTTTGCGATGAACTATTCTTTTAAATGTTTTTTTCTTACACCATGTTGGCAAATTTTTTTCTTGCTTTAAACGTAAATCTTACTACATTTTGTTATATTTGTTTTACCTAATACAAGAAATCAATTTGCCAATGAAGTCTTTATTTCTTATGCAATTTCTTTTAATAATCAATTCTTAAATAATCTTATTTTAATAGTTTTAACAGAAAACAGGACTAAAAACAGGGCTAAAATACTATTTACTATATAGTGATGAATATACAGTATACTGTAATGTAAAATATATTTATCAGTATTTTTTGTCTTGTCTTAATATAGAAAATAATTTTTTGTGGAGCTCTTCCAACCCACTTTACAAACACAACAGAGAGAAAACAAACCCCAGACGGACCTTTATAAATTGGCTCCATTTTAATCTAGACTACAGTTGTATCAAATGTTAAATTGTGTGACAGTTATTATGATGCACCACAGACGTTGCTCAGAAAAGAGGCATTCAAATGTATGAGCTTGGTTATGCCAGCGCTCGTCTTTTAAGAACTTGTCACTCCATGATTTGACATTGGGTGGGCGCCTGTTTAACAAAACAACCTTAAACAAGCTTATCTTTATTCAGAGTTATTTGTTTAGACACCTCATCATGTTGGTTGAATTTGCATATTAATTGAATTTGTAGCTGCTGCTGTAAGGTGACAGTTTTTAGTGTACTGTTTGCAGGCAACTCACCTGAACACAGTGCTGAGAAGTGTTTTCTGTTAGTTTTTTTTTTCTGAAAGGAAATTGCTTTAAGTTTGGGAGATGTAACACATTTAAACCTACATAGGGCAAATCATATTAGGAAGAGTAAGAGAGAAGGATCAGGTTGGAAATAATCTGGTTTTATTATCACCCCTCATGCATTTTGCTATAGTTTTTGCCAGTTTCTGCGGGTAGTTTGAGTCTTTTTTTCTTTATTATTATTCTAAATATCTAGAAGGTAATTTCTTAACCTAAAAGAACACTGTAATGATATTTTTGTCCCAATAACTTGCATGAGCCAAATGTGAACCTGTGTACAATTTCATAAAGGGTTTTAATGGCTTTTAATGTAATGGCTTTTAATGTAAATCTATGGATTTTTTTCCCATCCATTTTATCATCAGCCAGGTATTATTAATATCTGTAGCACAAGGGGTGCAGGATGAATAATGATGAATACTATCCTTAAATATGACCAAGCACCACTAAATATATCAAAAGTCTTATATACAGACCTAGATAATATATGAACAACTCAGATTCTCAGTAAAATTGAAAATGAATAGTGGTGCACCAATAAAAAAGATCCTTCCGATCCTATTACGATTCCTGAACTCTCAGTATCAGCCGAAAATGATCCTGACCTGACACCGGAGTTGTTTTTTTTTCTTAATCAGTTTAGAATATCTATAGGCTACCTTACTGTATGGAATTGATTGGGGACACTCTTTTGTATGTAAAGAAACAAAATAATCTGACTACATTAATTATAAAATAGAGTATGTGTAGCCTATTAAGAAAAAACTTTATTTTTAATACACCATGGATTCGTTGATAATTAGAAAACATCACTTTAGAACTAGCAACGGAGGACAGCACTGCTTTTAACTAACTGGTGTTTGGGTGAGTTTGGGTGGTTTACCAGGACTATTTTTAATAAAATAATAGTAATTATCATGAAAGTCTTCAGTAGAGAAGAAGCCGGTTTTTTTACACACTTTTTCAACTCGTATCTGGACTTTTATTCACTTCAGTTGTAATAGGATGCCAGTCCACTTTTCAATCACACTGTTATTTTTTATAAAACATTTTTAAAGCTTTAAATTATGTATTGAATTGAGTCAAGAGGTCAGTGTGCATCCTGATCTTACATAAAAATCGGCAAGTGTGTGCGCTGATTTTCTTTAGCCGAAATCGTTATACGTTGACCGAATTTGAAAACAACTTCCCCAAAGGCTAAATTGGTAAGTGTTACAGAGCATATAAACAATTGTGACATCCATTTATATCCAGGAGAGGTCACCAGAAAAGGTCGCCAGTTGTAAAAATAATATTTTTCAACTGAAAAGGGTGTAAAACAGTGAAGAAATGCTTATTTTATTTAATGTACCCCCCAACCAAAACCCAAATCTAACCCTAAGCATTAGTAGAGACAAAATGCAATGTTGGGGATAAAAATGCAACCTTTTTATCATGCTAGAGATTGTTTACACAAACGTGATTACCTCCTCGTTTGAAAGGGGATTGAACTGTTCTCCCGTGCAACTGACGCAATGCCCTACCAGTTGTGCCATGAGGGAAAGTAATTGTGGTTGAGCCGTTTGCATGTTTCGAAATTTCTTTACATGATCTTGCATTTCCGGTCTCCCGCATTCAGATCCATTTGAATGGGAGTGAATGGAACGGGAAATGTAGTATGACCGTCCCATAAGCGAGAAATACCTAGATGACCTACTATTTCCAGCGAGATTCTGAAGTGCGGATCGACTGGACACTTGGGAGCTGAGGAGACCACTTTAAAACACTGGTTTTCAAAGAATGGTGGGGAATCATGAGTCGGGCTGCTCTTAAACTGTAAGTGATATATACCAAGAAAGTTGTTCCTTTTGCTTAAATGGTGCTTGTTTAACAAAACCAGAGTAGATTATTTTTGCGGTTGTTGTTATTATGTACTCTAATAGGCCTGTATTCGGGTCACAGGTCAATACCGATGTCCCAGTATCTATTCATAATGCTCGCATACATAATTTAGTGTTTAAGGTAATAGTGTTTTAGCGTCCTTCATCAAGTACAGTTCATACTCTGACAGTATGGGATTTCGCAGGGAATATATTTATTTATTAAACGCAGTCTTTTGTGATTCACAAAGCAATCATGTGTCTTCAAGAGATTTGAAATATAATGTATGAATCACATGGACTACTGTAAGGTTGCAATGTATGGTTCTTTTATTCAACTTTTGCTTGATGAATATGACCATGACAAACACACAGTATCAGATTTGGATTGGGCTCATTGGACCAATACCCGATCCGGTTAAAAACATCAGTATCGAAGCAGATACTATACAGTTATCGGATTGGTGTATCCCAAAGAATTATCCATTAATGTTATAGGCATTAACGCCCACCGCACCTAACCTCATAGGTTGAAATGAGATGTATACCCCTATATGCATGACATTTTTTTAGTTGAATAGTTTCTCATGATGAGAGATTTAGTCTGGCTGTCAGAGAGATGCTGAGTCTCGTTGTGATTGATGAATTTTTAGCTATCCTGGCCAGCAGGTTAATTTTTATTTGGTCGTATCACCACTAACAATTAAATTCTCTTTGAGCTTATTGTGTGGGAAGGTGTGATTGTCCATATGAGTTTGTGAATTATAGAAGGAAAGAAATGCAGGAAGATGAGAGGGTTTGTGAGGGTGAGGATGTCTCACTGTCTCTGCTCCTTTCTGCCTGCCTAATGCACTCTCTCCCACATTGCACCATGATAATGAGTAAGAAATATATGACAATAGACTCCTCTTTCTGTCTGTCTCTCTCTCATTATTCTCTATGCTTTAGTCCAACCCTCTGGGAGCAAGAATATTCCAGGTCGACATGTTTCTGTTCTCTTGAGAATATTTCTAGTGTATGGACGTGTCATTCTTTTGCACCTTCTTTGGACAGCATGCTTCAGGACAATGCTCGGATATGACAGATTGGAAGCCTCTTGGTGTGTCTGTATGTTTGTGTACCATGGGCGGAGCTTGCCTTCACGTTATGAGGGTGCAAGTGATAAAGCCTGTGTTAGGCGCAAGCTCCAAAAAAAACAACAACAATACAATAATCAAATACATTCCTACATTGTAAAATATTTATTTCATCTATATTTAGATAGCCAAAGTTACTTTTTTCAAATAATTTTGCTATATATTCTAAAATCTATTCTATTCTAACCATTTCTAACCAGCACAATTCCAAATGCAGGAATCTCGAAATGTGTAATTCTACATTTTAAACTACATTTAAATTGACACAGTGACCTAAACTCTTTATGTTAAGACGTTATCAAAGTGATACACTCAAAGTGTCCATCTGACACAAATTTTAATTGACCAACTTAATCACACAGGAAGTCAGCATGTTGTTTCTGATGGCCTAGGATCGGCCATGTTATTACGACTCACCGACATTAGACATTTTGCATCAGCTTCAGTGTGTTCACCTTACCTTGTGAGGTGACCGGAAGCGTGTTGTTTCAGCAGCGTAGAAAACCATGGTTCGTATCTGGTGTTGAAACCAGGAAGTAATCGCGTTCACATAATCAGTGACAAGGTCAAATTTCTTCATCTAACATTACATTTTTACTCAGGTTTAGGTTTGGGGTTTGGGTTGGGGGGTTCAGCTTATAAAATATGCATTTCTCTTCACTGTATTACAACATGTACAGATAAAAACATCTCGCTTCACAACTGGATTTTGTGGACCTTTAAAATAATGCTCACACGTGCCCATATGCCTAATAACACTTAACGCTTTGGCCACTAGGGGCAGTATTTTGAATTTCAGTAAGCACACAACTTAAGAACCTAAAGAATTAAAATTTAAACTAAAGAAAATCAATCTACTCTTTCCAATTTCACAGTGAGTTCAGTATTCATTGATCCATGGAAAAGCCCTTATGATAAATCTATCTCGGACAGATTGACGAATTTAATTACAAAATTCATTGCCGTGGACTGCAGTCCAATGATTGGCTTATGTTCAGTAATATGGAAACAAACAATATATTGACTTCTAAACTCACTTTTGTATTTACTTATCAATTCTTCACTTATCTGCAACAATAATGTATTACAATTTCATTATTGGAATCATTATATTTATAATATATATTATTTTCACAATCATTTAAATATAACTTTGCAATTATTTAATCATTATATAATGATTTATTATTATTTAAGGGACTCTTTTAGCAAATATTTTTATATGCAATTAACTGTGATTAATTCGATAATATCATGTAATTAACGTGATTAAACATTTTAATTGATTTACAGCCCTACAATTCTGCAATGCAAGGTCTCTGAGGGTTAAATTCTAAAAATGGGTGTTTCTTTCAGGGGTAGGTTAAGGGTCAGGGTTATTCTATAGTTATACGCTTAATATAAATAATACTAGTCTAGGGTATGCTCCCATTTAGATAGCTAGGTAAATGTGTAGGTCAGGTTTTGCCTTCATTGTGGGGCCAAATGCCCTCAAGGAAAATAAAACCTAAAATCACCTACACTGGGGAAAACTTCTTAATAAACATACTAAATAATGTCTTAATTAAAATCTAAAACTGTAAGGATAAGTTTGAGGGGAAGGGGATAGGAAATATTATTAGTTCAGAATAAATACAGTAAAAGTCCAAGGAAATTCTCCACTATGCACTCTCTCTCTCTCTCTCTGTGTGTGTGTGTGTGTGTGTGCGAGAGAGAGAGAGAGAGAGAGAGAGAGAGACTCTTTTCTGTAGCTCTAGAAGGGCAGGCAGGCAGGTGATTGAACACAGGGAAAGTGCTCATACGGCAGATGCAATTAGGCTAAATGGGATTAGGCCTATCACATTTCTGCCGGCCATGGCCCTGGAGCCACCTGGGAAAGAGAAAGTTGGAGGATGCGGCTCAGAGGAAATGAGGAAGTATAGAGGAAGCATCTCAACTGAACTCTGACCATTGATGGAAACTCTACACTTATATTGTGATTGGTACACTGAAAATAATCAAGACATTAATAGAGTAGCATAATACTTTAAGTGCTAATGGTGGATTTATGGTATACATGTAGCTAATATAAATAACCTCAAGTCAGAGAGACACTTTTTGTTGCCATTTAAGTTTAATTTTAGTATCAATATGTAATTTGTCTAAGATTTTTCTCTTAAAATAAATTCATAATTATATATATATAAATAATAATAATAATAATAATAATAAACAATGGTTGATACATACAGTATAAATCTATAAAATTTGCAGATAATCAGGGTCTCTTTCTCAGGAAGTGGGAAACTGGTCTCCCTTTGCTCTCAGTTCAATCCCATTGCTGTCTAGGTTAAACAATTGCAAAATGAATGCCAGTTCATGTGTATTTTTTCTTTCCTATGGGACAGAATGGAGAATTTGTTTTTCAGGTAGTTTTTCCTGTAATGAAAAGGTCACTATTTGCTGTGCCCTATGAGTGAACACTGTCAGAAAGCATTTCTTGATAGAATACAGAGGCATTATCTGGAGGAATTCCAGCCAACAGACGACTGCAGACGAAAAGCATACACCTGTTTTATTGCCCCGACTTATGACTGATATGATTTTGTGTCAACAAGCATGTAGGACCATGCATCTTTTTTTTTTTGTAATGCAGGAGATGCAAACTGCCATTTATTGTTGTTTAGAAATAGAGCTGAAATGCAATATTTTTCTGCCTTTGATTAATGTCAACATAAATAAAGCAATAGGCGAAAGAAGAGGCTAATATTTTCATTTTCATGAGAAAGTGTCACACATCCTTATTCTTACCTGTAGTTTTGTAGAGAGAGAGAGAGAGAGAGGTGGAAAAACAAGGATTTTTTCTAATGGAAAGGTCGTTGAAACAGAACTAATGGTGCCTGAAATGGCCACTGTAAGATGAGCAACCCATCTGTGATGCCCCATTTATTAATGTAACCCACCCCCCACGCCCCAATCTTAACTCATTATAAACTGATATTACCTCAGCAACTCTTTGTTTTAAGAGCTTACAGGAACCGTTTGCCCAAAATTCTAATTCTGTCATAATGAACCCACTGAAAATCATATCTTTTGCCTTAGCTCGTTGATATCAATGTTATTCCACCAACAAACCTATTGAATGGCTTTACAAAACTTGGAATATAAAGCACAAGTCGTATGCACAGTAGCCCTACCTTATTTTCAGACAGTGTACCTGGTGTACAAATGTAGCCATGTTTTTTTACCAGCAAAAAACACTGGTCAACCTGCATGGTCTTTCTAATGAATCTGACCATGGGAGTCTTGCTGGTTAAACCAGTAAACCTGGTCTTTTCACAAGGGATAGAAGCCTGCATTATTTAATCACAGCTTTAAGATAAATGTGAACATCAGACTATAATGCTGTACTAGCATTTCTCAGATGTGAATACATCCTATTGCCAGAGTGTGTACTGTATATGAATAGCATGGTCATACTCACGCTCCCACGCTCACACACTGTCAAAAGAGAGGCCGATGTTTTTAAGCTCACCTCTGTGATTGCTGGTGGCAGCTGTATTGAGACAGGGTCCTTTAGTCTGCCAGTTTCAACCACTGTCATTGTTCCCCCCACGAGTAAATACTGGCCTTGTACAGCTGTTCAAATGCAGCCTGACTTCCCTATGTGTTTAGGAACAAGAGTCACCTCTCAATGATTTCAAACAAGGACACGGCCATGGGAAAGGATCGCAAGCACCACAAATTTGCTGTATACAACAACATGGCAGTATAAAGTACCCAATCATCATACTTAAGTAAAGGTAAATGTAAATTATACCTGAAGTAAAAAGTACAAATAGCCCATGGAAAAATACTCAAGTAATAATTCTTAAGCTAACTGTATCGTAGTTCAATGGAAAAGAGGAGGCAAGAACCGGCTTGACGATATAAATAATATTTTAATAATAAACTTAAACAAAAGACAAACACACACATGACGGTCATGTCCGTAAACAATCTCTCTAACCCACACAATCCTCCGCAGTCGGCCTTTATCCCTCTCGGAGCCTGATATTGGACCGGGTGTGTAGAATCACGACCCGGCCCCGCCCTCCGCCCTGCCACACTAACTAATCGTAAAACTTCCTAAAGGGTTAGTTGACCTATTTTTTATTTTTTATAAATTACTCAGCAAAAAAAGAAGATTCCAATGCCACTGTTTTGTGCCTATTTTTTCCTACTGTTAGTAAAAAGCATAGGGCATTAGTCTAAATGCCACCTTCACAGTTCAGGGTGGCAATACATTACATTAATGCTGTCTCTCTCTTCCATTCATTTGACATCATCTCCGCACCGGACTGTGGGTAATTAGATATCTCAGCAGCTCGAGAAGGTCTCGTCCCTCACGGGGCAGATCATTTAAAATGGTGTGCAGGGACGTGGGAAAGAGAGCGTGAACTTGAGGGGGCTGCCACTTTGTCACATAGAGCAAATAAATGACTAGGAGTGCAAGTGAATGTTCCTTAATGATGAGGAATTTTAAAAGAGCAAGAGTGAACCACACTGTGGGGACAATATGTTTTCTGCACAGGGAGATCAGTGAACTGGGCTACGGTGAGCTGAGATGGGATATGGCCCATTAATTACTGCATCCACATACGGCATGACAAACAGCCAGTGTCCTCGCTCTCATCCCGTATGCATTTAGAAGATTTGGAATTTGACGTGGGAGTAGCATTGAAAATGTACTGCCATTGTATTGAAAGGATGGCCTGTGATATTCATTAAAGCATGAAAATGCATAAGAAAGAAAGTCAGATGTGTTTAGAAAGACATGAGGGTTTTGAAAGACATTAATTTCTTTCTTCTGTGGCACAGAAGATGGGAGGGAGGAATCAAACTTGGGTTTAGACCAAGCAAGCAAACCAAGTGTTCAAAAAGCCTAAAGCACAAGGAATGCTGTTTGGTGTTTAGCAGCAAACAGGAGTGTATGTGAAGAAAAAAGGCAGTGTTCAGAGTGATGTTTTTGTGGTCAGCTGCAGGTTTGGTCAGAAGGACAGAGTGCATTGTGGGAAGACTGAGGGGGCAAAGAACACCTGCACACTTCAAAATGAGCCAGCCAGCCTTCAGGACAAAATTATGTTATGATTTTTTTTTTTTAATTATTATTTTAATTTCCACCACCAATGTAATCATCAAAATATTTACTACCTATCTCCAGAAATAGACTTGTGGTTTAGCCTCCTGTGCAAACCTCCGGGTATTTGTATGGGAAGACTGAAGTTGTTTTCAGTTATTATATATTTGTTTATGTCCTTGGCAGAAATAATAAAAGTGGCAGGTGTGAATTCATAATTTTTTTTAATTACATTTTGCTTAATTTAGTTATATTTTTTGCATGTTGAGAGATGTTAATTTCTCTACTTCTCTACTACCCTAAAACAATACGTTCTAGACAAACAAAAATGTACCACAAAGTACCAAGGCACTACCATGTTTTTGGACATACACCATGGTAGTACCATTGTAATTACCAAGGCACATGAATATTGTAATCATTCAATATTTAAACAAATGTATTTGCTGTGTAGAGAATATGAATAGACTGATATCATGTAAAATATATTTAATTATTTAAAATGTAAATATTACATTAAACACTATATTCCATTAATGTATAAAGGAATCGTCACTGCTAATATTACATAGGAGTAGACCTATTTATAACTTTTATCTCTTGTTGATGTTTAAATAATCTTTTTTTAGTATTTATTTATTTATTGTATTTATTAATACAAGTTAAGCTCAATCAATAACATTTGTGGCATAATGTTGATTACTACAAAAAATTATTTTGACTTGCCCCTCAAAAAAACAAAAGCAATAATCTGGGTTCCAGTGAGGCACTTACAACAGTGTGTTGTAAAGTGAATGGGGCCAACCTGCGATTGTTAAAATACTAATTGTTTTAAAAGTATAGTACAAACATGTAAACAATATGCATGTTATCATGACTTAAGTGTGATAAAATCACTTGTTAACCTTTTTTGTGTAAAGTTTTATCCAGTTTTACAATGAAGCTACCATGACAATGTAACACTGTAAACCCTTGAACCCTAAAACGATCTTAAAAACTATGAATTTTACCACTTTACAACTTTAATAATCCAAAGTTTTAACAAAGTGTGAAGCTTTATGTAAGTGCGATTACATAAAGCTTCCCATTTCTGCCTTTTAAACCCTCCAAAAATTGGCTCCATTCCCTTCCACTGTAATTGGCTCACTGGAACCTAAAATTTTGCATTTTTGAAAGAAAGGAAAGACGAGTTGAAAGTACTGTATGTTTTCCTGGTAATCAACATTATAACACAAATGCCGTCAATTGAACTTAACTTGTATTGAACCAGGAATATTTATTTAGTATTTACCACATAGTTCTAGATTTATATTTCTATGATAACATAATTTACCTTTGATGTAAAGCTATATCTAAAAGTTCAATCTGTATGATGAGTTTCATCCAGGGGTGAGTAAAAAAAAGTACTTCCAAAATATTTTCAGATCATTTTCTTTTGTCTTACTGGACCGAAGCTGCCTTTCCACTGCATCTGACAAACAAAAGATGACAGACCAGAGGTCAGTCATTTCAAATGGAGTGTCACACGTCTGCTGTGTTGAGTTCCGATCAGCAAAACCAAAAAACCCAAACTATACGTGTGAACATGAACTTGACACGTAAAGTAAACTAGACATAAACTTGAAACTTGAATATAAACCTGACATGACATGACTTGAACTCACAATAAACCATACTCGACCCTGGACAATGGCAACATGAGGGCTTAAATACATGGACATGGGGAAACATGAGCCAGTGAACAAACAGAACTCTAAACAAGATAACAAGACTTGGAAAGGACCTCCGTTGTTGTACATGGGCGGAGAATTGGAAACAACCTCCGTGGTCGTGTACATGGCGGAGAATTGGAAACGACATCCGTGGTTGTGCACGTGGGCGGATAATTGGAAATGACCTCCGTGGTTGTGTACATGGGCGGAGAATTGGAAACAACCTCCGTGTTCGTGAACATGGGCAGAGACTTGGAAACGAAAGCCTTTCTCCTCCTCCTCCTTTTCCTATGCCGGGAGGCCAAAGTTGGCAGTGCAGGCTCTGGGACAGACGAGGCTGGCAACTCTGGGACAGATGAGATTGATAACGCTGTCCCTGGGACAGATGAAGCTTTCATCTCATTGGCTGTGGGAGGTGTGGGCGTTGACTTGTCGGCCGTGGCAGGCGTGGGCGTTCACTCGTCGGCTGTGGCAGGCATGGATGCTGACTCGTTGACCATGATGTGGGACGCTGGCTCGCCGTGGCCATGACGTGGGACGCTGGCTCGTCGGCAGCCATGTTGAGGAACTCTGGCTCAGCATCAGCCTCCCCCACACTGAACGTAGAATGATGATCTACAGGGCGAGGTCGATATATTGGGCCAAACAGAGTGGACTGCGACCGCCAGGCATCAAGGAGGAGATGGGCTCATTAAGTCCCACCTGAAAAATGTCCTTGAGGGCGACCACATTAAAGCCCACCTTGCTGGCCAGATCGCAGAAATCCTCCATGTATTCCACCAGGGGACGATACCCCTGCTGTAGGCTGAGGAGCTGAACTGCTGGGTTCATTGTTGTTGGTCAAGTATTCTGTAATGTTGCTGGCAATGACGGAGAACCCAAGTGCAGTTTTATTTGAAGACGTGCAAAACCAATAACCCTAACTATACGCGTGAACATGGACATAAACTTGACACAAACTAAACTAGACATAAACGTGAAACTTGACTTGACTATAAACATGACATGACATGACTTGAACTCAGTTACAATAAACAATACTCGACCCTGGACAATGGCAACATGAGGGATTAAATACATGGACATGGGGAAACATAAGCCAATGAAAAAACAGAATTCTAAACAATATAAAAATAAGTCTAAACCAATTACATGAAAGAACCAATAACAAGACTAAGAACCAATGAAAACAAGACACATAAACATGGAGGAAAAATGGAACATCACATGACCAGGAAACAAGAACAAACTTTTCAAAGATAAAAGACCAGAAAAAAAAAAAATGACCAAAACCACATCTAGACATGACATAAACCTGGTATAAACCACTTATTCGTAGAAATTTCTATTAAGTCTTTGCATTACATTCAACATAGAACCCCTTATTTAAAAAAAATATATATATTATCCTACATCTTTAGCAGCGTAAATTTAACAGTGGATTCAACTGCAAAATTCAAAATCAGATTCAAGATTGAGAAAACACATTTCTGACCAGATGGAGCACTAAACAAAAATAGCAATAGCAGATTGTTTAAATATATCACTGCCATCTAATTGTGCCACACAAAATAACAGGAACATTAAAAACAGTTATGAATGTGTCTTACTCGGCAAACTTTTCAGGTTTTGAAGTTTGGACAATACCTCACTTTTGCCCAGGTTTAGCATGACCTGCTGAATAAAGGTAAAAGTGTTTTTCATGCACTTTGGGTACTCCAAGTACAATAGATAAGTTAGCCCAAACAAGAGACACATTGACTGTGGTAGGTTATTCAGGTCATCAGTGACAAGACTGCCCTCCAGGATAACCTCTACTCTTGATGGGTTCAGCTGTGGAAGCCCCGGGTTTTGGGACACATTACTCTCAAGGCAGAGGAGTTCTGCTGAAATGCTTAAGAGGACTGCATCATTAAGATCATAAAAGAAAAAGTCAAAGATTTGTGTTAGTTTTATGTTTCTGTTTTATGATTTTTTTTCTCGCAGGGCCTTGCAATAAAGAGTTTGGTAAAACCAACAGTGACAATAGTGACGAAATTAATTATGCTGGTTACAATACTGTATTCATGCAATGTTGATGGTAATATTCAAATGGAGTTTAACATTTCAGTTACATTCAATTCAAACAAACATTAAAATTGGTTTATAGTTTACGTAAGCTTTAACAATAATACAATAATTTATTTCCATTACTTCAATCTAAATTGAATTTGTAAAACAACTTACCAAATTTCAGAACATGAGAAACTGGTTAAGGCAGAAAATGGTGTCATCTTCTTTACTTCAGCCAACTGTTGAATTTACTGTGTAGTCGGTCTTGGCATCTAAAAATACAAAAACAAAGCAATTTTTTCAAATCACGTCACTGCAAATAACTCCCAGTTCAGTCCAGAGTTTTTGTCAATGAAGAAGGCATCTTGATAAAAGACAGAAAGCAGTAACCACGAGAAAGAGAAAAAGGTGAATTTTTTTGTTATCATCCATTAAACAAGCCCAGGCTTGTCTTGAGTAAATTTACCAATGAGAATCTTAATAGGGAGTGGTCCTTGCAAAACCCCCTTTCAACTTACAGATACTAGTGCAACCAGTTATAACCTTATAAAAGTAAAATATACTAAGATTGGTTAAGTAATGCAATCAATTTATTTTAAGAAATTATACTTAAATTTCTTGCATTGGGGTAACAGTGCATATTTTCACTTAAGTATAATTTCTGAGTATTTTATACACCCCCCTGGTTTTATCTCAGTATTTTTCAGTGCATGATAACAGATAGTAACAGTTTGTCCTTGACCTGTTCTCTCAGCGCCTGGGGAAATGAGTCTATCCACTGGTTTGATTCCACTCACCTAAGTGCTAAGCCAAGTTGTCATCATCTTTTTATTAAAAAAGAAATTAAAATTAATTTGGTGTCTCAGTTTTCTAAAAGATGTACATTTGTGAGACATGATAGGTCAGTATGGCTTTAATCACTAATGTAGAAGCCTCCTGTCGTTTTATCATAAATGAGGGGCCTCTGAGGTGTGCTACAATAAAGCACAGATTAAATGCTTTCATTTTTCAAGCGCTCTTTCTCTCTGCACTTAAATAATGGACCCCTTTTTGTAAGTCAAATGGTAGGTTGCGAGTCAAATGAGATTAATTCTAATAGCTCTCCCACCCCACATACACAGGTACACCAACACACTATTCCCTCAACTTGTACAAGGTATATGAAGGCAGTAAGTGTGAAGGAGGCAGAGCTATGCTTCATTTTTAGGTAATGACAGTCCCTGCAGATCATGCAAATGCCAGCTGCTGCATTGGCTGCTGTAAAAGATTGTAGCAATTAGGCCTTGCTCTTAAAACAAGGTGTGTCAGGACCTTCTAATGGTGTGCTGTTCCTTGGTTCCCACACATTTGTTGGCTTATGGTCTTGTGCCAGAGAAAGCCATGGCCAGCATATGAACGTTCGACTCAGGAGGTCGTTGTGTAGGTTTAACGTGATTTATGATGTGTACTTTTACTTTTGAAGTTCGGGACTTTCGGGAATAATGTATCATTATTATTAAAGTGTTCAAAGTGCTTGCAAAATGTTTTATACACAAGAGTATTAAAATTAGATATTGCCTATTTATCATCCTATACCTTGTCTATATACACAATCAGGCTATATTAACTAAGGAATGGGTTTACCTGTCTTCTTGACCAAATCATTTTCATAACGTTTTCGGTTGGTTTGCAGTCGTGATTCCTGTTTGTTTTCTTTTAAAAATCACATTTATAGAGATAGCACTCGTAAAGAGCAATTTCTAGACAAGAAATAATATATTCACTAGTGATTTACATGACTTTTAAAGGTTTTTATTACAATAATTTCCGTGTCTTTTTCAGGTCTGGCAAACACCATTTACAAATTCCATTGTATTTCCAGATTTTCCATAATCGTGGGAACCCTGAAGAGCTTACGTACAGTCAGCTGACACTATTGGAAAATAATCATCAAAAAGGTGATCAGGGTGTGAAGCAGAGTGGTCTTGTATCATCATGAAGGGGTTAATTTTCTTAGACTACTTCACAAAACATTTTTACAGTGCATTCAAAGTAAAAATATATGACTTCAGGAAGCTGAGACTGACCAACCAGAATCAAGTCTTCCAAAGAGCCATTTAATAAAACTAGGTGTTCCCCTTCTGTCATCGACGTTGAGTCGATTGTAGTGACACAAGGGGCTTTTTTCAGGAGCCTTGGATACCTCTGAATATGAAAAAGGCCAATGAAAAATTGGCGAAAAGAATTTGCATGTCCCACCCCGAACATATGGGTATAACATGCGGGATCGTGCATCTGTTCAGTCAGATTCTTTCTTCACATTCCCTACTGTTTAACTCACCTCTAAGAGCATTGCTGTTGGATCCTATGTAGCATTACCAGCGGCTTTCTTCCTTCTCTGCACGCCAGTGCAGTCCATGCCTCTGGGCGCTTTGACAGCATTTCCTAAAAGAGTAAACACATTGGCGTTGAACGTCTTTTTAAAGATGTGTCTTTTTCAAGAAGCCTTTCCACCTTTGTGTAGTTCCTGGATGCGGTAGATATCGCTCCGCTTTTGATGGTCATATATGCTGCCTCACGTGTATGGGTTGCACTTAGGCAGCGTTTATGAATGGTTCACGTTCTCATTGCGAGAGCGCGACCATGGCAATGTTGCGGTCGCGGCTTTCCTTCCTTAAAGGAAACGGCACTCATGGCTAGACGATTGGTTCCTCGGGTCAGCGGCGCCCCCCCTCGGCATGACGAGCTGACGAAGTCTTTGAGGGCACCTTTTACTGCCCAAAACCAACCTCCTCGCTTGTCTGCTCTCACTACCCTTGACGGCGGGGCGGTCCATGGGTACACGGAGGTCCCCCAAGTGGACAAAGCAGTTGCGGTGCACCCGCAAAACGCAGCCAACAGGTGGGATTGCCCAGTACTCCCCTCCAAGGCCTGTAGGACGACGTCGTCCCTGGCGTCCAAAGCCTACAGCACCACCGGACGGGCCGCTTGCACTCTGCATGCCACGGCCCTCCTGCAAACCCACCAGGGAAAGGTACTTAAAGAACTGCCCTTGGGTAGTCCTGATCCTGATGTGCTGCAGGAACTGCGCTCAGCAACTGACCTCGCCCTCCGGGCCACGAAGGTCGCACCACGCCACTTCCATGTGTGGCGTTAAGGGGCCATGCCACGTATTTGCCACATATTCACCTCCCCAGCCTGGGCAGGATGTGGTCTCTGCGTGGTCTTTCCCCACAAATTAATAGGACTGGAAAAGAACGCCTTACCTGATGCGTGTTATAGCTCTAACACTCTATGAGGAGAATTGTATTCTGGCATGGCCCGCTCCCATGCTTGTCACGTCACTTGTTCCCACCCCTCAAAGGAAAATCTTGGAACCTAATAAAAACAATATGACGTCTTCGTCTGATGTCCATGCTCCTTTGGCACGCTACAGCTTGCTGCACTGTTACTAGTGTAACCCCATTCCTTGATGGAGGGAATGAGACATTGTGTCCCCCTTGCCACAACACTGGCCGCAGTAATGGCCCAACCTTTTTATCAGCTCCTCAGTGCAGAACCTGACTGAACAGATGCACCTGCCTTTTATGTCCGGGGTGGGACATGCAAATTCTGTTTGCCAATTTTTGATTGGCCTTTTTCATATTTAGAGATTTCCGAGGCTCCCGAAAGAAGCCCCTTGTGTCACTACAATCGACACAACCTCTCGTTCCCTCCATCAGGGAACAGGGGTTACACTAGTAACCTAGAAGTTTTCTTTGAAAGGTTTCTATTTTTGGGCCCCTGCGGTTTTAGACCTTGATGGAAGTATAACAAATAACTGTTATTTAGACTACAATTTATTTGTCATGGACCTTGAGTCTTTAGCCTTGAGTGGAGTGCAGTGCACATGTTCATAAAGGGCACTGTGAGGTGTGTATATACTGGACATATTGAGAAATGAGCATTGTTATCTCTATGGCCCTGAAACGTTAAGTTTTGAACATGGAATACATTTGCACTTTTCTTTGCATTGTAAGTGAAAAGAATAAAACATAGAATCAGCATGTGAATAGAAACCATGAATACATAGTATAAGCCCCATGAATAGGGTAGACCAGAGCTAGTTGTCACACTTTTTACTCCATTCAATATTTCTTAGGACAGGGGTCTCCAAACCTTTTCTACTGGGGGCCAGGTGCAAAAAGAAATAAGGTCTTGCATGCAGCACCGTTGTAATAATAATAATTATAACAAAAATGGCTAGATCCCACTATTGCATTATATTTATATGGTATGCTTAATATTATGCAAGCCTTAATCAAATTATTTTTGTTAATAAAGTATGCTTCTCCCACTAAGAATGCTTGTAATAGAACAGTGATGTAGGGGCACGTAGCAAAAATGCTCCCAGAAGTGACAACAAATGCCCTAAAGTTCAAAATTGTATTTATACCATCTGACATAGCTCTTAAAATTCTACTTGAAGAGTAGTATTACACACTATTACATAAAATATGTTTTGAATAAAAGAATGACAATGTACATTTTTCTATGTTTAGAAAAAATGCCCTCATAAACATAAAAATAACCCTGAAAATGATTTCCATAGGGCAATAATTGGCCCCTTTATGGAAAAGTTCATTTCTGACCATGCAGTAAATTAACAAATATTATACTGGGTAAGAACAGTACTGCCGATCCCTACATGCATACTACGCAGTCTGCGAAGGGCACCAACGCCCTAAGAGGGCTACCATCTTACCCTAGGAGGGCACCAAAAAGCCCACCGGCTGGCCTCACTCGCACATTATACGTTATTCAAGGACCCGAAAGCAGTTGTGGAACACAGACGATGGATTCACGCTCATATCAAGCAATAATTTTTTTTTTTTATGTCAATTTAGTGTCACTTCAAAGCTCAAGCAGTTTTGAGTGTGATGCATTACAATAATCAGTATATGTTACATTTTTCTGCTATGACAGTATTCAAGTATTTACTCTTCATTTATTAGTAATTCAATCATAGTTTCTGTTCTGTTGTTACTTGTGTTACATATACGATTTTAATTTGATAAAAATTGTGATTCCTTTTACTTGGTACTCAAGTGCGAACTGAGCGTGCGCAGTACAGGAAGGCGCTGAGAAGTCCGTGAATAATTCTTCTTGTTTCAATGAAATATCAAAACAAAGCAATTCACAACAATTAATAAACTTCCCAGCAATGCAGAAAACTTTCTCGGAGAATGTGCTCAGATCACGCGTCTCTGTGCATGCTCAATAAACTCTGTGTGGCTGCTCACGCTGTACAACGGCAGCTCTACTCAGTTGTATAATGCATGCATTGGGACATTTTATCGAGAACAAGTACATGAGCTAAGTATCTAACCTGATACCAGTCCTATAACAAATGCATCGTTCTTTTTGCGTGTCGCTTCATCCCCATAAATCTGGAGGATTCCAAACTCCTGAACTCTTCCAATGGATGAAGCTGGTAGCAACTAAAGACAATGCACTAGTGGAGACAAATGCGCTGTGAAATGTGGCTGTACGTGATAGTGACACCCAGTGTTCAGAATATGAATTTCATATAATTTCTCAATAGCGGGACAAATTATGTTCTATTTCCAAAATCTCTTGGGCCACATCAGAGCAGCCATTGAGCCGCAGATGTCCCTGTCTGCAGATGACACCCCTGTCTTATGATATGTCTATTTTTGAAAGTCAATCTCTATCAATCAATCTTTATCTAGGCACCAGTGGTCTCTCAGGCTCATTATCTCTGGTGGGGCACAAACAATCACTTAACCCAACATGAATTCAGGAGTTGTGTTAACCGAAAATTCTCCTTCCTTTACCGATTTTTGAAACATTGACTGATCATTTCAAATGCTATCTGTCATTTTGACAAATAAAAAGAAGAAATTTATTTTACAGTAACATAGTGCATTAGCTTTTACCTCTCTCACTCTTTCTCTCTCTCACACACACACACACACACTTTTTTAGACCATCTTTGTTCAGATTTTGAGGAAAGAGTTTCTTATTTCATGACTGCATACATCAATCATCACATCAATGTGTTACTGCATGATAATAAAGTGCAAAAAACATAATAGCAAAAAGAAGGCAAGAAACGTCACTGCATCTTATCTGCCAATTATACTTACATTTAATATAAGCACAAATATTAGGTTTAGAGCAGAATTGTCCATTATTTTAGTGGAATAACTGTAATAACTGAGCTTTAGAGATGCATGTGCTTCTAATCTGTGACACTTTATGTTGATATCAGGCACACTAAGAAGTTCAGTGAACTTTTGCTTGCATGTTTGAGCTTTAAACGGCAAAGTTTAAATAAACTAATTTCAGTGAAGCATTTGATTGAAAGAGCTACCCTAGAACTCTTTGGTTTCACCAGGCTCAAGCATGATGTGCACATCCATGTCAAAAAGCTCAAGAGACAGTGAACGTAAACCAGCAATAGGCTGTGGATATTATCTCACTAACTCACATGAACATCAAAACAGAACTAATCAAGACAAAATACTCTCAATATTTTGCAGTTATTATTATATACTAGAGTATATATATATATATATATACTAGAGTATTGACTTTGATTTTGCAGTTGTACAAACTTTTTGAGTGAGTGTACTGTAATGTGTTCTTTGTTCTTTTGGGTTTTGCAGTTGGACTACTGTATTTTTACAGTATGCAATTGCTGAATATACAGAAATTCAATACTGTATTCCTTGCAGTACTTACAGTATATTCACTGTACTATTGTAATTTGTGATTACTTTTTGACAGTAATTGCAAAATGCGCTTACAATATACAATAAAATAAAATGTCTGTAACTACATGCCCTGGATGCTGGGTTCTCCATTAACTGATGTAGTGTCTAATAAATGCTCTGTAGTGTTTATTTATTGACTTGCTGTGTGTATGATCTGAAAGCATTGTTTGATTTTGAGCACATATTAAATGGTTTTGAGGTGATTGTTTGATTTTGCCAGAAGTGTCAGGGGTTTTGTGAATGTAGTTTGAAGATTTGGTTATGTGTTTAAAGTTGTGAGAAATTGAGTGAAAGTTTCAAGAAATGTGTTTTAGCCATTCAGAAAAACTGTAATACAAACAAATGACTCAACACCTCAAAGCAATGGCATAGAACTCATTGGAATGATGAGCTGTGCATGTTAATCTAAGTCAAACAGCATCAAATTGTAATATAATAGCTTAATTTGCCAGTTAAATTCACTATGCAGGTCTGCACTCAAGAGAGGTAACTTCCATGGACCATGTCAGCTTGACATACAGTACATATGTTC